>NC_052150.1:173905212-174505212 GCF_902713615.1 Scyliorhinus canicula
GTCCTTAACTAGGGGAAAAATGTCTTCCTATCTTCCTTATCCATCTCCTTCATCATTTTGTACACCTCAATCAGCTCCCCCCTCAGCCTTCTCTGCTCTATGGAGAACAATCTCACTGTAACCAGCCACTCTTCATACCTGAAACGCCCCAACCCAAGCAGCATCCTGGTCAACTTCCTCTACACACTCTCGAGTGCAATCACATCCTTCCGATATGTGTCGACCAGAACGGCACACTGTACTCTAGCTGTGGCTTAGCGAGTGTTTTACAACTCCATCTTAACCTCCTGCCCTTATTTTTTATGCCTTGGCTAATAAAGGCAAGTTATCCCATATGATTTTGCCTCCTCATCTAAATGTGCTGCTGCCTTCAGGGAACTATAGACGTGAAGTGATAATCTAATTGGCATTTGCAAGTTTGCTTTTGGCCTCTTATATTTGCCTGTCCACATCAGCCAGAAGTAGTAGCTTCAACGAATGGAATGTTTTTTAGTAATTGGTTTTGGATTTGTTTATTGTCGCGTGTACTGTACCAAGGTACAGTGAAAAGTATTTTTCTGCGAGCAGCTCAATAGATCATTAAGTAACAGATTATTAAGGGGGAAAGTGTTTTTAAAAAGCCTATCAGTGACTTCTGTGGCAATCAGACAATCTTCAGCATAGAGAAAGGATGGAGCCAACTAAAAGCAAAAAGATTAAAGTCTGAACGAGGGTTTATATCCAATTATGAGCTCAAAATGAGGCCCTCTGTTCTCCACACAGATACTTTGTGTCTAGCTTTTTTTTTTCTATTTTTGTTTCAGATCCATTTTGTTAGAGTTGAGAAGTAATACAGGGCTGATCATGCTACTGGTGGTATTCTATAGGCCTCCAAATAGAGAGAGAAGGAGCAATACAACATGGAAATCACAGATATATGTGCAAGAACAATAGAGTGTCGATATTGCGGCACCTCAATTACTCAATTGGGATAATGTTTGAGTAAAGTATAAGGGGGAGGATAATCTCAGAAATGTGTTCAGGAAAACTTTTTTGACCAGTTTGCCCTCAGTCCAACGAGGAGACATTGTTGCATCTGGTGTTGGGAAATGAGATGGTCTGAGTGGACCACGTATTTGTGGGGAACACTTGGCTAAGAGTGATCATTGTATGACGTTTAGATTAGAGATGAATCAATATAATATTATGAGCCAGGGTTTAGAAAACCCCAAAGTGTATCATGGAGTTCACCTGACCCACAACTTTTAATAGATTGTGGTATGGGGAGCACACGGCTCACTCTACAGGTATGGTACAGCAGAAAATGGACCAGTGGGTTTTTAAAACAAAACAATGTTTATTCTATGAACTCAAGTTAACATTTATAAAACAAACAGTGAACATCTTAGCAACCATTAATTCAAATACACCCCCCCCCCCAAAGAATACAACACTAAGGAATCTGTATGCTGTTCTTTTAACATCCAAAAGACTTAACAAACCTCCAAACAGGAGCACATTAGGGTTTACATTCAAGACTGAAAATATTTATAATTCTTCTGAATTCACCAAATGATCCATAGATAGTCTTTGGATGGCAGAGATCACAGCAGCAGCTCACTTTTAACTTCAGATTCAGCTCACTGAAAAACATAGACACACCCAAGCTTTCCCAAACTGAAACTAAAAAAGCAGAAGTAGAGCTCAGCTCCACCCACACTCTGACATCACTGCAGTAACATTAGCAGTTCCAGTTCTTAAAGGTACATTTCTTAAACACCCATTTCTTAAAGGGTACTCTCACATGACAATAATGTAGAAGTTCTAAATTAGAATAGGTCTAACCTCAATGGGATGAGAGGAAATCTAGCCAGGGAAAGTGGAACCAAACACTGACAGAAAAAGCTGAAATGGAACAAGGGATGATATTTAAGGATCTTTCAGTCGAGGATATGTACAGTCCAACTAGAGAGAAAGGCAAGAGAACAAAAGCCAGGGCTTCTGGGATGACAATAACGATTATACATATGGTGAAACAAAAAAAGAGGGTGTATGATGCATTCAGGTGAATTATTCAAGTGAGAACTAGGCCAAATACAATAGGTTGAAAGGGAGAATGAAGAGGAAAATACATCTGGCAAAAACAGAAGATGAGAATGGAAGCCAACATTAAAGCTAACCCCCAAATCTTCCACTGACTTGTTAATGAAACACAGGGAGTAAGAGGTGGATTGAGACCTATTAGGGACAAAGAGGGTGATGATACATGTTTAGAACCACACAACAGAACTAGCATACTTTTTTAAAATATTTGCACTTCATAGTACATAGAACATACAGTGCAGAAGGAGGCCATTCGGCCCATCGAGTCTACACCGACCCACTTAAGCCCTCACTTCCACCCTATCCCCATAACCCACTAGCCCCATCTAACCTTTTAGGAGCCTAAGGGCAATCCACCTAACCTGCACATCTTTGGACTGTGGGAGGAAACCGGAGCACCCGGAGGAAACCCACACAGACACGGGCAGAATGTGCAGACTCCGCACAGACAGTGACCCATCGGGGAATCAAACCTGGGACCCTGTGCTGTGAAGCCACAGTGCTATCCACGTGTGCTACTGTGCTGCCCAAACAGAAAACATCATCAAAGGGCTTGACCGGGATTTGAACCTCTCGCAAATTTTGACACCGAGACACCCAAAGCGAGAATCATACCTCTAGACCAACGAGCCCCTTCATATCAAAACTTTGCAGAACAGTATAGAAACAGTAATAATTTTTTAAAAATTAATTTAGAGTAGCCAATTCTTTATTTTTCTAATTAAGGGGCAATTTAGCGTGGCAAATCCACCTAACCTGCACATCTTTGGGTTGTGGGGGTGAAACCCACGCAAACACGGGGAGAATGTGCAAAACTCCACACGGACAGTGACCCAGAGCCGGGATCGAACCTGGGTTCTCTGCTCGTGAGGCAGCAGTGCTAACCACTGTGCCACTATGCTGCCCACTAGAAACTATAACAATAATCATAATAATAACACCAACACAAGCTCCCACTGCATCTGTGCCACTAGTCCAAATACTCTCATTTCCCTACATTATTTACATTAGCATGTATCATACAGTTTTTTGAAGTCTTTTTGGGATTCTTAATGTTTAGTGATAAGAATTATACACAACCTTTCAAATTACAATTATTGCCAGGACTCTCTACATCGTTTATAATTACATTTGTTTTGTTGAAGTGGTTGGGTGGGGGGGAATGCGGGGCTGGGAGGAAGAGTCCTGTTCTCTCCTTGAGTTCTCAAGGAAGGTTAGTAGGTCCGGCTTCCCGGTTTGGCATGTGTGTGAGGGATCCGTGTCTCCTCTTGAGAATGCCCTTCCTCCCCGTTCCTTTTCTGCTATACGTGAACTCTCTTTCAATGGCAGTGCTCCCTGCCCGCCCCCTCCTATCCCTGTACCCCCTTTCCTTTCCTATCTTCTCCCCTACCCCCGTCCAGTTGGTTGCTGGTTGCAAACAGGTCTGCAAAGAGATTTGTGAACTTCTTCCAGATGCCGTAGAATCTCTCCCCCTTATCTCCCCCTTATTAAGAATTTTATTTTTTCTAGTTTCAGGAACTCGGCCAGGTCTGAGTGCCATTCTGAGGCCCTGGGTGGCGCTGCCAACTTCCAGCCGAGCAGACGTCTCTGCCTGACGATCAGGCCAGGGTGAAGGCTAGCGTGCCCCCTGCCCTGTCCAGAGCTCTGGATCTCTGACACCCCAAAGACGCTCACAGATAGGCCCGGCTCCATCTCGATTCTCACAACCCTGGTCATGGCCTTGAAAAAGCCGTCCAGAACTCCGAGTCTGGGCAGGATGTGGTTGGCCAAGCCCCCCCTGACACCGCTCGCACCTATCATCCAAATCAGGGAAGAATCCGTTCATGTGTGTCTTAGTAACGTGCGCTCTGTGCACCACCTTGAGTCTTAGCCCGGCACGAGAGGAGCTGACGAGAGGAGCTGGAGTTGATCCCGTGCAGCGCCTCGATCCAGAGTCCTCCCCCTATCTCCATGCCCAGCTCTTCCTCCCATTTCCGTCTGGTCACGTCCAGTGGATTCCTGACCTTTTCTGAAAGTCGGCTGTAGATGTCATTACATTTGTTTATCATCTTACCAATCCAGCCCTACCATTATATCCAGAAATGTGTCCAGGGAACATTTTTGGCTCCTTAAGGAGAAAGTCGTGCGCTAGGGGTGCTGCGGTGGCCAGTGCTTTGACAGATGTCTCCATGCAGGAGGCCTCCTACATTTGGACCCAGTCTGCCTCTGGTTCACATTGACACCACCTCACCCTCTCTGCATCTGCTGCCCAGTGGTAGAATACGAGGTTCGGTAGGGCAAGGCCTCCCACATGTCATCCTGGCTGTAAGATGGTCTTGCGAATCCTAGGGATATTTCTTTCCCCCCCCCCCCCCCCCCCCCCCGGGCGCAGACGAAGGCCCTGATTAACTTGTCAACCCCGGTGAAGAAGGATCTGGGGATGAAGATCAGGAGTGATCTGAATACGATCACGATCTGAATAGGCAGCATGTTTATTTAGGGAGTGAGTCCCAGCTTTGCAGGTCCCTCTTCACCTCCCCCTCCAGGCTGGAGGGGTTCCATTTGTGGAGCGTCAGCCAGGTGTAGGCCACTTGGGTCCCCAGGCACCTGAACTTAGTTTGGGTCACTTTAAACGGTGGTTCTTCCAACTCCGTTCCTCCCTCTCAGGGATTCACCAAAAAAAACTTCGCTCTTTCCCAGGTTGAGTTTGTAACCTGAGAAGGTACTAAATTCCCTAAGGTGTCCTGTTATCTTTCCATGCTGGATAGGAGGTTCCACACGAAGAAGAGCAGGTCATCTGCATAGAATGATACTCTATGCTCTCTGCTCCTTCTCCGAATTTTCCTCCACCACTCCACCGATTTAAGGGTGATGGCTAGTGGTCCGATAGACAGTGCGATCAGGAGCAGGGACATCGGGCAGCTGAAAGTATACGGAGCTGCTGGAGTTGTCTATACGCTCATCGTTGGAGCGCTGTACAGGAGCTTCAGCCACGTGGTGAACCCTACTTCAAGCTCAAACTGTGCAAGTACCTCCATGAGGTACCTCCATTCTACTCGATCAAAGGCTTTCTCAGCGTCCAGGCAGACAATCACCTTTGGTGTCCTCTCCCAGATGGGGTCATTATTACATTCAGCAGACGTCTGATGTTTGCTGTTAGCTGTCTGCTGTTGACAAACCTGGTCTGATCTTCCGCAATCACGTCTGGCAGGCAGCTCTCCAGGCTCCTCGCCTGTGCTTTTACTGGGATTTTTGCATCAGTGTTAGAGAGAGATGTGTCTGTATGTTCCATACTCTGTTGGATCTTTGTCCTTTTTGGGGATCAATGAGATCGAGTCTTGGGCCAGAATGACCAGCAGGGCCCCCTTAGACAGTGAGTCACTGAACATCACCCGCAAGTGCAGGGCCAGTGCTGCTGCATATTTTTTGTTAAAGTCTATGGGGAACCCATCCAGTCCCGGCGCTTTCCCTGACTGCATGGAATTAATGCATTTCACAATTTCGCCAGCTCTAACAGTATTTCCAGCCCTTGTTTCCTGTCCTCTCCTACCATCAGTTTGTCGAGGAACTGAATTTTTGACGAATTCTGCATCATCCCAGTTTGGGGCGTATATATTTACCATGGCTACCAGGGCCCCTTACAGGGTCCCGCTGCCCGTAACTATTCATCCCCCTGGGTCCGTCACTCTGCTCATCACCGTGAATTAAACTGTCCTGTTGAATAGTATGGCCAAGCCCCTTGTCCTGGTGTCAAAGTAGGAATGAAACATTTGTCCCACCCAGCCCTTCCTTACCAGTAATTGGTCTCTCTCTCTTAAGTGTGTCTCCTGTAGCAAGACTGCATCCACCCTCAGATTCTTGAGATGGCCGAGGATTCAGGATTTCTTCACCAGCCTGTTGAGGCCCCTCATGTTCCATGTTACTATCCGGATAGGGGAGGTGCCCCCTCTTCCTGTGGGGTCAACCATACTCACCCTGTGGGATTGGCCCTGTTCATCTGGGCCTGCCTTTGCTCGCAGGCCATTCAAGATGGCTGCCAACTACTTCTTCATTTTCATCATCTCCATGTGTTGTCTGCTGCAACCAGCGCTCTAACCTGTCCCCTCTCCTCCCGACCCCCCTCCGTTTCTCCCCACGTATCCCCTACCCTTGTGGTTCCCCCGCCTAGTCTCCCTCTCCCCTCTTAGCTTTACTCCTTTCTCTACCTCCCCCCCCCCCCCCCCCCCCCCCCCTTTGCCCTTTGTTTCCCCTGAACCTCTGTTTTTCCCTTCCCTCTGTGGCCTCCTCCTTCGCTGTACATCCGTACACCAGCCTGCTCGCTAGTGTAGCGGCTTGCCTAAGTGTCGGATTCCCCTACTTAACCCCCATCTCTATCCCCTTCCCGCCCCTCTCTCCGTGCCTCTGCCTGTAGTCGCCCCTGCCCCTCTTGAATTCTTGCAGCCCGCCTTCTGGCCAATGCCCTCTATTGTTGGTTCCCCAGTCCATTTTCCTGGACAAACCTGTTGGCTTCCTCCGGAGTGTCAAAGTAATGTTCTTTAATCTGGAACATGACCCATAGCTTGGTAGGGTAGAGCATGCCAAACCGCACCTTACTTTTGTCTCGTGTGAATTTGGCACCGTTGAATTCTACCCGGAACTTGGCCAGGTCAGCACCAATGTCATGGTACAGGCTGATGGAATGTCCTTCCCCTTGGACCCTGTCATGCTCTTCGCCAACCTCAGGATCTGCACTTTATCCAGGTATCTGTGCTGCCTTACGATTATCGTCCGCGATGATTTCCCCCACCCTGGGCTGCTGCTGAAGTGACCTGTGGCCATGGTCTACTTCTAAGGACTTGCCAAAGCCTTCCTTGCCAACCAGCTTCCCAAGCATAGCTGCTAGGTATTATGAGAGGTTTCTACCTTCCATTCTCTCTGCAGCCCCATGGTTCTCAGGTTTTGCCGACGAGATTGGATCTCTTGGTCGTTGACTTTATCCTTCATCCCATTGTGGATCTTGACCAGTCTTGCCAACTCAGCCTCGAGTCGCGATATCTTATCCCCTTGGTCCATGGCTACTTTTTCGAGAGGTCTCGTGTCGTATTTACCTGGGCCTCCGCTCCATATTGTCCATTACCTCCCTCATGGGGGCCATCACGGCTTCCACTGCCACCTCTACGACTGTCAGGCGGTCTTTTCTCATCTGGTCCCTTTGTCTCTGGAGCTTGGAGGTGATGGAGCACGTCAATTTGTGGGAGCTCTGCGGAGTCGACCCTTACCTGTTCTGTTCCTCCACAGGTGGATCCCTGCTCCAAGGCTGAGGTTTCTCTCCCCTCGTCTTCACTGGCTTTTCAGCTGGGCGACTGATTCTTTCTCATCCTGCTTGGAAATGCGGTCGATGGGGGATTATGAGTACTTTTGGTGTCCGTTTGTTGCGGTTAAAAGGCCATAGTTGAAGCTCTTAGGGAGAGCCACCACTCAGCTCATGGCTGCCACTGGAAGTCAGAACTAGAATACTTAATGAGGCAGCACGGTGTCAAAGTGGCTAGCACTGCTGCCTTACAGTGCCAGGGTTCTGGGTTTGATTCCAGCCTTGGGTGATTGTGTGGAGTTTGCACATTCTCCCCCTTCCTACGTGAGTTTTGTCCCAGTGCTTCAGTTTCCTCCCACAGTCCAAAGATGTGCAGGTTAGTTAAATTGGTCATGCTAAATTTCCCCATAGTGTCCAAAGATGCACAGGGCCGAGTAGGGTACACTTTCAGAGAGTTGGTGTAGACTCGATGGGCTGAATGGCCTCCTTCTGCACTTTAGGGATTCTATGAGTACAGTGTATTGATGTTTACCAAAGAAAAGCATGCTGGAAAAATGGAGTTAGAAGTAATGGATGGGATGATAATTGAAGATAAGGATGTATTGGAAAGGCTGGTTAGAGAGGATAGGTCGCCTGATCCTGTTGGCTTGTATCCGAGGTTACAAAAAACAGAGCTTGCTATAATCTTCCAATCTTTCCTTGATGCGAGAGTGATGCCAGAAGTTTGGAGAATGGCACCCTTATTCAATTAAAGGGTGTATGGATATTCCTTGTAATTACAGGTCAATCAATGGTAGGTAAGGTTTCAAAAAAAAAAGTCAACAGGTACGTGGAGAGGTTTAAGTGGATCGGAACGCCACCAGCTGCAAAGTTCCCCTCCAAGTCACACACCATCCTGATGTGGAACTATATCACTCTTTATTTACTGTCACTGGGTCAAAATCCTGGAACTCTTCCTAACATCACTGTGTGTTCCTACAACACTGGATGTTCCTACAACACTATGTGCTCCTACACCACTGGGTGGTCCTACAACACTGGGTGTTCCTACAACACTGGTGGTCCTACAACACTGGGTAGTCCTACAACGCTGGGTGGTCCTACAACACTGGGTGTTCCTACAACACTGGGTGGTCCTACAACACTGGTGGTCCTACAACACTGGGTGTTCCTACAACACTGGTGGTCCTACAACACTGGGTGGTCCTACAACACTGGGTGGTCCTACAACACTGGGTGGTCCTACAACACTGGGTGGTCCTACAACACTACGTGCTCCTACAACACTGGGTGGTCCTACAACACTATGTGCTCCTACAACACTGGTGGTCCTACAACACTGGGTGTTCCTACAACACTGGTGGTCCTACAACACTGGGTGGTCCTACAACACTGGGTGGTCCTACAACACTGGGTGGTCCTACAACACTGGGTGGTCCTACAACACTACGTGCTCCTACAACACTGGGTGGTCCTACAACACTGGGTGTTCCTACAACACTGGGTGGTCTTACAACACTATGTGCTCCTACAACACTGGTGGTCCTACAACACTGGGTGGTCCTACAACACTGGATGGTCCTACAACACATGGACTGCAGCAGTTCAAGAAGCCAGCACACCACCACCTTCTTAAGTGCAATTAGGGATGGGCAATAAGTGCTGGCCGAGCCAACAATGTCCACATCCCATGAACAAATAAATAAATTTAATTAAGGAGAGCCAGCTTGGATTTGTAAAAGGCAGATCGTGCTTGACTAATTGAATTTTTCAATGAAGTAACAGAGAATGTTGAGGAAGGGAAAATAATGGATCTTGTCCATATGGATTTTAAGAAAACCTTTGACGGAGTACCACATAATAGGTTGGTTAACAAAATTGATTCTCATGAATAGGAGGGTCAGTGCCAACTTGGATGAAAAATTGGCTTCAGGCCAAAAATCAGCAAGTCATGGTAAGTGTTGTTTCTCAGACTGGAGGATTATAGACAATAGTGTTTCCCAAGAGTCAGTGCTAGGATTGTTGCTTTTTTTGTGGTTAGAAATAATAATAATAATAACCTTTTACGACTTGAATATTGAAGTACAAAATAAAATTTCAAAATTTGCCAATGGTTCCAAACTTGGAAGTGCAGCTGACAGTGAGGATAATACCAATTAACTGCTACAGAGCACAGATAGGCTAGCAGAATGGACAAACAAGTGGGAGATCAAATTTAAAGTAGAGAAGTGTTAGGTGATGCATTTGGCAGAAGGAACAGGGCGAGGCAATATAGACTAATGGCATTGTTCTAAAATGTGTACATGGTCACAGGAACATAGGAACATGGGAGTTCATGTGTACAGATCTTTGAAGATGACAGGATGTACCAAGAGAACAGTTAGTAAAGCAAATGGGATCTTGGGCTTCATAAAAAGGGGTATTGAGTCCCTAGTTGCCCTTCAGAAGGTGGTGGTACACCCACTCTGTTGTTAGGGAGGGAGTTCCAGGATTTTGCCCCAGTGACGGTGAGGGAATGGCAATATATTTCTACGTCATGGTAGTGGGTGACTTAGAAGGGGACCTCCAGGTGGTGGGGTTCACAGGTATCTGCTGCTCTTGTCTTTCTAGATGATAGTGGTCCTGGGTTTGGAAGATGCTGTCTAAGGAACCTTGGTGAGTTACTGCAGTGCATCTTGTAGATGGTGCACATGGCTGCCACTGTTCGTGGAAAGTAGGATTATGCTGGATAGCTGTTTCTTGGCTAATAATGGCTGGATGGCCTACTTCTATGATGTAAATTTCTGTGATTCTATGGAGGTTCTGTCAACACATACTGTACTGCATTGAGTTTCCTGATGGGGAAAGCTGACTTAGTTATTTGAAAAGATAAAATTGGCTATGGTGTGTTCTAGTATAAATGTTTGCTCAAATGGCTGCTTTCTATCAGTGCATCTTGTAGATGGTACATGCGGTTTCCACTGTTCGTCGGTGGTGGAGGGTTTAATGTTTGTGGAAGGGGGATCAATCAAGCAGGCCGCTTTGTCCTGGATGGTGTCCAGCTTCTTGAGTGTTATTGGAGCTGCACTCATCCAGGCAAGTGGACTCCATTACACTCCTGACTTGTGCCTTGTGGATGGTGGGGGGGACAGTATTAATATGGCTAGTCCAGTTCAGTTTCTGATCAATGATAACCCTCAGGATGTTGATTGTGGGGGATTCAGCAATGATCATGCCATTGAATGTCAAAGGGCGATGGTTAGATCCTCTCTTGTAGGAGATGGTCATTGCCTGGCACATATGTGGTGCGAATGTAACTTGCCCTAGTCTGGATATTGTCCAGGCCTTGCTGCATTAGGGCATTATCTGAAGAGTTGTGAATGGTGCTAAACATTGTGCAGTCATCCGCAAATATCCCCACCTCTGACCTTATGATGGGAGGGAGGTCATAAATGAAGCAGCTGAAGATGTTTGGGTCTAGGACACAACCTTGAGAAACTCCTGCAGTGATGTCCTGGAGCTGAGATGATTGAGCTCCAACCAACAGAAAGTTTCCTCCTGATTCTCATTCACTCCAGTTTAGCTAGGGCTCCTTGATGCCATACTCGGTCAAATGCTGCCTTGATGCCAAGGCCAGTCACTCTCACCTCAGCTCTGGCATTCAGCTCTTTTGTCCATGTTTGAACCAAGGCTGTAATGAGGTCAGGAGCTGAGTGACCCTGACGGAACCCAAACTGAGCATCCGTGAGTGGGTTATTGCTGAGTAAGTGCCACTTGATAGCACTGTTGATGATTCCTTCTATCACTTTGCTGATGATGGAGAGTAGACTGATAGGGTGGCAATTGGCTCGGTTGGATTTGTCCTGTTTCTTGTGTACAGGACACACCTGGGCAATTTTCCACATTGCCAGGTAGATGTCAGTGTTGTAGCTGTACTGGATGAGCTTGACTGGGGTGTAGCCAGTTATGGAGCACAAGTTTTCAGTACTATTGCCGGTATATTTCCAAGGCCCATAGTCTTTGCAGTATCCAGTGCCTTCATCTCAGTTTAAAAGGATTGTCCCTTTAGTCTGAGATTGTGTCCTCTGGTTCTAGTTTTTCCTACAAGTGAAAACATCCTCTCCATATCCACACTATCCAGGCCTCTCATATCCTGTAAGTTTCAATAAGATCCCCCCTTCATTCTTCTAAACTCCAACAAATATAGACCCAGAGTCCTCAATCCTTCCTCATACAAAATGCTCTTCATTCCAAGAATCAATCTTGTGAACCTCTTCTGGACCCTTTCCAAGGCCAGCATACCCTTCCTTAAATACGGGGTCCAAAACTGCTCACAATACTCCAAATGGGGTCTGACCAGAGCCTTAAATAGCCTTAGAAGTACATCCCTGGTCTTGTATTCCAGCCCTCTCGACATGAATGCTAACATTGCATTTGTCTTCCTAACTGCCGACTGAACCTGCATGTTAACCTTAAGAGAATCGTGAACAAGGGCTCCCAAGTCCCTTTGTGCTTCTGATTTCCTAAGCATTTCCCCATTTAGAAAATAGTCTGTGCCTCCATTCCTCCTTCCAAAGTGCATAACCTCACACTATTCCACATTGTATTTCATCTGCCACTTCATTGCCCACTCTCCTAGCCTGTCCAAATCCTTCAACCTCCGACCCTGCTTCCTCAATACAACCTGTCCCCCTTCAGATCTTTGTATCATCTGCGAACTTAGCAACAGTGCCTTCGGTTCCTTTTTCCAATCTTAATATATATTGTGAAAAGTTGTGGTCCCAGCACAGACCCCTGAGGCACACCACTAGTCACCGGCTGCCATCCTGAAAAATACCCCTTTATTTCCACTCTCTGCCTTCTGCCAGTCAGCCAATCCTCTATCCATGCCAGTGCTTATTTAACAGTCTCCTATGCGGCACCTTGTCAAAGCCCTTCGGGAAATCTAAATAAATCATGTCCACTGGTTCTCCTTTTCTAACTTCTTTGTTACCTCCTCAAAGAACTCTAACAGATTTGTCAGATATGACGTCCCTTTGACAAAGCCGTGCTGACTCAGTCCTATTTTATCATGCAGTTCCAAGTACTCCGCGTATTCATGTTTAATAATGAACTCTAAAATCTTACCAATGACCGAAGTCAGGCTAACCGGCCTATAATTTCCAGTCTTCTCTCTCCCTCCCTTCTTAAACAGCGGTGTTACATTAGCCATTTTTCACTTCTCTGGTATCCTTCCTGCCTCCAGTGATTCTTGAAAGATCACCACCAATGCCTCCACAATCTCCTCAGCTATCTCCTTCAAAACCCTAGGGTGTAGTCCATCCAGTCCGGGTGATTTATCGACCTTCAGAACTTTCAGTTTCCCCAGAACCTTCTCCTTAGTGATGGCCACTGCACTCACCTCTGCCGCCTGGTTCTCCTGGAGCTCTGGCATCCCACTGGTGTCTTCCACTGTGAAGACTGATGCAAATTAACTATACAGTTCCTCTGCCATTTCTTTGTTTCCTATTATTACATCTCCAGCCACATTTTCCGGTGGTCCAGTGTCTATTTTTGCCTCTCTCTTATCTTTTATACATTGAAAAAAAACTCTTCCTGTCTTCTTTTATATTACTAGCTAGCTTGCGCTCATATTTTACCTTCTCTCCTTTTACAGAGACTGAGATGTAGTACAGTTGAAACTGTGAATGCAATGAATGTATAGAGAGGAAGACACTTCTTCTTTCAAAAATGTTTTAATTGGGTTTTTTGGTGTACATAACAAATATAAAGACAAACAGAGCAATGAGAAGTTTGCAAGAGAGCACCTAGGCAGTACCCATATGGCAGCACGGTAGCACAGTAGTTAGCACTGTTGCTTCGCAGTGCCAGGGTCCCAGGTGCGATCCCAGCTTGGGTCACTGTCTGTGGGGACTCTGCATGTTCTCCCCGTGTCTGCGTGAGTTCCCTCTGGGTGCTCCGGTTTCCTACCACAAGTCCCGAAAGATGTGCTGTTAGGTGAATTGAACATTCTGAATTCTCTCTCTGTGTCCCCGAACAGGCGCCGGAATGTGGCGATGGGGCTTTTCACAGTAACTTCATTGCAGTGTTAATGTAAGCCTACTTGTGACAATAAAGATTATTATTATTAAAGTTATTTACATCGAGATCGGTTTTAACTATTTACATGGATATATCACAGTTTCTTCTTTCAGTTCTTTTGTCCTTTCCTCGCAGCGTTTGCTGTGGCTATTGTGGTCCCCTGTGTATACCTCCTTGCCAGTTCCCACCTCTCTTTTCTCCCCCTTGGTTCCCATTGTTGTTGCTCCTGCCCTCCCCTGTGGCCCCTGGCTCTCCTGTTGAGTTTGGTTGTACTTCACTATTTTGCCGACCCTTCCCCCTTTCTCCCCCGCTTTCTTCCCTTCTGTGTCGTGACAACTCTCCCTTTGACCTTGGTTACTTAGTTGTTGGTCACAAACCAGTCTTGGAACAGCCGAATGAATGGCTCCCATGTTTTGTGGAAGCCCTCTTCCGACCCACGGATGGCAAATTTGATTTTCTCCATTTGGAGAAATTCCGACAGGTCGGACAGCCAGTCTGCTGCTTTAGGCGGCACTGCTGACCGCCAGCCGAGCAGGATTCTTCGGTGGGCGATCAGGGAGGCATCGGCTCTCCTCCCCATGAAGATATCTGTCTGTTCTGATACTCTGAAGACTGCCATTCTTGGGCATGGCTCCAGCCTCACCTCCACCACTTTGGACATTACCTCGAAGAAGGCTGTCCAGTATCCAGCAATTCTGGGGCAAGATCAGAACATGTGGGCATGATTGGCAGGGCCTCCTTGGCACCGTTTACATCTGTTCTCCACATCCGGGAAGAACCTGCTCATATGGGTTCTGGTCAAGTGGGCTGGCTGGTTTAGCACACTGGGCTAAATCGCTGGCTTTTAAAGCAGACCAAGGCAGGCCAGCAGCACGGTTCAATTCCCGTACCAGCCTCCCCGAACAGGCGCCGGAATGTGGCGACTAGGGGCTTTTCACAGTAACTTCATTGAAGCCTACTTGTGACAATAAGTGATTTTCATTTCATTTCATTGTATGTCCCACTTTTAGTTGCATTAGGCTAAGCCTTGCACATATGGAGGTGGATTGTCCCGGTGCAGTGCTTTGCTCCAGAATCCCCACCCTATTTCAGACCCCAAGTCTTCCTTCCACTTCTCCCTTGTCTCGTCCAGTTGGGTGTCAGCTCCCCGTCATACGTCCATATATGTCACAATAGTCCCCTTTGCCTAAAATATCTGCGTCCTGCAGTTCCCCTAGTAGTGACTGTCGTGGCGGTTGTGAATCCTTGTTTCTTTTCGCAGAAAGTTTTTAAGCTCCACGTACCAAAATTCCAACCCGTTAGTTGGAATCTTTCTGTCAGCTCGCCCAGCGTTGTTACACTACCGTCAGTAGTTAGCGCCCCCCCCCCCCCTCCCCCCCCCTCCTGCTTCCACCTTTTGAAGGAGGTGACTGTGAGTGCCGGCGCAAACCTGTGGTTGTTGCGGACGGGGGCTTTGTCTGACATTTCGGTTAGGCCGATTCGCAGTTGATTCCACGACTGCAGTGTTGCCACCACCACTGGGCTGGGAGTGCCGCCGTGGCTAGGGCCTGAAGGGAGATCCCCTCACATCCTCCATGAGAACCCAATCGGCTTCCGGCTCCTTTATCCACCCCTTTATTTGATCTGCTGTCGCTGCCCAGTGGTAGTACTGTCGGTTTGGAAGGTCTAATCCCCCAATGGGTTTCGTTCTCTGTTGAACCTTCTTTGGCATCTTGCATTCCCCCCCCCCCCCCCCCCCCCCCCCCCCCCCACGCGCACACACACAAACACACATGAACACCATAATTAGTTTGTTCAGTGAGTTGAAAAAGGCTTTGGGGATAGCACGGTAGCATGGTGATTAGCATAAATGCTTCACAGCTCCAGGGTCCCAGGTTCGATTCCCGGCTGGGTCACTGTCTGTGCGGAGTCTGCACGTCCTCCCCGTGTGTGCGTGGGTTTCCTCCGGGTGCTCCGGTTTCCTCCCACAGTCCAAAGATGTGCGGGTTAGGTGGATTGGCCAGGCTAAATTGCCCTTAGTGTCCTAAAAAATAAGGTTAATGGGGGTTGTTGGGTTACTGGTATAGGGTGGATATGTGGGCTTGAGTAGGGTGATCATTGCTCGGCACAACATCGAGGGCCGAAGGGCCTGTTCCGTGCTGTACTGTTCTATGTTTCTATGTTTCTATATAGATTGGGATGGATCTGAATAGGAAGAGGTACCTGGGCAACACATTAATTTAATCGTCCATACTCTCCCCGCGAGGGAATTTTTCCAATTAAAAGGCCAATTTAGCGTGGCCAATCCACCTAACCTGCACATCTTTGGGTTGTGGGGGCGAAACCCATGCAGACACAGGGAGAATGTGCAAAACTCCACACGGACAGTGACCAGGGCTGGGATTCGAACCCGGGTCCTCAGCGCCGTAGTCCCAGTGCTAACCACTGCGCCACCATGCTGCCCCTGCATTCCTTTTTATCTTCCTCTGTCAGGCTGGTCAGGTTCCATTTGTGGATCCCTATCCAGTCGTGGGTCATTTGGATCCCAAGGTTTGTGGCGGGCCTGTTTAAACGGCAGCCCCACCCGCTCTACTCCCCCTTGCGGGTCCACCGGGAAGATCTCGCTTTTGCTCATGTTGAGTTTGTAGCCCAAGAAGGCTCCAAACTCTTTCAAGAGCGCAATGATTCCTTCTATGCTGCTTTGTGGGTCCGAGATGTAGAGGAGCAGTTCACCCTCATAGAGCGAGACTCTGTGCTCTCTGACTCCTCTTCAGATCCCAGAAGACACTTTTCTGATACATTATGTGCCAACAAGGGAACAGGCTATGCTATGTTTACATAGAACATAGAACAGTACAGCACAGAACAGGCCCTTCGGCCCTCGATGTTGTGCCGAGCAATGATCACCCTACTTAAACCCACGTAACCCGTATACCCGTAACCCAACAATACCCCATTAACCTTACAATACGGGCAATTTAGCATGGCCAATCCACCTAACCCGCACATCTTTGGACTGTGGGAGGAAACCGGAGCACCCGGAGGAAACCCACGCACACACGGGGAGGACGTGCAGACTCCACACAGACAGTGACCCAGCCGGGAATCGAACCTGGGACCCTGGAGCTGTGAAGCATTGATGCTAACCACCATGCTACCGTGAGGCCCCAAAGGGATGAATAATGAGCCAGAATTGTTTTGCTTATTCATTTTGGGGTATACGTGTCATTAGGAAGGTCAGCACTAATTGGCCATATCTAGTTGTCCTTCAGAAAGTGGTGAGTGGCCTTTTTCTTTAACTATAGAAGTACTTTTGACTTTTTAAAATATAAATTTAGAGTACCCAATATTTTTTTCTTCCAATTAAGCGGCAATTTAATGTGGCCAATCCACCTACCCTGCACATCTTTTAGGTTGCGGGGGTGAGACCCACGTAGACACAGGGAGAATGTGCAAAATCCACACGGACAGTGACCCAGAGCCGAGATAGAACCTAGGTCCTCAGTGCCGTGAGGCAGCAGTGCTAACCACTGCCCCACCATCCAGCAGCAGAAGTGCTTTTGACAAAGATGCTTTCACAGTCCTGTTGGGTAGGGAGTTCTATAATTTTGATGCAGTGAAAGGAAGGAGCGACAATATATGTTCAATATATACTCTGACAGTAAAGAAACAACTTGCAAACAGTGATCATAATGTGATTGAATTAGATTTAAGTACGAGAGAGAGAAAAATCACAAGCCAAGGTTTTAAACTCAAATAAGGCTGACTTGAAAAGAATCAGATATAAACCAAACATGTTAAATTCTGGAATTGGGTTGAATTGTTCACAGGTTAACACACAGAAAAACAAAGAGAGATATTCAAAGGAGCACTTTGTACAATACAAGACCAAAAATTCCCATTTAGGAAGATAGGAATATTAGGGACAGTACTTGACCATCCAGTCCTCCTGGGTCCATTCCGACATTTAATTAAATCATAGCTGATTCACACTTCAACTACATTGGCTCATTTTTCCTCTAGCTCTCACTTTTCTTACCCTGCACATAGCAATCTAATATTGGAAGCTCACTATTAAGAAAATGAATGTCAGGAACTTCTGTCCTATGGCTCTGACGCATATTATTTCAATATTTTATGTCACAGAATCCCTACAGTGCGTAAGGAGGCCATTTGGCCCATCGAGTCTGCACTGACCCTCACCAATCTGCTTCCAGCTGCGCTTTACTAATCTGTGTGCACCTATTCTGTAGATATATATGAAATTACCCAATTGTTCCATTTTTCATATTTGTATTTCAAATTCTCACAGAGCACTGGCTTGCCACATTTCCCAAAATTACACATTTGCTCTGGACTACTTGATAGACAGAGAAGACCCTGAGGAGCAACAGTGGCACTGTGCAGATGGAACTAGCGATTTTTGCTGTTCTTAGTACATTGAGCCAAACAGTCTATGATGGTAATATTATTGCAATTTCTAGGCTCAGCCCCAACTTCTTCTAACTGAATTGTTCTGAACAGGTGTCACTTGCTGGACTTAAGTAAGTTAGAAGTGTATGAAATATTGTCAGGACGAGTGGTTCAGTAATATTTTCCTCTGTGCCACAATTTTACTGTGTGAAATATTTTTGTAATACCAACAACTTAAATTTAGAGCATCTTTAATGCGATGAAACACCCCATGGTGCCTCGCAGAGCTATTAGCAGACAATGTTTGACATTGAGCTACATAAGGAGGTATTGGAACGGGTAACCAAAAGCTTAGGTAAGGAGGTGGATTTTAAGGATTGTCTTTAGGAGAAGGAACAGAAAGGCTTCCCAGAATTTCTGGCCCAGAGAGCTGAAGGCCTGGCCCCCAAAGGATATGGGCGGGGGCGGTGAAGGAAGTCAGGGATGCACAAGAGGTCAGAATTGAAAGAACACAAAGTTTTCAGAGAGTTGTAGGTCTGGAGGATGTTATAGAGGTGGAGGAACAATTTTCATAGCAATGTAATTTCAAGAGGTTCATCTCCAATCATATTTAACCATAAAATATTTCATTCTTGATTTTTGCAGATATTATTCTCCTGGATATTCGGATGCATTGTTGGAAAGAGTAGAAAACTACCAACCAGCTCTTTGAGAAGCACTATGGATATTATTTCAACCTAAACAAAGCTTTAGCTCCCCCCAACTACTGAAATCTTGAAGTATCTATTAATCTTTCTAATATTTTCCAAGTTAGTTTAGTCAAATAATAAATTATGCCCCAAGGTCCTCTCTAACTCTTCTCCTGTTTAGAAAACAAATTCATCTGAAACCCAGTGATCATTTGAATAAATATGAGGAGCACCCCTTACCAACATGTTTTGAAATGTACAATTTGTATTCTAGTGCATTTATGGCGTCTCGTGCTGCAACACTTGACGCGCCTGAGCAAAATTGTGTCTTTGCAACAAAAAAAATTCCAAATGATGGGAATGGATGGCGGGGCTGTGGATGTCAATCCGCGTTTTGTGAAGCCGGATTTCACTGGCCGCAGAAGGACTTTCACATTCTGTGATTTGCGAAATTAAACCCTTGTTTTCGACGTTCTGAAACTCATTGTGGCAACCATAAACATGGTGACCTGGATCTGTAATCAAAGAGAATCATTAGAAATGGGGACCCAACTCTTTGTATTCTTTAATATTACTTTAGTTATTCAGCACGATTGCTCATCAGGACGAGTACAATGAACACTCGAACCACTGTTATTTCATCCAATAAAATTAATAACTTTGAAAAATTATATATTCAGGTTAGTACAGATGTCGCTCCGCTGCTGAAACCTGGTTGCAGTTTGTATTAGTAATGATATTGCGGGACTGTGGCTTGGAATACTTTTGACATATTGGTGGAGGCGCTATTGACTGATGGGCCGGACACCTCAACATCATGCTCTTGCTAAATGGGGGGATTGTAAGTGTGAGATGGCGCGCCGCCAAATTTCTATTTCCGTCTTTTCTCCCAACTGGGGAGATTCCAACCTACATATCATTGAGGCAACTAGTGAACTGTTCTTTCAATCTCGCTTTGATGTGAACATTGCACTATCGCATATTAAGTGCATGATGTGGAATATAGAACCCTCTAATGGAAGCGCATGGGGTTAATGTGGGTGTCGGCTTGAGCACCTTGGTGTGTTTCAAATGAAGGCTTTCTAGGCCAGCAAAGCTAATGCCTTCATTTCTCAGCCTGCGTTTACTTCATGTTTGGAGATTTCAATGAAACGACCAGACATGGGATTAAACCCCCTTTGTATCCTCGGAGAAGGCATTCAGCAGTTCCAGCTTTCTCGGGGCAGGACGATCAAACATTCGTCAACATTGCGCCGACAGTCATTCTGGCTGTAACCTCGGCAATAAGCAGCCTCTCAAATGTGGTTCCCGCGCCTGGTCAGATTTTTTTTTAAATCGAGGGGGAAACCCCGAGTTTTGTTGGGCAGAATGTGCAGGTTGGGTTGGGAGGAATGTGTGTCAGGTGCTGTGAACTCGGGACTGTTTTGTCACCAGTGCACGTTGCTGTGTGGCTGCAGCCTGCCACGCTGTTAACCTGGAGACTCGCTCGGTTCCTCTATCGAACAAAGCCATCTTTGTGTGGTATAAACTGAGAGCTCTCGTCCCCTCTCCCTCCCTCCCCTCGGTGCTGATCGCTGTGGGTACGAATCTACTCAATCATCTATCTCAAATAAAACGTCTCCCCCCTGAGGTCCCTGAATGAGGTGTTGGTTTGTGGAGAGGGCCAGCGGCGATGCCTTTTCCTGCCCCCCCCCCCCCCCCAGGTTGCTGCTGCTGCTGCGAGCGGGAGCTGAGCTGAGCTGACAAGCTCCTCGCACTGGAGCTGGCGCGGAAAAGCCCAGAAGAATGTGAACCCTGACTAAAGGTGGTTTCCTGTTAGCAGGTTCCCGGATTGCCTGACACTTCAAATCCGACTGCTGTATTTATGTTTCGTCTGGAAGCAATCGCGGTTAAATAAAGAGGGCGAGAAGGAGGAACCACTCCTTTCCGCTGCCGCTGGTGGAAACCTGACATTTTCTCAATAGCGACCAGTCTATCGGGGTGTCCAGATTGCCATCAACTGTTGCCTGAAGTTGTCAACAAATCCACTGTATATGGCGCTAGAATTTCGACAAGAAAATATGCTTCTTTCACAGCTGGTTACCTCGTCCAAAATGGTCAAAACATCTACTAACCCCGTTGTCCCAATAGTATTTAGTAAGCATTGTGGGGAGAGTGTGGGTTACAGAATGGGCCACAACATTGCAAACTGTTTAGCGGGGCCGATTAGAGGTGACTATTGAACACAGTCCCCGCGTTGCCTGATAAAGCAGGACTTGGTGGAAGTTCCTCGATGCCAATTCCCCGTTGTTTACTTTGTGTGGGGGAGCGAACGGGGCAGGTTTCCCGGACCGAGAGTCTCACCTCCACCCTCCCTCTGATCTGACCTCGTCCCAGTGTGCTCGCTCACTGCAGCCCAAACCCGCTGCACAGACAGATTACCAATATTATCAACCCGTATTTAAATAAAACTTAGCAGTCTGTTTTCCAAATTGCGGTGTACCTGGAATCTTTGTTGCGATTGGGCAAGCATTAGGTTGAAGGAGGGGGGGGGGGGGGGCACCTAATTTTAGCCCGATGAGAACTCCTTCCTCATATCAAACGAAAGGGAATGAAAACTGACCAGACCACTAACGATCAGGTTATCAATAAAAGTGGACATAAAAAGGGAAATTTAGTCTTTCCCATTTTACCAGCTCGATGTGCAACACATTTTCCTATCAATGGAAAATCCCCCTATCTTTAATATTCCCTCTTAACCAGCGGCCTTACCAAAGCTTCTCACTGCCATTTTCCTGATTGTTCTTTTACAGTTTCCCAGTGGGCCGCCTTGATAATCCCAGTACCACATTGGTGCTGCTATTTATCGTCCATACCACCATACCAAACACTTAAGGCTCAAGTTCTGAAATAGCTACTTAATAACAATACCTAGAATGGGATTTTCTACACCACGATACCACACCTACCTTCACTCAACCCTTAAGCGAATTGAGTAACAATGTTCATGTTAGTTTACACTGTAAATCAGAACCCGAATAACCGCAATGTAAATGACATTGAAGTGATCCTAGGAAGGACTGGCGTCCAACAGGCTTGTTGTGCATCGCCTTCCAAAAAGCACATAACCATAAGACATAAGAGCAGAATTAGGCCACTCGGCCCATCGAGTCTGCTCCGCCATTCAATCATGGCTGATATTTTCTTATCCCCATTCTCCTGCCTTCTCCCCATAACCCCGATCCTCTTATTAATCATGAACCTGTCCACCACTTAGCCTCAAACCTTTCACCTTCTCTAAGCAACATATAATTTCATTGGAACCATTTTACTTCCCTTTTTATTTAAAAATAATTAAATTTCTTGTCCTCTCTTCCTCTAACTTCTCCCCTTTGTAAAACTGGAAAAGTTCCAAATAGAACATGTTGAAAACCTTCCCAGTTTCTGACAGCAATATTGCTCTGTACTGATCCACTGGGCCTTTACCAATTCATTCAGAAGTTCTGCAATAACTATTTGCCCCTTTGAATCCAAATGACTAAAAAAAGATGTTACCCCGCGGTATTTTCACACCATGATTCACGATTATTTTATTTTTAAACGTTTTATCCCATCCTTAAAAATGCAAAGCCATTGTGCAGAGTGGACAGGGCAAACCCTTAACCCATCTCGCTGCTTGCTCCAAAAAACAATTCGAATTGAAGTCACAAGAGAGACAAACAAGATCCAAGCTGACAAGGAAAGGCATCGCACCTCATCTTGGGCTTGAACTGACGCTTGATCTTAGCCAAAAGGCCGAGAAGGAAACAATGGCTCTTGATTGTTTTACTTGGCGACTCTCGTCCTTGTTTGCTCCCACATGAGCACTCACATGGGAAGCTCGAACTACTGAGCAAACTGTTTGCAAGCATCTTTAACCTGACATAAGGCTAAATTGGCAGGCAAATTCTACTTCGCAAAACTTAGCCTGACGAGAAATATCACAAAAGGAAAAATAAAGTATCCACATGCCTGTTTGTGTCGTGTGGTGAGGAGTAATCTCTCTGAAGTGGCCCGAAGTATCGCATTTTCAGTAAACAAGCAACGTGCAGTCAGCAACACCCACTTGGGTCGAAGAAGAAATGTCTTCTATCGGCGTTATAATTGTTTTACTGAGGTAAATTATTTCTAACTTGCGATAATTTCCAACACCGTAGGAAAGGCGGAAGATTTAAAAGGAGCCAACACACTGGACCTAAAAAGCTACCAAATTGGTCGTTATCACGTTATCTATTAACTCTGCTCCCTAGCTTCAGCTCGATAACCGTCGTGGCGGTTAGCTTTTCGGCCAAAATGTATTCATTTTGAAATCTCCCATCATTTTCCAGATTTATATGTTCGTCTTAAAAAAAATACATTTTGACTGTTCTGCTAATATCAGTTCCAGCCCATCAACAGCTCACAAAACAGTCCACGAACTGTACCCACACTCTCATTTCATCCTGCAAAGTGTAACCTTGACACTAACAGGTGATTGATCTAGTCATTTCAGTCCTTCTATGTTACACGTTTATCGTTGTAAAGCTTCTTATTTATAAGCATTTTGTCTGAGAGGAACGCAACCTTCAGAAGCAACACGATTGAATTATAGGATCTCAGAATGAGTTCTGACCCTGTGGCGTTAATTCTGCTTCTGTCTTTGCGGGTGCTTCCCGATCTGCCGAGTGTTTCCACGATTCCTGTCCCTGTTTCAAGATCAGCAACCACCAAAGTTTCCTTTCAGCTTTGGCGAAAATGACTGACTCGTTTGTTAATTAAAATCCAACTCCTATACCTGGGAACGTTTGGTTTATTTTCCCGATTCCCTAAAATTGAAACGGAGCGGAAGAGCCAAGGGGTTGACCCCGTTACGAGCGGGCAAACAGCTGACCAAACCCCGTTACTGTTGATAACTTTTAATGGCAACTTTTAATGAACCTCTTTTCCTAATGAAAGGCCTCCCTGACGAGAGCGTGCAAAAACAAGTCTTGTTCGCCCTCTGCTGGTCTCCTAACATCTCGGCTGGAGATGGGAAATGCTCCAGAATTACGAACAGGCATGGAGACCACACAACGTCGAAAAATATATATGAGCAAGGTTCTGGATAAGGACGAGGGAAAGAAAACAAATGTGGAAATGTCTATATCTTAAATAAACAGGGGGAAGGGGTGCCCACGAGGTGGGCAAACAGCTTTGAATGTCTTCGCCACTGAACCAAACCATTCCTTCCCTTTTGAAGACGAGCTGCAAGTTTTCAAACTTCCAGCTGCAGAGTGGATTCGGGTTCACGTGGAGGAGGTGGTGAAGGGGGTTGCAATGCTGTACTGTGAACCAACTCTTTCCGGCTAATGAGGTTGACAGTACGGGAAGAATAAACTATCAGTCCCGTCCAACACCCTTAACACCGGCAAAAGTCTGAAATATATATCGCACCAACAGCGGCCGCACTAAACACCCCAAAGGAGGGCGCGGCACCTCACTGCTTCTCCCAGGCCGATGGGGAAGCTCCCCGCCACTGAGAGCCCTTCCCATGGCCAGTGACTGCCCACTGAAAGCCACCGCTGGCGCAACTTGTTACACTGCAGCTTTATGAATGGGAAACGTGTGAAACACTTCCCAATGAAGCGATTTTCGGATATTTCAGGATGTTTGGTTACCCGTCACCTGAAAGGTGCAGCCGCAAAAAGCACCCTGCAGCCTGCTCGCTGTCTGTCCAGAAAAGTGCAAAAAGGCAGTAGTAAAAACTCACTTAAATGGACCAGCAGCACGGAGCGGCGGTGTCGGCCACTCGGGACCTGAGGATTGTTAAATTTAAGGAATATTTTGTCCGCTCCAATTGAAACCACCCTTGGTAAAACAGGCCATTTATTTTTCCTTGGTATGACCCCCCCCCCCCCCCCTGAATAGAGGTGTTCTGTAATCAGCCGCATGGATTCCCATCAGAAAGGGAAGAGTGACAGCAGGGCACTGTGAGAGGGGAGAGGCACTGTGGCTCCGGCTGTCTGGAATTAACATCCTTCACCTCTATTCGCAGAGTTAGTCTTTTAAACTACAAAATGTGAGCCCATCTTTCACCGACCACCGCGGTGTGTCTGATTCATTGCGGAGGGAATACCATCTTCAAAATCACCAATCACCCGGCGTACAAAACAGTGCAGAAAACACACCATGCGCTGGATTTCGGTAGCGTGTGCTGCAATGTGGTGTAAGGTATATGTGTATGGTATATGTGCTGTGTGTATATACTACGTTGACTTGGCTACAATCGGCGCAGCTTCATGGCCATTAGCATCCTTATCGCGGCCACGCTGTACATTGAGCTGGTGGCCCCTCCTAGCCTCGCATTTCAGGCCAGTCGGTATACAGGCTCCATATCCCGCGGTCGGTCTGGATATAACCTGCATTTGGAAATTCCTCTTTCGGCTCCTTTTTCAGCAGAGGTGTTAACCTTTTGGAAAACGGGTTAGCGCCTGGGCTAAAATAGCCTAAGGAGGAATTTCAGACATTTCCCTCGCATTCCATGGAGTAATTTCGGAAGCAATGTCGAGGGAACAGACGCGCGTTCGCCCATCTGTTTAGCCAAAAATAAATCAGATCGACCCCTCACAAAACGCGTGGACAGATAGAAAATGTTGCAATTTTGCGTAGCCGATTACTCCATGATGACCATCTATCTATCCCGGCACTAATTGAATGCTTCTTGCTTGGTCTGATGTGTCCATTAAACCACCTCGAATAAGGCTTCTTTCACGGTTGCTAAATATACTTCATTCACTGTGTCGCGCTCAAATAGTATTTGTAATATTTTCATACTTTCAATACTTAATCGATGTAGATGATTTCTGTATACTTGTGCCATGCTTGTCTCTATTCTTTGATTCTGCTTGTGATTTGCACAGTAATCCAAAGTTTCTGGAATTTTTGAAGATTTGCTGTGTGTTATATTTGCCATGGATAGGTTTTACATTCTATATCTGTTTTCCAGGCTTAACTGGATCTTATCCGCAACTGTAATAGGGTACTTGTATTTTGGGTATTTTCATTGACTAATTTTGGAGTCTGTTTGGTTTACTTTCGTCTTTTGCGATTTGGACCCATGTCTTACGGGCGCACGTTTAATGATTAATTAGCGTGGTCACAGAAACTAACATCTAAACGGATCAATTAATTTGACACAAGAAAGCTTGAATGTGTAAAGCTGCAGCCGTTCCTTCCCAAATTGGACGTTGTGCAGCAGCGACAATGGTTCCGAAGTTGTGACCTTTCAGCAGCTCTGCGGTTCCCGGTGTCCCCGCCGTACAGACCACAACAGGCAAATGAGGAAGAACTTGTTTCACCCAGAGGGGTGGTGGGAATCTGGAATTCACAGCTGGAAAGGGTGGTAGAGGCGGGAACCCTCACATCATTTAAGAAGCATTTGAAATGTCATTACATATAACAAGGGTACGGCTGGAAAATGGAAAATGGGTGGTGGATGGCCGGCACCGACACGATGGGCCGAAGGGTTTCTTTCCATGCTGTAAACACTCTATGATTCTCAAGTCATTCCACTGCTCAGTTGAAAAGAAAGCAGTTCCCTCACACTGGCTTCACTAGAACACCAGCTATTAATGAGTCTGTATAAACAGCCTTAAGATTTCCATTCCACACAAACCGTGACAAAAAAAAATCACGTTTTCAGCCTAAAGAGAACGAATCACCTTGCATCAAATGTTTCCTTTTTTTAAAATCCAAAAGCCCTGTGTGAGTGCACAGTAAGGGAATCGACCCCCGATTCCCTTACAAGGGGTTTTTCCAAGTGACAATACTCGTGCAAGGGGCAACTGACAGGGAATGTTGCAAAGTCCGATTCGGTCGGCCTGTGGGAAACTGACCGCGGCAGTTGTACGAAGACGGCACGAACCTTTAAGAAGTAAATGGCAGCTTTTGGAAGTGTGATCTTCACCGCGAGTGTTGTGCTGTCTCCTCTTGCCCTCACGCCCCTGCCTGCAGCAGTTTAGTGTGGCCTTGTGTGGGGACAGTGAGAGCTGCAACTTTACCCCGAGCTCTGGGACAGGCCGTCCTGTCTGGCAAACTGCACCCAGCTCTCGGGAGGCACCCGCTCAAGACGGGACATTAATGAAATAAAACAGAACAGCGACTAAGACAAGTCGCCTCGACCCCGAGCCGCCTCTTCCTACATTTCACTTCCAAATGATACTTTTGTGTTACCGCCACAAGAAAATGTTACAAAATAAACACACCATCTGGGGGGGGGGGGGGGGGGGGGGGTCACTTTGCTTTCTGGTTCCAATGTCCACAGATCCTGTGGGGGGGGGGGGGGGAGGGGGTCACTTTGCTTTCGGGTTCCAATGTCCACAGATCCTGTGGGGGGGGGGGGGGGGGTCAGTCTGTTGAATGTTTAAATATTAAACGTCCTGCTCATTAGTTAATATTTGATGGCTCCTGTTTTGGGGATTGGTTGCACTGGTTGAGATTATTTTTAATTTCCGATTCCGCCGGTCATTTTTTTTATCCGCAGGTTTTATTTCAGGTTTTCCATAAATCTTTCACAAAGCGCCGGTGCTTTTTTTTTGCTGCAGTCGGTTGTGGAGCCCGACAGCCAAACTCCAGTTTTCTTTTGCTTCCTTTGTAATTGGGTGCATTTTCCTTGAGCTGTGATCAGGTGCCGGGATGGATCTCCCGCTGTTTTATAGAAAGCTCGGAGACGATGCACCAAAAGGCGTCAGGACGAGAACACATTGTTCACACTTCCCTGGGCGGGCACCGCCGCCCACATCTATCACCTCCAGAAACAGATGTAGCATCCAGCAGCCCCACCACCCGCCCATCACATAGCCCCCCCCACCCACACACCCCACCCCCCAACACCCGCCCATCACATAACCCCGCCACCCACCACCCATCACACCCCCACCCACCACCCGCCCATCACATAACCCACCCCACCCACCAATCACATAACCTGCCCATCACATAACCCCCCCACCCACCAATCACATAACCCGCCAATCACATAACCCCACCCCCACCACCACCACCCGCCAATCACATAACCCCCCACCCACCAATCACATAACCCCCCCACCCACCTCCCGCCAATCACATAACCCCCCCACCCACCACCGGCCAATCACATAACCCCCCACCCACCACCCGCCAATCACATAACCCTCCCACCCACAACCCGCCCGTCACCCCCCCACCACCCGCCCATCACCCACCCATCACCCCCACCACCCGCCCATCATCCCCCACCACCCACCCATCACCCCCACCACCCACCCATCAGACCCCCACCGCCCGCCCATCGCCCCACCACCCACCCATCACACTCCACCGCCCGCCCATCATCCCCCACCACCCGCCCATTACCCCCACCACCCGCCCATTACCCCCACCACCCATCCATCACCCCACATCACACCCCCACCGCCCGCCCATCACCCCCACATCACACCCCCACCGCCCACCCATCACCCCCACAGCCCACCCATCATCCCCACCACCCACCCATCACTCCCCCACCACCCAGCCATCACACCCCCAACGCACACACATCACACCCCCACCGCCCACCCATCACACCCCCATCGCCCACCCATCACCCCCACCACCCACCCATCGCACCCCCACCACCCATCCATCACACCCCCATCACCCACCCATCACACCCCCACCAACCACCCATCTCCCCCACCACCAACCGCACCCCCACCACCCATCCATCACACCCCATCACCCACCCATCACACCCCCACCAACCACCCATCACCCCCACCACCACCCCACCGCCCACTCATCACACCCCCACCACCCACCAATCACACCCCCACCCGCCCGCCCATCGCACCCACCACCCACCCATCATCCCCCACCACCCGCCCATCACCCCCATCGCCCACCCATCATCCCCCACCACCCGCCCATCGCACCCACCACCCACCCATCACACCCCCGCCACCATCTGCCCATCACACCCCCACCACCCACTGCCCGCCGCACACCCACACTACCCACCCATCACACCCCCACCAACCACCCATCACCCCCACCACCACCCCACCGCCCACTCATCACACCCCCACCACCCACCAATCACACCCCCACCGCCCGCCCATCGCACCCACCACCCACCCATCATCCCCCACCACCCGCCCATCACCCCCACCGTCCACCCATCATCCCCCACCGCCTTCCAATCGCACCCACCACCCACCCATCACACCCCCGCCACCACCTGCCCATCACACACCCAACGCCCGCCGCACACCCACCCATCACACCCCCACTACCTACCAATCACACCCCCACCACCCGCCCCACACCCATCCATCACACCCCCACACCCACCCCTCACACCCCCACCGCCCACCCAACCACCCCCACCGCCCGCCGCACACCCACCCATCACACCCCCACTACCTACCAATCACACCCCACCACCCCTCACACCCCCACCCCACACCCACCCCTCACACCCCCACCAATCACACCCCCACCACCCACCCATCACACCCTACCGTCCACCCACCACCGCCCATCACACAAGCCCACCACCCCAACATGTGATCTATTGCCACCCACGTATGGAGCCACCTGGCTGTTCAGCGCCGTGCTAGACACCGGGTACAACCCGGAACACCGCCCTTGGGGGACATTCCAGAAATTGCTGCTTTGATTTTTTAAAAAATTGGTTTCAAATTCGGGGATCTCCCAGCGAAACGTTGGCGACGTGCATTCCGCCAAATGTCCCCGGAGCTCTGAGCAATTAGCTGAGAATTGGAGATCAATGGAGCTGTAAACAATTGGATCAGCTCCATGTCCACAGCGAATACATTTCAAGTGTCCCCGTTGAAGTACAGTAAAGGTGCAGATATACACCGAGTGTTTCATATCTTATAACCTTTATTCCTCGATTCTGAAGTGTCTGAAGCCCATATTATTTCTGATCTGATTGCACACAGCACCGACGAAAGAGAGGTGCAGAGAGCTGGGAGTTTTATTTTGGTTTGTGCAATTGCAATATTAGAGAGACTTGATTCAGACATTATTGGGTATTTTTCGTCTTAATGTAATACTTGGGAACGTCCATTCAAACGGCCCATAAATGGTGACCCGTGCACGTTGGAGAAGTAATTACTGATTCTGGGAATAGTGAGCACATCCGTGTAAGAGTGAGGCTGTGAAATGGGGCTGTTTTGTTTCTGTTCATCCCGCGCCATCGTGCGGCAGATATTGACACCGAGAGAAGCTGCTAAAAGCTCCTCAGAAGCTGCACCTTCCCCGAGGTGTAGCAGAGGCCTGGACATGACGAGCCCCGCCCGATTGTTATCACCACGGCCACTTCGATCAGATTTAAATAAAGACATCTATCAAAGGAACTGACGTGCCAGCAGGGCTATGGAAAATATTTGGAGCACTGTGTTCAGGATGTTTATTGAAGAAGCGCGCGGAGTTCGGGGATGTACGGTTCAGTGATTCACCGCCATAAATACATGCTCCCCCCCCCCCCCCCCCCAGTGCTGGCTTCGCTGCCTCTCTGAACAAAGAGGACAAACTGGTGCTGAGATCCAGCGACTGGGGACCCTGTGGCATCTCGCCAGCAGATTCCCGCTCCATCCCATTAGTTCAGTGCCTGACGTCGTCCGTGCTCTTGTCGACTTGGGAAATGTTACATTTGTCACGGGGCGGGGTGGGGGAGGGGCATGGCTAAGACGTGGATGAGGGTTGCGGGAGGGGGATGGATGTGAGCTGGATGTGAGGATCAGGGTAGAAATGGGGTGGATGAGAGTGTGGGGGGTGGATGAGGGTATGGGGGTGGATGAGGGTAGGTGTGGGGGATGGAAGGATGGGGTGGATGAGGGTAGGGATTCGGAGTAGATGGATGGGGTGGATGAGGGTACGGGTGGGGGATGGATGGAGGCCGGATGTGAGGATCAGGGTAGAGATGGGGTGGATGAGAGTGTGGGGGATGGATGCGGGTAGGGGGGGGTGGATGAGGGTAGGTGTGGGGGATGGAAGGATGGAGTGGATGAGGGTAGGGGTGGGGTATAGATGTGGTGCTGGATCGGTATAAATGCATGGGGCTGGGTGTGGGGCCAATGCATTAGAAACCTCCCAGGAGAAGGCTGGGAACAGAATCAGATTAGGATAGTTATGACCACACTTAGGAGCGATTAAAGTGTCCTGGAACCTTTCCCATCGCAGAATAGCAGCATGTGAAGACCCCCAACTCATTGCAAGCAGCTTCCCTTTTGGCAGGATGGGGGCCCTCAGAGCACAAGGTTCCTTGGCCCAAGGAGGGGGCCATGTGGAGGAACAGTCTCAGTTGGTTTCCCCTCCAACCCCATGTTCCTACTGAATTCGGGAGTCTTCAGTACAGCCCAACTCACCCCCACCCCCATTTCTTAGAGCCCACCTTGCCTGGCGGGCTTGCTGTAGTGGATCCAGAGCTGTTGGCCATCTGATTGGACCTTCAGCATTGAGACTCAGTAGTTGTAAATAGCATGGCTAGCTGGCTGCAAAGTGATCCCATAGGAGACAGAGTGACACCTGGGATGCAGGGTGCCTGTAGAATGGCCTCAGGCTGACTTAATATACTGTTATGAAGTCATCACCGGGTGATTATATTAGAAGGATGTCTTTAATTAATGGGTAATTGAAAGATAAGTAATTAATAATCAAATAAATCATATTTCTGTATTTTCCCATTAACTCCTATGTAAAGACTAAAAGTGCTGTCAGAGAGTCTGGGAAAAAGAATGCATGAACTCCATGGCATCCTTTCGTTTGATTGACTCAGTCTCAGTTTGATCAATGGGTCGACAAGACTTAAAGGTTAAGGGATACAACTCAGAGAAGGCATTGTCTTTAGCTAAAGCCAATTTGCTCAATTAGCTAAAACCAGTGGAATTAATCCTTCCAACATTAAAGACCAATTAGTCACTTACCGCAATATTGGGCAAGATGGAGGGAGTGACAAGACAGGGGGTGGGATTCTCCGGTCGCCGATCCCGGCATCGTGTTTGCTGATCGGCCGGAGAATTCCTGATTATGAGCAAATCGGGAGTGGAGCCACTTTCACGATGCTTCGTCTCTTCCAAAGTGGCATACTCTAGCAGTATGCCGAGCGGCATATCAACAGCCTCAGGATGTTGCCTGAGGCCCACCCCCTGATGCTCCGCCACCGACTGACTGAGTTCCCGACGGTGCCACTTCCGCGTGGTCTCATCCGTCAGGAACTCGGCGTGGCAGCTGCGGACTCAGTCCAGCGGCGCCGCAGTCAGGGGAGGGCCGATCCACGGGCAGGGGGGACTTTGCCAGGGGCTGGGGGCACTGTTGGGGGGTGGTCCGGGGCACGCAAGCCGGCCAAAGGGGGGCACTATTTCACAGGCCAGTTCCGCGGGCGGCTGTCGCCATGTTGCATGGTAGGGCCAATGCAGGCCGCTACCTTGCGCATGTGCGGCCGCGGACCCGGCAATTCTCCGGACCATATCGGCAGCTGGAGTCAGGTGCTCTACGCTGTTTTGCTACTAGCCCCCAGCCAAATGGAGGATTGGTAGCCATTTTAAGCCATTTTTTCCGTCATAAAACGCCACCATTTGGACATAGCCTAAAAATCGGAGAATCCAGCCCAGGAACTATCTTGCTGGATTTAAAAGTGAATAGAAACCAAGTCAGATCAGAGGTGAGAATTCCTGTCAATGCAGAGAGCGCGAGTATAGCACTGGACCCCAGGACAGAGGCAACATTCCTGTCAGCATGGATCCTGGGTAATGCAGTTTCCTTCAGGGGAAGAGGCTGGGGTAATTTTCTCAGAGGATGTGATATCTTTGACAACAGGGATGGTTTGTACGGGGCTCAAGTCTGAATGGTTTGCTTGTCTTGAGTATCAATTTGTTTTCTTGTTGGTAAGTCTTTAGTTAATTGATAAGTATTGTGGTTTAATTTTCCTATCTTTAATAAACTTTGGTAACATTTGCGAATGCAATGTCTGAGTCTTCACCTGATAATTAGCTATACCTCTGTCGAACTTCAGGCGTTCAAAGGGCAGACTGCATGCAACTAAATTAGATCAAGTCTAAATTGATCAAAATGCCCCTTTTAAAACGTATAGGGGGAATATGTACAGAGTGAGTTATGGGAGAGGGGTGTGGGTTGTATGTATGGAGTCTGGGGGAACTGGGTTGGTGTCCTGCCCTACTCTAACTTTGTAAAACAACTCTCTTCCCACCAATACACTGGCATTGAAGGATGTGTGCCTCGGCAATCATATTCTGCAGTGGCAAGGAAATCCTAACTCTTCAATGGAATCAATCAATCCAAAACACAACTGCAACCTATCTGCAATGAGATATCTGCATAGAACTGCATTCATGTTTTTTGTTCAGAAAATCTGCTCGTTCAAAGTGGACAGAGTCTGTTCAAAACTGGAATCAGTATGTGTTGGCACACATTAAATAGGATATAATAACATTCAAACTGTGATATAGAGCATCCAGTAGAAATAATTATACTCCAAGAATTTGTATTCAGATCAGTACAAGGATATTTTAGTATTGCTGTTAATATAATAATAGTCCATGATTATTTAAACACAGCAGTTGTAATCTTAAGGCACCATGAAACAAATTTGTAAAGGCTAGGGAGAGAAGGGTAGGTGGATCAAGATCATAACCCATTTCTCTGGCACTAATTTATTTAAATATATGAGGAAAAGATGGAAATGGTGTCACAGGTCTACATTAATAAACAAAAGATGTCCACTCTTCATCAGATCTTTAATCAATCTCTATCATTTGCAGCTTTGGGTAAGTTTCTTTTTAAGAAGGGAAGAATGTGTTGGAGGAGGAGAAAAAGCAGCAGTAAATTAGCAATGTAATTTAATACATGTGAATGGGGGAAATGCATTAGCCATGTCACTGCTCCCTCTACCAAGTAAGGTGACTGAAAGGTCCCACACCTGTCAATCTGAAGGATTGCAAACCTCTGAGAAGTAATTGCACAGTTTGTTAGCCTACGCTCAAACGTTCTGAAAGAGAATATTACAGAGGTGGATGAGCTAGGTATGATTTTCCAAAATGTCTAAGATTAAAAAATGGTCCCATTAGATTGCAGGTTGGCAAATGTTACACCGCTTTTCAAGAAAGGAGCTAGTAAAAAGACCAGTTAACCTAATGTTATTACCCACACCAGACCTATGGGGTAGAAGCAATTCGCCTCCCTGAAGGTCTTCTGGAGTACAAGCTCCCTCACTGAGGGGCAGGGAGCCCATGGACACTCTAATAACCTTGGAACTGACACCTCCAACCCAGCTGGGATCTGAAGAGTATTGTACATATTATTTCTTTATAATAAAACTGGTTTATCTTATCCACTTGCCTTGGACTTGTCTGTGGTCACTAAACCCAACACCAGTTATTGGGGAAATGCTGGAACCTAATGTTCAAGCTGTCTTAACAATGCATGTTTGGGCCAGCATTTATTGCCCATCCCTAACTCCCCACAGCTTACCTTCCCACCTAGTTTGTATCATTTGCAAACTTTGATACATTATTCTCTGTCTCTGCATCTATGTCATTAATATAGATTGTAATTAGCTGAGGCCTCAGCGCTGAATCTCGTGGCACTCCACTATTCGCTACCTACCAACCCGATAAAGCCCCATTTCTTTAAATTATCTCATGGGATATGTGGGGTCACTGGCTAGGCCAGCATTTTTATTTCGCATCCTTAATCGCGCTTCAGAAGGTGGTGGTGCGCTGCCACTTGAACTGCTGCAGTCCATGTGGTGTAGATACAGCCACGGTGCTATAATGGAGGCAGAATCAGGATTTTGACCCAGTAATAGTGAAGGAACAGTTCACCAAGTCAGGATGGTACGTGGTTTGGAGGGGAGCTAGCAGATGGCAGTGTTCTGATGCATCTGTAGATCTTGTCCCAAGTCATAGAGGTGACGGGTTTAGAAGGTGCTGTCAAAAGAGCTTTGGTGAGTTGCGGCAGTGCATTTTGTAGATGGCAGCAGTGTGGTAGAGGGAGTGGATGTTGAAATGATGGCAATCAAGTGGGCTGTTTTGTGCTGGATGATTTTGAGCTTCTTGAGTTTTGTCGAAACCGCATCATTCCTTGTAAGTGGAAAGTATTCTATCAAACCTCATAGAATTTACAGTGCAGAAGGAGGCCATTTGACCCATCAAATCTGCACCAGCCTTTGGTAAGAGATCACACCTCCACCCTATCCCCATAATCCCACCTAACCTTTTCGGACACTAAGGGCAATTTAGCATGGCCAATCCACCTAACCTGCACATCTTTGGATTATGGGAGGAAACCGGAGCACCCGGAGGAAAGCCACGCCGACACGGGGAGAACGTGCAGACTCCGCACAGACTGTGATCCAAAGTGGGATCGAACTTAAGACCCTGGAGCTGTGAAGCCACAGTGCTAACCACTGTGCTATCGTGACTTGTTCTGGATTCAGGAGGTGAGTTACTTGCTTCAGAAATCCCAGCCTCTGTCGTGCTTTTGTAACCACAGTATTTATATGACTAGTCCAGCTCAGTTTCTGGTCAATGATACCCCCCATGATGTTGATCGTGGAACAGCCCAGGATGTTGATAATGGGGATTTCTAAGTATCATGTGGAGTGAATTGAATTGGTTGAAGACTTGACATCTTTGATGTCAGGACCTTCAGAGGAGGCCGAGATGAATCATCCACTCGACACTTTTGGTTGAAGGTGGTTGCAAATGTTTCAATATTATCTTTTGCACTGATGTACATTGAGTTTAGGGATATTTGTAGAACCTCCTACTCTTGTGTGTGTTGTTTAATTGTCACAACAATGTGATAGGGCTGCAGAGCTTATGGACCAGATCTATTGGTTGTGGGGTCGCTTAGCTCTGTCTATTGCAAGCTGCTCTTGCTGTTTGGCATACAAGTAGTCCTTATTCCCAGAAAGCCAGGAGGGTATGCATTGCCAATGACAGTCAAAGTGTCTGCCACTGAAAGCCCCTCCAGGCTCAGTGTGCCGAATGGATGCGGTATTTCTTTCAGGCGAATGCAATTACAGGAGACGACCGACCGCTTGCGGAGCCCCAACTTTCAGTGTATTCAAAAGCCTTATATATCCGGTGGTCCCAGATTTGGTGGTCTGGTAGCACTTGTTGCAGACCATTACGGCTCCCAAACCATTGGTGATTGTGCAGAGGTACCGGTTCAATACAGCTGGGCAAACCCCGGAGAAGTCAGTCACTTAGGCCCAGGTGTTGGACGCACCTACACAAGCTGGCAGTACATTGCGACTACGGGCCATCGCACCCAGAGATGTTGCCTAGTGTGTGGCATTAACATGGCGACCCAAAGTAAGTGATTGGCAGAACCTGCTGAGGACATAAAAAAGGCCATAGAGTTATTTCTCTCGTGTGAAAATGCAGAAAAGGGAGTCTCGGAACTCCAGGGATCCATGGATATGGAGGTAAATAGCATTGGCTGCCCCTCATCCGGTGAGTTATGCCCCCCAAGAGCAGAGCCTATAAGACCCAGTCATCACTCGGGCAATGTCGTGGTCAGACCCATTGGCCAAGAGCCACTGCAGCCCGATGAGACGTCTCTCCTAAGGTCCAGGAGAAAGACTCCCAATGGTGCTGCACTTGTGGTCGCAGGAACCATGTGGGCCGGGAATGCCAGAACAGACAGCAAGCACATGGCCCTGGTTGGATAACACAACCCAGAGCCAAGGCTTTGTACTTAACACAACCCGATGAGGATGACTGCATGCAACTAAATTGCAATCCAGCACCAAAAGTAGCCCCCGTCAAGATCACCATCCGCGTAAATGGCTACCCACTAAAAATGGAAATAGATGCAGGGGTTACTGTCTCAGTCATTGGACAGAAAATGTACCAGAGAGTTCATATAGGAATCCAACACCTGGGCCTAAGGTACACTCAGGCATGGTTGGTGACATATACTGGAGAACCATTAACCACCATTGGAACAACGATGACTGCGGTTGCCTATGGGCAGCAATCAGTGCGCCTGCCAGTGGTCATCGTGGTTCAGAGGCTCCGATCCAGTCTGTTTGGCTGTGACTGGTTACAGAGGCTCCACCTAGAGTGTCAGCAAATTTTATGGGTACATGGCAGGTTGTACGAGGTTCAGGGGAAATACCCAGAAGTTTTCTAAGATGGTTTGGGGAAGATAACGGGGGCCATGGCCAAAGTTTACGTGAATCTAGAAATCCAATCCAAGTATTTTAGAACCTGCCCAATTCCATACGCCCTACTATCGAAAGTGGCCAACAAGCTCAGTCAGCTGAAAATATTTGCTCAGTTCAGTTCGCAGAGTGGGCAGCACCAGTAGTCCCGTTGCTGAATCCAGAAAAAACCACCCACCTGTGCGGCAATTATAAACTGACGGTGAACAAGGCCTCCCGGTTAGGCGGGTCCCCAGTGCCGCGCGTGCAGAACCTTTATGCAAAGTTGGCTGGAGGTCATTCTTTCTCCAAGTTAGACATGAGCCACGCATGCCTCCAGTTGGAGTTGGATGCGGTATCCAGGAAATATGTGACCATCAATACCAACAGGAGATTGTATGACTATGCCAGGATTCCATTTGGAGTATCATCGGCCTGTGTGATCTTCCAGTTGGTTATGGAGAGCATCCTTGCAGGGCCCCCAAGGGTGGCAATCTACCTGGATGATGTATTGATTACAGGAACCACTGAGAAGGAACACCTAGATAATCTCTGCTCTTTCTTTGAGGCACCTGTCTGCCTGAGAAGGGGAAAGTGTATCTTCCAGGCAAGAGAGGTCATATACCTGGGCTACTGGGTAGACAAGAGTGGTTTATATCTGGTGGAAGAGAAGGTTCGAGCTATCAAACGGGCCTCCATGCCAGAGAATACAATAGAGCTAAGGTCATTCCTAGGACTCATATAATGGAAAGTTTATTATAAATCTGGTGACCATATTGGAACCATTACATGCTCCCTTAAAGAAACATCAGAATTGGGCATGGAAGGCACAACATGAGGAGGCGTTTTCCAGAGTAAAACAACAGTTGTCCTCTAAGCTACTAACACATTATGACCCCTCTAAACCATGCATTATCATGTGAAATGCCTCCCCATACAGCATCGAGGTGGTGTTGCCCCATCAGACGGACGATGGGACAGAGGTCGATAGCCTATGCGTTGGGAACCTTAACTGCCGCAGGCACATTTAGATTGAAAAGGAGGACTGGCCCCGATCTTCACGGTCAAAATGTTCCATCAGTATGTCAATGAACAACACTTCACAATTATCATGGACCACAAACTGTTACTCAGCCTCTTCAAAGGAGACAAGGTGAAACCCCCACAGTATTGGCCAGGATCCAGCGCTGAGCATTATTGTGGGCAGCCTATGAGTATACCTTCAATTATCGCCCGGACAAGCTGATTCTGGACGCCCTGAGCTGACGCCCATTATCAACATGCACCCCCCCCCCCCCCCCCCCCCCCCTCATTCCTGCCAGTAATCGACAAGAAGTCGTACTGCCCAAATATTTTATGGACACATCGCCTGTCCCAGCCTCGCAAATTCGTGTGTGGACGCAGGAGGATCCTATGTTGGCAAATATGCGCCTTGTCCTCCTATATGGGGGACTCGAAGGAAAACTGGCGAAGAACTGCTTACAACCAAGCAACAGGAGCTTCCGTTGAAGATGGCATTCTCCTGTGGGGAGACCATGTACTAGTCGAGGCAAGGCAGGAAAGTCATCCTACAGGAGTTGGACATCTGGGGGTGTCCAAAATGAATTGAGTGAAACACATTGAGACAGCCCAGTATCACCCTTCTTCAAAGGACTTGGCTGAGCGGGCAGTGAAGACTTTTAAGGGGGGCATGAAGAAACAAGCCAGAGGGTCAGTTGAGACAAAATTGGCACGTTTCCTGTTCAACTATCAGATCACGCTGCATTATGACACCGGCAGAATTAATGATGGGCCGAAGACGACGAATCCGTCTGGGCCTAATGTTTCCAAATCATGGTGAGAAGGTTGAGAAGAAGCAACATCTCCAGAAAAAGTACCAAGATCACCGGAAGCAGGACAGAGGGTTCAAGCCAGGGGACACCGTGTCCATCTGGGATTTTGGGGATGGTGAAGACTGGACCAGTCTCTTACATGGTCAAAACCAGGGAGTGGAAGGTATGCACACCTGTGGACTACCTCAAAGACAGGGAACCCGTACCAGAGCCAGCCCTGTCAGATGAATCAGTCCCTCGTCCCTATTGTTCAATATTCCCCAAGGGCCAGAACACTGATCTGCATGAGACGGAAGATTCTGGTTCAGACATGGTGACGGAATCATCCATAATCTCAGTTGGTCAGAGAGACAGCCGTTGGAAATAAAGCTGCAGGCAAAGCAGCAAAGGAGTCGTCCTCCACCTCCAACGACAGAGGAACCTACAGACACTGGGGAGAGGGGATGTAATAACCTTCATGACCCAACTGATCTCCCCGTGGGGCCCATGGAATACAAGCTTCTCCGCTGAGGGGCAGAAGGTCCAGCACCTGGGGCTTGTGAGTGCTTAAATGCCGGCCTGGATTGGGACTGGCACGATCGTTAGTCCCAGCTGGGTATTAGGTGCTGTATGCAGCCTTTTGTTTTCCAAATAAACCTTTGTTTGTGTAGCATTCTTGGGATTCCCGACGATTTTATACATTCCCTTCCCTTTTGCTGAGAATGCCATGTTTATACATTACTTATATTACTGTTCATGACGCCATATAATTTAATTTATGCACAGCTACATATCTCAGACAACTGCAAATCTGGTGCCTGATATACTTAATATGTAAATAACATTGGCTGTAGAAAATTGAAAAGTCGTTAAAAAATTTCTATCTGAATAAACAATTTATTTGATATGTTTAATTGCCTTTTTTTATTTTCACAGTAATTGGCCTGTTCAGTCACATGAGGACCCATAACAGAAGCATACGATCCCCTGAGTAGACACCACCCTCGACTCAAGGGGTAGCCAATTATAATTGTCTAATGATGTCCCTTCGATATTAAAAAAAACTGTCGGTCTCTTCCATGATTGCCTACTATTCCTATATTAATTAAAGTGGATTCCCCTCTCCATTTGATCCAGCAGAACCATCATCTCACAATATAATGTCCCCTTTTGCCCTTTTAATCAAGGGTGAACTTACTGCTCATTACTAATTCAGCACTAATTTAAGAAAAAGTAACTATTTTTTATGCTTCTGAGTAGGCAATGAATGTTTCATAGAATTAAATAGAATATACAACACATCAATAGTCCATTCCACTCAGCCACTCCATACCAGTGTTTACTCCATTTGAGCCGCCAAACATCTTTCATCTAACTCTAACTCATCAATAAAATCCTTTATTCCCTTACAGACCATATGCATCCAGCCTTCTCTTAAATGAATCTACACTGTCCACATCCACTAATCACTTTGGGAACAATTCTATAGTCTCACTCTCTGGGTAAAAAGCTTCCAAAAGCTTCTTCGTATTTGATTTCTAAAGACTTATAATGCTGGCCTTTAGATTTGCTTTTTCTCACAAGTGTAAACTTTTTCTCAGTGTCTACTCTAAAAACCTTGATGTGCAAGTTATGTGCATTGACCGGACTAAATTGTCCCTTACTGTCCAAAGATGTGCAGGTCAGGTAGCCTTGTTGGTGCGGGTGTGGGCCTGGGTGGGGTGCACTTTCAGAGGGTCGGTGCAGACTTGATGGGCCGAATGATCCCCTTCTGTACTGTAGGAATTCTATGGTTTCATAATTTTAAATTATTAGGCCACCCTGCCTTCTCGTTGCAAAAGAAAAGACAGACACCCTGTTAATCCTCTCCACTTGGGGTTCCCATGCCCAATCCTCTCCTTCAAAGCTGATTGATCATACATTGGCGAGATGCTCACCAAATCATGTGGTGAGATGGGCACTGATTCCTCTGCCAGCTGTTACTTCATGGGGTCAAAGCCCCTGGTGCCATATTTAAGCTGAACCCAAACACACATTCACTCTCTGCAGACCACTTCACTCGCTGCAGACCACTTCACTCTCTGCAGACCACTTCACTCGCTGCAGACCACTTCACTCTCTGCAGACCACTTCACTCGCTGCAGACCACTTCACTCGCTGCAGACCACTTCACTCGCTGCAGACCACTTCACTCGCTGCAGAGTGCAGACCACTTCACTCTCTGCAGACCACTTCACTCTCTGCAGACCACTTCACTCGCTGCAGACCACTTCACTCGCTGCAGAGTGCAGACCACCTCACTCTCTGCAGAGCACTTCACTCTCTGCAGACCACTTCACTCGCTGCAGACCACTTCACTCGCTGCAGACCACTTCACTCGCTGCAGACCACTTCACTCTCTGCAGACCACTTCACTCGCTGCAGAGTGCAGACCACTTCACTCTCTGCAGACCACTTCACTCTCTGCAGACCACTTCACTCTCTGCAGACCACTTCACTCGCTGCAGACCACTTCACTCGCTGCAGACCACTTCACTCGCTGCAGACCACTTCACTCGCTGCAGAGTGCAGACCACTTCACTCTCTGCAGACCACTTCACTCTCTGCAGACCACTTCACTCGCTGCAGACCACTTCACTCTCTGCAGACCACTTCACTCTCTGCAGACCACTTCACTCTCTGCAGACCACTTCACTCGCTGCAGACCACTTCACTCGCTGCAGAGTGCAGACCACTTCACTCTCTGCAGAGCACTTCACTCTCTGCAGACCACTTCACTCACTGCAGACCACTTCACTCGCTGCAGAGCACTTCACTCGCTGCAGACCACTTCACTCTCTGCAGACCACTTCACTCGCTGCAGACCACTTCACTCGCTGCAGACCACTTCACTCTCTGCAGACCACTTCACTCTCTGCAGACCACTTCACTCGCTGCAGACCACTTCACTCGCTGCAGCCCACTTCACTCTCTGCAGACCATTTCACTCGCTGCAGACCACTTCACTCTCTGCAGACCACTTCACTCGCTGCAGACCACTTCACTCGCTGCAGACCACTTCACTCTCTGCAGACCACTTCACTCGCTGCAGACCACTTCACTCGCTGCAGAGTGCAGACCACTTCACTCTCTGCAGACCACTTCACTCTCTGCAGACCACTTCACTCTCTGCAGACCACTTCACTCTCTGCAGACCACTTCACTCTCTGCAGACCACTTCACTCGCTGCAGACCACTTCACTCGCTGCAGAGCACTTCACTCGCTGCAGACCACTTCACTCTCTGCACACCACTTCACTCGCTGCAGACCACTTCACTCGCTGCAGACCACTTCACTCTCTGCAGACCACTTCACTCGCTGCAGAGTGCAGACCACTTCACTCTCTGCAGACCACTTCACTCTCTGCAGACCACTTCACTCTCTGCAGACCACTTCACTCTCTGCAGACCACTTCACTCGCTGCAGACCACTTCACTCGCTGCAGACCACTTCACTCTCTGCAGACCATTTCACTCGCTGCAGACCACTTCACTCTCTGCAGACCACTTCACTCGCTGCAGACCACTTCACTCTCTGCAGACCACTTCACTCGCTGCAGACCACTTCACTCGCTGCAGAGTGCAGACCACTTCACTCTCTGCAGACCACTTCACTCTCTGCAGACCACTTCACTCTCTGCAGACCACTTCACTCTCTGCAGACCACTTCACTCGCTGCAGACCACTTCACTCGCTGCAGACCACTTCACTCGCTGCAGAGGGCAGACCACTTCACTCTCTGCAGAGCACTTCACTCTCTGCAGACCACTTCACTCGCTGCAGAGTGCAGACCACTTCACTCTCTGCAGACCACTTCACTCTCTGCAGACCACTTCACTCTCTGCAGACCACTTCACTCGCTGCAGACCACTTCACTCGCTGCAGACCACTTCACTCGCTGCAGACCACTTCACTCGCTGCAGACCACTTCACTCGCTGCAGAGTGCAGACCACTTCACTCTCTGCAGACCACTTCACTCTCTGCAGACCACTTCACTCTGCAGACCACTTCACTCGCTGCAGACCACTTCACTCGCTGCACACCACTTCACTCTCTGCAGACCACTTCACTCGCTGCAGACCACTTCACTCGCTGCAGACCACTTCATTCGCTGCAGACCACTTCACTCGCTGCAGACCACTTCACTCTCTGCAGACCACTTCACTCTCTGCAGACCACTTCACTCTCTGCAGACCACTTCACTCTCTGCAGACCACTTCACTCTCTGCAGACCACTTCACTCTCTGCAGACCACTTCACTTGCTGCAGACCACTTCATTCGCTGCAGACCACTTCACTCGCTGCAGACCACTTCACTCTCTGCAGACCACTTCACTCTCTGCAGACCACTTCACTCTCTGCAGACCACTTCATTCGCTGCTGACCACTTCACTCGCTGCAGACCACTTCACTCTCTGCAGACCACTTCACTCTCTGCAGACCACTTCATTCGCTGCAGACCACTTCATTCGCTGCAGACCACTTCGCTCGCTGCAGACCACTTCACTCGCTGCAGACCACTTCACTCGCTGCAGACCACTTCACTCGCTGCAGACCCCTTCACTCGCTGCAGACCACTTCACTCTCTGCAGACCACTTCACTCGCTGCAGACCACTTCACTCGCTGCAGACCACTTCACTCTCTGCAGACCACTTCACTCGCTGCAGACCACTTCACTCTCTGCAGACCACTTCACTCTCTGCAGACCACTTCACTCTCTGCAGACCACTTCACTCGCTGCAGACCACTTCACTCGCTGCAGACCACTTCACTCTCTGCAGACCACTTCACTCTCTGCAGACCACTTCACTCGCTGCAGACCACTTCACTCTCTGCAGACCACTTCACTCGCTGCAGACCACTTCACTCTCTGCAGACCACTTCACTCTCTGCAGACCACTTCACTCTCTGCAGACCACTTCACTCGCTGCAGACCACTTCACTCGCTGCAGACCACTTCACTCTCTGCAGGCCAGTTGTGGCCTCCAGGAGTGAGAATCCCTGTGTGCCTGCTTTCATTCATGACTCCCTGGTGACTTTACTCCAGGCAGTGTGCGAATGCGGAGATATCCTCTTCTACTTACCCTAGCCTTGCACTCTCACATGGGCATCAGGCATTCTAAGAGTTGCACTGGGATCTTAAACACTAATAGCAGAAGGGACATCTGCACAGAATGTCTCGCACACTTTAGCGCTTCATGAATCATCCTGCATACTCAACATATTCTTCCCTTACTGGGGAGGGCAAAGTGCACACAGCAGCCATGCATGCTTCCCAACTTCTCCTCCACCCGTTCTCATCAACCTGATCTCAGTGGAGCAGGCGTTGCTGGCTCTATCCTGATCTCTGTGGAGCAGGCGTTGCTGGCTCTATCCTGATCTCTGTGGAGCAGGCGTTGCTGGCTCTATCCTGATCTCTGTGGAGCAGGCGTTGCTGGCTCTATCCTGATCTCTGTGGAGTAGGCATTGCTGGCTTTATTCAGATCTCTGTGGAGCAGGCAAAACTGGCTGTATCCTGATCTGTGTGGAGCAGGCGTTGCTGGCTCTATCCTGATCTCTGTGGAACAGGCATTGCTAGCTTTACCCTGATCTCTGTGGATCAGGCGTTGCTGGCTCTATCCTGATCTCTGTTGGGCAGGCGTTGCTGGCTTTACCCTGATCTCTGTGGAGCAGGCGTTGCTGGCTCTATCCTGATCTCTGTGGAGCAGGCGTTGCTGGCTCTATCCTGATCTCTGTGGAGCAGGCATTGCTAGCTTTACCCTGATCTCTGTGGATCAGGCGTTGCTGGCTCTATCCTGATCTCTGTGGGGCAGGCGTTGCTGGCTTTACCCTGATCTCTGTGGAGCAGGCGTTGCTGGCTCTATCCTGATCTCTGTGGAGCAGGCGTTGCTGGCTCTATCCTGATCTCTGTGGAGCAGGCGTTGCTGGCTCTATCCTGATCTCTGTGGAGCAGGCGTTGCTGGCTTTATCCTGATCTGTGTGGAGCAGGCGTTGCTGGCTCTATCCTGATCTCTGTGGAGCAGGCGTTGCTGGCTCTATCCTGATCTGTGTGGAGCAGGCGTTGCTGGCTTTACCCTGATCTCAGTGGAGCAGGCGTTGCTGGCTCTATCCTGATCTCTGTGGAGCAGGCGTTGCTGGCTCTATCCTGATCTCTGTGGAGCAGGCGTTGCTGGGTCTATCCTGATCTCTGTGGAGCAGGCGTTGCTGGCTTTATCCTGATCTCTGTGGAGCAGGCGTTGCTGGCTCTATCCTGATCTGTGTGGAGCAGGCGTTGCTGGCTCTATCCTGATCTCTGTGGAGCAGGCGTTGCTGGCTTTATCCTGATCTCAGTGGAGCAGGCGTTGCTGGCTCTATCCTGATCTCTGTGGAGCAGGCGTTGCTGGCTTTACCCTGATCTGTGTGGAGCAGGCGTTGCTGGCTTTACCCTGATCTCTGTGGAGCAGGCGTTGCTGGCTCTATCCTGATCTCTGTGGAGCAGGCGTTGCTGGCTTTATCCTGATCTGTGTGGAGCAGGCGTTGCTGGCTCTATCCTGATCTGTGTGGAGCAGGCGTTGCTGGCTTTACCCTGATCTCTGTGGAGCAGGCGTTGCTGGCTCTCTCCTGATCTCTGTGGAGCAGGCGTTGCTGGATTTATCCTGATCTGTGTGGAGCAGGCAAAACTGGCTTTACCCTGATCTGTGTGGAGCAGGCGTTGCTGGCTTTACCCTGATCTGTGTGGAGCAGGCGTTGCTGGCTCTATCCTGATCTGTGTGGAGCAGGCGTTGCTGGCTCTATCCTGATCTGTGTGGAGCAGGCGTTGCTGGCTTTACCCTGATCTCTGTGGAGCAGGCGTTGCTGGCTCTATCCTGATCTGTGTGGAGCAGGCGTTGCTGGCTCTATCCTGATCTCTGTGGAGCAGGCGTTGCTGGCTCTATCCTGATCTCTGTGGAGCAAGCATTGCTGGCTCTATCCTGATCTCTGTGGAGCAGGCGTTGCTGGCTTTATCCTGATCTCTGTGGAGCAGGCGTTGCTGGCTCTATCCTGATCTCTGTGGAGCAGGCGTTGCTGGCTCTATCCTGATCTCTGTGGAGCAGGCGTTGCTGGCTCTATCCTGATCTCTGTGGAGCAGGCGTTGCTGGCTTTATCCTGATCTGTGTGGAGCAGGCGTTGCTGGCTTTATCCTGATCTCTGTGGAGCAGGCGTTGCTGGCTCTATCCTGATCTCTGTGGAGCAGGCGTTGCTGGCTCTATCCTGATCTGTGTGGAGCAGGCGTTGCTGGCTTTACCCTGATCTCTGTGGAGCAGGCGTTGCTGGCTCTATCCTGATCTGTGTGGAGCAGGCGTTGCTGGCTTTATCCTGGTCTCTGTGGAGCAGGCGTTGCTGGCTCTATCCTGATCTGTGTGGAGCAGGCGTTGCTGGCTTTACCCTGATCTCTGTGGAGCAGGCGTTGCTGGCTCTCTCCTGAACTCTGTGGAGCAGGCGTTGCTGGATTTATCCTGATCTGTGTGGAGCAGGCAAAACTGGCTTTACCCTGATCTGTGTGGAGCAGGCGTTGCTGGCTTTACCCTGATCTGTGTGGAGCAGGCGTTGCTGGCTCTATCCTGATCTGTGTGGAGCAGGCGTTGCTGGCTCTATCCTGATCTGTGTGGAGCAGGCGTTGCTGGCTTTACCCTGATCTCTGTGGAGCAGGCGTTGCTGGCTCTATCCTGATCTGTGTGGAGCAGGCGTTGCTGGCTCTATCCTGATCTCTGTGGAGCAGGCGTTGCTGGCTCTATCCTGATCTCTGTGGAGCAAGCGTTGCTGGCTCTATCCTGATCTCTGTGGAGCAGGCGTTGCTGGCTTTATCCTGATCTCTGTGGAGCAGGCGTTGCTGGCTCTATCCTGATCTCTGTGGAGCAGGCGTTGCTGGCTCTATCCTGATCTCTGTGGAGCAGGCGTTGCTGGCTTTATCCTGATCTGTGTGGAGCAGGCGTTGCTGGCTTTATCCTGATCTCTGTGGAGCAGGCGTTGCTGGCTCTATCCTGATCTCTGTGGAGCAGGCGTTGCTGGCTCTATCCTGATCTGTGTGGAGCAGGCGTTGCTGGCTTTACCCTGATCTCTGTGGAGCAGGCGTTGCTGGCTCTATCCTGATCTGTGTGGAGCAGGCGTTGCTGGCTTTATCCTGGTCTCTGTGGAGCAGGCGTTGCTGGCTCTATCCTGATCTCTGTGGAGCAGGCGTTGCTGGGTCTATCCTGATCTCTGTGGAGCAGGCGTTGCTGGCTTTCTCCTGGTCTCTGTGGAGCAGGCGTTGCTGGCTTTATCCTGATCTGTGTGGAGCAGGCGTTGCTGGCTCTATCCTGATCTCTGCGGAGCAGGCGTTGCTGGCTTTATCCTGATCTGTGTGGAGCAGGCGTTGCTGGCTCTATCCTGATCTCTGTGGAGCAGGCGTTGCTGGTTTTGTCCTGATCTGTGTGGAGCAGGCGTTGCTGGCTCTATCAGGCCCCACCCCGCCGGTGTAAGTGCCGTTGAGTCTGGAGAGAAAACTCAGCTGTGCAGTTGGAGAGCTAAATGCTGGCTTTCTCAGCCAGCACTCTTGTGCACGGAGCGCAAAATTCTGCCTATCTTGACTATAACAGTGAGTTAATTGTAATATTGGATTCTGCCCGTGCAATAACTAATTCTATCTTCTCTTTCTGCAGGAGCAGGCCCAGAAAAACTCCGAGCCAGACTCTCTGCCCGGGCTCCAATCCATCACAGATAATGATGCTGACGACCTACTAGATGTTGAGCTGTCACAGAGTTTACCGGCACCTCCCACCAGGGTAGCGACACACACCTCCGCTGGGTCCTAGATCTAGATTAGGCTCGGATTTACTATCTGGAGAACATCACACGTCTTGCCAGCAGTCTGATGCAGTGGCAGGCTGGGTTTCTGGCACTTGGGAGGACTGCCGGAGAACTGGCCTCTCCCGCGTTTGAGTCGGAAAATGGACCTCTGCAGCCACCAATACACACATGCAGGAGATGCAAAAGACAGGCGGGGAAAATTAGGTCGAGTTGTCTGGGGAAGTCACCAAACTAGAACGAAGGAAGAAGGAGTCCGTTCGCGCGTTCTCTCTGAAGTTGTGGATCCGAGATGCACGCGCTTTGAGAACTCCATGGAAAGGGGGCCGATTACTTTGGACATGTTAGTCCAGCAGATCCTGCCAGATTTGAGAATGGACTTGCACTCCATCGCTATAGGTATAGGTGGGACCCATCAGTGGGTGGGTGAGAGGGGAACGGGGCACTTTTATCTGCCTCTAGGTGCCCTCTCTCCTCAGAGAGTCAAGTATAGAGCAGTATCTACGAGACACTCCAGGGCCAGCACACAGGAGGCCACAAGGGTATCCAACTAATACCAATCCCTTCTGCCGGTGCTCAGGCCAGCTGCTCAGGCCGAGAAAGGTGCACCTGCCCCAGAGCAGCAGACCCAAAGAAGGCCAGGGCCCTCCCGGCCCAAAAAAGTCATCTCAGACAACAGGGCATGGTAGTCAACTGGCTGCCTGCAATCTCTGCTGTAGATGTTGGAGCTGCACAGCGGTAGAACACATAACATTAAGAAAGTATGATGGAACACTGGTGGCATGAGTGTGAATTCACACACACATAAAAATATAATGAACCTTTGATTTTATGACTCAACTTCTCAGGATGTCATTCTCCCCGTCTGCATGGGTCTCACCCCCACAATCCAAAGATGTGCAGTGTAGGTGGATTGGCTAAACTGTCCCTTAATTGGAAAAAAACATTAAAAAAAACTTCTCAGGATGTGAATGCCTCTTGCATCTGATTCAATGAGCTGTGTTATTCCAAGGATGATGTAAGCTCCCACTCCTTAATGTCATCTTGATGGACCTTACTCCGCCTGGAACTTAATGGCAATCGGCATGTTATGGACATGCCTTCCATACCTTTTAGGTCCTCCTTGTCCGAACAAATCTCTCCACCTTCCTCGTCTTCCTCAGACAAGTGATTTGCCCTCTGAAGCACCAGGTTGTGTATTGCACAGCAGAGCATGATGACGCAGGATACTCTATGGAGAGTACTGTAGATCCCCACCTGAACGGTCCAAGTATTGGAAGCCATCTTCAGGATCCCAATGGTTTGCTGAGCCTTGTCACAAGATGTGCCGCTTATCTCTCCTCTGAAACACTTTGTGAACATTGCACAGGTGCCATAAGCCTAGTCTTCTGCAAGTATTTCTTATCATAACCTCGTAGGCACTGTGGATCCTCAAAGATCTGAAGGAGCTGAGAGTAACTGAGAATGTGGGAGTCATGAGAACTCCCAGGGATCCCAGCATGGCTATGCAAGATCTTCTACTGATGATCACAGACCAGTTGCAAGTTGATGGAATGGACCCTTGTTGAAGATCAGTGGCTGCTGCCATGGAGCTCTGAAAGTGAACGTGTGCATTAACTTTGGCAGCCTGCGCTCATGGGAAGCGGGAGATCATTGCAGATCCCAACTATCTAGTACATGGGCTAATTGCCATAGAATCCCTACAGTACAGAAGGGGGCCATTCAGCCCATCAAGTCTGCACCAATCCTCAAAGTACATCCTATCCCTGTAACCCCACCTAGCCTACACATCTTTGGACAGTAAGGGACAATTTAGCGTGGCCATTCCACCTATTTATCCATGGAGGAATTGAGATATGCTGCAGAGGTTCATAGTGAATCCCTGGAACGAGTTGTTTGCAAAGCATTGAACTTGGCAATCATCTTTTACAGCTGCTGGCAAGAGGTGGCTTTCCATATGGCATCAGAGGCTTCCATGTGGCATCAGATCCTACCAAAGAATGAGGCCGATGTGAGCCACCACATCCCTTGACAACCGAAGGCATCTGCAACACTGGCCTGAATTTTGCGCATGCCAAGCACACAAGTTGGCAGACCCAAATATAGATATAGAATCGCTCCCGGGCATGGTCACCTTTTCAATTAAGGCCCATTTAATGTTAAACATGTTCTCGGGCAGGTCAGAACGAGGTGGGAATGATTCAGCCACACAGTCCAATGGGGAACTAGCATGGGCTTGAAGACCTCTGCAGGTAGCACCCTGAAGGCTGCCAGGGAAGTGATATTCACAAAGCACTAATTTTTAAACATAGATTTCCAATTAAGGGGCAATTTAGCGTGGTCAATCTATCCACCCTACACATCTTTGGGTTGTGGGGGTGGGAGCCAAGCAGACACAGGAGAATATGTGCAAACGGACAGTGACCCGAGTGCGGGATCGAACCCAGGTCCTCGATGCCGTGGGGCAGCAGTGCTAACCACTGCACAACCAGAACACGGCGCTAATGGCCTCAGCACCCAGTGAGCTTGGAAGGCAGGAGGACAATTCCACCTATGTGCACCTGGGCACCTGGTCAGTGCCAGGCGTGATGTCTTCATGCCTAGGTATGGGAAGAGGATCCTGTCGCATGTCACGAAGAAGACATGGGCAGAGATAGTTCCCTGGTCAGTAGGCACAATGTGATGCATCAAACATGGATCCAGTGTCGCAAACAGTTCAATGATCTTCTGCGATTGACAAGGGAGAATACAGAGATGGCATAGCACTGCGTGGAGATGTGTAACCGGATGCCTAATCCTTTTCACCCACAGGGGTGTCAGAAACTGTGTGCTAATTGGCACTGAAGCCTGCATCAACCAAGTCTGGGAGGTGTGACTGCGTGGCCTGTGGTGCCCAGCCACCTGGTTTTCAGGAAATGGTGGGAGGTGGTCCAGGCTGAAATGGTGCTGCAGACAGCGGGAGCACTAATGATGAATTTGGTTCTTCCATTTCAGAAGAGAAACCTTAATGCAATGAATCACCAAAGAACAGACAGTGGGGAACCCAATCTCCTGGTCCTCTGCCATTACAAGGTGGGTGGCCTAGAGCTTGAAAGTCACCACAGAGCTCGTTCCAACAGACATGGTGAGGCAGGGATTTTGGAGGAAGGTAAGAGTGGAGTGCACAGATGTTAGCGTGGTAGGAGAGCAAACATTGTAGGGTCTTCTCATTTGAAATGGAAATGCTAAAGCAACAGTGCCCAATGATCCTCCAATCCTGATGGCACTATGCTGCAGTTCTCATCAACCTGCCCATCATGCACATTGACTACATGATGAGTGAGTGTTCTGACATATTCTCCTCCTCCCATAGATGTTCCATCTACAAGAGGCTCCTAGATCTCTGAAGACTCCCCCCCGCTCCCCTCCCTTTAACCACAGAGGAGACAGTCACACCCACATCACACCCTCTCTCTGAACCAGGCGCCAGCGCAGAAACTGCTACCAGCTCTGATGGTAGGGCACAGTGGGGAGGGCACGGCATACTCACATGAGACAGAGTGCCCTGGGCGCCAGCAGCCAGAGGATGCTGGTGATCAGGAACATGATGATCCAAGGCAGCCTGCCAGACCATCAACCAGATAGCAGATGCTGGATGTCCAGTGGGATGCACGGGGAGATCTGGCAGAAATCCCCGAGGGTCTGTGTGCCATTGTCATTCAGGAGTCCATGCAGAACATGAGCACTATGTTAACCCTGAGTATAAAGCCTCCTCCATTAACGCAAATTGAAAACAACAAGGGCTTCTCACAGGTGATATTATTTCTGTTCATTATTCAAAACCTTCTTTCTGGTGTGAATGTTAACACTAAAAAATTTTATGTTTGTGTTTTGTTTCTTTGAATATCACATAAATGTTAATATTGTTGTAATGGCCTGAGCATGTGTGATTGTTCATATAGGTGCAGCGCACAGCAGGGATCTGGAACTTGCGCACCACAAATGTCTTGTAAGGGAGACAGTGCTCTTGGCATGAGGTAGAATCGATGCCTTGGCAGCCTAGCTGAAGGTGCACATTATCAAAGTTTCCCTGGTGTCCCTGCCTCCTTGAAGGTTCCTGATGTCTGCCTCCACATCCTCATCCAGTGGCTCCCTGGCCTCCTCATCAGACCCATTCCTAAAGTCATCCTCTGTGGCATCTGGAGCTGCCCGGATATCCTAAGCCTCCCGTGGGTATTCCCCCCACTTGCCAGAGCCAGATTGTGCAGAGCACAGCACACAATGACTATAAGCGACACGTGTTATGGATGATATTGCAGTGCTCCTCCTTATTGGTCCAGGCATTTGAATCTCATCTTCAGCAGCCCAATGGCCAGCACCCTTGTGGAGGCGTTACTCCAGTTATACCTCTCTTCCACCTCCGTCGGGAGATGGAGTGGGGTCACCAGTCACCTTTTCAAAGGATAGCCTGAGTCACCCAGAAACCATCCATCCAATCGAGCTGGATCAACAAACAGCGTTTGCACCTTTGAGGATTGCAGGATGTAACCTTCATTTGAATTGCCAAGATGATGGGCCCTGACTTGTAGAATCCCAGTCCTGTGGTTGCAGATGATCTGAACGTTTATTGAGTGGACCCCTTCCAGTTCAGCTCCCCTGCAGGCAGCTTGATGGTCACATGAGTGCAGACAATTACACTTTGGATGTGGGGGAAAGCCAGAAATCACTGCAAGGCCTCAGGCTCTCGCACCTTGGCTGACCTCATCCATCCGGTAATGGATGACATGACCTATCTGAAGAGTGTGTCAGTGATGAATTTGATGAAACTGTGGGCAGTAAATTGGGACACACCACACAGATCCCCAGCTGACCTCTGGAATGTACCAGAGGCAAAGAAGTGGAGTGTAAATGTAACCTTCAGAGCAACTGGCATAGGGTGTTCACCCACGTAGTTGGAGGTGATCTCCATCCCATTTATCTCGCATATGGTGATGACAGGGTCCCTAAAGAGGCAGAGCCTCCTTCAGCAATGGACCTCGGACATGTTGAGGTAGTCGGAGTGCTGCCTGTAAACTCTGGCTGCAGGGTAGTGGTGACTTCTGCAGATCCTTCCGTCTTGCACTTCCTGCTGGCCTTGAGTACCCGGTACCTGTACTTCTCCCACAGGTCGCTCCCTGGGACGCTACCTTTGCTCACCTGACCTCCTCTCCTTCCTGACTCTCTCTTCCTCTTCAGAGGAGGTCCCAACAGCTGAGTATACAATCCTCAATTGAGTATACAATCCCCATTGTCAGAAGTGGCTGGTTGCTGAGGGGCTGGTTTAGCTCACTGGGCTAAATCGCTGGCTTTTAAAGCAGACCAAGTAGGCCAGCAGCACGGTTCAATTCCCGTACCAGCCTCCCCGGACAGGCGCCGGAATGTGGCGACTAGGGGCTTTTCACAGTAACTTCATTGAAGCCTACTCGTGACAATAAGCGATTTTCATTTTCATTTTTCAAGTGCACAGGCACTGTCTCTTGTATCTACAGATACACTCTGCTGAAATCCTCCAAGAAAGAAATCACAGAGAAAACCTCTCAAATTGCATAAATACCACACAACTCTAACCTAAACAGATTGTGCCTTTGCTCCGCAGACCTCTTATCCTACCCTTGGTTGAGAACTTGAGGAAAACGGGTTGGCCGCCTGCCCGTGTTACCCATGCGACGACTGCAACATGGCACAAGCAACATAAAATTGCTTTCAATTGGAATTCATCCTCTAAGTGTCAGCAGATGTGCTTCTGACGCTTGCAAGCACCTGCTGGCCCCAAGATCACTCATGCGCGCAATAATGTTGGGATGCTCGCCAGACATCTTCTCACCCAGGTTCGGGCTAAGTGCACGCCATTTTCATCGCGTAAAACTCTGGCCACTGTCTCTCAGTCGTCTCCAAACATGAACAACTTCCTTGGTACAGCCTAGTTCACACCAGTCACCTCTGTGCAATGGGTCTCAGCTCCTCAGCCTCTAGGTGTTCCTTGTGCCCCCACCCCTGGACCATGCACCTCAGGTGAGGCACGTCTCTAAGCCCTGCAATGCAGCGATGGGTCCCTTCTGTTTATTCCGAACACAGCCATCAAGAAGGTGGTATTGTTTCATCCTGCACTCCTCTTTTTGAATGCAGCATAGCGTGTAATGATCAAACTTCCACTGCAAGACATAAATCCAATGTGAAGCCCTTGGCTCATTGGATATGTGCCATTCCCAGTTCCACCCTGGCACCTGCAGAGATTACTCAAGGATCATAGGTCCTGATTAATCCCCCCCCCAGCAACTCGACAGCACATTCACAAATGGGATTGGAGAGGGTTTTGCACATCCAACCAAGGGGTGGCACGGTGGCACAGTGGTTAGCACTACTGCCTCACAGCTCCAGGGACCCAGGTTCAATTCCGGCTTCGGGTGATTGTCTGTGTGGAGTTTGCACATACTCATGTCTGTGTGGGTTTCTTCTGGGTGATCTGGTTTCCTGCCACAGTCCAAAGATCATAGAATATACAATCTTCTAGAGGCCATTCAGTCCATCGAGCACCCTACTTAAACCCACACCTGTGCAGGTTAGGTGGAATTGTCATGCTAAATTGCCGCTTAGTCCATAAAGTTAGGTGGGGTTACTGGGTTACGGGATTAGGGTGGCAGCGTGGGTTTAAGGGTGCTCTTTCCAAGGGCCGGTGCAGACTTGATGGGCCGAATGGCCTCTTTCTGCACTGTAAATACTTTGATTCTATGATTCCATACTTCTCCAAGGCACTGCTATGCTGCCTTATTTGGATTTGAATTCGCCCCTGCGTTGGGCTTTTGGCATCTTTGGAAGCCTTGTGCCCCAAAAGCTATGCTAATTCCACAAAGTCTAGTGCATAGTCCCACTGACCATGGTATATGTCCTCTGGCTATATATCCTTAACCATGTGATCCCTCTTCCTTCCTCACATTCTGCCGATTGCAACAGGCTCAATGACACCAATTCTAATGTGACCCCAAGCCCGAGTACATCATTGCGTCAAAGCGCACCATGGCAACCCGATTCATTATTTTCTCAATAAGTCTTCATTATGGATTCAGGTGAACTTTCATTTCAATGCTCTCGTGCAAAACATTAGGTTGCCTGTTGGATGGGATCATGAGACCAGCTGTTGACTCCCCCCACACGCTTCTTGCCACTTCCCTGGCAATATTTTTCTGAGGGTCTTTTTTAACTGCACTATCGGGCACTCAACATGGTGGTGCTGCACTTTCACTTTAAGACCAGCTTCAGCCTCCCCCCCAGTCACCGTGGAAGGCCCCCGATCATCCTGGGACCTGACAATGTAGAGGTAAACTCTCCCGCCTTCCCCAGTAGCCCTGAAGCCCATGTCTGCGGCCCACACCAGTATCTCCGAATATAATGCAGCCCTGCCTGCGCCCCACACCACTCGGGGAAGGGGGCTGCCCTGCCTGTGCCCAATACCAGTCTCTCAGGGGTGTGTGTAGCCCTGCCTGTGTGTGCCCCACACTGAGTGAGCAGCTTTGCCAGTGAACAGGAGATGGAGCAGCGGTGAGAGATGGCTGCAGCGCAGTGAACGGTAGGTGAACACCATCTCTCACTCGATGCCACCAGTGAAGTGAAGGTGGGCAGGTGTGTGCCACTTTCACACGGTGGTAGATCAGGCCGGTCTAATTATCCTCTGATGTGGCATTGAATTTTGAGGAATTCAAGTGAGTTGTGATTTTAATGAGTATGAATTAAATGAACACATCCATATAGAGTTTGATGTGACCATCAATTCACTAGACACATGATTGGAAGTAAACGGTGGTTTTAATAGTCTTACAACTAAGCCAGCCTGCGACCAGAGGAACTGAGAGCAGGCTTACGGCTGCAGTGCTTTATACTTCCGGTTAGTGGGAGGAGCCATGGGCGGAACCAAGGGTGGAGCCCAGTACAAACTCCTCATGTCCCCCTATGGACAGAGCCGCGCAACGGCTCACATACAGAGCCCACAAGGACACAATACATGCAAGGTAATGCAGTGTGAATTACGATGGCATATAATTCATCACATTCACCCCCTGTAAAAAAATAAAGTCCGGCGCGGGTGACAGGTCTACAAATTGAGCAGGTCCGGTGGCCGAGTTGTCCTTTGGGATCGGCAGAGCACCGGGGTTCCAGCCTCTTCGGGTGGCTGGGCGGTGGCGGTCGGTGAGGGTACGATGGTGGACTCCGGGGGTGATTCAGTCCGAGCTTCGTATTCGACCGGTGCGACGGACAACGGGCAGCGCAGGAAACCTATAGGCGCGGGGGCGCGGAGCATGGGCGGTGAACCTATAGGTGTGGGGGCGCAGGGCGCGGAGAGTTGAGTAGGGTGTAGCGTGGAGGGTACCTCGGCAGTAGTGGTGGTGGAGTTGGATCCTGCAGGCGCCAGGTCCCGGAGGGAAACGGTGTCCTGACAGCTGTCAGGGTATTCGATGAAAGCATATTGGGGGTTCGAATGGAGTAGGAGCACTCTTTCTATGAGTGGATCAGTTTTGTGTGCCCGGACGTGCTTCCGGAGGAGAACCAGGCCCGGTGTCTTCAACCAAGCTGGGAGCGAAACCCCCGTGGTAGTGCCCCTAGAAAAAACAAATAGCCGTTCGTGAGGGGTCTGGTTGGTGGCGGTGCATAGGAGGGACCTAATAGCATGGAGCGCATCGGGGAGGACCTCCTGCCAATGGGAGGTTGGGAGATTCCTGGACCGCAGGGTCAGTAGGACAGTCTTCCAGACCGACGCGTTCTCCCTCTCCACCTGCCCGTTCCCCCTGGGGTTGTAGCTGGTAGTCCTGCTCGAGGCGATGCCCTTGTCGAGCAGGTACTGACGCAGCTCGTCACTCATAAAGGACGAACCGGGGAGGGGAAGGATCAGCGCCCGCTGTGGAGGCTGGATGTGGGGCTTTTGGCAGAGGAGGAAGTGTGCGGGCGGATCCGTAGGGGCATAGAGGGGTATCTAGAAACCAATGATAACGGGAAGGTGCAAGTTGGGGTGGTTTGGGAAGCGCTAAAGGCAGTAATCAGAGGGGAGCCGATATCTATTCGGGCGCACAGTGAGAGGGGAGAGAGGGCCGAGAGGGAGAGGCTGGTGGAGGAAATGGTAAGGGTGGATAGGAGGTATGCAGACACCCCGGAGGAGGGGCTTTTGAGGAAGCGGCGCAATCTCCAAGCGGAATTTGACATTTTAACCACCCGGAAGGCGGAGGCGCAGTGGAGGAGGGCGCAGGGGGCGGTATATGAGTACGGGGAGAAGGCAAGTCGGATGTTGGCTCACCAGCTCCGGAAGCGGGAGGCAGTTAGAGAAATTGGGGGAACCACGGATGCAGGAGGGAACTTGGTGCGGGGTGGAAAGGACATCAATGGGGTGTTCAGATCCTTTTACGAGGGGCTGTACCGGGCGGTGCCCCCCAGGGAAGCAGGTGGGATGGACTGCTTTTTGGATAGGCTGGAGTTCCCAAGAGTAGGGACGAGCGGGTGGAGGGTTTGGGGGCCCCAATCGAGTTGGAGGAGCTGGTAGAGGTGTTGGGAAGTATGCAGACAGGGAAAGCGCCGGGGCCTGACGGGTTCCCGGTGGAATTTTACAAGAAATTTTCAGATTTGCTGGGCCCTCTGCTTGTGAGGACCCTGAATGAGGATAGGGAGGGGGGGCTCTGCCCCCAACGATGTCCAGGGAAATTATCTCTTTGCTCCTGAAGCGGGACAAGGATCCCCTTCAGTGTGGGTCTTACAGGCCGATCTCGCTCCTTAATGTAGATGTCAAGTTGTTGGCAAAGGTACTGTCCAGGAGGGTGGAGGATGTGGTCCCGACGGTGATTCATGAGGATCAAACGGAGTTTGTAAGGGGAGACAACTGAATGCCAACGTGCGGAGGCTCCTTAATGTCATGATGATGGTGCCAGCGGCTGGGGAGTCGGAAATAGTGGCATCCATGGATGCGGAGAAAGCTTTTGATAGGGTGGAGTGGAGTTACCTATGGGAGGTGTTGCGGGGGTTTGGGTTTGGTGAGGGGTTCATCAGCTGGGTGAGGTTGCTGTACAGCTACCCGGTGGCGAGTGTGGTGACGAATGGGAGGAGGTCAGCGTTCTTTCAGCTTTCCAGGTGGACGAGGCAGGGGTGCCCCTTGTCTTCCCTGCTCTTTGCGTTAGCTATTGAGCCCCTGGCCATGGCGCTGAGGGAGTCGAAGAGTTGGAGTGGGATTGTCCCGGGGGGGGGGGGGGGGGGGGGGGGGGGCACCGGTTGTCGCTGTACGCAGATGATCTGCTGTTGTATGTCGCGGATCCGGCTGAGGGGATGCCAGAGGTGCTGAAGATACTTGAGGAGTTTGGGGACTTTTCGGGCTATAAGCTCAATGTGGGGAAAAGTGAGCTGTTTGTCCTGCACCCGGGGGATCAGGAGAGGGAGATAGGTGAACTCCCGTTGAAGAGGGCTGAGAGGAGCTTTAGGTATCTTGGGGTCCAGGTGGCTAGGACCTGGGGGGCCATGCATAGGCTTAACTTTTCGAGGCTGGTGGGGCAGATGGAGGAGGAGTTTGGGACGCGCTACCGCTTTCGTTGGCGGGCAGGGTTCGATTAGGATGACGGTGCTCCCGAGGTTTTTGTTTCTTTTCCAGTGCCTCCCCATATTGATCCCAAAGGCTTTTTTCAGAAGGGTGAATAAGTCGATTCTGGGGTTCGTGTGGGCACGGAAGGCCCCGAGAGTAAGGAGGGTATCTTTGGAGCGAAGAAGGGAGGTAGGGGGCCTGGCGTTGCCCAACCTGTGTGGATATTATTGGGCGGTGAACGTGGCGATGATTCGCAGGTGGGTGACGGAAGGGGAGGGTGACGCATGGAAGAGATTGGAGGTGGCGGCCTGTGCGGGTACGAGTTTGGAGGCTTTGGTGACGGCCCCACTTCCACTCCCCCCGGCAAAGTACTCTACGAGTCCGGTGGTGGTTGCATCCCTTAAAATCTGGGGACAGTGGAGGCGGCATAGGGGGGAAGTGAAGGCCTCAGTTTTGCCCCGATACGGGGCAATCACCATTTTGCGCCGGGGAGAACGGGTGGGGGATTTAGGAGTTGGCACAGGGCAGGCATCAGACAGTTTGGGGACCTCTTCCTGGATGGGAAGTTCGCGACTCTGGAGGAGCTGGTGGGGAAGTGGATCCTCCCCCTGGGAACGCTTTTAGGTATATGCAGGTCAGGGCATTTGTTAAGAGGCAGGTGGCGGAGTTTCCGCGGCTGCCACCAAGGGGGGTGCAAGATAGGGTGCTTTCGGGGACGTGGGTCGGTGAAGGAAAGATCTTGGCTATTTACCAGCTGATACAGGAGGAGGAGGCCACAGTAGAAGAGCTCAAAGCGAAGTTGGAGGAAGAGCTAGGGGAAGAGATTGAAGATGGAACGTGGCTTCCGGTTGCGGCTATGACCAGCTAAGTCGCACATTTGGCAGCTCCTGCGACAAAGGTGTTTAAGGGCCGATTAGAGGGCCCCGACGGTACTGTAAAGACGAATCCCGGTGGGGGAAGGCTCCCTGAGGAGAGTGAGACCAACTTTATGGTCGGTACTCGGAGAGGGGCGACAAAAAAAGCGGCAGCAGCTCCCCAAAAAAAGCGGGGGAAGAGGACCAAAATGGCGGCCGGTGGTGCACTAGAAGATTGGAGAAAATGGGCGGAGGAGCAGCAGGCCGCTCTCCTCCGGTGTTTTACGGAGCTGAAAGTGGAACTCTTAGAGTCCATGAACGCGACGACCACAAGGCTGATGGGGGCCCAGGCGACCCAAGAGGCGTCGATAAGAGAGCTGCAGCAGGAGATGGCGGTGAGGGAGGAGGAAGCCACGGTCCTCGTGGGAAAGGTGGAGGTGCACGAGGCACTCCACCTGAAATGGCAGAGCCGCTTTGAGGAGCTGGACACGCGAATGAGGCGGAAGAACTTGAGGATCCTGGGCCTAGCAGAAGGCCTGGAGGGGCCTGATCTCCCGAAATATGTAGCGGAGATGTTGAGCTCCCTGATGGGAGAGGGGGCCGGTCCATCGCCCCTGGAGCTGGAAGAAGCATATCGGGTCATGGCTAGGCGGCCTAGGGCAAGCGAGCCCCCGAGGGCGGTGCTGGTGCGGTTCCAGCGTCTCTGCGATCGGGAGAAAGTGCTGAGGTGGGCCAAGAGGGAGAAAAGCAGCAAATTGGAGAATTCGACGGTGCGGATATATCAGGACTGGAGTGCGGAGGTGGCAAAGCGGCGGGCCCGGTTTAACCGAACGAAGGCGGTGCTGCACGCAAAAAGGATCAAGTTTGGAATGCTGCAGCCAGCGCGCTTGTGGGTCACCTACAAGGACCAGCACCATTACTTTGAGACCCCAGAGGAGGCATGGACTTTTGTTCGGGAGGAAAAGCTGGACCTGAACTAGAACTTGGGAACGCCGGCGGTCGAGGCCGCCCGAGTACCCTTGACTGATCAAGTGGCCCATGTCTTTCTTAGGCCAGGTCGGAACTTGGTTAAAGTTGATGGATCGTTTGGTTTCTTTGAAACTTGTGTTATGGGGGGTTTCTTTGTTCCTTTTTGTGTGTCTCTTCCCGTTGCCAACTTCCCTTAATTATTGTTGTTGTAGGGGGGGCTTTTTTACTGTTTTTTGATCTGTTCTTTAAGGGTTATGGTTACTGTTGGTTAAGTACGTTATTATTGGGTAGTTATTTAGTTATGCAGGCATAGTTATGTATTTATGTATTTATTTGCGATTTGTTATTTATATTGTTATATTGTTAAGTTGGGGAGGCGGGACGGGGGGGGAGCAAGTGGGTTATGCGTGTTTTCTTTTTCTCTTTTTTCTTCCTCTCGTTTTAAGGGGGCTTTGTTATCGGTGTGGATGGGGACGGGGGTGGAATTGAAGATGGCGGGGTAGGGTGTGGCCGGGCGAAAGCGCGGGCTCTCCCCTGTTTCCCGCGCGCGGGACGGAGGAAGGGGGAGGAGAGAAGAGTGGGGTGTGGCCAGCAATGGCGGCTTTTCCCGCGCTGAAGCGGAGTCAGAGAGGGATGGCAAGGGGGGGGGGGGGGGGGGAGGCCCCTCCCCCCCCACATCGGGAGGAGTCGGAGTGTGGCAGGGGCAGCCGGGTCAGCGAAAACCAGCTGACTCTCGGGAGTACGATGGTGGATACACTGCGGCTAGGAGGGGTCCTAGCCAGGGGGGGGGGGGGGGGGGGGGGGGAGGGGGGTTAGGGGGGGATACCGGGTTGCTGCTGGAAAGGCTGAGGACGGGAAGGGAAGAACGGGAGGAGAGAGGGGGGGGGGCCATCGCCATGGGGAACGGGTCAGAAGGGGAGGGTCGACCCGGGGCGAACAGGGGACAGAACATGGCTAATAGACAGGGGAAAGGGACGGGTCGCTCCGCGACCCGGTTGATTACTTGGAATGTGAGGGGGCTGAACGGACCGGTCAAGAGATCAAGGGTTTTTTCACACCTAAAGGGACTGCAGGCGGATGTGGCAATGTTGCAGGAGACTCACTTGAGAGTAGTAGACCAGGTGCGCCTGAGAAGGGGGTGGATGGGACAGGTGTTCCACTCAGGCTTGGACGCAAAGAACCGGGGGGGGTGGCGATTTTGGTGGGAAAGAGGGTGTCGTTCGTGGCGGCGCAGGTGGTAGCAGATAAGGAGGGTAGGTACGTGATGGTGAAGGGTAGGCTGCAGGGAGAGAATGTGGTGCTGGTAAATGTATATGCCCCGAATTGGGATGACGCGGGTTTTATGAGGGCCTGTTGGGCCTCATTCCGGGTCTGGAGGCAGGAGGCCTGATCATGGGGGGGGACTTCAACACAGTGCTCGACCCTGGGCTGGACAGATCGAGTTCCAGGACGAATAGGAGGCCGGCAGCGGCGGAGGTGCTAAGGGGGTTCATGGAGCAGATGGGGGGGGTAGACCCTTGGAGATTTGGCAGGCCAAGGGCGAGGGAGTATTCTTTTTTCTCCCACGTCCACAGGGTGTACTCCAGAATAGACTTTTTTGTACTGAGCAGGGGGCTGATTTCGAGAGTGCAGGACACGGAGTACTCGGCCATTGCGATTTCGGACCATGCACCACACTGGGTAGAGGTAGAACTGGGGGAAGCACGGGACCAGCGCCCGCTGTGGCGCCTGGATGTGGGGCTGCTGGCGGACGATGAGGTGTGCGGAAGGGTCCGGAAGGGCATTGAGAGATATCTGGGCACGAACGACACGGGCGAGGTGAAGGTGGGGGTAGTATGGGAGGCCCTGAAAGCAGTGATCAGAGGAGAGCTGATCTCCATAAGGGCACACAGAGAAAGGAAGGAGAGGCAGGAGAGGGAGAGACTGGTGGGGGAACTTATAGAAGTGGACAGGAGATATGCGGAGACACCAGAGGAGGGGCTGTTGAGGGAGCGGCGCAGTTTACAGGCCCAGTTTGACCCTACTGACCACTAGGAAGGCGGAGACGCAATGGAGAAGGGCACAGGGTGCGGTCTATGAGTACGGGGAAAAGGCGAGCAGGATGCTAGCACACCAGCTGCGCAAGCGAGATGCAGCCAGAGAGATTGGGGGAGTGAGAGAGAAGGGAGGGAACGTAGTGCAGAAGGGGCAAGAGGTGAACGGGGTCTTCAGGGATTTCTACAGGGAATTGTACCGGTCTGAGCCGCCCAGGAGGAGGGGGGGAATGGAGAACTTCCTCGATAGATTGAGGTTCCCAAAGGTCCAGGAGGAACGGGTGGAGGGGCTGGGGGCGCCGATAGAGCTGCAGGAACTAGTTAAAGGGATAGGCCAGATGCAGGCGGGGAAGGCGCCGGGGCCGGATGGGTTCCCGGTGGAATTTTATAAGAAGTATGTGGACTTGGTGGGTCCAGTGCTGGTGCGAGCCTTCAATGAGGCGCGAGAGGGGGGGGCTCTGCCCCCGACAATGTCACAGGCCCTGATCTCCTTGATCCTGAAGCGGGACAAAGACCCTGTACAGTGCGGGTCCTATAGGCCTATCTCCCTCTTGAATGTAGATGCCAAACTGTTGGCAAAGGTCCTGGCAACCAGAATAGAGGATTGTGTGCCAGGGGTAATCCATGAGGACCAGACGGGTTTCGTAAAGGGACGACAACTTAATACAAATGTCCGGAGGCTGTTGAATGTAATTATGATGCCAGCAGTGGAGGGGGAGGCTGAGATAGTGGTAGCACTGGATGCGGAGAAGGCATTCGATAGGGTGGGTGGGAATACCTGTGGGAGACGCTGGAACGGTTTGGGTTTGGGGAGGGATTTATCAAGTGGGTGAAGCTGCTGTATTCGGCCCCGATGGCGAGTGTGGTTACAAACGGGAGGAGGTCGGAGTATTTTGGGCTCCATCGAGGTACCAGGCAGGGATGCCCCCTATCCCCCTTACTATTTGCATTAGCGATCGAACCGTTGGCGATAGCACTGAGGGGTTCAGGGGGTTGGAGAGGACTGACAAGGGGAGGGGAGGAGCATCGGGTATCACTCTATGCGGATGATTTGTTGTTGTATGTGGCGGATCCGGAAGGGGGAATGCCGGAGGTAATGGAAATACTAGCGGAGTTTGGGGACTTTTCGGGATATAAATTAAATGTGGGTAAAAGTGAGGTCTTTGTGATACACCCGGGAGATCAGGGGGAGGGAATTGGGCGGCTCCCCTTTAGGAGAGCAGTAAAGAGCTTCAGGTACTTGGGGGTGCAGGTGGCAAGGAACTGGGGGACCCTCCACAAGCTGAACTTTTCAAGGCTGGTGGAGCAGATGGAGGAGGAGTTCAAGAGGTGGGACATGGTACCGCTGTCGCTAGCAGGGAGGGTGCAGTCAGTCAAAATGACGGTCCTCCCGAGGTTCTTGTTTCTGTTCCAGTGCTTGCCCATCTTCCTCCCCAGGGCCTTCTTCAAGAAGGTAACTAGCAGCATTATGGGCTATGTGTGGGCGCATGGCACCCCTAGAGTGAGAAAGATTTTCTTGGAACGGAGTAGGGACAGTGGAGGATTAGCGCTACCCAATCTTTCCGGATACTACTGGGCGGCGAACGCATCGATGGTGCGCAAGTGGGTGATGGAGGGGGAGGGGGCAGCTTGGAAACGTATGGAGAGGGCGTCCTGTGGCAATACAAGCCTGGGGGCGCTAGTAACGGCACCATGGCCGCTCCCCCCCACAAGGTATACCACGAGTCCGGTAGTGGCGGCCACCCTTAAAATCTGGGGGCAGTGGAGGCGACACAGGGGGGAAGTGGGGGGTCTGATGGCGGCGCCACTGAGAGGGAACCACAGATTTGTCCCGGGGAACACTGGCGGGGGATTCCAGAGCTGGCACAGGGCGGGCATCAGGCAACTGAGGGACATGTTCATAGAGGGGAGGTTTGCGAGCCTGGGAGAGCTGGAGGAGAAATTTGAGCTCCCCCCCGGGGAACACGTTTAGATACCTGCAGGTGAAGGCATTTGCCAGACGACAGGTGGAAGGATTGCCCTTGCTTCCCGATGGAGGGGCGAGTGATAGGGTGCTGTCAGGGGCCTGGGTCGGAGAAGGGAAGGTCTCGGACATCTACAAAATAATGCAGGAGGTGGAGGAGGTACCGATAGAGGAGCTGAAAGACAAGTGGGAAGCGGAGCTGGGAGAGCAGATAGAAGATGGGACATGGGCGGATGCCCTAGAGAGGGTCAATTCGTCGTCGTCGTGCGCAAGGTTGGGCCTCATCCAATTTAAGGTGCTGCACAGAGCCCATATGACGGGGACTAGGATGAGTCGGTTCTTCGGGGGGGGAGGACAGGTGTGTTAGGTGTTCGGGAAGCCCTGCGAACCATGTACATATGTTCTGGATGTGTCCGGCACTGGAAGAGTTCTGGGAGGGGGTGGCGGGGACGGTATCGAGAGTGGTGGGAACCAGGGTCAAACCAGGGTGGGGGCTAGCGATTTTTGGGGTTGGGGTGGAGCCAGGAGTACAGGAGGCAAGGGAGGCCGGAATATTGGCCTTTGCGTCCTTGGTAGCTCGGAGAAGGATCTTGATTCAGTGGAGGGACACAAGGCCACCAAGCGTTAACACCTGGTTAAACGACATGGCAAGCTTCATCCAATTGGAAAGAATCAAATTCGCCCTGAGAGGGTCGGTACAGGGGTTCTTCCGGCGGTGGCAGCCCTTCCTTGACTTTCTGGATCAGAGATAGGAACCGGAGGCCGAAACAGCAGCAACCCGGGGAGAAAAGGGTGGGGGATAGCAACGAAGGGAGCATGTCAGGGGGGGGTCGCGGGCAAGGACTGCCCGAGGCCATCGGCAGAAAGGGAAAAACGGTTTGGTTGCTAGACTGATAGCGCGGAGGGGGGGGGGGGGGGGGGGGAGGAGGGAGGGTGGGGGGGTGCGCGCGGGGGAGGGCGTGGGGAGGTTTTTCCAGGGGGGACTTGTGGTGTTATAATTTAAAATGTAATAGGGGTAAATGTTTGTATCGAAAAATTTCAATAAAAATTATTTAAAAAAAAAGAAGATGGAACGTGGTCAGACGCCCTGGAGAGGGTGAATTCCTCCTCCTCTTGCGCACGGCTCAGCCTAATTCAGCTGAAGGTGCTGCATAGGGATCACATGACAGGGGCAAGGATGAGCCGGTTCTTCGGAGGGGAAGACAGGTATGGGTGGTGTTCGGGAGGCCCGGCGAACCACACCCATATGTTCTGGGCTTGTCCGGCATTGGAGAGGTTTTGGAAGTGGGTGGCGGGGACTTTGTCGGAAGTGGTCGGCTCTAGGGTCAAGCCGGGCTGGGGGCTCGCGATCTTTGGGGTAGCTTCGGAGCCGGGAGTGCAGGAGACGAGAGAGGCCGGCATTCTGGCCTTTGCATCTCTAGTAGCCCGGCGCAGGATTCTGTTACAGTGGAGGGATACACGGCCCCCGAGTTCGGAGGCCTGGATCAACGACATGGCTGGCTTCATCAAGTTGGAGAGGATGAAGTTTGCCCTGACGGGGTCGGTACAGGGGTTCTCTCGGCGGTGGCAGCCCTTTCTCGACTTCCTGGCGAAGGGGTAGAGAGTGGTCGGTCTCAGCAGCAGCTTTGTGGGGGGGGGGGGTTTGGGGATGGTTAGGGGGTTTGTTATGTTGTTATTTTCTTCTTTCTTGTATTGGTTTTTTGTTATTATTTATTTTGGGGGGGGTAAGTTCTTTTCTTGTGTTGGTGTGGAAACACGCCTTGTTTGTTTTAAATTGTGGGGAAAAAATTTGTTATTGAAAAACTTGAATAAAATTTATTTTTAAAAAATAAAAAATAAAAATAAAGGACGAACCACTGTCGCTGTGTACATAGCTGGGGAAACCGAACAGGGTGAAGATACTGTGCAGGGCTCTGATGACTGTGTGGGAGGTCATATCGGGGCACAGGATGGCAAACGGGAAGCGGGAGAACTCATCGATGATGTTCAGGAAGTACACATTCCGATTGGTCGAGGGGAGTGGCCCTTTGAAATCCATGCTCAGGCGTTCAAAGGGCCGGGATGCCTTTACCAGGTGGGCCTTGTCTGGTCTATAGAAGTGCGGTTTGCACTCCGCGCAGATCGGGCAATCCCTGGTGATGGCTTTTACCTCCTCGGTGGAGAAAGGCAGATTTCGGGCTTTGACGTTGTGGGCGAGCCGGGTGACCCCCGGGTGGCAAAGGTCATTGTGGATAGCTTTCAGGCGGTCGTATTGCGCGCTGGCGCACGTGACGTGGGACAGGGCATCTGGGGGCTCGTTGAGCTTCCCCGGTCGATCCATAATATCATAATTGTAGGTGGAGAGTTTGATCCTCCACCGCAGGATTTTATCATTTTTAATTTTGCCCCTTTGTGAATTGTCAAACATGAAGGCAACCGATCTTTGGTTGGCGATGAGGGTGAACCTCCTACCTGCGAGGTAGTGCCTCCAGTGTCGTATAGCTTCCACAATGGCTTGTGCTTCTTTTTCGACCGAGGAGTGTTGAAGTTCTGAAGCGGAGAGGGTTCGGGAGAAAAAGGTGACTGGTCTCCCTGCCTGATTCAGAGTGGCTGCGAGAGCAACCACTGAGGCGTCGCTTTCCACCTGGAAGGGGATGGATTCATCCACCGCCCACATGGCCGCTTTGGCGATGTCCTCCTTGATGCAGTTGAAGGCCTGGCGGGCCTCAGCTGACAGAGGAAAGAGTGTGGCCTTAAATAGTGGGCGGGCTTTGTCCGCATACTGAGGGACCCACTGGGCGGAATACGAGAAGAATCACAGGAACCTCTTGAGGGCCCTGGGACAATGAGGGAGAGGAAGTTGTAAGAGGGCGCATACGGTCCGGGTCGGGGTCCAGGACTCCGTTTTCCACGACATAGCCGAGGATGGCTAGCCTGGTGGTGCGGAAAACGCATTTCTCCATGTTATACGTGAGGTTAAGTTTCTGGGCAGTTGGCATCGTGGTCCTGCTGATTATGGCCGCAGATGGTGACGTTATCCAAGTACGGAAACGTGGCCCACAGCCCTGTACTGGTCCACCATTCGGTCCATTGCTCGTTGGAACACCGAGATCCCATTCGTGACATCAAAGGGAACCCGGAGGAAATGGAAGAGGCGGCCATCTGCCTCGAACGCCGTGTAGTGGCGGTCCTCCAGGCGGATTGGGAGCTGGTGGTAAGCAGACTTCAGATCCACTGTGGAGAAGATGCGGTACTGGCCGATCTGATTCACCATGTCTGCAATCCTGGGGAGGGGGTAGGCATCGAGGAGCGTGAACCGGTTAATGGTTTGACTATAGTCCACTACCATTCGGAATTTTTCCCCGGTCTTGTCGACCACCACCTGAGCTCTCCAGGGGCTGTTACTGGCCTCTATGACCCCTCACGTAGGAGCCTCTGGACCTCGGTTCTGATAAACATCCTGTCCTGCAGGCTATGCCGCCTGCTGCGAGTGGCTACAGGTTTGCAGTCCGGAGTGAGGTTAGCAAAGAGTGGAGGGGGTCGATCTTTAGCGTCACTAGACTGCAGATAGTGAGTGGAGGTAGGGGTCCGCCGAAGCTGAGTGTGAGGCTTTTGAGATTACACTGGAAGTCGAGTCCCAGTTAGAGTGGGGTGCAGAGTTCGGGGAGTACGTATAGCTGGAAGTTCGAGTAGCTGGCGCCCTGAATCGTTAGGGTCGCGACGGCGCGTCCTTGGATGTGAATAGAGTGTGAGCCCAAGGCGAGGGAGATAGTTTGCTGTGCAGGGAAGATAGGGAGCGAACAGCATCTTACCAGTTCTGGGTGTACGAAGCTCTCGGTGCTCCCGGAGTCGAAGAGGCATGGTGTCCTGTACCTGTTGATTTTAACGGTCATCATAGAGTTCCGGAGGTGTTTCGGACGCGACTGGTCCAACGTGACCATGCTGAGTTGCGGGTAGTCGGCGGCGCAATCAGCTGTTCTGGAGTGGCCCCGTGATGACTGTCAGCTGAGGTTGTAGTCTTCGAGATGAGTTTCAGAGGTTGGAGAGGATGGAGCCCAAGATGGCTGCCCCCGTGGATCGCACGTGGCTGGCGGCGAGGAAGATGGCGTCCAAGATGGCAGCCCCCATGAGTCGCACGTGGCCGGCCACGTGGAAGAGGGTTGCCATGATGGCGGCCCCCATGTGTCGCACATGTCGGGTGGGGGCGGAGTCAGCATACACGCTGCAGCATTACGGGGCCTGCGGGCCTGTGAGTTTGGGAATCGAGTGTTCTGGGCTGCCGGAAAGTTTGGAGTTTTCTTCGCTAGGCAGACCCGGGCATAGTGTCCTTTGCGACCGCAGCTGCTGCAGGCCGCGATGCGGGCCGGGCAGTGCTGCCGTGGGTGTTGGGGCTGCCCACAAAAATGGCACGCTGGTGCTGCATAGTGATTGGGTGGCCGCGCGGTGCAGGCCTGGGGCTGTTGCTGGTCAGGGGCCCATGATGGGGTCGCTTGGTCCGCGGGGAACGAGGTGAGCCTGCGGAACGAGACCTCCATGGTTGTAGCTAACTCTAGTGTCCTCCAAGTTCTGGTCCCCTTTCTCAAGAACCGTTGGCGCACATAGTTGGACCTGAGCCCTGCCACATCTACATCACGGACAGCGAGTTCCATATGCTGGGCGGCTGATACAGCCTGAAAATTGCAGTCCCGAGCTAGGGCTTTTAAATCGCGCAGAAAGTCTTCCAGCGACTCCGCGGGGCGCTGGCGGTGGGGCGTGAAAATATGGCGCGCGTAGACCTCGTTGATGGGCCGCACGTACATTCGGTCGAGCATGGCCAGGGCCTCCATATACGAGGTAGTACAGTTAAGTTGCGTAGAGATACGATGGCTCACTCTTGCGTGCAGTAGGCTGAGTTTCTGCTCCTCCGTAGTTTCTGAAGTGCTTGATTCAGCCAGGTAGGCCTTGAAACATGTGTGCCAGTGTAGAAAGATTTATTTCGCCTCTGCAGCCTGCGGGTTGAGTACTAGTTGGTCAGGTTTGAGGGCTGATTCCATAGTAGTTTTCTTCAAGTTTTCTATGACTATTAAATTGATGTGACCATCAATTCAATAGACACGCGATTGGAAGTAAACTGTGGTTTTAATAGTCTTACAACTAAGCCAGCCTGCGACCAGAGGAACTGAGAGCAGGCTTACGGCTGCAGTGCTTTATACTTCCGGTTAATGGGAGGAGTCATGGGCAGAGCCAAGGGTGGAGCCCAGTACAAACTCCTCATCTCCCCCTATGGGCAGAGCCGCGCAACGGCTCACATACAGAGCCCACAAGGACACAATACATGCAAGGCAATACAGTGTGAATTACGATGGCATATAATTCACCAGAGTTCCGAGCATTGGTCAGCAAGAAAGTTGACTGGCCATTAAGCAGTCCTGAAAGTCGCAAGGGGAAAATTCCAACTTATTTTCTCACTGGCGGACACCCACCTTCTGGCCTTCCATGTTCGGTGGGCAGCGCAGGGGTTGGACTGCTTGATTGACCTCGATTTTCACATCTTGGCTTGATGGGCTTTTAAGTTTCCGTTTCCTCTTTATTCTTTTTGTGCTGTGCTCCGGTGGTTCTTAGGAAGCCGCCCCTTTTAATTGGTCCACCTGTTAATTTGCTTTCTTGTAATTAGTTGATTGGGCCCAATAAAAGCTACCCGACGGCTGGCCTTACGCCCAATTTTGCGTGCCCGCCTGTCACGATGCCCGCCAATGGCGGGAGCAGGAAATTGCGCCAAAGATCTGAGAGACTCCAAATAAGTCGGCCCCTCGAATGAGAAGGTGAACCCCTCTGTATGGGGAGATGTCTCTGTTGCCATCTAAATCACCCCTCACCTGGGCCTGCAATCTGCTAATTGGCTGCACTCGGCGGTAAGTTGATCTGTTTACCTGCCTGAAAACGGGAAACATGGTGTTGAGCTGCTTCGACGCGGCTCTCTCCACCTCACTGCAAGCCCGCCACCCCGGGGCTGGAACATTTCTGTCCTTATTAAGTAACATGTAACCTGCTTTCGTATGTCCCTCACACGGACCTCTGGGGGGGAAAAAAACTTCTGTGCGCTCCAGTTACTCCGTATATGGGAGTTGAAGAACCGAACCTGTGCTGAGGTATTTATGTTTTTGCGAGGAAAATCAGTCTGAGTAAGACGTGCTTTGTGTGCTCCTTCTTCACCCCACCTCCTGCCTCTGTGATTGGCAGTAGGCTGGAGGCAAAAAGCGGAGGTCAGCGGTCTGATCACGATGCTGCACATTATTGAAATCAATCTCTTGAGGCAAAAACTTTATTAACTTCAGTATTGATGCTTCTGCAAATGTTTTTCCCAATGACAGTGCCATGTACTCGGGCACAATTCCAAAAAATATAATATTGTAAAAACTTGATGAGGTGGCCTTAACATTCAGTTGGAATGAGCCGTTTAACCAGCAGGAATTAGGGGTATAGTCTACAGGACGGTTGGGATATGTGCCAATTATGGTTTTGTCATGGCTGCACGTAAATTGTTTGCAGAGGGCTGTGACTTGCATGTGAGGTGTAGATAGAGAAATTGTACCAGTCAGTTGAGTTTTAAAATAAAGATATTTTCCAGAGGCAGGTTCCTGGAGGACCGAATGTTAAAGTCACAAATACATTGACAATTTCCGTAAGACCTATCATTTTCTACACTTGTAACTGCAGAGCTTTGTTACTTCATTTAACTGAGGGTTTTAAAAAAAAAAAAATCGAATAGTGGCTGTCAAATAAAACCTGTGGTGAAAACCGTATCCTTTATTAATGCTACTTAAAGGACAGCTGCCTCCTCCAATCCCACTGCCACTCCATTTTTTTTAGTGTATTTTATTACAAGCATGTATCAAAACAGGTCACAGCAAATGAACACCCCAGGAAACATGCTCCCCAACAATCAACTAAGTCTCTACAGATTTTTCCTCTTTTCACCCCCCCCCCCCCCCCCCCCCCCCAACGAACGGCTCCTCAAACATGGTCAAACATCCCTCACCTTTCCTCAACCCCCCCCCGCTGAGCCCCTTAACTCTTACTTTATCTTTTCTAACCGCAGGAAGTCTTACAGGTCACCCAACCATGCTGCTACTGCCGGTGGCGATGCTGACTGCCACTCCAGCAAAATTCACTGCCACTCCAGCAAAATTCACTGCTGCACAGTCAGAGGCGAAGGCCACGCCATCGGCCTTCCTCCTCTCCATGAGCTCCGGCTTCTCTGTAACCCCAAATATTGCCTCCAGAGGGTCCAGGTCCACCACCTCCTCCACTGTCCTGGCTAAGACCACAAACACTCCTGCCCAGAATCTTCCCAATTTTTCACAACCCCAAAACATGTGGCTGTGATTTGCTGGCCCCTGCCCACAACTCTCAGACTCATCTGCTAACCCCTGAAAGAACCCACTCATTCTCGCTTGAGTCATGAGATGTGCAGGTTAAGTGGATTGGCTATGCTAAATTGCCTGCACTATCCTTAAAAGGGTAGGTGGGGTTATAAGGATAGGGAGGAGGTGTGGGCTTATGTGGGGTACTCTTTCCAAGGACTAGTGCAGACTTGATGGGCCGAATGGCCTCCTTCTGCACTATAACTTCTATAATTCTATATGTACCTGTGAACCACCGTAAACAGTATCAGGCTCACCCTTGCACAAACGGAGGTCCCGTTTACCCTTTGCAGTGCCTCACTCCATACTCTCCAATTGATCTCCTGTCCCAACTCCACTTCCCATTTCTCCTTGATCTTTGCAACCCACTCGCCTTCCTGCTACCCCAGCCACTTGTACATATCTCCAATTCTTCCCTCCCCTTCCACATCCGGAAGCAGCAGTCGCTTCAGCAGAGTGCATCCCGGCAATCCAGGGAGCCCCCTCGAGGGCTTTCATGCGAAGTCCCTAACCTGCAGATACATGAACTTGCTACCCCTCGGCAGCTCTACCCTCTCCCTTAGCTCCTCCAGACTGGCGAACTCTTCCTCCAAATACAAATCCCTCACCTTGACCAATCCCACTTCCCTCCACCTCCTGTATACACTATCATTCCCTCCCAGCTCAAACCCATGATTTGTGCACAGAGGAGTTAGCACCGACATTCCTTCCACCCTAAAATGCCTCCTCCGCTGTTTCCATATCTTCACTGTGGACTGCACCACTGGGCTCCCTGAATACCTACTCGGAACCATTGGCAATGCTGCCGTCACCATAGCCCTCAAATTACACCCTGTACATGATTCCTCCTCCATCCTAACCCACTCTACTCCTCTCCTTCCCACCACCGCCGCACCTTGTCCACATTCGCTGCGTAATAATAATAAAGCAAGTTCGACAACGCCAAACCCCCATGCTGCCTCTGCAGCAGGGTCCTCCCCATCCTCAGCACCTTCCCCGCCCATACAAAGTCCAAGATGATCATGTCCACTTTCCGAAGAAAGGCCTTTGCTATAAAGATTGGGACAGCCTGAAAGATAAACAAGAACCTGGCAGAATATTCGTTTTCACCACTTGGACCCTCGGTGCAGTGTATCTCACTCCCCTAAATTAGGCCGCTGTCCCAGCTCATTCACCAGGAATACCTAGCTTTTCCCTACATTCAGTTTGTACCCCGAGAACCTTCCAAACCTCCCCAGCAGGCCCATAATCCTTTCCATACTCTCCAATGGATCCGAAACATATAGCAAGAGATCATCGGCATAGAGCGACACCCGATGCTCCCTCTTAGGACAACTAAGAATGTACAATAAACATAGATTTGTCAGCATTACACGCCTCCCGAATACACAACATATTTTTTGATAAAGTATCAAAACACATGACAAATTATTTGTTTGGATCTCAGTGATTGGAAGCAAAAATGGCAGCAATGTAACAAATAGTCTTTGTCACATCTGATCTGACTATGCTCCCTTCCAAAACAACACTTCTGACTGACATGTCTACTTTCCTGCTGAGCCCAGGTTTCCCCACGCACCACTGTGGTTGACAGTGACTTCAAGAACGTCAGACCCATTTTCAAAATTCAGCCTTCTCCTTCCTTCCTTCCCTCTCAGAACCCTTTTCCTCACCTTCAACTCCTGTATTCAAAGGATCATTGTCTGCCAATTTTTGCGAACTCCAGCATGGTACCACCACCAAACAACAAATCTTCTCTTCATCTCGCCTGCAATCCATAGGGACCTTCCTCCAAGACACCCAGTCTGCCCCCTTCCCCCCCCCACAACACCTCATCTCCTTCCCACGGCTCCTTCTCATGCACACGCAGGAGGTGTAATACCTGCTCCTTTACCTCCTCTTCACTGACCGAAGCCCCATACAGTCTTCCAGGTGAAGCAGCAATTCACTTGCACTTTCCATTGAGTCTACTGTATTTGCTGCTCAAAATTGGGCTGTTCTGTATTGGGGAGACTAAACACAGACTAGGTGACTGCTTTTGAAGAATATATTTGTTCAGTCTGCAAGCATAGATATGTGTGAGGTCATGCATTTTGGTTGGAAAAATGGGAATGCAACTTATCATCTAAATGGGGAGAGACTTCGGGGTCCTCAATTGCAGAGGGATCTGGGAGTCCTCGTTCATGAGTCACACAAAACTAGCATGCAGATAATAAAGAAAATAAATGGATGTTGGCATGTATCGCTAAAGGCATAGAGTATAAAGGTAAGGAAGTGTTGTTGCAACGATATACGGCATTGGTAAGACCGCACCTGGAGTATTGTGCACAGTTTTGGTCCCCTTATTTGAGGAAAGAGGTAGTGTCTTGGAGGCAGTTCAGAGGAGGTTCACTAGGATTCCCGAGATGAGGGGTTTGTATGAAGAGAGATTGAGCAGTTTAGCCCTATACTCACGAGTGTGGAAGAACAAGGGGAGATCAAATTGAGGTGCACAAGATGATAAAAGGTATGGATAAAGTAGACATGCAGGGGATGCTTCCTTTTGTGACGAGAGGTCATAATTTTTGGGTAAGAGTTAGCAAATTTAAAATGGAGTTGAGGAGAAACTACTTCTCCCAAAGGGCTCTGAATCTGTGGAATTCAGTATCCCAGAATGTGGTGGATGTTGGTACAGTGAGTAAATTTAAGGAGGAGTTAAAGTTTTAATTGGTAATGGGTTGAAGGATTATGATGAATGGGCAGGACGATGTAGTTAAGGACAGAATTAAATCAGCCATGATCGATTGACAGAGCAGACTCGATGGGCCAAATGGCCTAATTTGCTCCTATATCTTATGAACTTATGAGCATGACCGCGAACTTCCAGTCACATGCCAATTCATGATCTTGCTCCCATTTTTGGCCTTTGCCTGCTTCAATGTTCCAGTGAAGGCCAATACAAACTGAAGGAACAGCATCTCGCCTTCTGATGAGGTACTTTACGGTCTTCTGGACTTCACGTTGAGTTCTACAACTTCAAACTATGAACTCCGTCCTCAATTTTGATTTTCTCCAACCTCTCCCCTCCACCACAAGTGCCAGTCTGTCTTGTTTTCATGTTTCGCTTTCAGCAAGTGCTGACCCTTGTTTTACTTGTAACACATTCTGCTATCTTGCTTTCAGTTCAGATTGACCTTAATGACACCATTAACACCTGCTTTAGTCTTTAATAACTATCATTACCATTCCCTTTGCCTTGTCATGTAATCTCTCCTGACCTCCAACGTATCCCATACCTTTTATTTTGCCCCACTGCTTCCACCCCAACTTTTCAACATCATAAATCCATCACATTTCTATCTCTCTTCAGCTCCGAAGAGGAGTCATGTGGAATCAAAATGTTCATTGTTTCTTTCACCACGGATGTTGCCAGGCCTGCTGAGTTTTTCCAGCATTTTCTGTATTTATTCTTGGTGGATTCATTTCCCCTGTAAAAATCAACACTATGTCTCTGGAATGGCCTCTGACTATGGCCGGCATGGTAGCACAGTGGTTAGCACTGTTGCTTCATAGCGCCAGGGTCCCAGGTTCGATTCCCGGCTTGGGTCACTGTCTGTGCGGAGTCTGCACGTTCTCCGTGTCTGCGTGGATTTCCTCCGAGTGTTCCGGATTCCTCCCACAAGTCCCGAAAGATGCGCTGTTGGGTAAATTGGACATTCTGAATTCTTCCTTCATGTACCCGAACAGGCGCCGGAATGTGGCGACTCGGGGCTTTTCACAGTAACTTAATTGCAGTGTTAATGTAAGCCTACTTGTGACAATAAAGATTATTATTAATTAAATAATAGCATTTTAAAAATGCAGTCCAATATTGATTTTCAAAAGCAAAAAAATAGAGCTTTGGTATTGCCTCAGTTGCCATCATTTTCTCCACATGATCCTTTTTTGTCAACAAAGGCATCAGCTGAATGAATGTGAACAGCAGTCAAATGATTTACAGGAAAATTTGTTTACACGATACTTGTGGCACACATGATGCTGAGAACAAGAAAATGTTTTAACAATAAAATAAAAAGGTGTGTGATTATGTGCCATTTGAAAGTTATAAATTTAAAGAATGCATCACACACTAGTAGGCCACTGATATGCTCCTATCTTTATACCTGGACATCTATTCAGAGCTATTTCTCTACAGCTCTCAACTGAAACCTAGTTTTAATATCAAGACAATTTACAAAAATGTAGATCTCATATCTTTGAAGTGTAATAATGCAGGTGTTTGGAGATATCAAGGCATCCTATTTAATTTTTTTTTAGCCTGGGAACATCTGGAGAACATTAAGAACAAATCTGGTAGACTGCTTTTTACTGTCGTTTGGCCATATTAAGTAATCTGATATCAGGGATGTATGCTTGCGAGCCAAAAAAACAGAAGGGAAATTGTAAATGATCTACATGTGAACCCAAAGCATGGGGGAGCTGGGTGACTTGGTTTCTACCCCTCCTCCCCTATTTTCTCACATTTATTTCCTAATGCAAACCAGCCAAAGTCAGTCATAAGTCTTTCAGCATTTTTATTACTACAGAGTTATACTTCCCATGAGACACCACCAAGAATTTGGCACTAAAGTCACACAGTAATGTATGAAGTTGTCACAGGATTAAATTAGGCATGGATGTCAATTATGCTACACTCATGATAGGCAGATTGGAGACATAAACTAATAAAAAAACATTCAAACTACTTACGATTGTAAAAGCAACTTCAACATAAGTTATATAAACCATTCATGAATATAATGCTTGTGAGTTATGTGGCATGGGATGGGCACCTTGGGTGGGTTATTTTCACGTTCTATCAGTTTTTCTCAACTGTTAATACATGCTGACAGCTTGGTGTTATCTATTTTAATCCATGTTGAACTTACTTGTGCATATGGGCTTATTGGCCAGGCACATGTTTACATTAAAACTTACCCCTCTAATGCCTTTCACATCAATATGCTATTACGTTCTTTCCAGGCATCAAGAAATTCTAATTGAGTGCTTTGATATCTTCACATCTGTACAAGTGTAACCCCCCACACTCAATTCCATCCAACCTCTGAAAGAGTACCGTACATGATACCCAAGAGTTGTACCCCCCCCCCCCCCTCCCCCCCCCCTCCGCCAACTCCTCACGTCCACTGCCTATTGTAAAATTCCTCCCCCCAACCTTGGTTCCTTCCCCCCAACTTTCCCCCCGGTTAGACCACTCGGACCCTGTTCTGCCTGGCTCCGATGGCCGCAGACCCTCTCCCCACCTCACTCGCGTTCACTGGCTGGCTTAAACCGGCCAGCGTGGAGGCCCATGCCCGGTTCCCTTTTCCCCCTTGCCTGGCCCTAGGAAAGCCGAGTAATCCCCTTTTAGCACACAAACCCCGCATATCCACCTACACCCCAAAGAGCCCTCACTTCGAGTGAAAGTCCCATCACTTCCCTTGTCCAAATATACACAACATTGGCTCCTTTAGCCCATACACCCGCACGCAGTGAAACAAAAAAAAGAAGAAAATATAGTCATGAGGTTACATCGGCACATGGCCATTTCCCAATTTCTCTATTCTGCCACAGTCCGTTTGCATTCACAAATTCCTCCGCTGCTTCCGCCGTTCCAAAATAAAAGTCCTTGAGCTTGTAAGTCACCCTCAGCTTCGCTGGATATACAATGTTGCACTGCACCTTGCTAATGTACAGTGCCCTCTTCACCCGGTTGAAAGCAGCCCGCCTCCTCGCCAACTCCACCGTAAATTCCTGGTATACATGTATACCAGCTCCAGCCCACTGCACTACCCGCTTCTGCTTGGCCCAGCGCAGGACCTTCTTCACACTGTACCTAGGGAAGCACAGAGTCACTACCCTTGGCGGCTCACTCGCCTTTGGTACAGGCCTCCACGATCGATGAGCCCGATCCAGTTCATATCTGGAGGGATCTTCCCCCTCCCCCAATAGTTTCACCAGCATCGCGGCAAAATACTGTCGGCCTCGGCCCTTCAACACCTTCGGGCAGCCCCACAATCCTCAAATTCTGTCGCCTGGATCTGTTTTCCAGGTCTTCCATTTTTCCTCGCAGCTTCTTGTTAATCTCTATCACCTTCCGCATCCCCTTCCCCATCGAGATAAGTTGATCACCGTGCTGCAATAATGTCTCCTCCACTTCCTTCAGCGCCTCCCCTTGCTCCTGCCCCTCCGCCACTGCGCTCTCCACCGCCGTCGTCACCGGGGAAATCTCCTCCTCCACCAGCACACTCAAACCTCCCTCATCTCCTTCTTCATTGTCTCCATGTATTTTGTAAACTGCCTTTCAAATTCCGCAGCCATCACCTTAGTTATTTCTTCAGCCGTAAGCAATGCGGCCTCCCCTGGTGCTCCAGCCTCCATTTTCCTTGGTGACCCCATGGTGACCTTTCCACTCCCCGACGGACCTTCAGCTGTTTTTTTTAACGGCCGTTTATTTGCTCACCCTCGACATTTTCCTTTACTGTGCCTTCACTGTGCTTCCTCTATGCCTTCTCCCTGCTTTTGCCGCCTCTGTGGACCCTGGGACCGGGCTTAAAGCCCCGAAAATGCCGTTCCCGAACGGGTACCCTCCATTGCACGGCTGCCTCCCGCCCGCCGTCACCGGAAGTCTATCTCTATGGGTTTTTGCATCATTGTAAACTTTTCACATTGTACATTCTGCTGTTGTTGCAAATTATACCAAAATTACTCTGTCAATGTAAATGCAATGGAGAAAGATGAGCGTAGGATAGCATTCATAATGGTATACTGCAGTTATTGGTGTCAGGACGTTGCAGAAATGAAGAACTACGAATTATTCTGGATGCACAAAAGCTAGGTTTTCCAAATGTCATCGATGATTATATGGGCAAAGGCATTTTCAAAATGCACACTTTTTTCTTGACACTGCCCAAATGTATAAATGCTCCTACATGTATGTAAATCGGATGGTTGCTGAGTTAACATATATGTTTCAACTTGGGAGAGAATGAATAAGTGAATTTCACAGAGTGATTGTTTTTGAGCTGGCATATTACAGAATTATGTCAATAATAATAAAAACATGAGGTGCAACCAAGGGTTAGAGAAGGAAAAAAGCCCAGGTAGATTTTGTAACACAAAATTGTAAACTATGTAAGTTATCAACAGATTGGAAATGATCTACATTACACTTAATATTAGAAATGGCCTAATTAATATTTGTCCATCACAAATTAGAATTTTTGTTTGTAAATTAAATCTAGGTTATATTATTGTATTTTAAAATGTCACTTTATCTCTGGTTATGTTGCATTTATTCAGTGGAGGAGTAGTACCAATACTGACATCTAATTTTCTATTTTGATGGATTTTACAGGTGTGTGCATTTTGTGAAAATCAAAAATCACACGTAGCATTACTAAAACCAGATTATGAGTGTGAATTTGACTTGAGATGAAGGATTACATCTAAAATTCATAGTTTTTTCTTCTACTTCAGATATTCATTCGTGGCTTATAATCCAAAAGTATGTTATTATGTTTCCCCAATCCAGGCATGTTCATGTTTTAACAATGTAGTTCATTAGACTTCTGGTGATGGCCGTGGAGTGACGGCTGCACATTTGGTGGCTCCCACTGAAGGCCATATTTTTTGGTATTTTCTCCGCCCAAAGGGCAAAGTATTTAAAGGCAAGAGGTGCAGGAGTGCTGGTGGAAGGTTTTACTCCTCTGGTGTGGCTGGTGGATGGATCCACGGACAAAGAGTGGGGCAAGAAGAAAAGAGCTGCTGGAACAGGAGAGTCTTTGTGGTGTGCCACAGGGTAAGATGGCGGAGGGCAAGGGGGCTGCTCTGCCCACCCAGTGGGCAATTGAGCCGCTAATAGAGTTTCTAAGTGTGAAGTTCTGTCAGCAGAGGAAAGAGGCCCTGGAAGACTGAGCCAAGGTGGTGGAACAGTTTAAGTCGGGGATTGAGAGAGTGGAGCGAGTGGAGCAGAGGCTGGTGTCCCAGGGCCAGGCGATCAGAAAGTGGAGGAGATGGTGGCAAAGCACAAAGAGCAGTTGACCTCGATGGTGGCAAAGATGGGGTGATGCGGGAGACCCAAGAGAGGCTGAAGGAGGAGGTGGAGGATCTGGAGAATCACGACAGAAAACAAAACCTGAGGATCAGTGGTGTCCCAGGGTCAGGAAATCCAGAAGGTGGAGGAGATGGTGGCAAAGCACAAACAGCAGTTGACCTTGATGGTGGCCAAGATGGGGGTGATGCGGGAGACCCAAAAGAGGCTGGAGGTGGAGGATCTGGAGAATCGCGACAGAAGACAAAACTTGAGGATTGTGGGGGTGCCCGAACGCATCGAAGGTGTGGAGGCTGGCAGATATGGGGCCAAAATTCTGGAGAAGCTGATGGGGGAGGGGGCCATTCACTGACCCCTGGAGGTCGATTGAGCGCACGGAGCTGATGAGGAGGCCGCAGGCAGGCGAGCTGCCGAGGGTTGCACTGCTTTCTGGATGAGGCGAAGGTCCTCTGATGGGTGAGGCAGATGAGGAAGTGCACCTGGGAAGGGAATGAGCTCCGGGTGTACCAGGACCTGGGAGTAGAACTGGCGAAGAGAAGAACCGGATTTAACCGGGTCAAGGCTGCCCTCAAGAAGGGGGTGAAGTTTGGGATGTTGTACCCATCCCGCCTCTGGGTGACTTTCCAGAATGTGAATACTATTTCAGCATGCCAGAGGAGGTGATGGAGTTTATGAGGGACAATGGACTGTGAAGAGAGTGAGGAAATTTAACTTTGGAGAAGTTTTTGTGTGTATTTGTGTTTTTTCTTTGAAGAGTTTTTGATGGCAGGTTTCTGGAGGGCTGTTTTTTCATGGGGGAGCATTAAGGGTGAGTATACCTTTTGTTGCTTTTTAGGGGGTATGGACAGGGGGTGGGGAATGGGGGGGCAGGGAAGTTGGAAGGCCTTGAGCGGTGCTGCCTTGCTAGCTGGGGTGGAGGTATGGGGTGACCCACGGAGGTTTGGGAGACCAAGGGTGAAGGAATTTTCATACTTCTCCCATGTTCACCGGGTGTACTCCCGGATTGACTTTTTCGTGTTGGACAAGGCGTTGCTGGTTGGATGGTGACTCGGAGCTTTCGGCGATCGTGGTCTCTGACCACGTGCCACACTGGGTGGATTTGCGAGTGGGCTGGGGGAGCTGTTGGTGGATGAGGAGGTGTGTGAGCGGGTGCGGGCCGCCATTCAGGGGTACGTGGAGCTAAATGATACTGGGGAGGTCATGACCACCACGCTGTGGGAGGCGCACAAGGTGGTAGTTAGGGGGGGAGTTTATCTCAATTCGGGCGCATAGGGAGAAAGTGGAGCGGGTGGCAATGGCAAAGCTGGTAGATGAGATCCTGAGGGTGGATAGGAGGTATTCAGAGGCACCGGAGGCAGGGCTGTTGAAGGAAAGGCAGTGGCTCCAGATGGAGTTTGGGTTAGTGTCCATGGGGAAGATGGTGGGGCAGTTATGAAGGGCGGGAGGGGCAGTGTATGAGTACAGGGGCTAGGGGCCCCAATTGGGTTGAGGAATGTGTTGGAGAGCTTGGGAGTGATGCCGGCAGGGAAGGCCTCTGGTCCGGACGGGTTCCCGGTGGAGTTCTATAAAATGTTTGCGGGGACCTGGGGCTACTTTGCACTGTCATGTGAGCCCAGTGAACGACCTTGAACTGTATCAGGCTGAGCCTGGCACATGTTGTGGACGCGTTGATTCTACTCAACGCATCCGTCCAGAGACCATCCTCTATCTCTCCTCCTAACTCCTTCCATTTGCGCTTCAGCTCCTCAGTCGGCGTGCCCTCTGACCCCATGAGTTCTTTAAAGATGTCGGATACCTTCCCTTCTCCCACCCTCACTCTGGAAACTACCCTATCCTGAATCCCCTTTGGTGGTAGGAGTGGGTAGGTTGAGACCTGTCTACGTAGGAAGCCCCGCACCTGCAGGTACCTAAATTTGTTTCCCCTCGCCAATCCTTATTTCTCCTCCAGCTCCCTCAAGCTAGGCAAGCTCCCTTCTATAAACATACCCCCCATCCTCTCAATTCCTGCCCTCTGCCATCTCCGAAATCCCCCAAGCATCTTTCCCTGGGCAAACCAGTTATTACAGATTGGGGACCAGACCTATGCTCCCTCCGCTCTCACATGCTTCCTCCATTGCCCCCAGACTCTCAGGGCTGCCACCACCATGGGTGGAGTACCATGTCGGCGGGAATGGCAGAGGCGCCGTTATCAGCGCCCCCACACTGGTGCCCTTACGTGAAGCCACCTCCATACGCTCCCACGCTGACCCCCAACCACCACCTACTTCCTAATCATGGCTATATTCGCCACCCAATAATAGTTACTGAAGTTTGGCAGCGCCAGCCTGCCCTCTCCCCGGCTCCGCTCAATCATACCCTTTTTTACTCGCGGGGTGTTGCCCGTCCATACAAAGCCCGTGATAACTTTGTTAACCCGTTTAAATAGGGAGCGCGGAATAATGATGTGGAGACTATGGAACACAAACAGGAAACTCGGAAGGACCGTCATCTTCACCCGTCTGGACCCTCCCAGCTAGTGACAGTGGGAGTGCGTCCCACCTCCGAAAATCGTCCTTCATTTGGTCCACCAAACGGGCCAGATTAAGTTTGTGTAACCGTTCCCATTCCCGCGCCACTTGGATGCCTACATACCTAAAACTTTCCCCTACCACTCTAAACGGCAGTTCCCCCAATCGCCTGTCCCCTTGCCAGGATCACAAACATCTCTCGCTTTTGAGATCATGACTTCTAAAGTTTTCTTTAGGTCTAGGTTGCTCTCTGTTTGATTAAACTTTGGCAGCTGCTGTTATTTGGCACCACTCCATTGCCAGCATTAGTGTAGGGATATTTCTATCTTCAACCTTTTTGGATGTCTGCGCAAGGGTCGACTATTTTTTTGTTCTTCTCCATGAGTCTGCCAGCGTGGACCGACTTCCTCGTCACCTGTTTCTTTGTGGTATTTTTAAAGTGCAGGCTTGCAGACTACGAAGATACTAAACAAACAAGCTTTATTGGAAAGATGGTTTCTCACTGGCTGCTAGAATAGACTGAATGTTAGTCCGCCCAAACTGCCAATGACATCATCATTACATCACCTGACTGAACTCTTAAAGTGACCTTGTTCCAACTAGGAAAAAACATGATTACACAACATTCCTTCGCTGTCACTGGGTCAAAAACATACAACTCTTCCCCCTAACCATGCTGTGGGTGTACCTGCACTAAATGGGCTGCAGCAGTTCAAGGCAGCAGCTCACCGCCATCTTTTCAAAGGCAATGAAGAATGTGCAATAAGGGCTGGCTTTGATGGTGCTGCTCGCATTACTTGAACGAACAATAAAAATGTAATGTTGTGAACTATAAGTATTTATATGAAGGCTACTTGCATTTTTTAAGTTACATATTTAAATGCTCTTTATGAAAGATGTTTCTGGTTTGTGAAATGTCACAACCAGACAAAATATTTGTATCATATGTCAATAATAACCTTTGTATTTCTGTCAATGTTTAAAGTGATTCTCCTTTTTCCTGTGTCATACATCATTTCCAGCTGAAAGGAAAGTTCGCTCAGCTGCCACTAGACATCTATCAATTTATATTCTGTTAGAGTACACATGAGGTTTGGACGAGTAAGTTATTCTTTAAATTTCTCCGCCCCATTATGCGGCAGTATACAGGCTCCAGTCTACCTCATCCTGAAGCACTTGGGGCCCTCAATACTTTGTGTGGAAAATAATGGGTTTGAACCTGCACCATATATGGCATAGGCTGTTGGTAAGCCAGTGCAATGCACGGACATACGAGTTTATTTAGTTCTTCCCTAGCTAATGATTAATTTCTTGTCGACACACATTTTAAATGTGCATCAGTCTCAATCAGAACAGAAAGTAAGTTGGGAGTGGGAGTCACATTTTCTTGATATTCTATTAGTGTCTCAACGCAAGCAGAATTCAGTGATACTATAAAGCTATAAATGGATTCCATGCATGTTCGACCACTCTTGCTGTCTCAATTTGTACTAAATTATTTAACATGGTATCATGTTAAATGACATTTATTGGTGCACTTTTTAGTAATTTGTATGTGCCAGTGACACAATGAAACATTAGCAGAGAGAGGATGCTATTTACCTCGCTGGTGTTACAATCTCTCTGTTCTTAGAAAGATTTATATGAACTCAGAAATTCTGCATCGCCAGAGGTGAGGACCTGCAGTGTGACAGGTCTTTCCATTGTTAACAGACTGAGAAGGATTTGATTGAAGAAGCTTTTGTCATGTCCTTAGGGAAAGATGATATTAGTTCCCTCAGTTGAACAGAAAACCCAGTTCGATTTTGGGTGAAGAGGAATTTAATGTTATTGAATTTGATCCCAGGGCACGTGGCACAAGAGGTGATTCAAAACTGACGTGAGACTAAAAGATGAGAGAAATATGTCTCAATCCATTATTTTAATTCTAATTACATAAACAGTGTTCTTTCTACTTGCGTTCCTTACTGAAATCAGTTTGATTACAGTGATATGCAATTATATCCATTTAACACCGTTTTCTCCTGTTGTTTAACTAGATAAAAACGGCATTGTTGAAATTGTGTTAAAAATGTTTTACATCAACGAGATCTCATGTAAAATTAAACAGTATGATGAAAAAATTATTAAAAGATTTGCACAGAAAACCAATATACATTTATTTCAAATTATAATAATATTGAATATCAAATCCCTCTGTACCTCTCTCCTTCATCAGGATAACCTGAGGGCTCCTGCTTGTTCCATGAATGATCCCCTTCCACCGCCACCTTCTTCTGCCCAGCCGAACACGTTCTTACATTGAACAACTTCTCCTCTGACTCCACTCACGAGCTCTAAATAAAAGCTACAGCTATGGGAACCTGTTTGGGTCCTAGCTATGCCAGCCTTCCTATGGGCTAGTAGAACAGTCTTTATTCAGGTCACCTCCCTCACCTCTTCCTCCTTTGATGACTATATTGGTGCTACTTCCTGCTGGCACCCTGAACTGGGTAAGTTTGCTTCCAATCTCCACTCCTTTTTCGATTTAGTCCATCTTCACTCTTCCTTTTCCCTCCTTGACTTCTTTATCTCCATTTCTGGAGATAGGCTGTAACCAGTGATTAACCAGTGTCTACTATAAGGCCACTGATTCCCAGAGCTATTTCTATTACACTTCCTCCCATCCTGCTTCCTATTAGGACTTTGTACCGTTCTTACTGATTCTCCATTTTCATTAAATCTGTTCTGATAATGCTATACAATCTTTATTATTGTGACAAGTAGGCTTACATTAACACTGCAATGAAGTTACTGTGAAAATCCCCGAGTTGCCACATTCCGGCGCCTGTTTGTGTACACGGAAGGAGAATTCAGAATGTCCAATTCACCAAACAATACGTCTTTCGGAACTTGTGGGAGGAAACCGGAGCACCCAGAGGAAACCCACGCAGACACAAGGAGAACATGCAGACTCCACACAGACAGTGACTCAAGCCGGGAATCGAACCTGGGACCCTGACGCTGTGAAGCAACAGTGCTAATCCATACATTTCAGATATATCTTTATTTTTCCTCAACCGAGGGGTATCAGAGCAGCAGAGCTCTTTATGGAGAGAGAAGCAGAAGCCCCGGCCTTTGTCTCCTTGCTCGCCCAACGGAGAGTCCTGCTCGGCTGGCGATTGGCAACACCACCAAAGGCTGCAGACGGACTGTATAACCGATAGAATAAATAAGGAAGAGAAAATGAGGAGAAAGCAGGGGGCACGGGGGGAAGGACAAGAAGTGGGGGAAAGATAAAAGCATCAAGGGAAAACGTGGGGCAAATAGGAAAGGGGAGAAGCACAAGGGACAAAGGGGATAAAAGAAAGAGTGCACAAAGCAGATGTGCATCACTTACACCCCCCCCCCCCCCCCCCCCCCCCCAACTCCTTCAACATGGCTATGTGCCGGCAGACAACTAGGGCGGGGAACAGCGCAACAGTCGACCACCGAGGCTCCCACGTGGGGGCTCATGTGCACTCCCCCATCCTAGTGGAACACAGCCAGCCATTGGCTCCCACATAACCAAGTGGACCTACTCTGGGCCATGGTCTTGCCCAGCCAGCGCTCAACAGCAATGTTTCTTTTTGTGTAAGCCACTTCTTTCTGTATCACCTTGTGACGTCAAATTTTGAACATGACAGGCCCACACCTCTCTCACTCGTCTGCCACCGCCTGGAAAAACCCACTCATTCTTGCCCGAGTCATGTGTACCCTGTGTACGACCTTGAACTGCATCAGGCTCATCCTTGCGCACGAGGTCGCATTTTTCCTTTTGTAGCATCTGACTCCATCCTCCCCGCTTTATCTCCACTCCCAGCTCCCCCTACCACTTCTACTTAATCTTCACCAGCTGTTCACCTCCCTACACTCCCAGCCACCTCCCTATGTCCCCGATCCTGCCCTCCCCTTCCACAAGCGGAAGCAGCAGTGAGGCCAGTAAGGTCGACCTTGACAACCTGGGGAACTCTTTCCAAATTTCCACGCAAAGCCCCTTAGCTACAGGTACCTAAACTCACTTCCACTTGGGAGCTCTACCCTCCCCTTCAGTTCCTCTATCAGGGCCGGCTCAAGGTACCGGCAGCTCGGGCAGTCGCCCGGGGCGCCGTGTGCTAGGGGGCGCCATCAACGAGTGCGTGGCCGGCGTCAGAGACCTGCCGACAGAGAGACCGGCCCGCCGATCGGTGAGTCCCGATCATATACCAGGTCACTCCGCCCCCGACCCGACCCCCCCCCCCGCCCCCGACCCCCCCCCCCCCCGCCCCTGACCTGACCCCCCCGTCCCCGACCCAACCCCCCCATCCGACCCACCCCCCTGACCCGACCCCGACCTGACCCGGCCCCTCCCCCGACCCGGCCCCTCCCCCGACCCGACCCGACCACCCTGACCCCCCGACCCCGAACCCCCCGACCCTGACCCGACCCTCCCCCGACCCCGACCCTGACCCCCCCGACCGACTCGACCCGACCCCCTCGACCCGACCCCACCCTCGACCCGACCCCCCCCCCCCCCTGACCCGACCCCCCCCCCCCCCCCCCCGAAGGGCGCCGAAGTTCAGCTTGCCCGGGGCGCCAGCAACCCTAGGGCCGGCGCTGTCCTCTATATTGGCAAACCTCACTTCCAGGTACAGATTCCTCACCTTAACCAGCCCCACTTCTCTCCACTTCCTATGCATACCACCGCCTATCTCCCCCTGGCTGGAAACCATGTTTTTCGCACAGCGCCGCCAGCACCGACATCCCTCTATCCTGGAAATGCCCCCTCGGCTGGTTCCAGACCTTTACTGTGGACTGCACCACCAGGTTCTCCGTGTATTTCCTTGGCGCCAGTGGCAATGCCGCTGTCACCATGGCCCCTCAAACTGGACCCCCTGCAGGATTCTTCCTCCATCCTAACACCGTCTGCCCCCTCTCCTTCCCACCACCGCCTCACCTTCTCCACGTTTGCCGCCCAGTTATAATGCTTGCTGACCCAACTCGCTCACCGGGAACACTTCGATTTTCCCTACATTTAGCTTATATCCCGAGAATGCCCCAAACTTCCCCAACAGACGCACGATCCTCTCCCTGCTCTCCAGCGGGTCTGAAACATACAATAGTAGGTCGTCCTCCCGTAGATTCACTGGATCCTCCCTTTGTCCCCTCAGAATCCCTCGCCACTCTGTCGACCTCCGAAGAGCCATTACAAGAGGCTCCATAGCCAACGCGAACAACAGCAGCAACAGCGGGCACCCCGCCTTGTTCCCCTGTGCAGTTCAAAGTTTTGTGAGCCCATGTCATTGGTCTGCACACTCGCCATCGGTGCCACGGACAACAGGCGCACCCTTGCCACAAACCTCGGCCCAAACCCGAACCTTCCCAGGATCTCAAACAGGTACAGCCACTCCACCTGGTCAAATGCCTTCTCCACATCCTCCGGTACCTGAGCTCCTGACGGGGTCATGATCATGTTTAACAGCCTCCTTATATTACTAGAAAGCTGCCTGCCCTTGACGAAACCTGTTTGGTCCTCCACAGCCACCCCTGGTCCACAATCTTCCATCTTTCTGGCCACCAACTCAGCCAGCACTTTCACTTCTGTATTTTACAGTGATATGGGCCTACATGACCCACATTCCAATGGGTCTTTCTCCTTCTTTGATATAAATTTGATTGTTGCCTGCAACATAATCTCCGGCAGCTCCCCCTTCTCCAACGCCACATTAAATACTCCCAAGAGATGAGGCGCCAGGTCTATTGCGGCCTTCTTACAGAATTCCGTTGGGTAACCATCAGCCCCGGGGGCCTTCCCTGACTTCATACCCCTTATCCTGTCCAATATCTCCCTCAGCCCCAAGGGCTCCTCTAGCGCCTGCCACTTCTCTCCCTCCGACTGTGGAAACTCCAGTTTGTCTAAAAACCATCCCATGTCCCCTCTTCACCCGCTCCTCTCCCCCCCCCCCCCCCCCCCCACCTCCCCCTGGTCCGCCCAGCACCTTATAATAATCCCTAAACGCCTTGTTTATCTTTCCACGACTCCGACACCACATCCTTTGCCCCAGTCCATATCTTCATTATTTCTCTGGACACAGCCTGCCGTCATTGTTGATGCGCTAACATTCTGCCTGTATTCATACTGCACCCCCTCATGCCCTATGCAGCTGCCCTGCTGCCCTCCCCATCATCAACCTATTGAATTGCTCCTGCAATTGTTTCCTCCTCGCCAATCCCTCCGTGGTGGACGCACTCTAGTTTCCCTATCTACCTCAACTATCTCATTCATTAGCCGTTCATATTCCTCCTTCCTTTCCCTGTCTGCATGTGCCTTGAACAAGAATCTCACCCCAGACCACCGTTTTTAGTGCTTCCCAAAATGTGGCTGCCAACACATCCCCGTTTTGGTTCATTTCTACATAATCTTCAATCACAGCCCACACAGCAAAACCCTCTATCTGCCAACAACCCCGAATCAAGTCTCCACCCCGGCCTCTGCTCCAGTCCTGATCTAAACCGAATCTCCAGCCAGTGGAGTGCATGGTCCGAGATTACTATCCCCGTGTACTCTGCCTCCTCCACCCCAACAAAACCTCCCGGCTCACCACAGAAAAGTTGATTCTTGAATACACCTTATAAACATGTGAGAGGGGGGGGAGGTGCAGCGATAATACCTCTTAACACTAAATAGTTACCATGCCACTAGATTAGTTTTACATAAATTACTTTATTAAGGATTGGGATGAATTATAGGAGGAGTGCCAAGTAATCATTATTAACCATTAAACATGTATTTTTAGGACATAGCAGTAATAAGTAATCAATAGTGAAACAATCCAGGGTGCTGGCTTTGTTGTTCTGTTTCTCACAAACAAACAGCACAGGATGTTGCGATTGTACATAGCTGTCAGGATAAGGATCCTGGCATCAATCATGGGTTGCTTGCGATTCTATTGGGTGAAGTTTAACCATTGCTTGCGATTCTATTGGGTGAAGTTTGAACATTACTTGTGATTTTATTGGGTGAGTTTAAACATAGCAGCTTCAGGGATTGGATCACATTCAATTTGTTGTATATGTGCTGAGTTCATGTCTTTGTTCTGTTGAAGGACCTTGGCAGCTTTTCAGGTCTTTCATGTACATGAAAGCAAGCTTGTAGAATATTAAACCGTCTTCAGATTGTTGATGCATCTGCTGCGCTTTGAACTGAATTGAGCCACAGGAGAAAAGCCCACGTGGAAGCCGACTCCATACACAGGCCTTGAAATCGCTCCTACACCGGCTAGTTCCTTTGCCATTCGTATCCTGCACATTGACTTGGGGCTTGATCTATCCACCCTCGGCTCTAGGACACAATTTTAAAAAAAAAATAAAATAAATTTAGTGTACCCAATTCATTTTTTTTCCAATTAAGGGACAATTTAGTGTGGCCAATCCATCTAGCCTGCACATTTTTGGGTTGTGGGGGCACAACCCACGCAAACACGGGGAGAATGTGCAAACTCCACACGGACAGTGACCCAGAGCCGGGATAGAACCTGGGACCTCAGCGCCGTGAGGCTACAGGGCTAACCCACTGCGCCACCATGCTGCCCTGGCTCTAGGACACAATTAAAATCTCCTCCCATAATCAACTGGTCCATGGCCAAGTCCGGGATTGCTGCCAGAAACTCCCTTATAAAACCTACATCATCTCAATTCAGTTCATACACATTCACCAGTACCACAGGCGTCCCCTCCAATACCGCACTCGCCATCATATATCTCCCACCCAGGTCCCTCACTTCCTTAGCGCTCTCAAATCCCATTTTATTACTCATCAAAATGACCAGCCCCCGTGACTTTGAATCAAACCCCGAGTGAAAACTTGATTCCCCCACCCCTTCCTTAACCTAACCTGGTCCGACACGCGGAGGTGCGTTTCCTGCAGAAAGACCAGGTCCGCTTTTAAATTCCTTGGGTGCGCAAAGACCCAAGATCTTTTCACCGGTCCATTGAGCCCTCACATGTTCCATGTTATCAGCCGCACCGGGTGCTGAAGCCTCCATTCCCCTCTACTGTCAACCATTCTCTCCTTTTGGCTCTACCCCCGTTAATTTCACCTTGTACCTGGCCCGGCATAATCTTGCTATAATCTTGGCATGCACGTTTAATAACTAATTTAGCCTAAACGACCCACATTCTACTGGGTCCTTGTCCTTTTTTAGCAGCAAAAATATGGATGTCTGTACCATCTTTGCCTCCCTGCCCTCAGATCATCCCCACCAACAACGGCGCCAACCTATTCAAGAACTTGCCATAAAACTCCACCGTGAAACCATCCGGCCCTGTCTGCATCCTCCCTATCGTCACCCACATTTCCTCCATCCCCATTGGCTCCTCCAGCCCTTCCCGCTCCTCATCTCCCACTATGGTTCACTCCAACTGTCCCAGAACCTCCCTCATGTCTGACTCATCCTCCAGAGGCTCTGACTTACATAACTTCCTGTAAAACTCCTCAAAAACCCTATTTAGCTGCTCTGGTGCAACCAGCATCTCTACTGTCCTACCCTGAACCCGAAAAATCTCTCTTGCAACCACCTGCCAGTAGACCTCATACAACCCCCTTCGCCCGCCACAACTGCTGAATCGTCTTCCCGTAGACAATAAGTCAAATGCCGCCTGCAGCTCCTTCCTCCTCATGCCTTCCATCCACCTCCAAAATTTCCTCTATCAACCATTTACGCTCCTCTCTTGCCACTCTATCCATCTGTGCATCGAACGAGATAACCTCACCCCTCACTATCGCTTTCAATGCTTCCTACACCACCAACGGCGTCACATCCCTTGTCCTGTTAAATCCAATGGATTTCTCAATTACCCTGCCCATTTTGGTGCAAAATCTTGGGTCCACCTACAACAGCACATCCAGCCTCCAAGCCGGCCTCTGCGCTGGCCCCTTCTCCAGGACTAGGTCCACCCAATGCAGAGCATGGTCCAAGATAACAAATACTCTGTATTTGTTAATAAAATTATTATTTTATTTGTTAATAAAAATAACAAATACTCTGCCTGCCTCACTCTCGCCAACAGCGCCTTTCCCATCACAAAAAGACCTATTCTCAAATACACGTGCACCGCCGAGATAAACGAATATTCCATTTCCCTCGGGTGTAAGAACTTCTACGGGTTCGCCCCTCCCATCTCCTTCATAAACGCAGCCAGCACCCTCGCTCTCCCAATGGGTCAAATCCAGTATGGCCGCCAACATCCTCTTCATTAAATGAAATGAAAATGAAATGAAAATGAAAATCGCTTATTGTCACGAGTAGGCTTCAATGAAGTTACTGTGAAAAAACCCTAGTTGTCACATTCCGGCGCCTGTCCGGGGAGGCTGGTACGGGAATCGAATCGTACTGCTGGCCTGCTTGGTTGGCTTTAAAAGCCAGCAATTTAGCCCAGTGAGCTAAACCAGCCCCATGAATCCTACATCATCCCAATTTGGGGCGTATACGAGCACCACCAACCTCCCCACCAGTGCACCTGTCACTATTACATCTAATCCGCTACCACTTTCTCCATCTGAAACTTCATCCTCTTACCCACCAATACCGCTACCCCCCAGGCCCTGCTATCAAAGCCCCGTTTTTGTTTCTTTACATGACTTCCCCCCCCCCCCCAGTGTCATTTCAACAGACATGTAATATTCTCCTACAAGTAGACTTTTTTTTCTTTTTTTTAAATAAATTTAGATTACCCAATTATTTTTTCCAATTAAGGGGCAATTTAGCGTGGCCAATCCACCTACTCTGCACATCTTTGGGTTGTGGGGGCGAAACCCACGCAGACACGGGGAGAATGTGCAAACTCCACACGGACAGTGACCCAGAGCCGGGATCGAACCTGGGACCTCAGCGCCGTGAGGCAGCTGTGCTAACCACTAGGCCACCGTGCTGCCCCTACAAGTATACTGTTAACATCAAGGTCTAGGGCTCTGCTCCAGTCCCAACTCTAAGACCGCGACACGATGGACTTCTTACTGAAACTCAGCACCCGTGGACTAGTTGAACCAAGAACATTCCTCGTCGTCTCGGCACTCATGATGGCATTGCTACAACAGCGTCAGTACTCAACACCGACAACTGCCAATCTCCAGACACAATTCTATAATTCATACGCTTCATCCTGGATCACAATGTCTTCATCTTCGACAACACGTTCTTCATCCAGGCACATGTAACAGCCATGGGGACCAGATTTGCACCTCAATATGGCAATATCTTCATGCACAAGTTCGAACAAGACCTCCTCACCGCACAGGACCTTCAACCGACGTGAGACATCAGACACATGAAAATGAAAAATGAAATGAACATTGCTTATTGTCACGAGTAGGCTTCAATGAAGTTACTGTGAAAAGCCTCTAGTCGCCACATTCCGGTGCCTGTCCGGGGAGGCTGGTACGGGAATCGAACCGTGCTGCTGGCCTGCTTGGTCTGCTTTAAAAGCCAGCGATTTAGCTCATTGAACTAAACCAGCCTCCATCGATGACATTTCTTTTCTTTGGACACATGGCGAAGAATCACTGAAACGACTACACAATCACATCAATAAGTTCCATCGCACCATCAGACTCACCACGGATTACTCTCCAGAATCAGTTGCATTCGTGGACACGCGTATCTCCATCAAGGACGGTCACCTCAGCACTTCGCTTTACCGTAAGCCTACGGATAAACTCATGATGCTCCACTTCTCCAGATTCCATCCAAAACATATTAAAGAACCCTATGGACAAGCCCTCCATATACACAGGATCTGCTCAGACGAGGAGGAACATAAGAGATGCCCTCGTAAGAATGGGATATGGCGCTCGACTCAATGATCGACAGTTCCAATGCGCTGCAGCAAAAAAAACACACCAGCCTCCTCAGAAGACAAACACAGGACACAACCGACAGAGTATCCATTATCGTCCAGTACTTTCCTGGAGCGGAGAAACTACATCATCTTCGCAGCCTTCAACATGTCATCGATGAAGACGAACATCTTGCCAAGTCCATCGCTACACCCCCACTACTTGCCTTCAAACCACCGCACAACCTCAAAAAGACCACTGTTTGCAGAAAATTACCCAGCCTTCAGGAGAACAGCGACCACATACGCCACACAACCCTGCCATGGCAACCTCTGTAAGACATTCCAGATCATCGACATGGATATAACCATTACATGTGAGAACATCACCCACCAGGTACGTGGCACATACTCGTGCGACTCGGTCAACGTTGTCCACCTCATACGCTACAGAAAAGGATGTCCTGAGGTGTGGTACGTTGGCGACACCATGCAGACACTGCGACAATTGCCAGGCAGGAATGCTCCCTTCCAGTCGGGGAAGACTTCAGCTGTCAAGGGCATTCAGCCTCTATTCTCCGGTAAGCGTTCTCCAAGGCGGCCTTTGGGACCATAAGACCATGTCTTAAAGATGTTCAGTGATGTGGCCTCCACAGCCTTCTGTGGCAAAGAGTTCCATAAATTCAGAACCCTCTGGCTGAAGAAATTCCTCTTCATCTCTGTTTTAAAGGATCATCCCTTTACATAGAATTTACAGTGCAGAAGGAGGCCATTCGGCCCATTGAGTGTGCACCAGCTCTTGGAAAGAGCATCCTACCCAAGGTCAACACCTCCACCCTATCCCCATAACCCAGTAACCCCACCCAACACTAACGGCAATTTTGGACACTAAGGGCAATTTTTTAGCATGGCCAATCCACCTAACCTGCAGATCTTTGGACTGTGGGAGGAAACCGGAGTACCCGAAGGAAACCCACGCACACACGGGGAGGATGTGCAGACTCGGCACAGACAGTGACCCAAGCCGGAATCGAACCTGGGATCCTGGAGCTGTGAAGTGATTGTGCTATCCACAATGCTACCGTGCTGCTTTAGTCTGAGATGGTGTCCTCAGGTTCTAGTTTTACCCACAAGTGGAAACATTCTCTCCACATCCACTCTATCCTGGCCTCACAGCATCCTGTAAGTTTCAATGAGATCCCCTCATTCTTCTAAACTCCAACGAGTGCAGGCACAGAGTCCTCAACCGTTCCTCGTATGACAAGTTCTTCATTCCAGGGATCATTCTTGTGAACCTCCTCTGGACCCCTTCCAAGGCCAGCACATCCTTCCTTAGATACAGGACCCAAAACTGCTCGCAATACTCCAAATGAGGTCTGAACAGAGCCTTATACAGCCTCAGTAGTATATCCCTGTTCTTGTATTCTAGCCCTCTCGACATCAATGCTAACATTGCATTTGCCTTCTTAACTGCCGACTGAACCTGCACGTTAACCTTAAGGGATTTGTGAACAAGGACTCCCAAGTCCCTTTGTGCATCTGATTTCCTGAGCATTTCCCCATTTAGAAAATAATCAATGCCTAAATTCCTCCTTCCAAGTGCATAATCTCACACCTTTCCACATTGCATTTCATTTGCCACCATTGCCCACTCTCCGATGCTTGTCCAAGTCCTTCTGCAGTCCCCTTGCTCCCTCAATACTACCTGTCCCTCCACAGATCTTAGTGCCATCTGCAAAATTAGCAACAGTGCCTTCAGTTCCTTCTTCCAGATCATTAATGTGTATTGTAAAAAATGGTGGTCCCGACACAGACCCGTGAGGCACACCACTAGTCACCGGCTGCCGTCCTGAAAAAGACCCCTTTAACCCCACTCTCTGCCTTCTGCCAGTCAGCCAATCCTCTATCCATGCCAGGATCTTACCCTTAACACCATGGCTCTTAACTTAACAGTCTCCTATGCGGCACCTTGCCAAAGGCCTTCTGCAAATCTAAATAAATCACGTCCCTTGGTTCTCCTTTGTCTAACCTCCTTGTTACCTCCTCAAAGAACTTTAACAGACTTGTTAGACATGTTTTTTAAGGGCAATTTAGCATGGCCAATCCACCAAACCTGCATGTCATTGGACTGTGGAAGGAAACCCACGCAGACACGGGGAGAATGTGCAATCTCCGCACAGACAGTGACCCAGCAGGGAATTGAACCTGGAACCCTGGCGCTGTGAAACCACAGTGCTATCTACTTGTGCTACCGTGCTGCCCCTACAGTATTGTCAGACATTACCTCCCTTTGACAAAGCCATGCTGACACAGTCCTATGTTACCATGCACTTCCAAGTACTTCACAACCTTATCTTTAATAACAGACTCTAAAATCTTACCAGTGACCGAAGTCAGGCTAACCGGCCTATAATTTCCCATCTTTTGCCTCCCTCCCTTCTTAAACAGCGGTGTTACATTAGCCACTTTCCAGTCCTCTGGGACCCTTCCTGCCTCCAGTGATTCCTGAAAGATCACCACCAATGCCTCCACAATTTCCTTGTCTATCTCCAAAACCCTGGGGTGTAGGCCACCCAATCCAGGTGACACATCCACCTTCAGACCTTTCAGTTTCCCCAGAACTTTCTCCTTGGTGATGGCCACTGCACTCACCTCTGCCCCCTGATTCTCCTGGAGCTCCGGCATCCCACTGGTGTCTTCCACCGTGAAGACTGATGCAAAGTAACTTCAGTTTGTCTGCCATTTCTTTGTTTCCTATTATTACTTCTCCAGCCACGTTTTCCAGTAATCCTATATCTATTTTTGCCTCTCTCTTACCTTTTATATATTAAAAGAAACTCTTCCTATCCTCTTTTATATTACTAGCTAGCTTGCACTCGTATTTCATCTTCTCTCCCCTTATTGCTCGCTTTGAAATGATTCCCAATTCTCTGGTTTCCCACTAATCCTCACCACTTTATATGCTTGTTCTTTAGTTTTTGTGCTGTTCTTGACTTCATTTGTCAACCATGGATGCCTTGTCCTGCCCTGAGCATGTTTCCTCCTCCTTTGGATGAATTTCTGCTGTGCCTCCTGAATAACCCCCAAAACACTTGCCATTGCTGTGCCACTGTCTCCCTCGCTAGTCTTCTTTTCCAATCAACTCTGGTCAGCTTCTCCTTCATGTCTTTGTAGTTACTCATATTTAATTGTAATGCTGTTACATCTGACTCCACCTTCTCCCTCTCAAACTGCAGAAGGACGCGTGATAATGCAGAATCGCTGAGCAGAAACTGATTGTTCTGCACACATGAGTACGGCCTCAACCGGGACCTTGGATTCATGTCGCATTACATTCACCCCCGACCATCTGACCTGGGAGTACGAAATCCAACTAACTGTCCTGGCTTGAGGCAATTCACACCTCTTTAACCTGTGATTATCCCTCTCTCCAGTCACTCCACCTGGATCTGTAAAGACTTAATTACCTGCAAAGACTCGCGTTCAAAGTGTCATCCTGCATCATTGACTTTGTCTATAGATGTGGTTGCAGAACCCACCTCTTCACTCACCTGATGAAGGAGCTGCACTCAGAAAGGTAGCGATTCGAAACAAATCTGTTAGCATTTAACCTGGTGTTTTAAGACTTCTTACTGAACTCCATAGACCGCCATTGTCCTGTAAATTCCACTTGCTTTTTAAAATTCATTTATAGGATGTGGGCGTTGCTGGTTAGGCCAGACTTTATTGCCCACCCTTAGTTACCCTTCAAAAGGTGGCGATGAGCTGCCTTCTTAAACCACTGCGGTCCCTGAAGTTGCGGTGCACCCAAAGTGTTGTTCGGGAGGGAGTTCCAGTTTTCCCCAGCAACAGTGAAGGAACGACAATATATTCCTACGTCAGGGCGGTGAGTGACTTGGAGGGGAACCTCCAGGTGGTGGGGTCCCCAGGTATCTGCTGCCTTTGTCCATCTGTTGGTGGCAGTCATGGGTTTGGAAGGTGCTGTCTAAGGAACCTTGGTGAGTTACTGCAGTGTATCTGTAGATGGTACATATGGCTGCCGCTGTTCGTCGGTGGCGGAGGGTTTAAATGTTTCTGGAAGGCGGAGCAATCAAGTGGGCTGCTTTATCCTGGGTGGTATCCAGCTTCTTGAGTGTGTTGAAACTGCACTCATCCAGGCTAGTGGAGAGTATTCCATTACACTCCTGATTCAGCAATGGTAATGCAATGTCAAGGGGCAATGGTTAGATCCTCTCTTGTCGGAGATGGTCATTGCCTGGCACTTGTATGGCACAAATGTAATTTGCCACTTGTCAGCCCAAGCTTGGATATTTTCCAGGTCCTGCTGCATTTGGACATTTTCTGATGAGCTGTGAATGGTTCTAAACATTGTGCAGTCATCTGCAACCATTCCCAATTCTGACCTTATGATTGAAGGGAGGTCATTGATGAAGCAGCTGAAGATGGTTGGGCCTAGGACACTGCCCTGAGGAACTCCTGCAGTGATGTCCTGGAGCTGCAATGATTGACCTCCAACTGCCACAACCATTTTTCTTTTTGCCTGAAATGACCCTAACCAATGGAGAGTTTCCCCCCCTGGTTCCCATTGACTCCAGTTTAGCTAGGGCTCCTTGATGCCATACTCAGTCAAATGATGCCTTGATGTCAAGGGCAGTCACTCTCACCTCACCTCTGACATTCAGTTCTTTTGTCCATGTATGAACCAAGGCTGCAATGAGGTCAGGAGCTGAGTGACCCTGGTGGAACCCAAACTGAGCATCTGTGAGCAGATTATTGTTGAATCGGTGTCGCTCGATAGCACTGTTGATGACTCCTTCCATCACTTTGCTGAATATAGAGAGTAGACTGTTTGGGTGGTAATTGGCTGGGTTGGAGTTCTCCTGTTTTTCGTGAACAGGACACACCTGGGCACTTTTCCACATTGCCAGGTAGATGCTAGTGTTGCAGCTGTACTGGAAGAGCTTGTCTAGGGGTGCGGCTTATTACCATTGTATTTACCAAATATGACTGCTCATCCATCATTGCATTGATTTCTTATTTTACAGATCCATCTATGATCTCATCCCATCTGACATTTTATCCCAGTCCTCAATCTCAATCTTCCTGAATCATCAGGAAAAAGTTTCTCAAATTTCTTAATCATCATCCATTCCACCATTGTTGGCAAAATCTTTGACTGGGTCGCTTTGGAAAGCCTTCAACTTTTTTAACTACCCCAACTTTCAAAAGACTTCTCAATTTTGCTCATTTGACCTCCTTTTTGGTCTCGTCAGTCTTTGATGCTTGTTTCTCCTCTGAAGTGTTCACCACAATAAAGGCACCATAATATATTCAACTTGTTGCTATTGTTGAAGCATAAATCGAAACACCATGACAATTTAAATAAGTCTTTGGGAAACATGAAAACAACACAGTAATTACGATTTAAGGTTTCTAATTATAGCATTCAATTTGCTTGATGTAATGTAACTGCAGGGAGGTAAAGTATTTAATCAATGTACAGATGAAACTAGTCCATGTACAGCCTCAGGCTATATTTTGGCTTGAGCTTCAATCATTGCCGGAGCATCACACAAAACATCAAGTAGAGGCAAAGCGCTCATGTTAGGATGGGAACAATCAGCCTGGCTTTGGTTTAGCCCTGAAACAATTGTCTGTGCTCACCACAATCTCAGCCCTAGAGAACAAAAACTGGGAAGGAATAAATAGGAAAAGGAGATGAAAACATATCAATAGATATATGGGGATTGACTTACCTGATCTTTGCTTTGAGGAAGTACCCATCCATCCCCTGATGCAAAGGTGAGAAAATTAGAAAACTTACGCTGAATCTCAGCTCCCTTTATGTTGTCTCAGGATATATAAAGATTCCTTGTCAACATACAACTGTGCTTGGACCTTTAATAGATGGAGGCCCTTTTTGTCATGAAGCTGAGAGACAGATTGTTACAAGATTCCACCTCGGTTCATTCTTTTCTGCCTTGTCAAAGGCAATGGGCCCGGACAACATTCCAACAAGAATACTGAAGGTTTGTCTTCCAGAACTAGCTGCACCTTTAGTTAAGCTATTCCAGTACTGCTGCAACATTGGCAACATCACACAATAGAACTGTAGAAAATTTACAGTGTAGAAAGAGGCCATTTAGGACCGCACAGTGGTGCTGTAGTTAGCACTGCTGCATCATGGCGCTGAGGACCCGGGTTCAATCTTGGCCCCGGGTCACTGTCCGTGTGGAGTTTGCACATTCTCCCGTGCCTGTGAGGGTCTCATCCTCACAACCCAAAGATGTGAAGGGTAGGTGGATTAGCCATGCTAAATTGCCCCTTAATTGAAAAAAAAAATTGGGTACTCTAAATTTTTTTTTTTTTAAATTAAAAAAAAGCCCATTCAGCCCATTGTATCTGCACCAGGCAAAAAAAGGAACTATCCACTCATTTTGATTCCACTTTCCAACACCTGGTCCATAACCTTGCAGTTTACAACACTTTCGATGCAGATCCAGGTACCTTTTAGAATCATGGAATAGACGGCTTTTATAGCAGGTATTAAACCTGAAATTTCTAATGCTTTGAATATGATTTTACCAAATTGGGCCACAGCTGTACATATCGCAAGACAGTTGACCAATGCATTCAGATATATTGCGGTATGCATAACCAGACAAACTATAACACTACGGCTGCTCAAATTCAGCCTGTGTTACCTGCTGCTCCAGCGGCAGCTGTTGCAGCCCCTGCAGGGATATCAGCAGTAACTACAACCTCCCCACAAGCATCGGGGCAAGCATGCACCCTTGCTCCATTAAAATCACGTAAGAAAATACCACAATGCCTTTTCTGCGGTAAACTAGGACATTGGATGGCATCATGTTATCATAAACAACGGCTCGAGTCAAGAGATGACAATAAAGTACACAATACGTATCCACCTCGTGGCCAATCACGTAACACGCACCGACAAGACACACCTAGGGTTATGTTCCAACAAGACACACCCAGACTTGCGTACAGGGATTCTAGACCCTCCCAGCCGTTCCCACAAAGGGATGAGCCGTACCCACGTAGGGACGCACACAATGACGACAATGGCATGAACGAAATGTTAAACAGCTACACACCAGCTCAAAGGCATTCTATGTTTGATCATTCAAAAAACTAATGGACCCCGCTCTTGGTGATTCTTTCCATATTTCTCTACATGCACTTTTGGAACAGAAAAAGGATGAACTATATATTTGGTAGTTAAATTTTGTCAATCATGTTACACATGTCAAGTGATAGGAAACCTCAACCAGCACTCTTAATACCCGTTGCAGCATTTGAGGAACCTTTTACAAGGGTCCTAATTGATTGTGTAGGACTGCTTCCTAAAACAAAAAGTGGGAATCAATGTCTTTTGATGATTAAGGATGTATCTACTAGGTTTCCAAAGGCCATTCCAGTACGTTATATTACAGCTAAAAAGATTGTGGAGCAGTTACTCAAATTCTTTTTTTTTTTTCTGAGATAGTTTTTGGCTTTATAAACAGTTACAGACATCATCAGAAAGAAAGCAAAAAAGGCAAAAATGTGCAAACATCCACGTACTTTCAATACTTCCATCGTAACATATTGCACAAGCCCGCTCCCCTCCCACCAGTACTACCCGCCATATTTTCCCTCCTACTCTACTCTACCCCCCCCCCCTCCCCCCACCCACCCCCCTGCTGATGCTCACTCTCCCGCAAAGAAGTCAATAAATGGTTGCCACCTCCGGGTGAACCCCTGCACAGATCCCCTCAAGGCGAACTTAATTTTTTCCATCCCCAGGAAACTCGACATGTCCGCAAGCCACCACTCAGTCTTCGGGGGCTTTGAGTCCCTCCACGCCAATAATATTTGTCGCCGGGCTGTCAGGGAAGCAAAGGCCAACACATCGGCCTCTTTCTCCCCTGGACGCCCGGGTCTTCCGCAACCCCAAAAACTGCCACCCCTGGACTCATCACCACCCTTGTTTTTAGCACCTGGGACATGACCCCCGCAAATCCCTCCCAGTACTCCCTCAGCTTAGGGCATGCCCAAAACATGTGAACATGGTTCGCTGGTCCTCCCGCGCACCTAGCGCATTTGTCCTCTATCCCGAAAAATTTGCTCATCCGAGCCACCGTCATATGGTTACTCAAATTCTTTACTAGGACTTCCGGTGGCGTGGGTGAGCAGGGCGGCCGCAGTATTAGGAGCTCCCGCCGGTCGCCACAATTTGCGGTGATTTCGGGGATTTCCCCGAGTCTTCACTCACACCCCCCCCCCCCCCCCCCCCCCCCCCCCCCCCCACCCTCCCGACTATTGTCGGCCTTTGGTGCCGCCACAGGCAGCTAGCGGGGCCCATTTAAAAACTGGAGAAGAAACCCGCGCGGGTGTCGGGCGGCGGGGGCTGAGGCGCTGGGCCCAGTGCTGCATGGATTTTGGAGTAGCGGGTGCGGAGCTACAAGGAGGCCAAGGTGACAGGCCCGAGGCTAGGGCACGATGTAGGTGGGGTGTCTCACATTGGATGGCTCCCACCTAGAAGTCCGGTCGCAGGGGAGCTCTGGGGGAATGTAGAGGAGAAAGAAAGAAGGTTTAAAGAAATTTGGTGGAAGTTTTTTTCCCCCTCCCCTTTTTCCCTTTTCTTTTGTGTGTGAAGGAAGAAAAATTATTTGTTTTTTCAAAAAAAAAGAATAATTCAGATTGATGAAGGACAGGAGGGAGAAAAGAGAAAAGAAAGAAAAAACAATAAGCCGCTAAGGGGTGCGAAGAGCAGCGTCGAAGAAAGGAGGAAATGCGGGTTCACCACTGAGTGAGAGGACGAGCAAAAGTGCTGACAAAATGGCGGAAGCCGGATCGCAAGGCAGGGCCGCACTACTTACAGTGGAGAAGATGACCGAGATGATGGCGGTGGAGCTGGAAAAGCAGTTCGTGAGGCACATGGAAGCCTTGAGGAAGGCGTCGGTGGTCGCATTGAAGTCATTGGTGGAGAGTGAGAGTAGCTGTGGCAAAGGCATCGGCCGAGATGAGAGAGCAGAGCGAGAAGATGAAGGAAGTGGAGGAGGCCGTGTCACGACACAGCGACCAGGTCACCTCGATGGTGGACGAGCTGTGGAGGGTTGTGGAAGTCAACAGAGGACTCCGAGCAAAGCTTGAAGATTTGGAGAACCGCTCGAGGCGGCACAATTTGAGAATTGTGGGCTATGCCCGAAGGGACAAAGGGCCCAAGGCCAACACAATACTTTGCAAAGAAGTTGGCGGAGCTGATGGGGGAGGGTGAGAACCCCTCCCAGTACGAACTAGACTGAGCTCATCAGTCATTAAGGCCGAAGCCCAAAATGAACGAGCCGCCAAGAGCAGTAATTATCTGCTTCCATAAGTTCCGCACGAAGGAGAAGAAGGTATTAAGCTGGGCGAAGCAGAAGCGTGAGGTGCTGTGGGATGGTACTGCGGTTCGGATCTGCCAGGGCTTGACAGTGGAGTTGGCAAAAAGACGAGCGGCATTTGAGCGAGTGAAGGCGGCACTGTCCAAGAAGGGGGTGCGATTTGGTATGGTGTACCCGGCGAAGTTGAAGGTAACGTATAATGCCAAAGACTGAGGCGTTCGTGTGGGCAGAAGGCTTGGGACAGACGTGAGGAGCTGAACTGGAAGAGAGACTGTGGACTGTATTTGAGCAGCTGGAAAATGTATAAATGCTACAACTCTCTTTTTACTGATGTGTACTGTAATTTGCTTCTCTTTGCATTGTTACAGAGTTCAAGTTAATGGTGGGTTGAATGGGGTTCTGTGTTGCGACGGTTAAATATTATGTTACTAATTGTAGGGGTTGGATTGTTGGTTTTGGTTTTGTTTCTTTCTCTGGGACTGGGCGGAAGGAGACGATATATCTTGGCGGGGGGAGCCACCCGCGCCAGCTAACTAAAGTCAGCTAGTGAACGGAGGTGAGGTGAGAAGAGGGCTGCGGACGTTGGAGCCTGGATAGCAGGCTTCAATGGGCCTACGAGGTGAGCGAGAGGGTGGGAAGGGATAGATGCTGGGAGATGTTGTTTCAGGGGGAAATGCAGGGGGGTTCTTGGGAGGGGGGGGAAGGGGTTCGATGTTAACAATGGACAGGGACGGGTCAGGCTTATGGGGCAGGGCCCGGTGGTATGATGGTGGATAAGAAAGGTGGAGGTGAGGGGGGCAGTGAGAGACCCCCAGTAAGGATAGTCACGTGGAACGTGAGAGGGCAAGGAGGTCCGGTCAAGAGGTCAAGGGTGCTTGCGCAACTTAAAAGTTTGAAAGCCGATGTGGCAATGCGGACACTCACTTGAGGGTGAAGGACCAGGTGCGACTTAAAAATCATAGATCATAGAATTTACAGTGCAGAAGGAGGCCACTCGGCCCATCGAGTCCGCACCGGCTCTTGGAAAGAGCACCCTACCCGAGGTCAACACTTCCACCCAACACTGACGGCAATTTTGGACACTAAGGGCAATTTATCATGGCCAATCCACCTAACCTGCACATCTTTGGACTGTGGGAGGAAACCGGAGCACCCGGAGGAAACCCACGCACACACGGGGAGGATGTGCAGACTCCGCACAGACAGTGACCGAAGGCGGAATCGAACCTGGGACCCTGGAGCTGTGAAGCAATTATGCTATCCACAATGCTACCGTGCTACCAAATGTCCTGTGAGAAAATTGAAGGGCTGGGTTAGCCAAGTGTTTCACTCTGGATTTGATGGAAGTGCTCGAGGGGCAGTGGTAATGGTCGGCAAAAGGGTACGCTTCCGGATGGAGAAGGTGGTGGCAGATCAGGGGGGTAGATATGTGATTGCAGCAGGGGCGCTGGAGGGGAGATTAGTGGCGCTGTTAAGTGTATACGGTCCCAATTGGGATGATGTGGGATTCGCGAAGAAGATGTTTGGGGCCATTCCCGACTTGTACACACATGAGCTGATTGTGGGGGGGGGAACTGGAACCTGGTGCAGGAGTCAAGGTTGGACAGATCACGGCCGCGCTTGCTGGTCCCATCAGGGGGGGCGAAGGCACTGGCTGGGCTAATGGGGGAAATGGGAGGGGTGGACCCTTGGAGGTTCCTGCACCCAAGGGAACGGAAGTACTCGTTTTTCTCAGCAGTCCATAAGGTATACTCGCGGATCGACTTTTTTGTGGTGGGAAAGGCTTTGCTGGCTGGAGTCAAGGGGTTGGAATACTCGGCAATTGCAGTGTCAGATCACGCTTCGCATTGGGTGGATATGGTACTGGAGAAGGGGGTAGCGCAGAGGCCAGGGTGGAAACGATGTGTGGCATTTGGGGAACCAAATGTTCTGTGAGAAAATTGAAAAGGTAATTAAGGAATATGTAGGCTTCAACTGTACGGGTGAGGTGTCGAAGGCAGTCGTCTGGGAGGCTCTAAAGGCGGTGGTGAGGGGTGAGGTAATTTTGTTTAAGGCCAGGGTGGACAAAGAGGAGAGGTTGGAGCGGCAGAGGGTAATAGATGCGGTGTTGGAGGTAGATAGGAGTCATGCAGAAGATGGGGACCCAGTGAAGCTGGAAAAGAGGAAGGAACTACAGGCGAGCTTCGACCGACTGTCCACCAGGAAGGCGGTGTGCCAACTGAGACGAGCAAGGGGTGCAGTTTATGAACATGGAGATAAGGCGGGGCATTAGCAGGTCAGCTCCGAGGGAGGCAGCGGCAAGGGAAATTCTTCAGGTAAGGGATAGGGCAGGGAAGTTGGTGGTGGCTCCGGAACTGATTAACAGGCTTTTTAAGGAGTTTTGTGAGAGGTTGTACAGGTCAGAGCCACCCAGGGCAGACCGTGAGATGCAGGAATTTCTAGATGGGTTGGAGTACCGTACCCGAGGCTCGGGGAGGGGGACAGGGCTACATTAGAAGGAGCAATAGTGGAGCAGGAGATAAAGGATGCGATTGGGAGGATGCAGTCGGGGAAGGTGGCAGGGCCGGATGGGTTTCCGGTGGAATATTATAAAAAATTCAAGGATACGTTGGCACCCCTGATGGCGGGGATATTTGGAGAGGCGATTTGGAGATGCCACAAACCTTGGGGCAGGCATCGATTTCACTGTTGCTAAAAAAAGATAAGGATCCGACCGAGTGTGGGTCATATAGGCGCATATCACTTCTGAATGTGGACGCAAAAGTATTAGCGAAGGTACTGGTGGGTAGGCTGGAGGAGTGCCTCCCGAAGGTGATCGGTGAGGATCAGACGGGGTTCGTGAAAGGGAGGCAGCTGTTTTCGAATATTAGGAGGGTTTTGAACGTCGTTATGGCACCGGTGGAAGGGAAGGAAACAGAAGTGGTTGTGGCATTGGACGCCGAGAAGGCGTTTGACCGGGTAGAATGGGGGTACCTGATGGCAGTTCTAGAGCGGTTTGGGATTGGACCCAGATTTGTGAACTGGGTAAAGCTATTATATAAGGAGCCGAAGGTGAGTGTCCACACGAACAATATCAGTTCGAGATACTTTCCTCTCCACCGTGGGACGAGGCAGGGATGTCCTATGTCCTCCTGTTGTTTGCACTTGCAATTGAGCCGTTGGCCATCGCATTAAGAAGTTCGGGAGTATGGAAAGGAATAGTGCGGGGGGAGGGGTGGGAATAGAGCATAGGGTGTCCTTATATGCCAACGACTTGCTGCTGTATGTGTCGGAACCGAGTGGATCAATAGGAGGAATATTGGAGCTACTGCGAGTATTTGGGTCGTTCTCGGGGTACAAGCTGAACCTGGACAAGGGTGAGTATTTTGTGGTGTCTCGGCCGGGGTGGGGGGGCTGCCATTCCGTCGGGCAGGGACTCACTTTAGGTGTCTGGGGGTGCAGGTTGCCCGGGAGTGGGGAAGGCTTCGCAGGTACAACATCGCTAGCTTGGTGGGGAGAGTGAAAGCTGATCTGGCAAGGTGGGATGGTCTCCCTCTGACACTGGAGGGTCGGGTACAGATGATTAAAATGAATGTGTTCCCACGATTTCTGTTTATTTTTCAATGCCTACAGATTTTCCTGCCAAAGGCTTTTTTCAGGGAGATTGTGGGAAGGATTACTTCGTTCATATGGGGAAGGAAGGTGGCCAGAGTGAGAAAGGTGCTGCTGCAGAGGGGAAGGCAGGCAGGGGGTTTGGGTCTTCCGAACCTGATGTACTACTACAGGGCGTGGAATGTGGAGAAGGTGCAGAGCTGGGTCAGAGGGGTTGATTCCCAGTGGGTCAGAACGGAGGAGAGTTTGTGCAGGGGGTTGGGGCTGAAAGCACTAGCAACAGCGCACTCCCGATAGCCCCGGGGAAGTATTCAGGGAGTCCGGTAATAATAGCTTCATTGAGAATTTGGAGGCAGTTTCGCCAACACTTCGGGTTGGGGGCAGGATCAAGGGAAATGCCGATTCAGGGGAAGCACAGATTTGATCCAGGGAGGTGGGATGGAAGTTTTCAGAAATGGGAAGAGAAGGGGATTAAGACGCCAAAAGATTTGTTTCTTAGTGGTCGGTTTGCAGGATTGAGGGAGCTGGAAGCGAAGTATGGGCTGGAACAGGGAGAAATGTTTAGATACATGCAGGTTCGAGATTTTGCTTGCAAGAAGATACAGAGCTTCCCGGAGGAACTGGCCTCCAAATTGCTGGAGAAGGTGCTGACGACGAGGGGACTGGAGAACGGGGTAGTGTCAGCGGTGTATGGAGCTATTTTGGACGAGGATAAGGCACCACTGGAAGGGATCAAAGCAAAGTGGGAGGAAAAGTTGGCAGAGGTTATAGAGGGGGAGGTCTGGTGTGAGGTGCTCCGGAGAGTAAATGGCTCCACCTCATGTGAGATACAGCTGAAGGAGCACACCTTACGAGGGCGAGGATGAACCGATTCTTTGAAGGAGTAGAAGATGTGTGTGAGCGTTGCCGGGGGGGGGGGGGGGGGGGGGGGCACTAATTACGTTCATATGTTTTGGCCCTGTCCAAAGCTAGAGGATTACTGGAAGGAGGTTTTTAGGGTAATTTCCAAGGTGGTGCACGTGGAACTGGACCCGGGTCCCCTGGAGGCCATATTCGGGGTGTCGGACCAGCCAGGGTTGGAAACAGGTGCCGAGGCAGATATCGTAGCCTTCGTCATGTTGATCGCCCGAAGGCGGATCCTGCTGGGATGGAAAGCAGCCTCTCCACCCTGTGCCCTGGCGTGGCGGGTAGACCTGTTGGAATTCTTGACTCTTGAGAAGGTTCAGTTTGAACTGAGGGGAAGCTCAGAGGGGTTCTACAAGTCATGGGTATTATTTATTATGCACTTTCAAGAACTGGATAACATCAATCATTAGTTGGGGGGGGTGGGGGGAGGGGGGCTGTGTATATTAAGGATGACTATGGGTAATCCCTGATTCCTTTTTGTCAGTTGTTTATGTAAACATGCGGGCTGATGTTTGGGGGTTGGTGGGAGGATGGGATAGTTCTTATTGTTATGGGGATTGACATATCTGTTGTTGGTTATTGTTTATTGTTGGTGGGTGAAAATTCGGGAGAAAATGTGAAAAAGGAGGATAAAAATATATTTTTTTAAAATAAATTCTTTACTAGTTATGGACTACCCACAGAAATACAATCGGATCAAGGATCAAATTTTACCTGAAGAAGTTATTCAAAGAAACTATGGATAGCTTAGGAATAAAACAATTTAAGTCAACTGCATACCACCCAGAATCGCAGGGAGCGTTAGAAAGGTGGCATCAGACATTAAAGACAATGTTGAGGGCTTATTGTCAAGATTATCCAGAGGATTGGGATAAAAGAATTCCATTTGTATGGTTTGCAATTTGGGATGCACTTAATGAGTCAACTAAATTTAGTTCTTTTGAACTAATTTTTGGTCATGAGGTTAGAGGACCACTTAAATTCATTTTGGAAAATTGGTGAGTGAGAAATCGGAAATTACATTATTGGATTATGTGTCAAATTTTAGGGAACAATTAAATAGAGCAGGTGAATTGGCTAGACAACATTTAAAAGCTGCACAAAATGTGATGAAACGGGTAGCGGACAAGAAATCCAAAGTTCGTAGTTTTGCCAGTGGAGATGAAGTTTTATTATTGTTACCAGTGGCGAACCTTTAAAAGCAAGGTTTTGTGGACCTTATCAGATTGAAAGGAAATTAATTGAGGTGAATTATGTGGTAAAAACACCAGATAGAAGGCAGACTCACCAAGTGTGTCATGTGAATATGCTTAAAAGGTACTTTGAAAGGGAAGGAGAGGAAAAGGAGGTTTTAATGATTCTAACTCAAAGTGATGAACCAAATTCAGATGACTGTGGATTTGACATACCTCAAATTAAATTGGAAAATGAGGATGTTCTTAAAAATTGGGATAAATTGTAGAGTTACCTTCCAGAGGAAAAACAAACTGACCTGAAAGAGTTATTGATATCACATGGGCAGGTTTGTAGAGAAAAATTGGGAAGTACTAAAATGGCTATACACGATGTAGATGTGGGAAATGCTGTTCCAATCAAACAACATTTATATAGACTTAACCCTTTAAAATTGGCACAGGTTAACAGAGATTGAGAGTATGCTTACAAATGGCATAATTGAAGTGGGTTGCAGCCAATGGAGCTCACCCATAGTGATGGTGCCTAAACCAGATAATACCCAACGGTTGTGTGTGGACTATGGAAAGGTTAATGCAGTTACAAGAATGGACTCTTATCCTATCCCACGTTTGGAGGATTGCATTGAGAAAGTGGGACAATCAGTTTTATTTCCAAACTGGATTTACTTAAAGGTACCTTTATCCAAAAGGGTGAAGGTGATTTCAGCTTTTGTGACTCCAGACGGTATATACCAATTCAAAGTTATGCTATTTGGCATGAAAAACGCCCTAGCCACATTTCAACGGTTAACTAACAAAGTTGTTTCAGGATTACCCAATTGTGCGGTATACATTGACGATCTGGTAATTTTGGAAAGAACATTTAAAACATCTGATGGAGTTATTCAATCGACTTCAGGAGGTGAGTTTGGTGATAAACCTAGCCAAAAGTGAATTTGGAAAAGCCCAAGTCACCTTCCTTGGCCGTACAATTAGACAGAGTCGAATGGTCACACGGGATGTGAAACCAACAGTTATTGAGGAATTTTCAATGCCCTCAAGACAAAGGGAAATAATGCGATTTCTTGGCACGAGTGGATTTGATCGAACATTTGTCCAAAGGTTTTGTCGCGAGATTGCTCCACTGATGGACTTGCTGTAGAAACGTCGAAAATTTCAATGGACAGCGGAGTTTCAACAGGTTGATTGCCTGAAAGCTGTGATAACCAATGCTCATGTGTTGGAGAATTGCAAGGGACTCTGTGATCAGATTGAATTAAAGTATTTGACTTTAAAGAGACATGCCGAGGCGTAGACAAATGGATGGATCGTGCAGAGACCTTCTTGTTCAATGAGAAGGATTTCAGTTGGAGGACGAAGAACAAAAATGGACTATTATTATAGCTGTTTGCGCGTGTTGTTTTTTGAAACAAAAAAGGTGAAAAATGAAACCACTTTGAAGTTGATGGTTTATTTTTTTTTCTTGGGGGGTGTCATGTGAGAGTACCTTTAAGAAATGTTTTTTTTAAATGGGTGTGTATATAATTATCTGCAGTGAGAGTACCTTTAAGAAATAGGTGTGTATTACTGTAGTGATTTCAGAGAGTGTGTGGAGCTGGGCTGTCTGTCAGCTGTTTGCTGCAGTATTTGTTTTAGTTTTGTTTTCAGCGTTGGAGCTGAAGCCAGACAAAGCAGCTGGACTGCTGTTCTCTCTGCCATGAAAAGACTGTCTCTTGATCATTTGGTGAATTCAGAATTATAAATGTTCTGAGAAGCGACTTTAACCTGCCACGTATCACATGTGGAGCGCGCATATAAATATTAAGATCTGTAAAATGTTTATCGTAATATTCATTTTCAGTTATTTGCTTGGCTTTGTAAATGTTGTACCAGAATTGAATACGAACACATTCTTTTACACATCTAAGATATATGCTAAAAATGTCAACATTTCCAATTGTTGGGCATGTATTGCAACCCCTAATAACTCAGGAGAAGGTATTCCCCTTCTTAACTATTGCCTTTAATGCTTCAGAAACAGCAGAATGGTACATCTATCAAAGCATCCCTCGCTCTGCAGTGGTCCGTTCTGGAGCATATTCATGTGAAAAAGGAAGGTACAAGATTTATTTAAAGAAATTTATTAACTTATGGAAATCTGCAGGCTATCCACTAAACACCTTTTCAGGATGGCACCAACTTAAATATAACCCTAACAAAATTCCTCAATATATTAGCCTCCTAACTAATATTAAACAAAAAGGATCAATATGCCTCATTAGTAATCGCTCTAAAGGGATGAAAATCGGCAAGAACTGAACAGTCCTCAACAATAACAGGCATACACAACATCACAAATAATAAAACATTCTCAGATCATTGGTACTTAGAAGATATTTACTTATATTCTGCTTATAATGGGGCTTATTGTATTTGTAATGACAAAGCATATTCTTGGCACCCAAAATACTGGTCAGGATCTTGCTATTTAGGATACTTAGTACCTGCCATCTGTCGTCTTCCTCATCTCCCTTATGTTACAGAACTAGCCACTCGAAGAAATAAACGTTCCATAATCTTACGCGATGCAATTTATGCTAGAATTATTCCTTTCTATTGGGAAATAAGGATGGGCAATGAATTGAATAAAATAACGACCATTATACAAAACGTAGCCGATTACACCGCCACTGCCCTAGATAAAATGTCTGACCAAGTGCGAGCAATTCGAACCGTGGCATTACAAAATCGAATGGCACTTGACTATGTGCCAGCCGAAAAAGGTGGCACCTGCGCCCTGATTGGTGCGGAGTGTTGCACTTTCATTCCAGATAACTCACAGGAAGTCAAAGATCTGGCATCACATATCCAAAAAGAAATCAAGAAACTTGATCCACCCCCAGTTATCTCTCTCTGGGATAAACTTTGCGGGTGGTTGGGACACACTGGAATGTCAACAGTAAGAATAATCTTATTCTCCTGTGTAGCTGGATTCATCATTTTCATAACATGCCAATATATCAAGTGCATCAAAGAACTATTCGCTAAACGCAAGGGCCCAATTGTCAGAATGATTCACACTAACCCTACTGCACCACCATTAGATGAAATAGAAACAAAGTATTATTGTTGAACTGTTACTGATCAATCAATTATTTTACTATTATTAACATATTGTTAATATATTAATGCTGAATCAGTAGAATCAAATTTGATTAATTGATTGTTATTTTATAATAATGATTCTTTAAGAATTATAATAATTTTTGCTGAAATGCTTTCCCACTCTATTGTTTAAAACTGCAATGACAATATGAATGAGTTCTTCTTTGCGCTTTTACCTATCCTATCACATTAATTGTATCTTTTATCTTATTGTGATATATCTCACTTATTCTTTAGATTTATTAAAGCGGGGACTGTAGAAAGCAACTATTTTCTAATACACCTGATAGGTAAAAGATGGCTATTTAGCGTAAAATATTAAGCCCCAGTTTTAAATACCCATTTTAAATTCACTCATAACCTCAGGTCATCTCAAAACATATAGCTTCAATAGAGACGCAAAAGCAGCATGACACAGCATAATTCACTTTTTTTGAGCTCCATTGTTCTAGCAAATACATTTGCAGGACAGTGTGACATTAAAACACAAGCCGTGCCAGATATCAATCCAAGGACAGGGCAGGCACCATAGCAACATTAAGGCGCTACTGTCCACAATGTGGCTAACAGCTAAGTCAGCAGAAGTTCAGTTTAAACTGGTTGTGATAACAGCACAGAATTGCATTCCATAACATGCACAAGTATTCAAACATGAAACATTTAAATCTAATGTTACACATTAAAGATCGACAGCTAACCGTCAAATCAAACTCATTTGATTCTAACCCAAACCAATTCGGATGACTTAGAGGTGTATCTAGATGGCTAAAGACTGATATGATTTCCGATAACCGTGAAGGTCCGTACGGCCATCTTTATCCGGATCATTCTATACTTTGATCTAAACTATTCGCTCAAAGTATAGAATGATCCGGATAAAGGTGGCCGTACGGATCTTCACGGTTATCGGAAATCATATCAGTCTTTAGCCATCTATCTACACCTCTAAGTCATCCTAATTGATTTAGGTTAGAATCAAATGAATTTGATTTGATGGTTAGCTGTCAATCTTTAATGTGCAACATTAGCTTTAAATGTTTCATGTCTATTTTTCATTTTTCCACTCTAACTCTTGAAGTAAATGCAAGCTGTTGTGCCGGAAGCAAGAAACCATTTCTGTATTATTTTAAAAGTTAAATTGTGTACAAGTTGCTTCTCTTTAAGTCCTTTTTGCTAGCCAGACTTCTTAGAGAATGAGATTTAAGTGACTCTCAATTGCAATCAAATAGAGGCAATAAACGATTCTTGTTTGCATCTGAGAAGTTTTAACTCAAATTTATACCGAGTTTTAGTGTCACAAGTTCCTCACTAATTCCGCATGGTAGATCTCTCACACTACCCCAGGTATGTTATAAACCAACATTAAATGTTATTGAGGCACAACTGTGCTACTCCTGTACTCAACTTCTCTTCCGACAAACGCTAATATTCCACTGGCCTTCCTAATTGTTTGCTGACCTGCATGTTCGCTTTCAGTAACTTAGTGACAAGGACACTTTCTAATCTCTCACCATTTCAGAAATACTCTACGTATCTGTCCCTCCTACCAAAGTGGATAACCCCACATTTTTCCACATTATATTCCATCTGCCAATTTCTTGCCCAATCACTCAGATTGTCCAAATCCTCTTGAAGCCGCTTTGCATCCTCCTCACAACATATATTCCCACCCAGCTATTTGTCATCTGAAAACTTGGAGATATTATATTTGGTCCCCTGGGCTAGACAACTGGTTTGTGATGCAGAACAAGGCCAGCAGCGTGGGTTCAATTTCCAAACCAGCTGAGAATTCTGAATTCTCCCTCTGTGTACCCGCACAGGGGCCAGAATGTGGTGACCAGGGGCTTTTCACAGTAACATCATTGGAGTGTTAATTGTGCCTACTTGTGACAATAAAGATTATTTATTTATTTACATCCAAATAATTGATATAAGTTGTGAACAGCTGGGCCCAATACTGATCCTTGTGGTACCCCACTAGTCACAGCCTGCCAATGCGAGAATCACCTGATTATTACTACACCCTGTTTTCTCTCTGTTAACCAATCCTTAATCCATGGCCTCCTATCCTTCTGCTTAAATTTGACGAACCAACCTCCTGTGGAGGCCTTTATCAAAAACCTTTGAAAATCCAAGTATAATCTGTCTACCAGCTCCCCTTTATCAATTCTGTTAGTAACGTGCTCAAAAAATCTCCAACAGGTTCATCAAATATGATTTCCCATTCAGAAATCTATGTTGACTATGCCAATTCTAGCATTTTCCTTACTAAAGGTGTAAGGCTAACAGGTTTGTAGTTCCCTGCTTTCTGTCCCCCTCCCTTCTGAAATAGTGGGGTGACATTTACGACCTTTCAATCTGCCTGAATCTATAGAATTTTGGAAGATGATAACCAATGTACTCAGGCTGTTTGCAGTCCATTTTAAAATGGCAGTTTTGACTGCTGTTGACTTAATAGCTTTTTTCAAATTCTTTCTGGCCAATAACCTTAGTTTTTTTTAGCTCACCCCTTCTAACTCTGCACTCTTTGGGTCTTGAAGCTGGACCCCCATGGAATTCAGTGGAATTTTCTGCTGCAGTGAGGAGTTATAGTTCTGCCTTCTGCTTCCAATCCTGCTCTGGTGCCTTTCACTGGTGATCTCCTTCTGCACTTTCACTTCTGCTGTTTTTCATCCGGTCAGAATGTTGCTTTTTCAAACTTCCTTCTCCTCCTACTTTTGTGAGATTCTGGGTTATTCCAATAGCTGTCACCATGTTATAGCATGTAGTGTGTAATCCGGTTGATCTCATGAAGAGGTTCTGAGTCTTGCATAGTTTAACAGTAAGTGTTTATTATCTACTTGTAACTATGCACAGTATAAGGTCTAATAAGAGCTGTCTCCATGCTTGCCTCTACACATGTCTCTGTCCAATACAAGACTGCTCTTGAGACTCGGGTCATATGTTCTTTAGATTTAGATCACATTGTGTATGGTTTTTTAACCAGCCCCACGTTAACCCTTTCTATGTAAGACCCTTGTTCTACAATTGTCCCTTCATTTCAGAGAAGCAACAATGAATTCCACTGAAAACTAGTCTGGAAAAGCTTTGAGTGGTGATTCTACAAACAGTCTATACAAACAACTTTATGTCTAATGTGACGGCTGCATTTAAATGGATAAGAAATAAGAACTTGCTTTTGTTCAGCAGCTTCCAAGTTCTCAGGATATTCCCACATGACCTTCTGGCTGGGTTCAAATTGGGTGAGGGCAACCATGTACCCAAAGAGCACCTACTCTTTCACTGGTGTGACCATAAGACCATAAGACATAGGAGCAGAATTAGGCCACTCGGCCCATCGAGTCTGCTCCGCCATTCAGTCATGGCTGATATTTTCTCATCCCCATTCTCCTGCCTTCTATCCATAACCCCTGATCTCCTTATTAATCAACAACCTATCTATCTCTGTCTTAAAAGACACTCAGTAATCTGACTTCCACAACCTCCTGCGGCAAAGATTTCCACAGATTCACCACCCTCTGGCTGAAGAAATTCCTCCTCATCTCTGTTTTAAAGGATCATCCCTTTAGTCTGAGATGGTGTCCTCTGGTTCTAGTTTTTCCTACAAGTGGAAACATCCTCTCCACATCCACTCTATCCCAGCCTCGCAGTATCCTGTAAGTTTCAATAAGATCCCCCCATATCTTTCTAAACTACAACGAGTACAGCCCCAGAGTCCTCAACCGTTCCTTGTACGACAAGTTCTTCATTCCAGGGATCATTCTTGTGAACCATTCTTGCAACAGGGAGTAGGAGGCACTTAAAATGGCTCAGTGTATTTTTCAGAGCAATCGCTGTTTGTTGGTATATCTTGGAGCTAACATTCCAGTATTAATTTCATTTGTATCATTGTAGGCTTATAAGATCGGCCTATCAGCACAGTTAGTGGGCCATGAGAAGACAGCGCGTCATAGCACCCTGCATCTCACTGACATGAGCAAGCACCAGCACAACGAATCACATCTTAAAGATGTAATACAGGTAAGTGACACCGCACAACAGAAGAGGACCAAATTGTGATGCCAAAGGAGAACTGGGAATTTGTGTGACTAGATGTGCCCAACACTGTTATAGGTGGATTCCTTCCACATTGGGAAATGCAGGAGAAAATTTGCCAAATTTAACAGGGGTTGGGAGTCATGTTTTGTGATCTTTATTTATAAGTAGACTTCATCCTACTCCTGACCTTCATCTGTCCATCATGAGGGGGCAGTAAGGAGTTAATATTGATGCCCATGGACCTTTCCCTGTTGACTATTTGCCAGACTTTATGCTGACACAAGCATGGAGGGTGTGGGAAATGATAAGGTAAAATGTTACCTTTGGAAAGGGATAATTTAAAACTGGAAGCTTTCAATTAAAAAACGTGCCATTTCATTATTCTCACACTTGGAAATTTACTGATTTCCTTCAGGTCTCACGGTGAAAAAGAACTTCACCAAAACTCAAACCCTTCCTCACTCAGTGTCTTCACCACTTTCCCCCTGCTCCTCCCCCCAAAAAATGTTAAAAAACACAAAAATGTTGTTTAATACTGTGGCATCTGTAATAGGTTTTGATATATTGACTTGGGATCTGCCTAATGTTGCATCAGCAGATAATGGACCAAGGACTTGCGTTTGGGCAGAACATGCATGAACAAATTAATGACTAGCACATAGAATCTTTAAAGTGCAGAAGAAGGCCCTTCAGCCCATCGATTCTGCACTGACCCTTCAAACGACCACTCTACCCATTTAGGTGTGTTCACCTCGCCTATCCCCGTAATCCCATAACCTAACCTGCACATCCCTGGACATTAAGGGGAAATTTAAGATGGTCAATCCACCTAACCTGCACATCTTTGGACTGTGGGAGGAAATCAGAGCACCATGGCAGAACCTACTCAGACAAGGGCAGCAAGGTAGCATTGTGGTTAGCACCATTGCTTCACAGCTCCAGGGTCCCAGATTTGATTCCCCGCTGTGTCACTGTGCGGAGTCTGCACATTCTCCCCATGTGTGCGTGGGTTTCCTCCGGGTGCTCCGGTTTCCTCCGACAGTCCAATGATGTGCAGGTTAGATGGATTGGCCATGCTAAATTGCCCTCAGTGTCCAAAATTGCCCTTAGTGTTGGGTGGGGTTACTGGGTTATGGGGATAGGGTGAGGTTATGGGCTTGGGTAGGGTGCTCCTTCCAAGAGCCGGTGCAGACTCGATGGGCCGAATGGCGGCCTCCTGCACTGTAAATTCTATGAATTCTATGAAACGTGCAAACTCCACACAGACAGTCACCTGAGGCCGGAACTGAACCTTGATCCTTGCCGTTGTGACACAGCGGTGATAACCATTGTGCCACCATGCAGCCCATCAATGTACACCGATATTAATCTCCTTTTTCTTTTTCAGATCCTGACTGACCTGTCTATGTCCACCATTTTCTTTTTAAAAAAATTTCTGACATTGGTAATTTTTAATTTCCGCTTGATTCAGACATTATATAGACAGCAGGAACTGGACAGGAAATAAGGGGTGGGATTCTCTGATCCTAAGGCTAAGTGTTAACGCCGTCGTAAATGCCATTGCGTTTTATTACGGCGTCAACAGGCTCCCAGATGCAGCGATCCTGAGCCCTACAGGGGGCCAAGACGGCACTGGAGCGACTCACGCAGCTCCAGCTGCCGATACCGGTGTCAAACATATGCCACAGGTCTGCACATGCGCGCTGAAACCGGCGTGAACGTGTGCATGCGCGCTGTGACTGACGCGAACTCGCGCAGGCGCGCTACATGCCTTCTCCGCGCCGGCCCGGACGCAACATGGCGTAGAGCTACAGGGGCCCGGTGCGGAGTAAAAGAGGCCCCCACCAGGAGAAGTGGGCCCGCCGATTAGTAAGCCCCGATCGTGGACCAGGCCACGGAGGAGGTCCCCCCCCCCCCCCCCCCCCCGGGGTCGGACCCCTCTCCCCCCACCAGGCCACCACCCGCAGGATGTATGGCGAGGTCCCGCTGGGTAGGACCACATATGAACGGCGCCGGCGGGACTCAGCCTATCTCGGTGGCCACTCAGCCCTACCCTGACCTGGATCCTCGCCTCTCAGCCCGCTACTACAAAGCTCAGAAAAGTCTGGCCCAGTTTATAGGAAGACAGTGGAAAACTGGTAATCCAGAGGCCCAGACTATTGCTCCAATCCCTCTGTGGCAGCCAACAGAATTAAAAAGGTAGTCTCAGTAATGATGACGACCATTAAATCATTGTCAATTGTCATAAAAATGCATTCACTTCAGGGAAGGAAATCTGCTGACCTTGCCTGGTCTGGCCTACATGTGACTCCAGACCCACAGTAGTGTGACTGACTGTTTTTAAAAAAAATTTTTAAATGTAAATTTAGAGTACCCAATTATTTTTTCAATTAAGGGGCAATTTAGCGTGGCCAATCCACCTACTCTGCACATTTTTGGGTTGTGGGGGCGAAACCCACACAGACACGGGGAGAATGTGCAAACTCCACACGGACAGTGATCCAGGGTCGGGATTTGAAACCGGGTCCTCAGCGCCGTAGGCAGCAATGCGAACCACTGCGCCACCGTGTTGCCCCAGTGATTGACTCTTTTTTATAAAAAAATTTTTATTAAGATTTTCACAAAATATAAACAAAACAACCATGGTAAAAACCCAAGAACAACACCCACCCAACTCCAAAAGCAACTGCAAACAAAGAAAAAAAAAAGCAAACAACAAAAGGGAAAGAGATAACACCCGCCACATCCCACAGACCCATGTACACAGTTCTCCCTCCCACCGAACCAAACCCACCCCCCCCCCCCCCCCCGGGGTTGCTGCTGCTGCCGGCCTATTTCCCTACCGTTCCGCCAGGAAGTCCAGGAAAGGCTGCCACCGCCTAAAGAACCCTTTTACTGATCCCCTCAGGGCAAATTTCACCTTCTCCAATTTGATGAACCCCGCCATATCATTGATCCAGGCCTCCACGCTTGGGGGCCTCGCATCCTTCCATTGAAGCAAGATCCTCCGCCGGGCTACTAGGGACGCAAAGGCCAGGACACCGACCTCCTGCACTCCCGGCTCCACTGCAACCCCAAAAATTGCGAGTCCCCAGCCTGGCTTGACCCTGGATCCCACCACCCTCGACACCGTCCTTGCTACCCCCTTCCAAAACTCCCCCAGCGCTGGGCATGCCCAAAACATATGGGTGTGGTTCGCTGGGCACCCCGAGCACCTAGCACACCTGTTTTCTCCCCCGAAAAACCTACTCATCCTCGTCCCAGTCATGTGGGCCCTATGCAGCACCTTGAACTGTATGAGGCTAAGCCTCGCACAGGAAGAGGAGGAATTCACTCTCTCCAGGGCATCCGCCCATGTCCTGTCCTCAATCTCCTCACCCAGCTCCTCTTCCAATTTACCCTTCAGTTCCTCCACTGAGGCCTCGTCTACCTCCTGCATTACCCGGTATATGTCCAAAATCCTCCCTCCTCCAACCCACACCCCCGAGAGCACCCAGTCCCGTACCCCACGTGGGGGCAACAAGGGGAAGCCCTCCACCTGCCGCCTGGCAAACGCCCTAACCTGCATGTACCAAAACATGTTCCCCGGAGGGAGCCCAAACTTCCCCTCTAACTCCCCCAAGCACGCGAACCTCCCCTCCACAAACAGGTCCCTCAACCTCCTAACCCCTACCCTGTGCCAGCCCAGAAATCCACCATCAATGCTCCCTGGAACAAACCGATGGTTCCCCAGTATCGGGGCCTCCATCGAGCCCCCCACTTCTCCCCTATGCCATCTCCATTGCCATCTCCATTGCCCCCAAATTTTGAGGGTAGCCGCCACCACCGGGCTCGTGGTATACCTCGTTGGAGGGAGCGGCAATGGCGCCTCCAGGCTTGTGCCCACAGAGGACGCCATCTCCATCCTCTTCCATGCTGCCCCTTCCCCGTCCATTACCCACTTACGCACCATCGCTGCGTTGGCAGCCCAATAGTACCCACATAGGTTGGGCAGCGCCAGCCCCCCCCCCCCCCATCCCTGCCCCATTCCAGGAACACTCTTCTCACCCTCGGAGGCCCATGCGCCCACACAAATCCCGTAATACTCCTGTTGACCCTCCTAAAAAAAGCCTTTGGGATAAGGATGGGGAGGCACTGGAACAGGAACAAAAACCTCGAGAGCACCGTCATCTTACGGACTGTACCCTCCCCACCAGTGACAGCGGTAACATACCCCACCTTTTGAACTCCTCCTCCACCTGCTCCACCAGCCTTGTGAGGTTGAGCTTGTGCAGGGCCCCCCAGCTCCCTGCCACCTGGACTCCTAGGTACCTGAAGCTCTTCCCTGCCTGCTTCAGTGGGAGCCTACCAATCCCCTCCTCCTGATCCCCCGTGTGCACCATGAACAACTCGCTCTTGCCCAGGTTCAGCTTATACCCAGAGAAGCCCCCAAATTCACTAAGAATCCTCATCACCTCCGGCATCCCCCCACCGGGTCCACCACATACAGCAACAGGTCGTCCGCATAAAGCGACACTCGATGCTCCTCCCCACCCCGCACCAGGCCCCTCCAGTACCCTGACTCCCTCAACGCCATGGCCAGGGGCTCAATTGCCAACACAAAGAGCAAGGGGGACAGGGGATCTCCTCCTATTCGTGGCTATGCTCGCCATCGGGGCCTCATGGAGCAACCTCACCCAACGGACAAACCCCTCCTCAAACCCAAACCTCTCCAACACCTCCCACAGATACCCCCATTCAACCCTATCAAAGGCCTTCTCCGCATCTAATGCCACCGCTATCTCCGCCTCCCCTTCCACAGCCGGCATCATAATAACGTTGAGGAGCCTTCGTACGTTTGTATTCAACTGCCTTCCCTTCACAAACCCCGTCTGGTCCTCATGAATGACCCCCGGCACACAATCCACTATTCTTGTGGCTAAGATCTTTGCCAGCAGCTTGGCGTCTACATTTAGCAGCGAGATTGGCCTATATGACCCACACTGCAGAGGGTCCTTGTCCCGCTTCAGGATCAAGGAAATCAGTGCCCGTGACATAGTTGGGGGCAAAGCCCACCCCTCCCTTGCCTCGTTAAAGGTCCGGACCAACAGGGGGCCCAACAGGTCCGCATACCTTTTATAAAATTCGGCCGGAAACCCATCCGGCCCCGGCGCCTTCCCCGACTGCATGCTCCCTATCCCTTTGACCAGCTCCTCCAGCTCAATCGGCGCCCCCAGTCCCTCCACCTGCCCCTCCTCCACCCTCGGAAATCGCAGCTTGTCCAAGAAACGCCCCATTCCACCTCCCTCCACCGGGGGTTCAGACCGGTACAGTTCCCCATAAAATCTCTGAAGACCCCATTAACATCTACCCCCCTCCGCACCACCTTCCCAGCTCTATCCGTCACTCCCCCAATCTCTCTGGCCATGTCCCGCTTTCGGAGCTGGTGTGCCAGCATCCTGCTCGCCTTCTCCCCATATTCATACACCGCCCCCTGTGCTTTCCTCCACTGAGCTTCCGACTTTCTGGTAGTCAATAGGTCGAACCTGGCCTGAAGACTACGCCTCTCTCCCAGCAATCCCTCCTCCGGAGCCTCCGCATATCTCCTATCCACCCTCACCATCTCCCCTATCAGTCTCTCCCTCTCCCTCTGCTCCCCCCTCTCCCTATGGGTTCGGATGGAAATCAACTCCCCACTAATGACCACCTTCAATGCCTCCCAGACCGTCCCCACTTGGCGCTCCCCGTTATCGTTGGCCTCAAGGTATCTCTCAATACACCCCTGAACCCTCCCGACCACCCCAGTGATTGACTCTTAACTGCCCTCTGGAATGGCCTAGCAGGGCACAGACTGCGAAGAAGCCGGAGTGGCAGTACGGGGCACAGACTGTGAGGCAGCCGGAGTGGCAGTGTGGGGCACAGACTGTGAGGCAGCCGGAGTGGCAGTGTGGGGCACAGACTGTGAGGCAGCCGGAGTGGCAGTACGGGGCACAGACTGCGAAGAAGCCGGAGTGGCAGTACGGGGCACAGACTGTGAGGCAGCCGGAGTGGCAGTACGGGGCACAGACTGCAAGGCAGCCGGAGTGGCAGTACGGGGCACAGACTGTGAGGCAGCGGAGTGGCAGTGGTGGGGCACAGGGACTGTGAGGCAGCCGGAGTGGCAGTGTGGGGCACAGACTGTGAGGCAGCGGAGTGGGCAGTACGGGGCACAGACTGCGAAGAAGCCGGAGTGGCAGTACGGGGCACAGACTGTGAGGCAGCCGGAGTGGCAGTACGGGGCACAGACTGCAAGGCAGCCGGAGTGGCAGTACGGGGCACAGACTGTGAGGCAGCCGGAGTGGCAGTACGGGGCACAGACTGTGAGGCAGCCGGAGTGGCAGTGTGGGGCACAGACTGTGAGGCAGCCGGAGTGGCAGTACGGGGCACAGACTGTGAGGCAGCCGGAGTGGCAGTACGGGGCACAGACTGCGAAGAAGCCGGAGTGGCAGTACGGGGCACAGACTGAGAGGCAGCCGGAGTGGCAGTACGGGGCCCAGAACGTGAGGCAGCCGGAGTGGCAGTACGGGGCACAGACTGTGAGGCAGCCGGAGTGGCAGTGTGGGGCACAGACTGTGAGGCAGCCGGAGTGGCAGTACGGGGCACAGACTGTGAGGCAGCCGGAGTGGCAGTACGGGGCACAGACTGTGAGACGGCCGGAGTGGCAGTTCGGGGCACAGACTGTGAGGCAGCCGGAGTGGCAGTACGGGGCACAGACTGTGAGGCAGCCGGAGTGGCAGTACGGGGCACAGACTGTGAGGCAGCCGGAGTGGCAGTGTGGGGCACAGACTGCAAGGCAGCCGGAGTGGCAGTACGGGGCACAGACTGTGAGGCAGCCGGAGTGGCAGTATGGGGCACAGACTGAGAGGCAGCCGGAGTGGCAGTGTGGGGCACAGACTGAGAGGCAGCCGGAGTGGCAGTGTGGGGCACAGACTGAGAGGCAGCCGGAGTGGCAGTACGGGGCACAGACTGTGAGGCAGCCGGAGTGTCAGTACGGGGCACAGACTGTGAGGCAGCCGGAGTGGCAGTGTGGGGCACAGACTGTGAGGCAGCCGGAGTAGCAGTACGGGGCACAGACTGTGAGGCAGCCGGAGTGGCAGTACGGGGCACAGACTGCGAAGAAGCCGGAGTGGCAGTACGGGGCACAGACTGTGAGGCAGCCGGAGTGGCAGTACGGGGCCCAGACTGTGAGGCAGCCGGAGTGGCAGTACGGGGCACAGACTGTGAGGCAGCCGGAGTGGCAGTGTGGGGCACAGACTGTGAGGCAGCCGGAGTGGCAGTACGGGGCACAGACTGTGAGGCAGCCGGAGTGGCAGTACGGGGCACAGACTGCGAAGAAGCCGGAGTGGCAGTGTGGGGCACAGACTGTGAGGCAGCCGGAGTGGCAGTACGGGGCCCAGACTGTGAGGCAGCCGGAGTGGCAGTACGGGGCACAGACTGTGAGGCAGCCGGAGTGGCAGTGTGGGGCACAGACTGTGAGGCAGCCAGAGTGGCAGTACGGGGCACAGACTGTGAGGCAGCCGGAGTGGCAGTACGGGGCCCAGACTGTGAGGCAGCCGGAGTGGCAGTACGGGGCACAGACTGTGAGGCAGCCGGAGTGGCAGTGTGGGGCACAGACTGTGAGGCAGCCGGAGTGGCAGTACGGGGCACAGACTGTGAGGCAGCCGGAGTGGCAGTACGGGGCACAGACTGCGAAGAAGCCGGAGTGGCAGTACGGGGCACAGACTGCGAGGCAGCCGGAGTGGCAGTACGGGGCACAGACTGTGAGGCAGCCGGAGTGGCAGTACGGGGCACAGACTGTGAGGCAGCCGGAGTGGCAGTACGGGGCACAGACTGTGAGGCAGCCAGAGTGGCAGTACGGGGCACAGACTGTGAGGCAGCCGGAGTGGCAGTGTGGGGCCCAGACTGTGAGACAGCCGGTCCGGCAATGCGGGGCACAGACTGTGAGGCAGCCGGAGTGGCAGTACGGGGCACAGGCTGTGAGGCAGCCGGAATGGCAGTACGGGGCACAGACTGCGAAGAAGCCGGAGTGGCAGTGTGGGGCACAGACTGTGATGCAGCCGGAGTGGCAGTACGGGGCACAGGCTGTGAGGCAGCCGGAGTGGCAGTGTGGGGCACAGACTGTGAGGCAGCCGGAGTGGCAGTACGGGGCACAGACTGTGAGGCAGCCGGAGTGGCAGTACGGGGCACAGACTGCGAAGAAGCCGGAGTGGCAGTGTGGGGCCCAGAACGTGAGACAGCCGGAGTGGCAGTACGGGGCACAGACTGTGAGGCAGCCGGAGTGGCAGTGTGGGGCACAGACTGTGAGGCAGCCGGAGTGGCAGTGCGGGGCACAGACTGTGAGGCAGCCGGAGTGGCAGTACGGGGCACATATTGCGAGGCAGGCGGTGCTGGGACCCTAAGTGCGAGGCCACCACTGAGGCTGTCTCCCTGCAGGAGTCCGTGGGGCCATCCCTGAAAGATAGGTAACTGGCAGGAAAGGCTACCACCACAACCCTGGTGAGCCAAGAGGAGGGATTTCCCCTTCGATCGGAGGGTTTTTTTGCCTTCTGCCCATGATTAATATATTTAATTTGGCATTCCCCTCCCGCCCTTGCCCCATGATTATGGTTAAGGATATCCATTTGTCGATCTTAATTCGTCCATCCATGGGGGTGGCACGGTGGTACAGTGGTTAGCACTACTGCCTCACAGCTCCAGAGTCCTGGGTTCAATTCCAGCCTTGGGTGACTGTGTGGAGTTTGCACTTTCTCCCCGTGTCTGCGTGGGATTCCTCCGGGTGCTCCAGTTTCTACCGCAGTCCAAAGATGTGCAGGTTAGGTGGATTGGCCATGTCCAAAAGGTTGGGTGGGGTTGCTGTGTTACAGGGATAGGGTGACGGTGTGGACTTACGTAGGGTGCTCTTTCCAATGGCTGATGCAGACCCGATGGGCCGAATGGCCTCCTTCTGCACTGTAAATTCTGTAAATGCAGAGATAGTTTGATACACCATCTCACAACTAATTGCAGCATCCCATTGATTCCAGGGTTTTCACTTCAAGGCTGCTCCTGCTCTGCCATTGTAATTTCACTCGAGTTGTGTTAAAAGAGGTCTTTGTAGTAATCCATAAATGGACAAAAGAGTTAACAGGTCAGATATCCTAATGCAGGGATTGCCAAACATTTCAAGTCGCAGAGCCCCTGGTGACCTCTCGAGCATTGGGGAGCTCCAGGCATTTTCACAATGTCGATGCCCCTTTTTTTGCTGTGAAATAGGGCAAACACAGAAATCAAATGTAAGCAAATCGCTTCTCGCTATAATTATGCATATACTAGGAATTAGGAAGAGGCATACAATCACAATACATTCACAGGTACATGGCCCCCTCACATTAAGACACCCTTCCATTGGCCCTTAACCTTAACCCCTGAATGTAGAACTCAGTTTAATGTGTGGGTAATCTGGTAATAATTTAAAAGTTTTCTAATTAAAAATATTGAACTCTGTTGTCATTTTTACTGGGAGGGATAATGCTGGAAAGCTGATACTCATTGAACACAGGCAGGCATGCACACAGACTTCTCCCTTCGCGCTCAGTCATACACACACCCCTATCCCCCCCTCCACACACACATACCCATGTATCCCTCACACACACACACACACACCTACCCCTCACACACACACACACACCTACCTACCCCTCACACACACACACCTACCCCTCACACACACACACACACACACCTACCTACCCCTCACACACACACACCTACCTACCCTTCACACACACACACCTACCCCTCACGCACACCTACCCCTCACGCACACCTACCTACCCCTCACACACACGCGCACACACACCTACCTACCCCTCACACACTCACACCTACCCAGCCCTAACACACACACACACACCTACCTACCCCTCACACACACACACCTACCCCTCACACACACACACACCTACCTACCCCTCACACACACACCTACCCCTCACACACACGCACACACACACCTACCTACCCCTCACACACACCTACCTACCCCTCACACACTCACACTTACCCAGCCCTAACACACACACACACCTACCTACCCCTCACACACACACACCTACCCCTCACGCACACCTACCTACCCCTCACACACACGCACACACACACCTACCTACCCCTCACACACACCTACCTACCCCTCACACACACCTACCTACCCCTCACACACACCTACCTACCCCTTACACACACACCTACCTACCCCTCACACACACGCACACACACACCTACCTACCCCTCACACACACACCTACCCACCCCACCTACCCATCACACACACCTACCCACCCCTCACACACATACCTACCCACCCCTCACACACACACCTACCCACCCTTCACACACATGCACACCTACCCCTCACACACACGCACATCTACCCCTCACACACACACATCTACCTACCCCTCACACACACACACACACACCTTACTGCCCCTCACACACACACCTACCCACCCCTCACATGCACACCTACCCACCCCTCACATGCACACCTACCCATCCCTCACATGCACACCTACCCACCCCTCACACACGCACACCTACCTACCCCTCACACACACGCACACCTACCCACCCCTCACACATACACCTACCTACCCCTCGCACACACACACGCACATACACCTCACACACACACGTACACATACCCCTCACACACACACACGTACACATACCCCTCACACACACACACACACATAACCCTCACACAAACCTCACGCACACATAACCCTCACACAAACCTCACGCACACATAACCCTCACACAAACCTCACGCACACATACCACTCACACACATACCCCTCACACACACACACATGCACACATTCCCCTCACACACCTCTTGACATCTCCCCTATACATTCCTCCTTCAAATCACCTTAAAATTATGTCCCCTCGTGACAGCCATTTCTGCCCTGGGGAAAAGTCTCTGGCTATCCACTCTATCCATGCCTCTTATCACCTTGTACATGTCTCTCAAGTCACCTCTCTTCCTTCTTTGCTCCAGTGAGAAAATCCCAAGCTCTCTCAACCTTTCTTCATAAGACAAGCCCTCCAATCCAGGCAGCATCCTGGTAAATCTCCTCTGCACCCCCTCCAATGCATCCACATCCTTCCTATAATGAGGTTATCTGAACTGGACACAATATTCCAAGTGTGGTCTAACCAGGGTTTTATAAAGCTGCAGAAAAACCTCGCGGCTCTTAAACTCAATCCCCGTGTTAATGAAAGCCAACACACCATACGCCTTCTAACAACCCTATCAACCTGGGTGGCAATTTTGAGGGATCTATGTACGTGGACCCCAAGATCCCTCTGTTCTTCCACACTTCCAAGAATCCTACCTTTATCCCTGTATTCAGCATTCAAATTCAACCTTCCAAAATGAATCACTTCACATTTATCTAGGTTGAACTCCATCTGTCACTCCTCAGCCCAACTCTGCTTCCTGTCAATGTCCTGTTTTAACCTGCAGCAAAGAGGGGTATAGATTCTTGGTAAGCAAGGCGATGGTAGGTTATCGGGGATAGGCAGGATGCAGATTTGAAGTTACTATTGTCATGTTCTGTACACTGGCCGAAGTAAATTATAATCTACAGAACATGTAGTTTGAAATAATTTATTACAAAACAAACTGTGTGGTATGGTAATTAGGATAAATTAACTAATAAACAACTAACACTAAACAACTCTCGTGGAACTACTGCAAATACGCACATCTCCCACCACGACCAACTCCCAAATCACATGGTGCACATGGTGATGTGGTGGGTTTGCAATGCCACCTAGTGGTCGGAGATCATGCATAACATTATGCATATCATCACAACTGTCAGATCAGCCATGATCTTATTAAATGGCGGAGCAGGTTCGAGAGGCAGAATGGCTTATTGCTGCTCCTTCTTCATATGTCTGCTGTAGGCACCACATCAAAGCTCTGGAACATGAAATTCAATGGCAGTGTCAAAGCAGAAACAATGAGACCTTCCATTGTACTGGACTCAACAGCATGCAAATGACCCTCCTGAAAATTCTACCTAGATGGGAAGACCATTTCTCCTACATGGATGGTTACAGGTTACAGAAAAAGAGCTGTACAAACTTCGGCAAAGCAGACCACCCACCTTGATAACAGTCCACACAGAGGCAAGTGCTGAAATTTGGGTCAGTATGTTTCGAGGATTGAAGCCAGGTTTGCAACATCCAATGTGCCAAAAATAAGGCCAGAGGTCATGCAGCTGCAGGAATTCCCTCATGCACCAACAACAAATAATATGAACTGCCAGTTCTGATGTTGACCATGCCAATATCATATTGGACTTTACAGTCACAAGAGAACTCACAGCGATGACAAAATAATTTACAGCTTGGACATACTCAAACAGCGAGAAGTTGTTTCACAAAATGCCACACTCCGCTGCAAACTCAGAAACTGGCTGGCCCGGGATCCCACTGAGGTGCTAATAGTTAAGGGTTAATGCAAAAGCAAAATACTGCAGATATTTGAAATCCGAAATAAAAACAAAAACGCTGGAAATATACAGCAGGTCAGGTCAGCATCCGTAGATTGACCTGCTGAGTATTTTGACTTTTTCCATTTCTGGTTAATGGTTAATTTCCATTTCCACATTTGCTTATTGCTTATCGTACATTTCTCCTTCAGCAAGGATTAACAAACTGGATTCAAAAGGAGGCTTTGAGTCACTCTGGAACTTGTACATTCAACTTTCTTAGTGGAACTTAAGAACTTGACCACTCAAATTATTGGTCAGTGCTCACTATTTTCACGTCCATCCTACTCCTAAATCTAAACCTGGAGCTTTCTATTGTACTTTGTTATCCCTGTCACTGTCCATGCGATGCTGCCTTAACAAAACTGAATCAATGACGTAAATGATAGGAAATGTGTACTTTCTTTTTTGAGGTGATTTATTCTAAGTATGAATGGACATAAATGATATGAGCAATGCTCATGTTACAAATCAAATAGGAGTGACATTCCAAATAATTTGACAGTGAGACAGGAGCACAATACAATCTGAATGACAGTGTGAAATTATCTTGAGCCTCTGATTAGGAACAGTGAAATTGGAGGAAATCCTTCCCAGTTTGCAGAAAGTGAAAGGACATGGACAGATGTTATCACACTAAGTAGATAATTAAATATTATCCCTCACTTGAGAAGTCAAACTTTAATGATAGCCCCAGAAATACATCTGCACCTTCCACCAAAGTGATTGAAGTTCTCTGAAGAGCTTTGTAGCTAGAGCACCATTCTTAACACGATACAAGTGAATTTGGTAAATGTGTGTTGAGACGCAAGGTCCTTGTCATTCGAAAAACTTTGGAAATTTCAACAGATATTCCGTTATTTTATCATTTTATAATGGACTCTTTTTCAGTTATTGGATTTAATTCAGTATGCCTTTAATGTTGACCTACAACATAATATCTGTTTAATTCCATCGACAGAATTTACTTACATTTTCCGTGCCCTGTGTTCACCTTCATTCCTTTCCCCCATGACATCATGTCTCTTCCCCATGATGCCATGCCCCTCCCCAATGGCATCACGCCCCTCCTGATCCATTAAAATCTTTGTCTTCCCTGAGCCACAATATTGAAAACTTTTCAAATTCCTCTTTGAGAAGCTCATCAAATTATTGAGATATTCAAGGCAGGCTAAAAAGAATTACCTCTTCGAGTTGACACTGATGACTCATCATACCCTCTTGGGGTAGTCCTAAAGTAGACATCAGTTCTACTGTGGCAACAACAACTCTCAGCACTTACCCCATTAAGAACACTCCTTTTCAAACTTGAGCCGATAGCACAGAATCAATCCTTCCAGATAATAGTTTGAACAAACGCACACAGAGCCTACATTTGGGGCATTGGGCACAGCCCAACTCCAACCTCACTTCCATGTAATGCGGAACGTGGTCGGAGATTATGGTTGCGGAGTTTTCTGTTGTTACTATCCTTGGAAGAGGAACAAAGAACAAAGAAAATTACAGCACAGGAACAGGCCCTTCGGCCCTTTCAGCCTGCGCCGATCCAAATCCTTTATCTAAACCTGTCGCCTATTTTCCAAGGATCCACTTCCCTCTGTTCCCCACCCTTTCATATATCTGTCCAGATGCATTTTAAATGATGCTATCGTGCCCGCCTCAACCACCTCCGCTGGCAAAGCATTCCAGGCACCCACCACCCTCTGCGTAAAAAGCTTTCCATGCATATCCCCCTTAAACTTTCCCCCTCTCACCTTGAAATCGTGACCCCTTGTAATTGACACCCCCACTCTTGGAAAAAGCTCGTTACTATCCACCCTAATCTACTCAACCTTTCTTCAAAGCCAGCATCCTCCATACCAGGCAACATTCTGGTGAACCTCCTCTACACCTTCTCTAAATCATCCACATCCTTCTGGTAATGTGGCGACCAGAACTGCACGCAGTATTCCGAATGTGGCCTAACCAAAGTCCTATACAACTGTAACATGACCTGCCGACTCTTGTACTTACTACCCCGTCTGATGAAGGCAAGCATGCTGTATGCCTTTTTGACCACTCTATCGACCTGCGTTGCCACCTTCAGGGTACAATGGACCTGACCTCCCAGATCTCTCTGTACATCAATTTTCCCCAGGACTTTTCCATTGACCATATAATCCGATCTTGAATTGGATCTTCCAAAATGCATCACCTCGCATTTGCTTGGATTGAACTCCATCTGCCATCTCTTTGCCCAACTCTCCAATCTATCTATATTTTGCTGTATTCTCTGACAGTCCCACTCGCTATCTGCAACTCCACAAATCTTAGTATCATCTACAAACTTGCTAATCAGACCACCTATACCTTCGTCCAGATCATTTATGTATATCACAAACAACAGTGGTCCGAGCACGGATCCCTGTGGAACACCACTAGTCACCCGTCTCCATTTTGAGACACTCCCTCCCACCACTACTCTCTGTCTCCTGTTGCCCAGCCAGTTCCTTATCCATCTAGCTAGTACAGCCTGAACCCCATGTGACTTCACTTTTTCCATCAGCCTGCCATGGGAAACTTTATCATACGTCTTACTGAAGTCCATGTATATGACGTCTACAGCCCTTCCCTCATCAATTAACTTTGTCACTTCCTCAAAGAATTCTATTAGGTTTGTAAGACATGACCTTCCCTGCACAAAACCATGCTGCCTATCTCTGATAAGTCTATTTTCTTCCAAATGTGAATAGATCCTATCCCTCAGTATCTTCTCCAAGTTTGCCCACCACTGACGTCAAGCTCACAGGTCTATAATTCCCTGGATTATCCCTGCTACCCTTCTTAAACAAAGGGACAACTTTAGCAATTCTCCAGTCCTCCGGGACCTCACCCGTGCTCAAGGATGCTGCAAAGATATCTGTTAAGGCCCCAGCTATTTCGTCCCTCGCTTCCCTCAGTAACCTGGGATAGATCCCATCCGGACCTGGGGACTTGTCCACCTTAATGCCTTTTAGAATACCCAAAACTTCCCCCTTCCTTATGCCGACTTGACCTAGAGTATTTAAACATCCATCCCTAACCTCAACATCCATCATGTCCCTGTCCTTGGTGAATTCCGATGCAAAGTACTCATTAAGAATCTCACACATTTCCTCTGGCGCCACGCATAAATTCCCTCTTTGGTCTTTGAGTGGGCCAATCCTTTCTCTAGTTACCCTCTTGCCCCTTATATATGAATAAAAGGCTTTGGGATTTTCCTTAACCCTGTTAGCCAAAGATATTTCATGATCCCTTTTAGCCCTCTTTATTGCGCGTTTGAGATTTGTCCTATTTTCCCGATATTCCTCCAAAGCTTCATCAGTTTTAAGTCACCTAGATCTTATGTATGCTTCCTTTTTCATTTTAGCTAGTCTCACAATTCCACCCATCATCCATGGTTCCCTAATCTTGCTATTTCTATCCCCCATTTTCACAGGGGCATGTCTGTCCTGCACTCTAATCAACCTTTCCTTAAAAGTCCCACATTTCAAATGTGGATTTACCCTTTTTTCTAAATAATTTTTATTGAAATTTTTTACAGAAAATATAACAACAAACAATGAAAAGCAACCATAAAACACCATAGTAACTGTAACACCCCCGAGACCGTATCAACGCATGTATCTCACCCTCCCCACCTGCCCAGAACACTGGGCATGGTTCGCTGGACTCCCCGAACACCTGACACACCTGTCTTCGCCCCCAAAGAACCTACTCATCCTAGACCCGGACATGTGAGCCCGGTGCAGCACCTTGAATTGGATGAGGCAAAGCTGTGCACATGAGGAGGAGGAGTTAACCCTCTCCAGGGCATCAGCCCATGTCCCATCTTCGATCTGTTCCGCCAGTTCCCCCTCCCACTTAGCCTTTAGCTCCTCTGCTGACGCCTCCTCCACCTCCTGCATTACCTTGTAGACATCAGATATCTTCCCATCCCCGACCCAGACCCCCGAAAGCACCCTGTCACTCACCCCCCTCGCGGGAAGCAAAGGGAATCCCTCCACCTGCCGCCTGAACATGTTCCCCGAGGGGAGCCCAAATTTCCCCTCCAACTCCCCCAGGCTCACAAACCTCCCATCAATGAACAGGTCCCTCAGCTGTCTGATGCCCGCTCTGTGCCAACCCTGGAACCCCCCATCAATGTTCCCCGGGACAAACCAATGGTTCCCCCTTAACGGAGCCTCCATCGAGCCCCCCACTTCCCCCCTATGTCGCCTCCACTGCCCCAAAATCTTGAGGGTAGCCGCCACCACTGGACTCGTGGTATACCTCGTAGGAGGGAGCGGCCACGGCGCCGTTACCAGGGCCCCCAGGCTTGTGCCTCCACAGGACACCATCTCCAAACGTTTCCATGCTGCCCCCTCCCCCTCCATCACCCACTTGCGCACCATCGACACATTGGCCGCCCAATAATACCCCGAGAGATTGGGTAATACCAGCCCCCCACCATCTCTACCCCGCTCCAGGAAGACCCTCTTCACCTTCGGGGTCCCATGCGCCCAAACAAAGCTCATGATGCTGCTCGTCACCCTCCTAAAAAAGGCCATAGGGATAAAGATGGGCAAACACTGAAAAAGGAACAAGAACCTCGGGAGAACCGACATTTTGACGGACTGCACTCTACCCGCCAACGATAGCGGCACATGTCCCACATTTTGAATTCCTCCTCCATCTGCTCCACAAGCCTGGTAAAATTGAGCTTATGGAGAGCCCCCCAACTCCTGGCCACCTGCACCCCCAGGTATCTGAAACTCTTCATTGCCCTCTTAAACGGGAGCCTCACAATACCCTCCTCCTGATCACCCGGGTGCACTACAAATACCTCGCTCTTGCCCAGATTCAACTTATAGCCCGAGAAGCTCCCAAACTCAGCCAACAGCTCCATCACCCCCCGGCATTCCCCCCTCTAGGTCCGCCACGTACAACAGCAGGTCGTCCGCATACAGCGATACCCTATGTTCCTGATGGAGGGGGAGGGGGCAGCATGGAAACGGTTGGAGATGGCGTCCTGTGGAGGCACAGCAGGTCGTCCGCATACAGCGATACCCTATGTTCCTCCCCACCCCGCACCAGGCCACTCCACCTCCCCGCCAAAGCCAGAGGTTCTATCGCCAGTGCAAAATACAAGGGGGACAGGGGGCACCCCTGCCTGGTCCCATGGTAGAGCCTGAAGTACTCTGCTCTCCTTCCATTGGTAACTACACTCGCCATCGGGGCCTCGTAGAGCAACCTCACCCATTTGAAGAACCCCTCCCCGAATCCGAACCGCTCCAGCACCTCCCACAGGTACCCCCACTCAACTCTATCAAACGCCTTCTCTGCATCCAGCGCCACCACTATCTCCGAAATGTGGATTTACCCTTAAACAGCTGCTCCCAATCCACATTCCCTAGCTCCTGCCGAATTTTGTTATACTTGGCTTTTCCCCAATTTAGCATTTTTCCTTTAGGACCACTCTCGTCTTTGTCCATGAGTATTCTAAAACTTACGGAATTGTGATCGCTATTCCCAAAGTAATCATCGACTGAAACTTCAACCACCTGGCCGGGATCATTCCCCAATACCAGGTCCAGTATGCCCCCTTTCCGAGTTGGACTATTTACATACTGCTCTAAAAAACTCTCCTGGATGCTCCTTACAAATTCTGCTCCATCTACACCTCCAACACTACATGAGTCCCATTCAATGTTGGGGAGGTTAAAATCTCCCATCACGACCACCCTATTTGCTCCTACATTTTTCTATAATATGTCTACATATTTGTACCTCTACTTCACGCTCGCTTTTGGGAGGCCTGTAGAAAAGTCCCAACAATGTTTCTGCACCCTTCTTATTTCTTAGCTCTATCCATATTGCCTCAGTGCTCGAATCCTCTATAGTGCCCTCCTTAATCACAGCTGTGATATCATCGCTGACCAGTAATGCAACTCCTCCACCCCTTTTACCTCCCTCTCTATCCCTCCTGAAGCATCTATATCCCGTACCAGTCTCCCCGGACAGGCGCCGGAATGTGGCGACTAGGGGCTTTTCACAGTAACTTCATTGAAACCTACTTGTGACAATAAATCATTTTCATTTTTCATTTCATATCCTGGGATATTTAGTTGCCAATCATGCCCTTCCCTTCCCTCAACCAAGTCTCAGTGACACCAATTTCCCCACGACAAATAAGTCGATGAGGGTATAGACCTTGTGTACTTGCGGAAAAAATGAGAACTCCTTCTCACCTGGGTGCATGAACCTCCATGGGTCCCATATGCCTGCCGTTTTCCCCGTTTTGGGGTTTGACTTGTCCATCAGTGGGTCTCATACACAGTTAAAGTCTCCCTCCCCCACATGATTTGTCTGCGGTGTCTATGTCAGGTATTTCCGCCGTAGTTGTCTTTATAAATTCCGTGTTGTCCTAGTTGGGAGCTACACGTTCACCAGGACCACTTGTACAGGGCTCTGCTGACCATGCTGTACTGTCCCCCTTGGTCTGCAAACGTCTTTGTCGCAGTGAACACCGTTCTCTTACTTCTAGTTATGGTTACCTCTCGTAACATGAAAGGTACATCTGTCCCACCATTCCTTTCTTACCAAAATTCGGTCCTTCTCCCTCAGGTGCATTTCTTGGAGGAAGACTATATGTAGGCTTTCATACTTTTCAGGTGAGCAAAGACTCTGGATCTTTTCACTGGGCCGTTAAGTCCCCTGTCTTTCCAGGTGACTATTCTGATGGGGGATTTATCCCCCCCCCCACCTGTGCAGGATCAACTCTACCTTGTTGATGCTTGCGGTGCCATCTTGTTCCAGGTACCAAGAATGACTTGCTGAAGCCAGTCTGGAACCACCCCCCCCCCCCCCCCCCCCCACCGCCATTTTGTTTCTCCTGAATATTTGCATCCTCCCCTCCTGTTTACCTCTCTGCTTGCCCCAACCTTGGTGTTCCGATCCCCACCCCTCCATCTTTGCCAGGAGCTCTCTCCACGGTGGGAGATGCAACAGGGCTCCTCCCTCACTCATACTTTCTGGTGCTAACTTTCCCCTAGTGTGGTGGCCCCCCTCCTGGGGTCGGCCTGACCTCATCCTGTGCCCGCTCTGTTGGTTTCCCCTCTAGCGTCTCTTTATCCTCTCCTGCGTTCTACTGCATTCGCCTCCTACCTTTCTACAAACTGAGTTCCCTGTTCATAAATTGTGCATTGTTTTTTCTCTGCCTCCTCTGTGTCATCCTTATCGCTGTCTCCCTTGTTGTCTGTCTAGTCCGTTTTTTGGACAAACTCAACTGCATCTGCAGGGGCAGTGAAATTAATGTTCCTTGTCCTGGTACATTACCCAGAGCCTGGCTGGGCTTAGCATCCCGATTTTGATATTGTTCCTGGACAGAGCCGACTTCACTCTGCTCTTTGCCAGGTCTGTGTCAATGTCCTGATAGACTCTGATCTTGTGTCACTCCCAGCTGTAGGCCTTCATTTGTCTGGCCCAATGAAGGATCCTTTCCTGGTATCTGTGCAGCTTGGCAATGACCGCTCTCGGTTGCTCCTGTACCTTGGGTTTCAGCCAGAGCAACCCGTGTGCTCTGTAAATCTCCGGCAGCTTGGGGAAGCTGTCTCTCCCCACTAGGTTACTCAGCATTTGGGCAATGTAATCAGTCGGGTCCCTGTCCTCGATTCCTTCTGGCAGGCCCACTATTCTAATGTTTTGTCTTCTCGACCTATTTTCTTGGTCCTCTACCTTCCCTTTCAGGGGGCATCGTGTTTTTCGCATCGCTTGTCTCCCTCTCGCAGGAGTGGCTGGGGACCCCTCGCCTCGTGGGTCTGATCTGCTTGCTCACCATTCCTGTCCCTTGCTGGCATTTTGTGTCCCTGTAGCCTTTCAACCTGCGGCTTCCTGGCACCCTTAGAACATAGAACATACAGTGCAGAAGGAGGCCATTCGGCCCATCGAGTCTGCCCCGACCCACTTAAGCCCTCACTTCCACCCTATCCCCTTAACCCAATATCCCCATCTAACCTTTTTGGATACGAAGGGCAATTTAGCATGGCCAATCCACCTAACCTGCAGGTCTTTGCAATAAGGGAGGAAACCCACGCAGAAACGGGGAGAACGTGCAGACTCCATACAGACAATGACCCAACAGGGAATCGTACCTGGGAACCTGGCGCTGTGAAGCCACAGTGCTAGCCACTTGTGCTACTGTGCTGTCCTTGCTGTATGTCATATTGTTGAGGGTGATGTTTTAATCTGATTTTAAAAGTGCCTATTATCCTGTCTTTCAGAGAAGAGCCACCTGATGTGTGACTGCTCAGTACATCCCTGTCACTGGAAGTCTTTGTTATTTTCCAATTTAGTGGAACGGTCTCCAAATCTAGTGAGTTTGAGAAAATTAAAGCCAATGCATTAACTGTCTCCTTAGTCACTTCTTGTACCCAAGGATGAAGTCCATGGGGATCTGGTGCTCTGTCAACCTGTAGCTCCAATCATTTGCTTAATACCACTTCCCTGATGATTGTAATTTTTCTGAATTATGCCCTCATTTCCATTTCCTGATTTACAGCGGTTTCTGGTATCCTCCATAGTGAAGTCTGATGCATAATACTTGTTCAATTCATCCGTCACCTCTCTACTTTCTATTATTAATTCCCCAGATACAAAGCTCACTTTGGATTTTGTTTATTGTCACGTGTACCGAGGTACAGTGAAAAGTATTTTTCTGCGAGCAGCTCAACATATCATTAAGTGCATGAAAAGAAAAGGAAATAAAAGAAAATACATAATAGGGCAACAGAAGTTACACAATGTAATTAGATAACACCGGCATCAGCTAAAGCATACAGGGGTGTAGTGTTAATGAGGTCAGTCCATAAGAGGGGCGTTTAGGAGTCTGGTAACAGCGGGGAAGAAGCTGTTTTTGAGTCTGTGCGCGTTTGACTTCCGGTGGCGGCAATGAGGAGTTAAGCTGCACATTCGGCAGCTCCCGCTGAGAATGGACTTTGGGGCTCTTTTCAGGGCCCCCAATGGAGCTGTGGCGGCAAATCCCGACGTGGGAAGAGGTCAGGAGTCGACCCCAACGGTCCTATGGTCTGGACCAGGAGTGGGGTAAGGCGAAAACTGGAGAAAGCACCCCCGAAAAAGCGGGGGAAGGAAGACAAAATGGTGGCCGGCGGAGGCCTTGAGGAGCTGAGGCAGTGGGTCCAGGAGCAGCAGGCGACTCTGCTGCGCTGCTTCCAGGAGCTTAAGTTGGAGCTGCTGGAGTCGCTGAAGGTAACCAACAGGGAGCTGATGGAGACCCAGACAGCCCAGGGGGCTGCGATCCGGGAGCTGCAGCAGCAGGCCTCCGAAAGGGAGGATGAGGCCGTGGCCGTCGCGGGGAAGGTGGAGATGCACGAGGCGCTCCATAAAAGATGGCAGGAGCGGTTCGAGGAGCTGGACAACCAGTCGAGGGGGAAGAATTTGCGGCTCCTGGGCCTCACGGAGGGGCTGGAGGGGTCGGACCTGACGGCCTATGTGGCGGTTATGTTAAACTCGCTGATGGGGGCTGGGTCCTTCCAGGAGCCCCTGGGGTTAGAGGCGGCCCACAGAATTCTGGCTAGGAGGCCCAAGCCGAACGGGCCGCCGCGGGCGGTGTTGGTGCGGTTTCATCGGTTCGTGGATCGTGAGCGTGTGCTCCGGTGGGCCAAGAAGGAGCGGAGCAGCAAGTGGGAGAACACGGAGGTGCGGATCTTCCAGGACTGGAGTGCGGAGGTGGCGAGGCGGAGGGCCGGGTTTAACCGGACGAAGGCAGTGCTCCATAGACGGAGTGTGAAGTTCGGCATATTGCAGCCGGCACGTCTGTGGTCACGTATAAGGATCGGCACCATTATTTTGAGTCCCCGGAGGAGGCGTGGGCCTTTGTGCAAGCCGAGAAATTGGACTCAAACTGAGGGTCTAAGATGGGGGATGCTGTATAATACTGTATTTGTATTTGCTTGGTTTAATGTAAGATGTGGGTTGGCCTTAGGGTGGGTGGGGTGATGTTGATTTGTCTTTTCTATATGGGTTTTTCTGCAGGGGTCGGGTGGACGGGTTCGGGCAGAGGGGTAAACGGGGAGTTTGGGGAGCTGGTGGGGGGGACTGACAATGGGAGTAGCCCTGGAGGAGGTGGGGCCGGGCAGGGCGAAAGCGCGGGCTTTCTGCGGGTTTCCCGCGCTGGGAGATGGTGGGGGCGGGGTCGGGGCTGAGAAGCGCGGGTCGTTGCTGGCTGTTTTCTTTTCCCACGCAAGAGCAAGGGGGGGGGGGGGGGGAAGGACCCGTTGATGGGCACGATGACGGAGGGGTAGTCCCACGTGGGGAGGAGTCGGAGGTAGGACAGGAGTCGCCGGGGTCAGCAGAAGTTAGCTGGCTCACGGGAGTGCTATGGAGGGAGGGGCATGGCTAGGAGGGGTCCTAGCCTGGGGGGAGGGTGGGGGTGTAGGGTTGCTGCTGAAACTGTCAGGAAGGAGCTGGAGGACGCTGGGGGGGGGGGAAAGAGTTGCTGCCGTGGGAAACTGGCAGAGCGGGGGACGCTGGCCTGGGGTTGGCAAGGGTTGGGGTATGGCTAATCGGCAGGGGAGGGGGGGCAGGGAGCCCTCTGATTCGGCTGATAACCTGGAATGTGAGGGGGCTGAATGGGCCGGTCAAACGGGCCCGGGTATTTGCGCACCTGAAGGGGCTGAAGGCAGATGTGGCCATTCTCCAAGAGACAAACCTGAAGGTGGTGGACCAGGTTCGGCTGAGGAAGGGATGGGTGGGCCAAGTATTTCACTCAGGGCTGGATGAGAAGAGTAGGGGGGTGGCGATCCTGGTGGGGAAGAAGGTGTCGTTTGAGGCGTTAAATGTGGTGGCTGACAGTGGCGGGAGATATGTGATGGTGAGTGGCAAGCTGCAGGGGGAGCGGGTGGTGTTGGTGAATGTTTACGCCCCAAATTGGGACGATGCGGGGTTTATGAGGCGTATGTTGGGCCGCATTCCGGACCTGGAGGTGGGGAGCCTGATCATTGGGGGGGGGGGACTTCAACACGGTACTGGATCCCCCATTGGATCGATCCAAGTCCCGGACGGGTAGGAGGCCAGCGGCAGCTAAGGTGCTGAGGGGATTTATGGACCAGATGGGGGGGGGGGGGGGGGGGGGGGGGGGGGGGGGGGGGTGGATCCCTGGAGGTTTGCGAGGCCAAGGGCCAGGGAATACTCGTTTTTCTCCCACGTACATAAGGCCTACTCGAGGATTGATTTTTTTTTGTCCTGAGTAGGGGGTTGGTTTCGAGGGTGGAGGATGCGGAATACTCCGCCATTGCCATTTCAGATCATGCCCCGCACTGGGTGGACCTCGGGCTGGGGGAAGAGAGGGACCAACGTCCGCTCTGGCGCTTGGAGGTAGGGCTGCTGGCAGATGAGGTGGCCGAGAGGGTTCGGGGGTGTATCGAGAGGTACCTTGAGGCCAATGACAATGGGGAGGTCCGAGTGGGGACGGTCTGGGAGGCATTGAAGGGCGGTGACTAGAGGGGAATTGATCTCCATCCGAACCCATAGGGAGAGGGGGGAGCAGAGGGAGAGGGAGAGACTGATAGGGGAGATGGTGTGGGTGGATAGGAGATATGCGGAGGCTCCAGAGGAGGGATTGCTGGGGGAGAGGCGTAGCCTTCAGGCCAGATTCGACCTATTGACTACCAGAAAGGCGGAAGCTCAGTGGAGGAAAGCACAGGGGGCGGTGTATGAATACGGGGAGAAGGCGAGCAGGATGCTGGCACACCAGATCCGAAAGTGGGACGCGGCCAGGGAGATTGGGGGAGTGACGGATAAGGCTGGGAAGGTGGTGCGGAGGGGAGTAGATGTTAATGGGGTCTTCAGAGACTTCTATGGGGAACTGTACTGGTCGGAGCCCCCGGTGGAGGGGGGTGGAATGGGGCGCTTCTTGGACAAGCTGCGATTCCCGAGTGTAGAGGAGGAGCAGGTGGAGGGACTGGGGGCGCCGATCGAGCTGGAGGAGGTGGTCAAAGGGATAGGGAGCATGCAGTCGGGGAAGGCGCCGGGGCCGGATGGGTTTCCGGTGGAATTTTATAAAAGGTATTTGGACCTGTTGGGCCCCCTGTTGGTCCGGACCTTTAACGAGGCAAGGGGGGGGAGGGGGGGGGGGGGGGGGGGGGGGGGCTTTGCCCCCAACTATGTCACAGGCGCTGATTTCCTTGATCCTGAAGCGGGACAAGGACCCTCTGCAGTGCGGGTCATATAGGCCGATTTCGCTGCTGAACGCCGACGCTAAGCTGCTGGCAAAGATCCTGGCCACTAGAATAGAGGATTGCGTCCCCGGGGTCATTCACGAGGACCAGACGGGGTTTGTGAAGGGAAGGCAGTTGAATACGAACGTGCGAAGGCTCCTCAATGTCATTATGATGCCGGCCATGGAAGGGGAGGCGGAGATAGTGGTGGCAATGGATGTGGAGAAGGCCTTTGATAGGGTTGAGTGGGAGTATTTGTGGGAGGTGTTGGAGAGGTTTGGGTTCAGGGAGGGGTTTTTCCGGGGGGTGAGGCTGCTCTACGAGGCCCCGATGGAGAGTGTAGCCACAAATAGGAGGAGGTCGGAGTACTTTCGGCTGTGCCGGGGGACGAGACAGGGGTGCCCTCTGTCCCCTTGCTCTTCGCGTTGGCGATTGAGCCCCTGGCCATGGCATTGAGGGAGTCAGGGATCTGGAGGGGCCTGGTGCGGGGTGGGGAGGAGCATCGAGTGTCGGTGTATGCGGACGACCTGTTGCTGTATGTGGCGGACCCGGTGGGGGGGATGCCGGAGGTGATGAGGATTCTTAGTGAATTCGGGGGTTTCTCGGGGTAGAAGTTGAACCTGGGCAAGAGTGAGTTGTTTGTGGTGCATCCGGGGGATCAAGAGGAGGGGATTGGTAGGCTCCCATTGAAGCAGGCAGGGAAGAGCTTTAGGTACCTAGGAGTCCAGGTGGCTGGGAGCTGGGGGGCCCTGCACAAGCTCAACCTCACAAGGTTGGTGGAGCAGATGGAGGAGGAGTTTAAGAGGTGGGATATGTTACCGCTGTCACTGGCGGGGAGGGTGCAGTCCATTAAGATGACGGTGCTCCTGAGGTTTTTGTTCCTGTTCCAGTGCCTCCCCATCCTTATCCCGAAGGCCTTTTTTAGGAGGGTCAACAGGAGTATCACGGGATTTGTGTGGGCGCATGGGACTCCGAGGGTGAGAAGAGTGTTCCTGGAATGAGGCAGGGATAGGGGGGGCTGGTGTTGCCGAACCTCTGTGGGTACTATTGGGCTGCCAATGCAGCGATGGTGTGTAAGTGGGTAATGGACGAGTAAGGGGCAGCATGGAAGAAGATGGAGGCGGCATCATGTGTGGGTACTAGCCTGGAAGCGCTGGTAATGGCACCGTTGCCGCTCCCTCCAACGAGGTGTACCACGAGCCCGGTGGTGGCGGCTACCCTCAAAATTTGGGGGCAATGGAGACGGCATAGGGGAGAAGTGGGGGGCTCGATGGAGGCCCCGATACGGGGGAACCATCGGTTTGTCCCAGGGAGCATTGATGGCGGATTCCTGGGCTGGCACAGGGGGTTGAGGGACCTGTTTGTGGAGGGGAGGTTCGCGAGTTTGGGGGAGTTAGAGGGGAAGTTTGGGCTCCCCCCGGGGAACATGTTTAGGTACATGCAGGTGAGGGCATTTGCCAGGCAGCAGGTGGAGGGGTTCCACTTGCTGCCCCCACGAGGGGTGTGGGATCGGTTGCTCTCGGGGGTGTGGGTTGGAGGAGGGAGGATTTCGGACATATACCGGGTGATGCAGGAGGTAGACGAGGCCTCGGTGGAGGAACTGAAGGGTAAATGGGAAGAGGAGCTGGAAGAGGAGCTGGGTGAGGAGATTGAGGAGGGGACGTGGGCGGATGCCCTGGAGAGAGTGAATTCCTCCTCTTCCTGTGCGAGGCTTAGCCTCATACAGTTCAAGGTGCTGCATAGGGCCCACATGACTGGGACGAGGATGAGTAGGTTTTTCGGGGGCGAGGACAGGTGTGCTAGGTGCCCGGGGAGGCCAGCGAACCACACCCATATGTTTTGGGCGTGCCCAGCACTGGGGGAGTTTTGGAAGGGGGTAGCAAGGACGGTGTCAAGGGTGGTGGGATCCAGGGTCAAGCCAGGCTGGGGACTCGCAATTTTTGGGGTTGCAGTGGAGCCGGGAGTGCAGGAGGCGAAAGAGGCGGTATTCTGGCCTTTGCGTCCCTAGTAGCCCGGCGAAGGATTCTTCTTTAGTGGAAGGATGCGAGGTCCCCAAGCGTGGAGGCCTGGATCAATGATATGGCGGGGTTCATTAAATTGGAGAAGGTGAAATTTGCCCTGAGGGGATCAGTACAAGGGTTCTTTAGACAGTGGCAGCCTTTCCTGGACTTCCTGGCGGAACGGTAGGGAAATAGGCTGGCAGCAGCAGCAACCCGGGGGGGGGGGGGGGGGGGGGGTTGTTTTGTTAATAGAGCTGAGCTGTTTATATTTTGTAAAAATTTCAATAAAAATTATTTTTTTTTAAAGTCTGCGTGTTTGTCAGACTTTTGTATCTCCTGCCCGATGGAAGAAGTTGGAAGAGTGAGTAAGCCAGATGGGAGGGGTCTTTGATTATGCTGCCCGCTTTCCCCAGGCAGCGGGAGGTGTAGATGGAGTCAATGGATGGGAGAGAGGTTTGTGTGATGGACTGGGCTGTGTTCACGACTCTCTGAAGTTTCTTGCGGTCTTGGGCTGCGCAGTTGCCATACCAGGCTGTGATGCAGCCCGATAGGATGCTTTCTATGGTGCATTTGTGAAAGTTGGTAACATTTAATGTGGACATGCCGAATTTCCTTAGTTTCCAAAGGAACTATAGGCACTGTTGTTTTCTTGGTGGTAACGCTGACATGGGTGGACTAGGGCAGATTTTTGGAGATATGTACCCCATGGAATTTGAAACTGCTAACCATCTCCACCTCGGCCCCGTTGATGCTGACAGGGGTGTGTACAGTACTTTGCTTCATGAAGTCAATGACCAGCTCTTTAGTTTTGATGGCATTGAGGGAGATTGTTGTTGCTGCGCCACTCCACTAGGTTCTCTATCTCCCTCTAGTATTCTGACCCGTCGTTATTAGAGATCCAGCCCACTATGGTCGTATCATCAGCAAACTTGTAGATGGGAGTTGTAACCAAATTTTGCCACACAGTCGTTAGGGGGCTAAGTATGCAGCCTTGCGGCGCCCCGGTATTGAGGACTATTGTGGAGGTGATGTTGTTGTTTATTCTTACTGATTGTGGTCTGTGAGTCAGAAAATCGAGGATCCAGTTGCAGAGTAAGGAGCCAAGTCTTTTGTTAACTATTTTCTTATTAATATATCTATCAAAACTCTTTCTGTCCATCCTTACACTTCTAGATATCTTTCTTTCGTACTCTAATTTTCTCCTTCTTATTAATATGTTTGTCATTCTCCACTATTCTTTTATATTCTATCCAATCTTTTGCAATTAGATGCATTTTCTTTAAGTTTGATATTGTCTTTAAACTTTTTTCATTAACCACAGAGGTATGTTCTTCCCCTTGGCATGATACATATTGGACAGAGATGGGGATTTTGCTAGAAATATGCACGTTAAATTACATATTTCTAATGAAGGACAACATTCTAGAACAATCAACATTATATCTGTGGATAATAAGCATTACTAGTCACCAAAATGACAAACTCTATATTGCATTTAATAATATATTGGAAAGGCCTGAAGCTTAAATAGAACTTTTTGACTTTGCTGATTTCTTTGCTTATTGCGAGTGTGACTGCTTCCACATACTCTTCCTGCAGGCAACCCACATGCTTGCTACTTTTCCATTACATTCTGTTTCTGTTGGTATTGACCTTTCAGAAAACAAGTTTTCAGGTTTCAATTAAGAGGAACATAAAATATCCTGCTTGTTGGAATATCCTCTGGCTATGAAAAAATGACCATAATTGTTGCAACAACTTCTGAATCACTCTTACATTATGCAAGAATCCCTTTCTACAAGTCAAGGCTGTTTGTTAGGTGGAAGCCTTGTTACGTGTTTATCTATTGTCAATCAATTATCAAAGCTAGGCATCTTCTTCAGTTTCCTTCACTCCTTCAGAGTAGAATTGCAGCCAAAGGCATTTTGGATTACTGCTCTCTGCTAAAGAGTAACCCCAGGATGTTGATAAGTTTGGGGAAATTGGGCACTGGGGTTTAGAAGCCACAGTAGAAATTTCAACAGAAATTTAAATATTTGTTAAAAAAAAAGTCTCGATACTGAAGTTAAATCAGAAATTTAAAAAAAAAACTAATGGAACAATGCTCCCTGTAATTCAAATTTGAGAAAAGGTTCATCGATGTGACTTTTCTATCACTTCAGGGGAGCCTACAGAAACAAAGGGACAATAACTCCCCGTTGGTAAAGGGGGTGATCCCCGAGCAATGTGGAGGAAAAAAAAAGAATAATAATTATTTGTTCATAAAGGAAAAGGATCTTGATTTTCCCCAAAGAGCGTAGAGCTAGGTAATTAGAGTGCTGAAATGCTCTTTGTTTCCTTTTTCCTCCACAGCAACTTATCTAAGGGCCAGATCAGTTACAAAGACTATTGCATGGTCCGGGTGATACCAAACATGGAAAAATAGGCATTTATTACATACTTCACTATCATTCTCTGTCTACGCATTAACAAAGGGGCATTCAATTGCTGCAAGGTGATTATGCAGGGACTGGGTAAGAGCTGTAACAACTTCTAGGCATCAGTTCTATTTTTGACAAAATGGTTGAGGAAATGTTAGAATAGGCAACTGCAGCTATTCTCACCACCAGTATGAAAATAACACCATCAATGCAAGAAATGTTTTGAAACAACAGGGTGCTTTATTTCATAAAGCAAAGCTCAGGTATGGAGTGTGTAGAATGCAGCACTAGTACATATTTTATGAAGTCGCCTCACTTAAACAAAAAAAACAATTTATTTACATGAATGACCAATAAAGACAAAACATTGTGCATTATATTTTAAACTGTGAGAAGCATTTAAAGTACACAGATGAGCCACAGAGGGATATTTTTGCCCAAATATATTGTTTGTATGCGTACCTCTATTTCCCACATGGGCTTGTTTCTTGTAGTCCTATTACTAATGGAAACTACAGCATCCTACAGAAAATTTGAAATGAAAATGACCGGCACAACGATTATGGAAAAAATTATTTTTTTAAATACGTAAAATATATAACTGTACATTTACATTACAGTGTTAACATCACTATACTAAAAGTAACAATCATGTTAAATTATTACAGGAACACACTGATGATATTGCCTTTGGCCACTGAAGATGCTAATACTCTCTAGAATCCTAGTACAATCTAGGTAATTGCTATCTAATGTGAAGCATTTAAAAAAATTGCAGTCCTAACAGCATTGACACATTTTTAATAGGAAAAGGCATTCTGGCACTCCTTTCCTTGCTTAAGTTCCCAAACATTTGGGGAGGGCACAGCAATGCAACTGATATAGTCTTAACAGCAATTTCAATGATACACCTAGGAAAAAGGCACACCTGTTGCACAGTGTAATCTTTTAAGATATTAAGCATGTTTTATTTAACAAGGCATAATCTGCATAATTAAGAGATGGTGGAAGTAGTACAGAAAAGATCAATTCATGCTTAAAATAAGATGGTCATAGTTTCAGGCAACCGTTTATTGCATATTTACACAATACCTAAAACAATGCTGCAGCAACTAAAAAGGCAACTGTGAATTCTGAAATATTACTGTTGCGTTAAGACAATCATAATCCATTCCTCTACATGAAAGGTGTAATGAATTATTGAAGCATTCCACCTTTAATTTGGGAGTCAGAATCCTCCCAAAATCCTCCCACTTAGAACATGGTGGAGATGGATTTTTTCTGAGGACATTTTATTTGAATCCATGTTAATATGAAAAAGCCGCTTACAGTGTGACACATTGGATACTTCTCTTGTAAACACCAGTAACAGTGGGAATATGGAAAAAAAAACAAGTTGTTACATTGAGATGAAATAATCTGGTCACCTATCTAAAGTGTTACAAATGCAGTTTTCTTTTCCACATTGTATTCCAATTACTAACACAACGGGGTCTGCTGTGTATAAAGTGACCAATGTGTCTTCAAGTCCTTTAACTCAATAGATATGTAGTAAATTGTTGCCCAAAACAATGTTAAATAACCATAAGGCTGATCTTGACACTTAAATGCAGATCTTTTCTGTACTGTGAAACTATATTTAATTTATCAAACCTTCAAAGCACCCAATTACTGTCAATGAGAGTGACTGAAATTTTTCATTTCTTAATTCGATCTCCTCCTCGAAAGGGTTTTAACCTTTAAAGACATAGTATAAGCTGCCTAAAGTCGGGGATTTAAGACTAACTTATCACAATAGAAATTTACAGTACTTTTGCAAGTTTTATTAGGTCAAGACTCCCTTTGAAAAAACAATAAACCAAGAAGCTACCTTGAGGAGTGCCAGTGTGCACAGTGGAAGTGTAACATTAGCAAGTTAAACAAATACTGCTCTGCATCTTTCAGTTCAATTGATAAACCGATCCACAGTTTATAATTCGATACCAGTAATTGCTGTATGTCAATCAACATGCAGTATCTTCTCATTATTGAAAGTACCTCCTCCCATGAAGTTCCATCACAGCTGGTCTTGAGAGTGTTGCTAAACACTCTGATGATTTTATATTCTTCCCACAAAATAAAGTCCTTAATTGTGAGAACTGTGCTGGCAGTTTCAGGAAGCAGTTAAAGCTATTTTCCGTCAGTCACCTTATTTAGAAGATGCAAAGAAGGGAATGCTTTCGGCAAGACGAACATTGCATATGCCACTTCATTTAGCCCATTTCATTCCCACATTTCTGTGACCCCCTCCCATTCCCTGCAGGTGTGATCCACGTTAAGCTATGTCAAAATACTGGTGATAAATTCCACAAAGCGCTTCGAGTACTGCTCTGGATTGACGGTGGAGATCTCAGCGCCAGACTATAACACACAAAAATACAATTATCATCATTTTTCATTTAACAACTTTTCAGAAGTAGAACTTCAATACAACAATTTGACAAGGGAATCCGTATAACAGAATAAATATCTTTTATAAAACTGCTTATTTCCTTGTGAAGGCGGAGAGAAAGAGTTAAAAAGCTCAGGTAATTCTCCAGAAGAGGAGGATAATAACATAGTGCGTCAATTTCAAACATTAATTTCTTCCCAAGGACAGGATCCAATTGTATGACTGAAGCATGTCAATCGGTAGCCAGTGAATGATGTCTGTTTAACTTGAAATTAAGAAAAGGGAGAAAGCCATTTATGCTCATTCCTGGGTTTTTCTCATTAAGGTCAGGAATGTCAGTATTGATTACTGGAATACTAGGTGGGGCATTCATGAATAACCTCAGCTGGAATGGGAATTGAACCAACGCTGTTGGCATCACTCCACATCACGAACCAGCCATCCTGCCAACTGAACGACCTGACCCCCTCAATCTGGTGAGGTATTGAGTAATCAGTTATGGAAAGTTGTTTTTTTAAAAAAAAAGTGTGGACACTATTATGAAGCCAAATCTGACACCGAACATCCTCAGAAACAGTAAGTATGATAAATCACATTTGAGTCTGCTTTGATAGTGTTGCTTCAAAATTGATCATTGAGCAGGATGCTCTGCTCTTCTTCAAACATCATGATCTTTTACATCCAGCTGAACAGGCAGATCGGACCTCAGCATATTGCCTCATTGATGAAATGTTTGACAGTGCCACATTCTTTCAGTTTGTCATTGAAATGCCAGCATAGATTATATGATTTAGTACTGAGTAGAACATACGGTCTTAAGTCTCAAGAGGCAAAAGTACTGGCAGCTGAGCCAAGCTGACATGGAGGGTGTGATTTATCGGCAGTTCGAGCCGGCAGATCTTGTGGTCCCGCCGACGGTGCAGGAGTGAATTCAACAGGAAGCCCCGCCAATGGCAGGCAACCTCCTACCGCCTCGCAGCACGTGGCGGGTTGCTCGGTAAATCCTGCCCTAAATAACTAGTACAGTCAATTAGAATTACTCTAGCTACTTAACTGCACTTAACTTCATTTTATGCACTCACTAAAGAATAATAACTTTCTCAAGCCTCAAAGCAGATTTTGTGAGAAAACATAAAGAAGTGTAAATTACTTACGCCATGCTTGACTGTTTTGGCAGCATGTGCAGCTTTCTTCTTTGCATCATAATGTGTTAGAATGTCAATAATTCCCAGAAAGTAAATCTCCTTCCGCAGGGAGTCTATAAAATAATTGTACGATTTATGAACAGGATGATTTTAAAAATGTGCAAACAGATTTATAGTAAAAAGGTGAAAAGTTAAAAAAAAACATTACTACGAAGGAACAGCGAGTGGAGCACCTTCAGCACAGGCTAATTCCCATCATACAACTTATTTTTTTTAAATTGAAAAATGTGAATTTTGACTTGTAAGCTAGAACTTTGATATACTGAGCTATTTTTCTTCCCATCGGAACTTGCACACTTTCACACATCCTACAGAAACTCCAGGCTTTGATTTAGATGCTAATGGGCAGGCATATTACTGGGGTGGCCAGAAGGGCCAGCAGAAATCCAAAATAGTAGATCTCCAAAGAAGTAGGGAGGTGAAAATAAAAATCAGTAATTTGAAGCAGTCAGCTACAGACCAGATATATGTTCAAGTCAGCAGGAAATACGAAAGGAAGCACTCTGTGTCATAATATACACCAGTATATCATGGTGCAGACACACACACTGATTGACACCCAGCAAGACCAATCAACACACATAAAACCGCAGCCAATCACCAGTTAGGGCATGGTCACTATAAAGACAGAGGGCATCAGTTTTCCCGCTCATTCGGGATGCAGCCTCTCAGAAGGACAGAGCTCACAGCTTGCAGCACAGATCTTCACCACGTGCTGAGTGCATAGACTGGTTAGGATAGGTTTAGTTTAATCTAACAATGTCGACCCACAGTGAAAGTATGTTCAACAGTTTCTAGCTTAATAAAATAGTGTTGTACTATTTCAAGTGTTGGTAGCCTGTATGTGTTACTGCTGAGGTAAAAGCAGTCTCCACGGATCCAGAGTGCCCAACACATCACTCTGCACCAAGATGAATCTCCCCCTCCCTTATCGAGCCTTTCTGTCTCTTTTTAACATAATCAGACCATGGGGTTGGATCTTACTAGCTGTTTGGGGATGGGTTGGGAGCTGGGAGGGCTGACAAGATGGTCTGGCATCATGCCACCTTTCCAACAGCAGGAAGTGTTGTGGATGATCTGCACGCCCAGAGTCCCATTGAGCCACTTAAACAGTCTTGGTTCCTGCTGACTTGCTTTCGGCCCTGCCACCAGCATTAAATCTAGCCCAAGGTGTTTATGCAAAGAAGCAAAAGAACTGCCCGAGGTTATGAGAGGACGGGACCCACAGAACTCATGGCCAAGATGTTCGAACAGTTCATAGAATCATAGAATTTGCAGTGAAGAAGGAGGCCATTTGGCCCATCAAGTCTGCACCGGCCCTTGGAAAGAGCACCCTACCCAAGCCCACGCCTCACCCTATCCCCATATCACCACCTAAACTTTTGGACACTAAGGGGCAATTTAGCATGGCCAATCCATCTAACCTGCACATCTTTGGACTGTGGGAGGAAACCAGAGCGCCTGAAGGAAACCCACGCAGACACGGGGAGAAAGTACACCTCACCTCTGGAAGACACAAGATTGTTGGAATTCCGGATAGCAACGAGGACCGTCAGAGGATACAGCAGGATATAGCTCGGTTGGAGACTTGGGCAGAGAGATGGCAGATGGAGTTTAATCTGGACAAATGTGAGGTAATGCATTTGGAAGGTCTAATACAGATGAGAAATACACAGTAAATGGTAGAACCCTTTAGAGTATTGGTAGGCAGAGGGATATGGATGTACAGGTACTGAAAGTCACAGAAAGTGGCAATGCAGGTGGTTAAGAAGGCATACGGCATGCGTGCCTTCATCGGCCGGGGCATTGAGTTTAAAAATTGACAAGTCATGTTGCAGCTTTATAGAACCTTAGTTAGGCCACACTTGGAATATTGTGTCCAGTTCTGGTCGCCTCATTATAGGAAGGATGTGGTTGCTTTGGAGAGGGTGCAGAGGAAATTTACCAGGATGCTGCCTGGACTGGAGGGCATGTCTTATGAAGAAAGGTTGAGGGAGCTAGGGCTTTTCTCACTGGAGTGAAGAAGGAAGAGAGGTGACTTGATAGAGGTGTACAAGGTGATGAGAGACATGGATACAGCAGTCAATTGAAGGGGTGTAGGTTAGGTTGATCTTAGATTAGGAGAAATAGTCGGCACAACATCGTGGGCTGAAGGGCCTGTACTGTGCTGTACTGTTCTATATTTTTCCCTAGGGTGGAAGAGTCATTTACTAGGGGGCATAGGTTTAAGGTGCGAGCGGCAAGGTTTAATGGAGATGTACAAGGCACGATTTTGACACAGAGGCAGGTGGGAGTCTGGAACTCGATGCCGGAGGAGGTAGTGGAAGCAGATACGATAGTGGCTTTTAAGGGACATCGTGACAAATACATGAATAGGATGGGAATAGAGGGATATGGTCCCCGGAAGGGTAGGGGGTTTTAGTTCAGACGGGCAGCATGGTCGGTGCAGGCTTGAGGGCTGAAGGGCCTAGTGCTGTGCTGTAATTTTCTTTGTTCTTTGCATGTTGATAAGTCCCCAAGACCTGATGCTCTAAATCCCAGAGTGTTGAAACCAGTTGCTATGGAGAAAGTGGACGCATTGGTAGTAGTCTTCCAAAATTCTCGGTCCTGGAATGATTCCTACAGATTGGAAGGTCACAAATGTCACCCCACTATTTCAGAAGGGAGGGAGAGAGAAAGTAGGGAACTACAGGGCTATTAGCCATACATCTTTAGCAATGAAAATTCTATAATTACAAGGATGAAATAAATGGACACTTGGATAATAATGACCTGATTAGCATGGTCAATATGGATTTATGAATGGGAAATCACATTTGATGAACCTGTTGGGAGTTTATTTTGAGCATGTTACTAACAGAATTGATAAAAAGGCGTAAGTGGACAGATTATACTTGGAATTTCAGAAGGCTTTTGATAAATTTAAGCACACGGGATAGGAGCTAATATATTGGCCTTGGATTAAGGATTGGCTAACAGAGAGAAACAGGGTGTAGTAATAAACAGGTCATTCTCGCATTGGCAGGCTGTGACTAGTGAGGTACCACAAGGATCAGTACCTGGGCCCAGCTGTTCACAATATATATCAATGATATGAATGTGGGGACCAAATGTAATATTTACAAGTTTTCAGATGACAAATAGATGGGTGGGAATATATGTTGTGAGGAGGATGCAAAGCGGCTTCAAGAGGATTTGGACAATCTGAGTAATTGGGCAAGAGCTTGGCAGATGGAATATAATGTGGAAAAATGTGGGGTTATCCACTTTGGTAGGAGGAACAAATACACAGAGTATTTATGAAATGGTTAGAGGTTAGAAAGTTTAGATTTAGGGTTTCCTGAACTAAAACAGAAAATACTGGACAATCTCAGCAAGTCTGACAGCATCCGCGGAGAGTAGAGGGAGCTAACGTTTCGAGTCCTTTGTCAGCTTTGACAAAGAGTCATCCCGACGCAAAATGTTAGCTCCCTTTTCTCTTCGCGGATGCTGTCAGACTTGCTGAGACTGCCCAGTATTTTCTGTTTTTGTTTCTAATTCCAGCATCCGCAGTAATTTGCTTTTATCAAAGGGTTTTCTAGTTCACTAAACTCCTGAAGGTTAACATTCAGATGCAGCAAGCAATTAGGAAGGCTAATGGAATGTTAGCATTTGTCTCAAGAGGAGTTGAGTACAGGAGTAGCAAAGTCGTGCCTCAATTGTATAAAATGTTGGTTAGACCGCACCTGGGGTAGTGAGTGAAGTTCTGGCTCCCCTACCTTTATTGCCATAGAGGAAGTGCAACAAAGGTTCACCAGACTTGTTTCGGGGTTTGCAGGACTGTCCTATGAAGAAAGATGGAGGAGACTGGGCCCTCTAGAATATAGAACGTAGAAAAATACAGCATAGAACAGGCCCTTCGGCCCACGACATTGTGACAAACTTTTGTCCTAGATTAAGAACAGATTAATCTACACCCCATCATTCTACCGTAATCCATGTACCTATCCAATAGCCGTTTGAAGGTCCCTAATGTTTCTGACTCAACTACTTCCACAGGCAGTGCACTCCATGCCCCACTACTCTCTGGGTAAAGAACCTAGCTCTGACATCCCCCCTATATCTTCCACCATTCACCTTAAATTTATGTCCCCTTGTAATGGTTTGTTCTAACCGAGGAAAAAGTCTCTGACTGTCTACTCTATCTATTCCCCATATCATCTTATAAACCACTATCAAGTCGCCCCTCATCCTTCTCCGTTCTAATGATAAAAGGCCTAGCACCCTCAACCTTTCCTCGTAAGACCTACTCTCCATTCCAGGCAACATCCTGGTAAATCTCCTTTGCACCTTTTCCAAAGCTTCCACATCCTTCCTAAAATGAGGCAACCAGACTGCACACACTACTCCAAATGTGGCCGTACCAAGGTTTTGTACAGCTGCATCATCACCTCACGGCTCTTAAATTCAATCCCTCTGCTAATGAATGCTAGCACACCATAGGCTTTCTTCACAGCTCTATCCACTTGAGTGGCAACTTTCAAAGATCAATGATCATAGACCCCAAGATCTCACTGCTCCTCCACATTGCCAAGAACCCTACCGTTAACCCTGTATTCTGCATTCATATTTGTCCTTCCAAAATGGACAACCTCACACTTTTCAGGGTTAAACTCCATCTGCCACTTCTCAGTCTAGCTCTGCATCCTATCTATGTCTCTTTGCAGCCGACAACAGCCCTCCTCACTATCCACAACTCCACCAATCTTCGTATTGTCTTCAAATTTACTGACCCGCCCTTCAACTCCCTTATCCAAGTCATTAATGAAAATCACAGACAGCAGAGGACCCAGAACTGATCCCTGCGGTACGCCACTGGTACTGGATGCAGGTTGAATATTTGCCATCCACCACCACTCTCTGACTTCTATCGGTTAGCCAGTTCGTTATCCAACTGGCCAAATTTACCACTATCCCATGCCTCCTTACTTTCTGCATAAACCTACCATGGGGAACCTTATAAATGCCTTACTAAAATCCATGTACGCCACTTCCACTGCTTTACCTTCATCCACGTGCTTGGTCACCTCCTTAAAGAATTCAATAAGACTTGAGGCAAGACCTACACCTCAAATCCGTGCTGACTATCCCTAATCAAGCAGTGTCTTTCCAGATGCTCAGAAATCCTATCCCTCAGTACCCTTTCCATTACTTTGCCTACCACCGAAGTAAGACTAAGTGGCCTGTAATTCCCAGGGTTATCCCTATTCCCTTTTTTGAACAGGGGCACGACATTCGCCACTCTCCAATCCCCTGGTATCACGCCTGTTGACAGTGAGGACGAAAAGATCATTGCAACGGCTCTGCAATTTCATTTCTTGCTTCCCATAGAATCCTTGGATATATCCCGTCAGGCCCGGGTCTATCCTCAAGTTTTTTAAAATGCCCAACACATGTTCCTTCCTAACAAGTATCTCCTCGAGCTTACCAGTCTGTTTCACACTGTCCTCTCCAACAATATGGTCTCTCTAATTCGTAAATACTGAAGAAAAGTACTCGTTCAAGATCTCTCCTATCTCTTCAGACTCGATACACAATCTCCCGCTACTGTCCTTGATCGGACCCACCCTCGCTCTCGTCATTCTCATATTTCTCGCATATGTGTAAAAGCTTTCCTTGATTCTAACCGCCAAAGATTTTTCATGCCCTCTCTTAGCTCTCCTAATCCCTTTCTTCAGTTCCTCCTCGCTATCTTGTATCCCTCCAGCACCCTGTCTGAACCTTGTTTCCTCAGCCTTACATAAGTATCCTTCTTCCTCTTAACAAGTCATTCAACCTCTCTTGTCAACCATCACTCGACCATCTCTTCCCTGCCTGACAGGGACATACATATCAAGGACACGTAGTACCTGTTCCTTGAACAAGTTCCACATTTCACTTGTGTCCTTCCCTGACAGCCTATGTTCCCAACTTCTGCACTTCAATTCTTGTCTGACAGCATTGTATTTACCCTTCCCCCAATTGTAAACCTTGCCCTGTTGCGCGCACCTATCCCTCTCCATTCCTAAAGTGAGAGTCCCAGAATTGTGGTCACTATCTCCAAAATGCTCCCCCACTAACAAATCTATCACTTGCCCTGATTCATTACCAAGTACCAAATCCAATATGGCCTCCCCTCTGGTCGGACAATCTACATACTGTGTTAGAAAAGCTTCCTGGACACACTGCACAAACACCACCCCATCCAAACTATTTGATCTAAAGAGTTTCCACTCAATATTTGGGAAGTTGAATTCACCCATGATTACTACCGTGACTTCTGCACCGTTCCAAAATCTGTTCCCCAATTTGTTCCTCCACATCTCTGCTGCTATTGGGGGGCCTATAGGAAACTCCCAACAAGGTGACTGCTCCTTTCCTATTTCTGACTTCAACCCATACTACCTCAGTAGGTAGATCCTGCTCGAACTACCTTTCTGCAGCTGTTATACTATCTCTAAGTAACATCCCCCCAAAACAGCATCCAAAACGGTATACTTATTTTGAAAGGGAACAGCCAAGAGGGATCCCTGCACTGTCTGCCTGCTCGTTTTCTTTCCCCTGACTGTAACCCAGCTACTCTTGTCCTATACCTTGGGTGTGGCTACCTCCCTGTAACTCTTCTCTATTACTCCCTCTGCCTTCCGGATGATCCGAAGTTCATCCAGCTCCAGCTCCCTAACATGGTCTCTGAGGAGCTGGAGTTGGGTGCACTTCCCACAGGTATAGTCAGTGGGGACACCAGTGGTATCCCTCACCACCCACATCCTACAGGAGGAGCATGCAACTACCCTGGCCTCCATCCCCTCTTACCTTACAGAATATAGCTGCCCTGTGGACCAACTGGATCTCCACCCTCCGACTCTGCTCCCAGTCAGCTGTACACTCTGTAAACTCCTGGCTCACTCACTTCACGCTCTTTGAGGAAATGTAGGAAATGAAATGAAAGGAGCACCTTGCTCCCTCCTCACTAAACTCTCTCAGTCACCAAACTCTCACTATAGCACTCAAATATACCCAAAATTCAGCACTCTCTCAGTCACCAAACTCTCACTAGAGCACTCAAATTCACACAAATTCAGCACTCGGTGCAAACAAAAAATAAATTATTCGCTAGAGTTTAGAAGAACGAGAGGTGCACAAAATTCTTAAAGGACTCGACAGGTAGATGCAGGAAGGATGTTTCCCCTGGTTGGAGGGGTCTAGACCAGTGGACAGTCACAGAATTTAGGACTGGGATGAGGAAGTATCTCTTCACTCAAAGGGTGGTGAATCTTTGCAATTCTTTAAGCAGAGGTTGATAGATTTCTAGGTACCAATGACATCCAAGGATATGGGAATGGTGACTTCCGGTTGCGGCTATGACCAGCTAAGTTGCACATTTGGCAGCTCCTGCGACAAAGGTGTTTAAGGGCCGATTGGAGGGCCCCGACGGTACTGTAAAGACGAATCCCGGTGGGGGAAGGCTCCCTGAGGAGAGTGAGACCAACTTTATGGTCGGTACTCGGAGTGGGGCGACAAAAAAAGCGGCAGCAGCTCCCCGAAAAAAGCGGGGGAAGAGGACCAAAATGGCGGCCGGTGGCGCACTAGAAGATTGGAGAAAATGGGCGGAGGAGCAGCAGGCCGCTCTCCTCCGGTGTTTTACGGAGCTGAAAGTGGAACTCTTAGAGTCTATGAACGCGACGACCACAAGGCTGATGGGGGCCCAGGCGACCCAAGAGGCGTCGATAAGAGAGCTGCAGCAGGAGATGACTGCAAGGGAGGAGGAGGCCACGGTCCTCGTGGGAAAGGTGGAGGTGCACGAGGCACTCCACCTGAAATGGCAGAGCCGCTTTGAGGAGCTGGACACTCGAATGAGGCGGAAGAACTCGAGGATCCTGGGCCTAGCAGAAGGCCTGGAGGGGCCTGATCTCCCGAAATATGTAGCGGAGATGCTGAGCTCCCTGATGGGAGAGGGGGCCGGTCCATCGCCTCTGGAGCTGGAAGAAGCATATCGGGTCATGGCTAGGCGGCCTAGGGCGAACGAGCCCCCGAGGGCGGTGCTGGTGCGATTCCAGCGTTTCTGTGATCGGGAGAAAGTGCTGAGGTGGGCCAAGAGGGAGAAAAGCAGCAAATGGGAGAATTCGACGGTGCGGATATATCAGGACTGGAGTGCGGAGGTGGCAAAGCGGCGGGCCCGGTTTAACCGGACGAAGGCGGTGCTGCACGCAAAGAGGATCAAGTTCGGAATGCTGCAGCCAGCGCGCTTGTGGGTCACCTACAAGGACCAGCACCATTACTTTGAGACCCCAGAGGAGGCATGGACTTTTGTTCGGGAGGAAAAGCTGGACCTGAACTAGAACTTGGGAACGCCGGCGGTCGAGGCCGCCCGAGTACCCTTGACTGATCAAGTGGCCCATGTCTTTCTTAGGCCAGGTCGGAACTTGGTTAAAGTTGATGGGTCGTTTGGTTTCTTTGAAACTTGTGTTATGGGGGGTTTCTTTGTTCCTTTTTGTGTGTCTCTTCCCGTTGCCAACTTCCCTTAATTATTGTTGTTGTAGGGGGGGCTTTTTTTTTTTTACTGTTTTTTGATCTGTTCTTTAAGGGTTATGGTTACTGTTCTGTTCGATGGAGGGTGATGGTTAAATACGCTATTATTGGGTAGTTATTTAGTTATGCAGGCATAGTTATGTATTTATGTATTTATTTGAGATTTGTTATTTATATTGTTATATTGTTAAGTTGGGGAGGCGGGACGGGGGGGGGGTGCAAGTTGGTTATGCGGGTTTTCTTTTTCTCTTTTTTCTTCCTCTCGTTTTAAGGGGGCTTTTTTATGGGCTTGGATGGGGACGGGGGTGGAATTGAAGATGGCGGGGTAGGGTGTGGCCGGGCGAAAGCGCGGGCTTTCCCCTGTTTCCCGCGCGCGGGACGGAGGAAGGGGGAGGAGAGAAGAGTGGGGTGTGGCCAGCAATGGCGGCTTTTCCCGCGCTGAAGCGGGGTCAGAGAGGGATGGCAAGGGGGGGGGGGGAGGCCCCTCCCCCCCCACATCGGGAGGAGTCGGAGTGTGGCAGGGGCAGCCGGGTCAGCGAAAATCAGCTGACTCTCGGGAGTACGATGGTGGATACACCGCGGCTAGGAGGGGTCCTAGCCGGGGGGGGGGGGGGGGGGGGGGGGGGGGGGAAAGGGGGGTTAGGGGGGGATACCGGGTTGCTCCTGGAAAGGCCGAGGACGGGAAGGGAAGAACGGGAGGAGAGAGGGGGGGGGCCATCGCCATGGGGAACGGGTCAGAAGGGGAGGGTCGACCCGGGGCGAACAGGGGACAGGACATGGCTAATAGACAGGGGAAAGGGACAGGTCGCTCCGCGACCCGGTTGATTACTTGGAACGTGAGGGGGCTGAATGGGCCGGTCAAGAGAGCAAGGGTTTTTTCACACCTAAAGGGACTGCAGGCGGATGTGGCAATGTTGCAGGAGACTCACTTGAGAGTAGTAGACCAGGTACGCCTGAGAAGGGGGTGGGTGGGACAGGTGTTCCACTCAGGCTTGGACGCAAAGAACCGGGGGGTGGCAATTTTGGTGGGAAAGTGGGTGTCGTTCGTGGCGGCGCAGGTGGTAGCAGATAAGGAGGGTAGGTACGTGATGGTGAAGGGTAGGCTGCAGGGAGAGAATGTGGTGCTGGTGAATGTGTATGCCCCGAATTGGGATGACGCGGGTTTTATGAGGCGCCTGTTGGGCCTCATTCCGGGTCTGGAGGCAGGGGGCCTGATCATGGGGGGGGGGGACTTCAATACAGTGCTCGACCCTGGGCTGGACAGATCGAGTTCCAGGACGAATAGGAGGCCGGCAGCGGCAGAGGTGCTAAGGGGGTTCATGGAGCAGATGGGGGGGTAGACCCTTGGAGATTTGGCAGGCCAAGGGCGAGGGAGTATTCTTTTTTCTCCCACGTCCACAGGGTGTACTCCAGAATAGACTTTTTTGTACTGAGCAGGGGGCTGATTTCGAGAGTGCAGGACACGGAGTACTCGGCCATTGCGATTTCGGACCATGCACCACACTGGGTAGAGGTAGAACTGGGGGAAGCACGGGACCAGCGCCCGTTGTGGCGCCTGGATGTGGGGCTGCTGGCGGACGATGAGGTGTGCGGAAGGGTCCGGAAGGGCATTGAGAGATATCTGGGCACGAACGACACGGGCGAGGTGAAGGTGGGGGTAGTCTGGGAGGCCCTGAAAGCAGTGATCAGAGGAGAGCTGATCTCCATAAGGGCACACAGAGAAAGGAAGGAGAGGCAGGAGAGGGAGAGACTGGTGGGGGAACTTATAGAAGTGGACAGGAGATATGCGGAGACACCAGAGGAGGGGCTGTTGAGGGAGCGGCGCAGTTTACAGGCCCAGTTTGACCTACTGACCACTAGGAAGGCGGAGACGCAATGGAGAAGGGCACAGGGCGCGGTCTATGAGTACGGGGAAAAGGCGAGCAGGATGCTAGCAAACCAGCTGCGCAAGCGAGATGCAGCCAGAGAGATTGGGGGAGTGAGAGAGAAGGGAGGGAACGTAGTGCAGAAGGGGCAAGAGGTGAACGGGGTCTTCAGGGATTTCTACAGGGAATTGTACCGGTCTGAGCCGCCCAGGAGGAGGGGGGGAATGGAGAACTTCCTCGATAGATTGAGGTTCCCAAAGGTCCAGGAGGAACGGGTGGAGGGGCTGGGGGCGCCGATAGAGCTGCAGGAGCTAGTTAAAGGGATAGGCCAGATGCAGGCGGGGAAGGCGCCGGGGCCGGATGGGTTCCCGGTGGAATTTTATAAGAAGTATGTGGACTTGGTGGGTCCAGTGCTGGTGCGAGCCTTCAATGAGGCGCGAGAGGGGGGGGGTTCTGCCCCCGACAATGTCACAGGCCCTGATCTCCTTGATCCTGAAGCGGGACAAAGACCCTGTACAGTGCGGGTCCTACAGGCCTATCTCCCTCTTGAATGTAGATGCCAAACTGTTGGCAAAGGTCCTGGCAACCAGAATAGAGGATTGTGTGCCAGGGGTAATCCATGAGGACCAGACGGGGTTCGTAAAGGGACGACAACTTAACACAAATGTCCGGAGACTGTTGAATGTGATTATGATGCCAGCAGTGGAGGGGGAGGCTGAGATAGTGGTAGCACTGGATGCAGAGAAGGCATTCGATAGGGTGGAGTGGGAATACCTGTGGGAGACGCTGGAACGGTTTGGGTTTGGGGAGGGATTTATCAAGTGGGTGAAGCTGCTGTATTCGGCCCCGATGGCGAGTGTGGTTACAAACGGGAGGAGGTCAGAGTATTTTGGGCTCCATCGAGGTACCAGGCAGGGATGCCCCCTATCCCCCTTACTATTTGCATTAGCGATCGAACCGTTGGCGATGGCACTGAGGGGTTCAGGGGGGTGGAGAGGACTGACAAGGGGAGGGGAGGAACATCGGGTATCACTCTATGCGGATGATTTGTTGTTATATGTGGCGGACCCGGAAGGGGGAATGCCGGAGGTAATGGAAATACTAGCGGAGTTTGGGGACTTTTCGGGATATAAATTAAACGTGGGTAAAAGTGAGGTCTTTGTGATACACCCGGGAGATCAGGGGGAGGGAATTGGGCGGCTCCCCTTTAAGAGAGCAGTAAAGAGCTTCAGGTACTTGGGGGTGCAGGTGGCAAGGAACTGGGGGACCCTCCACAAGCTGAACTTTTCAAGGCTGGTGGAGCAGATGGAGGAGGAGTTCAAGAGGTGGGACATGGTACCGCTGTCGCTAGCAGGGAGGATGCAGTCAGTCAAAATGACGGTCCTCCCGAGGTTCTTGTTTCTGTTTCAGTGCTTGCCCATCTTCCTCCCCAGGGCCTTCTTCAAGAAGGTAACTAGCAGCATTATGGGCTATGTGTGGGCACATGGCACCCCTAGAGTGAGAAGGATTTTCTTGGAACGGAGTAGGGACAGGGGAGGATTAGCGCTACCCAATCTTTCCGGATACTACTGGGCGGCGAACGCATCGATGGTGCGCAAGTGGGTGATGGAGGGGGAGGGGGCAGCTTGGAAACGTATGGAGAGGGCATCCTGCGGCAATACAAGCCTGGGGGCGCTAGTAACGGCACCATGGCCGCTCCCCCCCCACAAGGTATACCACGAGTCCGGTAGTGGCGGCCACCCTGAAAATCTGGGGGCAGTGGAGGCGACACAGGGGGGAAGTGGGGGGTCTGATGGCGGCGCCACTGAGAGGGAACCACAGATTTGTCCCGGGGAACACTGGCGGGGGATTCCAGAGTTGGCACAGGGCGGGCATCAGGCAACTGAGGGACATGTTCATAGAGGGGAGGTTTGCGAGCCTGGGAGAGCTGGAGGAGAAATTTGAGCTCCCCCCGGGGAACACGTTTAGATACCTGCAGGTGAAGGCATTTGCCAGACGACAGGTGGAAGGATTTCCCTTGCTTCCCGATAGAGGGGTGAGTGATAGGGTGCTGTCAGGGGTCTGGGTCGGAGAAGGGAAGGTCTCGGACATCTACAAAATAATGCAGGAGGTGGAGGAGGTATCGATAGAGGAGCTGAAAGACAAGTGGGAAGCGGAGTTGGGAGAGCAGATAGAAGATGGGACATGGGCGGATGCCTTAGAGAGGGTCAATTCGTCGTCGTCGTGCGCAAGGTTGGGCCTCATCCAATTTAAGGTGCTGCACAGAGCCCATATGACGGGGACTAGGATGAGTCGGTTCTTCGGGGGTGAGGACAGGTGTGTTAGGTGTTCGGGAAGCCCTGCGAACCATGTACATATGTTCTGGATGTGCCCGGCACTGGAAGAGTTCTGGGAGGGGGTGGCGGGGACGGTATCGAGAGTGGTGGGAACTAGGGTCAAACCAGGGTGGGGGCTAGCGATTTTTGGGGTTGGGGTGGAGCCAGGAGTACAGGAGGCAGGGGAGGCCGGAATATTGGCCTTTGCGTCCTTGGTAGCTCGGAGAAGGATCTTGATTCAGTGGAGGGACACAAGGCCACCAAGTGTTAACACCTGGTTAAACGACATGGCAAGCTTCATCCAATTGGAAAGAATCAAATTCGCCCTGAGAGGGTCGGTACAGGGGTTCTTCCGGCGGTGGCAGCCCTTCCTTGACTTTCTGGATCAGAGATAGGAACTGGAGGCCGAAACAGCAGCAACCCGGGGAGAAAGGGGGGAGGGGGGACGGGAGGGGGGGGGGGGGGATAGCAACGTAGGGAGCACGTCAGCGGGGGGTCGCGGGCAATGACTGCCCGAGGCCATCGGCAGAAAGGGAAAAACGGTTTGGTTGCTAGACTGGTAGCAAGGGGGGGGGGGAGGGTGGGGGGGGGTGCGCGCGGGGGAGGGCGTGGGGAGGATTTTCCAGGGGGGATTTGTTGTGTTATAATTTAAAATGTAGGAGGGGTAAATGTTTGTATCGAAAAATTTCAATAAAAATTATTTTAAAAAAAAAAGGATATGGGAATGGTGCAGGAAGATGGCCTTGAGATAGAAGATCAGCCATAATCTACTTAAATGGTGGAGCAGGCTTGAGGGGTCAAATGGCCTACTCCTGATCCTATGTTCCTATAGTAAACCATGATACGCTTAGAGGAACTGATACCGAAATGCCAGCAATTCTGAACAGATTTTTTGCCTCAGTTTTCACTGGAGTGGCTAACAGTCGAATGACAATTGGAGAAAAGGTCACAAGGAATATTACAACAGATAAAATAGAAAGCAAGGAAAACAACATACTGAGCCAAACGGAGGACAAGATGCCAGGTCTAGATGAATTACCCACAGATACTCAATAGGAGAAGACAGCAGAGGCACCAGGACCCATGTATAAAACAAACACTTGAAATAATCCCACCAGACTGGTGAACAACAATTGTAAATCCTATCTTCGAAATGGGAAGAACCCAAGACCAATTACCTTAATGTTAGTGGTAGAAAAGGTATTAGCATCTTTGCTAAAGATCAGATGAAAGAAAATATAATAAAACAGAAAAAATTGACATGTGTAATATAGTAGGTGTGGTAAATACAGGCTTTCAGAACACCCTTGATAAAAATCACTCACCTGGACTTCCGGTGGCGGCGATGTCCAAGTGAGCCGCACATTCGGTGGGCTCTCACTCCGGCGGGCGTTTAGGGGCTGATTCCCCGCGATAGCGGGACCACGGAGCTGAAGGAAGGCGGCAGCGAAAGTGCTGAGGAGCGGGCTGCGGCACATGGAACAGCGGGAGTCCAGGAGGCAGAAGAAAAGAAAGAAAAAGGGACAGAGACAAGGACCTGGAGAAACTTACCTGGAACCTAAGATGGCGGACACACGGAACCCGGACTCAGCAATCCAGCAGGCGCTGGATAACATGCTCCAGGTAATGAAGTCCAGTTTTGAAGCGCTGAAGCGGGACAGCTTGGACCCAATCCAGAAAGCGGTGGATCAGCTGAACCAGAGGCTGGATGCGCAAGATGTTAAAGTTAAGGAGCTGGGAGAGGTGGTGGAGGAGCAGGCGGATGCGCAGACGGTTGCGGCGCTAGAAGTTGACGGGCTGAAGGAGAGGCAGAGAAGATTGCTAGACAGAGTGGAGGAGCTGGAGAATAGAGCCCGCAGGAACAACCCGAGGATGGTTAGCCTCCCGGAGGGGGCTGAGGGAGCTGATGCTGCAGCTTTTGTAGCAGACCTATCGATGCAGCTGATGGGGGCCGAAGCCTTTCCGCGACTGCCGGAGCTGGAGGGGGCATACAGCGTGCAGGCGAGGCAGGGGCGGCCGGGCGGACCCCCCCCACCCGATGGGGATTAGGTTCCACAGGTTTGTGGACAAGGAGTGGGTGCTGCGGTGGGCAAAGAGCGCCAGGAGCAGAGCGTGGAACAACAGCGTCCTCCGCATTTACCAGGACCTAAGCCAGGAGGTGGCTCGGCGGCGAGCAGCCTTTAAGAATGTCAAGGAGGTGCTGTTCAAGAAGCACGTGAAGTTTGGTCTGCTGTTCCCGGCTCGTCTATGGGTCATGCACCAGGGTCAACACCACTACTTCTCCGAGCCTGAAGAAGCGATGGACTTTGCGAGGGATCAGGAGCTGGTCCCGTAAAGAGGCCCCACGGACGCGAATTAGGGCCCGAGGACTACCGTAGGAAGGTACGCCGAATGGGCCTGGACTGCTGTTCGATGGTTTGCTGGGTCAAAGGTGCCAAGCGGAACATTTGGGACTCTTTCCTTTGTTCATGGACATTGGTTTGGTGTTTTTTTCTATTGTTTGTTTTTTCTCTTATGTTTTTGTTTTTTCCTCTTTTTTCTGTTTTTTTCTTTTTGGGCGGATTTGTACTTTTTGTGCAGCTCGCGGAGGACACTGGAGCCGGCACGGTAACGAAGGGGGGCCGGTCAGCAAGGGGGGCCAAGGACGTGGGTTGGGTTTTTTTTTTTTTTTTTTTGTTTTGTTTTGTTGATGTCCATGCCTTCCTGTGCCAGTGAGTTTGCTCCAGTGGGTTGGAGAGGGGGATGGGGTGCCGGGGAGTGGGGAGGAGGACGGGGAAACAATTGGAATGAGACAGGAAGGCGCCGGAGTGTTGAGTCACCAGGCTAGCAGATTGGCTAGTCAAGGGAGTCAGGTGGGGGGGGGGGGGGGGGGGAAAGAGATCACAGCCAGTGGATGGCAGGGGTGGGGGTATCGGGGGATGTTGTTAGGGGGGGGTTGTTCTGCTGACGTGGGAAGGACTTGAAATAGGCACTGGAAAGGAGGTCGAGGGTGGAGGCAGCCCGAGAAAGGCTATGGCTGACCAGCATGGTGGGGGTGGTGGGGGGGGGGGGGGGGGGGGGGGGGGTTGTGCCCCCCGACCAGGCTGATTACCTGGAACGTCAGGGGACTGAATGGGCCGGTTAAGAGGGCACAGGTGTTCGCGCACTTGCGGGATCTGAGGGCGGACGTAATTATGTTGCAGGAGACACATCTGAAAGTGTCTGACCTGACCAGGCTAAGGAAGGGCTGGATTAGCCAGGTCTTCCACTCGGACTTGGACTCGAAGTCCAGGGGGGTGGCAATCATGATCAACAAGCGGGTGCAATTTGAGGCAGAGGGCATAGCCACAGACAGGGGGGGCAGATACCTGATGGTACAGGGCAGACTGGAGGGGAGAAGAGTGGTGCTGGTGAATATGTATGCCCCGAACTGGGATGACGTGGACTTCATTAAAAGAGTGCTGGGGAAGATCCCAGACCTGGACTCTCGCAGGCTAATAATGGGGGGGGAGGGGGACTTTAACATGGTCCTTGACCCGGCTTTGGATCGGTCGTGTCCCAGAACGGGGAGACTCCCAGCAATGGCAAGGGAGTGAAAGGGTTTATGGAGCAAATGGGGGCAGTGGACCCCTGGAGAGCCAGACAGCCGACAGGAAGGGGCTACACGTTTTACTCACACGTCCATAAAGTATATTCTAGGATAGATTTCTTCGTACTAAGCAGGGATTGTATAGGGGAGTTAAAGAACACGGAATATTCGGCAATTACTATCTCAGACCATGCCCCGCACTGGGTAGACCTGCAGATCGGGGGGGGGGGCGAGCTACCAACGCCCGTAATGGAGGCTAGATGTGGGACTGCTGTCGGAGGAGGGGATCTGTGAGAGGCTTCGGAGGTGTATGCAAAATTACCTGCAGGTGAATGACACGGGGGAGGTCTCAGTGGCGACCCTGTGGGAGGCGCTAAAGGCAGTAGTGCGGGGGAGCTGATTTCAATTGGGGCCCACAGAGCCAAGGCAGACAGGGCAGAGATGAATAGATTGGTCAGGGAAATGGGTCGGATAGATGAAGAGCACGCAGAGTCCCCGGGGGAGGTTTTACTCAGGGAGAGGCAGAGACTACAGGCGGAACTGGGGGCACTATCCACGAGTAGGGCCGTGGAACAGCTCAGGAAGACGAGGGGCGTGGTGTATGAGCATGGGGAAAAGGCTAGCAGACTGTTAGCGCAGCAACTCAGGAAGAGGGAGGCGGCCAGGGAAATAGGTAGAGTGATGGATGGGGAGGGGCGCAAAGTGGAGGACCCGGCAGGATTGAATAAGGTATTCCGGGACTTCTATCGCAAGCTGTATACTTCAGAGCCGCCGGAAGAACCGGAGGAGATGAAAAGGTTTCTGGACGGGTTAACATTCCCAACAGTAGGTGGGGGGGGGGGCGAGTGGATGAGCTGGGGGCCCCGATTAGAGTGGAGGAGGTATTGGGGGGCCTAAAGGCCATGCAGTCGGGGAAAGCCCCGGGGCCGGATGGATACCCAGTAGAATTTTATAGGAAGTTTTCTAAGCTGGTGGGCCCGGTCTTGGCGAGGGTTTTCAATGAGGCAAGGGACAGAGGGATCCTGCCGCCGACAATGTCGCAAGCCACTATATCACGGATATTGAAGCGGGGTAAAGACCCGGAGGCGTGCGAGTCCTACAGGCCAATCTCCCTGATTAATGTAGACGCCAAGCTCCTGGCAAAAGTACTGGCGGTTAGAATGGAGGACTGCGTACCGGAGGTGATTGGGGAGGACCAAACTGGGTTCGTGAAAGGTAGGCAGCTGGTGGCCAACCTGAGAAGATTACTTAATGTGATAATGATGCCCCCGGCGGGCAGGGAGGTGGAGGTAGTGGTGGCGATGGATGCCGAGAAAGCCTTTGACCGGGTGGAGTGGGACTATCTATGGGAGGTGCTCGGACGGTTTGGGTTCGGGGAGGGACTGGTGGATTGGATCAAATTATTATATCAGGCCCCGAGGGCCAGCGTCAGGACCAACAGAGAAGTGTCGGAGTACTTTAGGTTGTACCGAGGGACCAGACAGGGCTGCCCGCTCTCCCCGCTGCTGTTTGCGCTGGCCATAGAGCCGCTGGCGATTGCGCTGAGAGCCGCAGAGGGATGGAAGGGGATGGTGAGGGGTGGGGTAGAACATAGGGTCTCTCTTTACGCAGACAACCTGCTCCTGTACGTGTCAGACCCAGTGGCCGGGATGGGAAGTATACTGGGAATGTCGAGGAAGTTCGGCCAGTTTTCAGGATACAAATTAAATACGGCCAAGAGTGAAATGTTTGTGGTACAGGCAAGGGTCCAAGAGAACAGATTGAGAGGGCTACCGTTTAGGCTGGTTGAGGAAAATTTCCGGTATTTGGGAATCCAGGTGGCACAAGACTGGGGCAGGCTGCACAAGTTAAATTTGGCCAGGGTGGTGGAGCAAATGAAGGGAGAGTTTCGGAGATGGGATGCACTCCCGCTGTCGCTGGCAGGGTGGGTGCAGACTGTAAAGATGACAATCCTCCCTAGATTTCTGTTTGTTTTTCAGTGCCTCCCGATCTTTGTCCCACAGTCCTTCTTCAAAAGAGTTAACAGGATGATCATGAGTTTTGTCTGGGCGGGAAAATCCCCGCGGGTGAAGAAGGCGATGCTGGAGAGGAACCGCAGTGAGGGAGGGCTGGCTTTGCCGAGTCTGATTAATTATTACTGGGCGGCCAACATCGCTATGATAAGGAAGTGGATGGTCAGTACGGGGTCTATCTGGGAGCGGGTGGAGGCGGCTTCGTGCAGGGGCTCCAGCTTGGCAGCCCTGGTCACGGCTCCTCTACCGCTGCCGCCGGCCAGGTACTCCACCAGCCAGGTACTGGTAGGGACCCTGCGGATATGGGGCCAGTGGAGGGGCATGTAGGGGAGACGGGGGCGTCGGTTTGGGCGCCAATCTGCAACAACCATCGGTTTGCCCCCGGGAGTATGGATGCCCCCCATCGAGTATGGCGGCGGGCGGGGGTGGGAAGGGTGGGCGATATGTTCCTGGAAGGGAGCTTTCAAGTTTGAGGAGCTTGGAGGAGAAATTTGGGCTGGTAAGGGGAAATGATTTTAGGTACCTATAGTTGCGGGACTTTGTTCGTAGACAGGTCTCATCTTTCCCACGCCTCCCGCCAATGGGGATCCAAGACAGAATAGTCTCTAGGGGGGAAGAAGGGGAGGGTAGAGTCTCTGATATTTATAAGGTGCTCATGAGGGAGGAAGGTTCCCAGACGGAGGAACTGAAACTTAAATGGGAGGCGGAGCTAGGCGGGGAAATGGAGGATGGGCTGCGGGCAGAGGCCCCGAGTAGGGTAAATTCAACCGCGACATGTGCCAGGCTCGGGCTGATCCAATTTAAGGTCGTTCACCGGGCCCACATGACCGTGGCTCGGATGAGCAAATTCTTTGGGATAGAGGAGAAATGCACTAGGTGCGCGGGAGGACCAGCGAACCACGTTCACATGTTTTGGGCATGCCTTAAGCTTAGGGGGTACTGGGAGGGATTTGCGGGCGTCATGTCCCGGGTGCTAAATACAAGGGTGGCAATGGGTCCAGGGGTGGCAATTTTTGGGGTTTCGGAAGCCCCGAGAGTCCAGGGGGAGAAAGAGGCCGATGTTTTGGCCTTTGCTTCCCTGACAGCCTGGCGACGAATACTATTGGCGTGGAGGGACTCAAAGCCCCCGAAGACTGAGTTGTGGCTTGCGGACATGTCGAGTTTCCTGGGTATGGAAAAAATTAAGTTCGCCTTGAGGGGATCTGTACAGGGGTTCGCCCGGAGGTGGCAACCATTTATTGACTTATTTGCGGGAGAGTGAGCGTCAGCAGGGGTGGGGGGGGGGGGGGGGGGGGGGGGAAATAGAGTAGAGTAGAGTAGGAGGGATAAAATGGCGGGTAGTACCGGTGGGAGAGGAGCGGGCTTGTGCAGTATGTTACGATTGAAGTATTGAATGTACGTGGATGTTTCCACATTTTTGCCTTTTTTGCTTTCTTTCTGTTGATGTCTGTAACTATTTATAAAGCCAAAAACTACCTCAATAAAATTTTTATTAAAAAAAAAATCACTCACCTGATGAAGGAGCTATGCTCTGAAATCTCATGATTCCAAATAAACCTGTTGGACTTTAACCTGGTGTTATAAGGGAGAATAGAATGGGAGACATTGGTGTATGGTGGATAGAGACTTCTGCAGAGAATAAAACTGGCACAGACCTGATGGATTGTATGGCCCTTTTCTGGACATTCTAATTTAATAATCTTTATTGTCACAAGTAGGCTTATATTAACACTACAATTAAGTTACTGTGGAAAAACCCCACGTAGCCATATTCAGGCGTTTGTTCAGGCAAGCAAGAGGGAGAATTCAGAATGTCCAAATTACCTAACAGCACGTCTTTCTCGATTTGCGGGAGGAAACCGGATTACCCGGAAGAAACCCACGCAGACACAGGGAGAACATGCAGACTCCACGCAGACATTGACCCAAGCTGGAATCGAACCTGGGACCCTGGAGCTGTGAAGCAACTGTGCTGCCCACTGGGCTACCGTGCTAGAGCTTTCCAGCCTTTCAAGTCAGTCGGATCTTCTGGTCCTGCTGATGTGAACAGAGTTTTCAAAGGCTTGCTGGCCCCTCTTGTGAGCGATATGCAGCACCACAACTCACTGCACATCTGATTCAAATGTTAATATGCAAATTATAAAAATAGATCTATTTTAGAAATAAATATTCTGATTAAATTAAGACCGTCAGAAATATAGTCTGGGGGAAATGAGTTACACATTTATCCTAATTAGAATTTGCATTTAATTGTTCCCGGCGTGTTAGTGGTTGAATGCTTTTTCAGGAAAGTACATAATGCCTGATTTAAATTAGTTTATATTATATCGACTACAAAAGTCTTATTTTCTTTGTAAATTGCATCAACACATTAATGGCAACTATTTTGTTCTAATCGCTGCTGGAGGCAACTTGGATCTTTATAATTTTTATATTACTTGAACAAAATTCAAATGTTTACTTACTTTCATGGCTTTTTATGGCATACACATCAATAGTTGGGTCAAATTCACCAGGAGCCAATGGTCTTGAACTGTTCAGTACATTTCCGGGGCTATCCGGAGGCGTTCCACATGATCCGGTTGTATGGGCTCCTGCTCCATCACTTTCTCCTTCATCTTCTTCGTCCTCAAAATCCATTTCTTCCTGTTCAGCTCGCTCAACATCATGAATACCAACCAGAAGACTGTAGTCCATGATCTTCAACTGAGCAAGGAACTGAAGTAAAATTATAGGAAGTGAAAATCATAGTTAAATGCTCTCACAATTAGAAACAAAACATGATATTAATTTGCCTTGTAGAATAAAAAACTTTATTTATTACATTAGAAATAAGCCAGTGCATTTGTAGAATTCCTCTGGGCTGGGGAGAGGAAAATATCAGTCAAGCTTCCCATTCTTGAGGGGTCTTTATTTAGAAACTATGATGCAAATGCCAACAGGGTCTGGCTTACCAAAATGTGAATAGCTTTCAACACTTATTGGGCCTGAACCTCCTCAAAGGTGACACAGTCGGATTGTCACTCCTCTCCTAGTTTTTCATCTTAAATTCTTTTCCATCCTATGCCGTCTGACCTTCCGACTCATGCCGAGCAAGATCCAGGCAGTGAAACATGTCCCTGGGGACTTGCAGCGAGGGCAGTTCTGTCGGAGTAGTTTAGCACAGGGCTAAATAGCTGGTTTTAAAGCAGACCAAAGCAGGCCAGCTACACGGGTTCAATTCCCGTACCAGCCTCCCCGAACAGGCGCCGGAATGTGGTGACTAGGAGCTTTTCACAGTAACTTAATTTGAAGCCTACATGTGACAATAAGCGATTTTCATTTAATTTAATTTCAAAAGGAAGCCATAACCCGGGGAGGGGGGGGGGGGGGGGAGGCCTCGAGGGGGAAGGATTTTGGTCAGGTCTCGAGGGAGGTTGGTGGCATTGGATCTGGGGAGGTGGGGGAATCCTATTGATTGGGGAATTCCTACATTCCCATCGAGTTCCTTAAGGGATGGGAGGAGGCCATTAAGGGAAGGGGTAGTAGGTCTGTTGGGGGGGACCCTTAGGGGTTCGGTGTGGGACTGTACAACAGTAATCCAGAGATTAGAAGTAGAAGAGGTTTTAAATTCTTCCAACTTTTTCTGGGTAACTATTGATGTAACCCAGTCGGGACCATCTGAAATTTGCAACTTAATTGAATTTTCATATGGTTCCCCGGGCAGGGAAACTGCTCAGGGGACATTTGTACTTGCGGGCAATTGCCATGGAAACCCTTATCTGTGAACATCTGAAGGGGATTCCCGAACGCAACTTCCCCCCCCCCCCCCCACCACCCCCCCACAGCCCGAAGGTGCCAGATGTATGTAGAACTGCACCCAATATGACTTAAAACATTGATTAGAACATAGGAAAGAAAGAAGAATTTGCTCTTAGTCTTATTTTAGTATGCAAGCTAAATTCATAAATAAAATCAGTAAGTTCTGGGAAAACTCAGCAGGCCTGGCAGCATCGGCAGAGAGAGAAACAGTACAGTTTTGCACTGAATATAACTTCTTCAGAACTGAAGTAAACTCAAACCATGGTAACTGCAGAGGTGCCACAGACATCAGTAATCCTTATACAAGAACAGATGATAATTAGTGTTCATGATAATTGATAAGGTTTAATCTGCATGTTAAAGGAAGGATATACTTGCATTGGAAATGGTACAGCAAAGTTTGCTTGATTGGTCCCTGGGATGAGAGGGTTTTCATATGACGAGACACTGATTAAATTGGATCTATGTTCTCTGGAGCTTAAAAGAATGAGAGGTGATCGCATTAAAATATGCAAGATTCTGTAGGGACCTGACAGGGTGGATACTGAGAGGTTGTTTCCCCTGGTTGGGGTATCTAGAACACAGTGGCACAGTCTCAGGATAAGGGGCTAATCATTTAGAACCGAAATTAGAGGAAATTCATTCACTCAAAGGCTTGTGAATCTTTGGAATTCACTACTGCAGAGGGGTGCGGATGTTCCATCGTTGAGTATATTTACGGCTGATTTAGACAGATGGTTGACTCTTAGGCAATATAGGTAGCAGATGGGAAAGTGGAATTGAAGACCTATTTCTTAAGTTTTTGTGACATGCTCATTAACTTCTGTCATACCCCTCACGAGGTTCACGGGGAAACCATTATCAATCTCCCTTTGGGGCTCATGGCTTACGAGCTTCCCAGGTAGGGGAGGGAGGCCCGGGAGGGAGGCCCACCCAGTTGGGGTACGTAAAACCGAGCATAAAAGCCGGCCCAAGCAGGGACCGGCATGTTGGCTGTCCCCACGGGGAATGTGATTGCAGATAGGAACTGTCGTGGGCAGCTTTTTGTTACAAGTGAAATAAACCTTTTTCTTCCTACTGTTGAATTCCATGGCCATTAAAACTTCCTGACAAACAGAAATACAAGAACTTGTACTCATTATATATTTATGCAAACAGATTTCCTTCAGCATTGCGAATGGAACTTGGGTGGCATAAGGCTATGCACCTGGTAAAGCCTTGTTGTATAACATTTTTGAAGACTGGAGCATGGAGATGGAGGTGAAACTGTCCAGAGGGTGTAGAAAGCAGAAAAATGCGATGCAGCTGAAGTGCATGCAGCCCTTGGGAGGAAACATAGGAGGCTGGAGTGCTGGAAGAGAGGCTAGTTAGGCTGGGGTTGTTCTCCTTAGAGCATAGAAGGGACCCGATTGAGGTTTACAAAATTATGAAGGACATAGATGGGAAGAAATTTTTCCCCTTATTTGACGGGTCAATAACTATGGAGCCGAGATTTAAGGTAACGGGCAGGAGATTTAGGAGGGATTTAAAAAAAAGCATTTTCACCAAGAGGGTGGTGGGAATCTGGAGCTCACTGCCTGAAAGGGTGGTAGAGATAGGAACCTTCACAACTTTTAGGAAGCGTTTAGATGAGCACTTGGAATGGCATAGCATACAAGTGCTGGAAAATAGGCTGAAAGTAAATAGAGAGCTCTTCAGGGATGTTATGGCAAATCCCCACAACATTTTCCTCAGTCCTGCATAGCGGGTTTTTTCAAAGTGCGGGTCATGACTTATAGGTGGGTCGCGGGCGGATGTCAGGAGGGTTCGCAGAGCAATCGGTTGAGATGTTCCTGGGGTGGTCCCAATTGTGCGAGAAGCGCCTATCGGCTGCTACCGCATTTAAATTGGCAATGGCAGCTGCTACCGGCTTTTAAATGAGAATGAAACAAGGTTGTGTGCAGTCTTCCGACCAGAAACGTCAGCAGTGAACAGGTCACGCACGCTGCACGTACACCTGCCGTCAAGTGCCCTGTATGTATGTGCTTTTGGCACCAAATCACAGAGGAGAGCTTCTTCCATTTCCTAGCTACTAGCAAGCAAGGCAAGAGGACTCTGAAGAGGGATCATTTTATTACAAGGACGAGACGGCCTGAGACACAAATAGGCAGCGTACCTACTGGCCAAGATCTCACATCTGAATCTGCTGGAGAGATCTGCTCAGGAGAATCCATGGCAGGACAGGACAGAATAGTGCTAGTGTTAGCTCTGTACAGAGCCCAAGGGTCTCTGGTGATCTGATGGCAAAGAAGAAACTTAACTTGGGAACAAAGCGGTATAAAGATGATTTATTGAGTTTGGTTTTGTCAATTGTGCCAATCAAATAAGAAAACCATGCCCATGTGTGTTATGTGCAGGGAAGTACTGGTGAATGAGAGAAGTTTCAGGTTTTGAAAGACAAGTGGTGGGTGAAAAGTTCTTTGAGGTTGAGACCCCAGAGTAAGTTATTAACTTGCAGTTGACTTCAAATATAAAGACTACGTTGCCTGTGACAGTACATTAAAAACATGCCAAATGTTTGAGGTTTCAGCATTCTGGAGTAGCACCTCCCAGGAGTATTCAGTGCAGAGTAAAAAAGCATTTTGTTGCTATTACCCTTCACAATGACCTACATGTGCGAGGTTGGATTTTCCATTCTCACAAAGATGAAGACGGCGCAAAGGAACGGGCTGAACTCTGCATCTGATATGCACATTACCCTCTCCTCCTGTGAGCTGGATTAGAGTGAGATTGTGAACATCAAGCACACTCCCCTTTCGTATTAAAGGTAAGTGAACATGGTGTGTTGCAAAGGGCAGCTGGTGTGGGTCATGAAGGTCGGCTGCGTGGGTCCCCGGAAAAAAAGGTTGGTAAACGCTCCTCTTTGGAGTCTCCTGCCATGATGGAGTTCCGGGTAAAACAGTTGCTTTGGGAATCTGGTGTCAGGAATTCGAATGGTATCTCGCACCCAGCAAAGCTGGTTTTGAGTGATTAGCATCTCGATGTTGGGCATGTTGACTCAGGAGAGGACAACCTGTCTCGGCATCAGATTGAGGGGATCTTGTGAAGACACCACTGGTTGTACTTCTCCAGTTCTTTCAGATGCGGCTGTAGGCTATTCAATTCTCCAAAGCGCATAGGAGCGAGAAGATCACTGCTGCCCGGTAAACCATAACGTTAGGTTTGAGATCCTGGTCCTCAAATACTCTTTTCCTCAGTCTGCGAAGACTGAGTTGACACACGGAAGGCTACATTTTTTCTCCTACATCAGCTTTCATCGAGAGGAGGAATGCAAGGCACACAAAGTGGCCCACACTTTTCAGGATCTCACCGCTAAACCTAATCTATGGGAGGGAGGTACTGTGCTGTGAAGCTGGTTGGAAGACGACCTTTGTTTCCTGGCTGTTCAGTGGAAGACCATTTTCTCAAGCATTGGAGAAGGAGTCAACAATGATCTGGAGCCAGTTTCTGAGTAAATGCACAGAAGTGTCATTTGCATACCAAAACTCAAACCCCCGTTGAAAGTAAATGAACACAATATCAGTCACATTACTCTCAACAACCTTCTCCGTTAATACATTCAAGCACTGAATCTAATTAGGCAAACAGGATTTGCCTTGAAGAAATTTGTCTTGGCTGTCATGTCATTGAATAATTCATGTTTTTCCAAGTGACAATTAGATTTGTCCCAGGTTATTATTTCTAAAAGCGTATCCACCACCAATATAAGCCTAAATGGCAGTTATATCTGGTCTACCCCCTCCTCGTTTTTTGAACAGACTGTAACATTTGCAACTCTTCAGCCCTCTAGCATCACTCTCATACCCAAGGCGGATTAGAAAATGGTGGTCACGCCCTCCGCTAGTTACATATGTATGAATACACATCACCTATTCGAGGCAATTAGAAATGGGTAATACATGCTGGCCTTATCAGGACTACCCATGGATGAATAAGAAAACACATTGACCTAGATTGTTTCAGAATAGGACTAACTTTTGTTGCGACCAAAGATGTTATTTGCTGAGCGAGCCAAATCCCAGAGGGAAACTTGTCTTACCATACTATTTTTTGTAGTCTGAAAGCGAGCAGAAAAAACTACTGATCCCTGAAGCATAGAACTCCAGTAACACTTCTAAGATTTAAAAACGTTAAAGATTTATGAACGCGAAGAAAAACAATTAAGCACCTAAGATTAAAGTTGTGTCAAATCAGTCTTAAAACATGCCCCACCACCACCCCCCAAAATACACTTGGTCAGAACACACAAATAAACTATTTGGCATCAACTCCCGTATAGATATTTAACCATAAAAATTCAGTAATATTACCCAAGGCAATAACTGCTGTCACTTTAGTACAGGTATACCATATGACTTCTCAAACCCTTCCAAACTGCTATAGAAATCCAAGAAATTCAGAAACAAAACTGCTTTCTGAAATAAGACTTTTCTGGCCTGACCGGATGACTGTTTCAGAATTCACAGCTTCTCAGAACAGAGCTGGTCTCAGGACATCTCCCCACACATCCACCCAACACAACCACGCAACCCAGGACATCTCCCTCACACACAGTCCCCCAACTCAGGACATCTCCCCACACAGTCCCCCAACTCAGGACATCTCCCTCACACACAGTGCCAAACTCAGGACATCTCCCCACACAACCACGGAACCTAGCACATCTCCCTCACACACAGTCCCCCAAATCAGGACATCTCCCTCACACACAGTCCCAAACTCAGGACATCTCCCCACACAACCACGGAACCCAGGACATCTCCCTCACACACAGTCCCCCAACTCAGGACATCTCCCCCCACACACAGTTCCCCAACTCAGGACATCTCCCTCACACAGCCACCCAACTCAGGACATCTCCCCCATACACAGTCCCCCAACTCAGGACATCTCCCCCTCACACAGTCCCAAAATCAGGATATCTCCCCACACAACCACGGAACCCAGGACATCTCCCTCACACACATCTCCCTCCCCCCAAATCAGAACATCTCCCCACACAACCACACGACTCAGGACATCTCCCCCATACACAGTCCCCCAACTCAGGACATCTCCCCCACACACAACCACACAACTCAGGACATCTCCCCCACACACAGTCCCACACTCAGGACATCTCCCTCTCACACAGTCCCAAACTCAGGACATCTCCCTCTCACACAGTCCCAAACTCAGGACATCTCCCCCACACAGTCCCCCAACTCAGGACATCTCCCCACACAGTTCCCCAACTCAGGACATCTCCCCACACAGTTCCCCAACTCAGGACATCTCCTCCATACAGCCACCCCACTCAGGCATCTCCCCACACAGTCCCCCAACTCAGGACATCTCCTCCACACAGCCACCCAACTCAGGCATCTCCCCATACAGTTCCCCAACTCAGGACATCTCCCCCCACATACAGTCCCCCAACTCAGGACATCTCCCCACACAACCACCCCTCAGCTTTTCTTAAATATCCCTTTTTCCCTTGTACGTCTGATTCCATTGTCCTCATGGTTCCTCTTTGAATAACTTTTCCAAAATATAACACTATTTTATTGCCTCCACTTTCAGGTCAATAGAACTTAATAACTTTCTCCTGTTTACTTATAAAAACCATTCTAAGTTGTAAAAGTCCCTTAAACTCTCTGTTGAAATTTAACAGCTAGAAGCCAAGTATCTATCTATCTCCTAATGCAAACTTTAAACCCCAACCTTTTTACTTGTAAATCCAACTTCACCATAGCCTCTCATTACAAATGCATGCCATTTTCCTTTTATCTTTCAACTCTCAGACAAACTGTCTCTATTAACCTTTGCCTCAGCTTAATTAAGTCATGTATACACACACACACTCTTCTTTACAGAAGACCACCAAAATATAAAAAAGAATAACATCCATCTTTGCACTGTGCAATCTAAAAAACAATGTAATATCCTTCTGCTAAATTGGAGGTGTCTGCCCTTTTAAGCCCATCATTTCTAATTGAATAGATAAACAACACAAGAGGTGGGTGATTTCATACAAAGGTTGATTGCTCTTCAATGTTGATTATGGGCTTTGGTATTTTCTCTTCCTAAAGAAAGTTCTGTTAAATCTAAAAGAGTACAGCACAGAGCTTTGCATTTGATGATGTGTGATGGGCATGCAATAGAAAGGAAATACATAGGTAATGCTTTGGTGAAAGTGCAAAGGTTCCGTTGTCTACTCAACAGAGAGTCAGATGTGGTATTTATAAAGACAGTAACATTGTAACAAATAAAACACTATATAATATTAGCTATTGTAAGTACTGCAGTATCTCTTCGACATCTCAAATTTCTATCTTTGTTTTTTCATATATGGTGGTGGGGTTGGATGGTAAGTTTCTGAGAAATTTGCATTAAGGAGTATGCTATCTTTGTGGTGCCATGGGCATTGGAATGCATGCCGACATTTTCACTAGAAGCATATACTAAAATATATAAATATGCACCACATATTATATTATTATCCATAATAAAATCATACATAAGCACACTCTTCCTGCTAACATTTTCCATTATAAATTCCTACAGTAGCTCCACTGAAGGATTAGGCTATAATTATAGCATGACACGTTTAGATAAGCAGATACCATTTTAAATATGGACATCAAATTTTCTAATGGAAATATAAAATTAAGAACAGCATGTATGCTTTTAAAATAGGGTCTCCTGCATGCCATGGTTCAATTATATCTGCCCTGTCTGCCTGCTTCACTTCAAAGCTAGACTTGATTATCGTTCCCTGTGTGCAATTCCATGGAAAACTGACCAATATGTACGCATATGCTGACAAGCAGATCTGTTGACATTGCCAATGATGAGCCAGAAGATATATGCTGTTTCATTAACAGTGTTGACAGTGAGAGACAGAAAAGGGTTGACAGGAAGTACATGCTCTAATCAAGATTTTATAATTCAGAGTTATAAATTGATATCCATTATAGAAATAGAAGGGTGTATAATAGGGTTAGATTAGGAGGAGTATGGGAAGACTTTTGCACAGCGTAAATGCCAGCATAGAAAATTGGGCCAAATAGCCTATTTATGTTCCATAGACTCGATGTAACTTGATGTAACACATATAGGGCGGGATTCTCCTGAGGTCAATGGACTTTTCCATGGTCCGCTTCCCGCCCGTGGCGATCGTGCAGCGGACGGGGCAGAAGAATCCAGCCCACAGTTTGTACTTCCTAAACCAATTGGGACATTAAAAATTTATGCACACTTATTTCTTAAACTTATATACAAAAAGGTAACATCACATGAAGAATATAACAGATACCCAATAACGGATTTCGAAGCAGTATTTTAATTGATGTGTTTAAATCAATTTAAGACCACAATATAAATGGCTTATAATACCAAAATTACTATCATTATTTATAATAAGGTTTTCATGTTCTGAAGGGTTTTAATATCGTGCAGACAAATGGCATTGGAGAGGAAATTGATAGTGTTCTACATTCTTAATATGTGATGAACTTCATATGATAATTCTCAGATAATGATTAATGATCATGTCTCCTTCAGTGCTGGATTACTGAGAAAATTGCATCTAGAGGATGTATATCAAACAGTTATAATTTTGAGATGCCCTAATGAGGTAGTTGATAAACTGGAAGGATGAGCTTTAAAAGCTAATCTTGCTCATTCCTTACTTTTCTTATGTTCTGCATCTGTCCAAAAAGTATTTTGTTTATTATGAAGATTACGTTGACTGTCCAAAAAGTATTTTGTAAAAATGCAAAGCCACAAAATTACTAATTTTATTTTTAATGCGTGTTGGAATTCTGTTATTTCCAACAAGTCAGCCATTTACTTAAAACCCCAAGTGCCACAGAACAATACTCATCACGAAAACTACGTCACACCACACATTTAATTTGTACTTTGCTCATTTATAGCCAATTGAAAGAGAGAATTAGTGCTCACTCTAAATGCAGTCGACCAGATTACGCTGTTTGTTATGAAGAGTACATTGACAGTCCACCTGCTAAATGACCATTTTAACAACGGCATAATGCAGGATGAATTTAAGTTTAGTTGTCATAAGTTTTCTAACATTTTCATCAATATGGCTTACATCATAGTAGCCTGGCCCTTTAAATGAGATATCTGTGATAAATTATCAAAATGTAAATAAATTAAGTAGGCATTTGGTGTTGTGTTAATTAAACTATCAATGCTAATACAATGCAACACATCTTACAAAAAACTTCCACGCAATAATTGAGTCAATTATCCAGGTATCCAAATATCCCAATCAAACACTACCAGAAATAACATGAATTGGGCAGATAGGATCATAGAAGAGATGGTATATAATTTACATATTTTTTGATGGAAAGCACGGATTGAAAAGTGAAAACAAAGTTGTTGAAGCCAATTGTGTTTTTTAGTGCCCTTCTGCACTCCCTACTGTATTATTTTGAGTACTGGTGGTTCTTTAAGGGTTGTGGAAGATATAGAAATAGAAAGTTTCAAGAAAGTACCTTTTTCAATATTTCTATGAAAAATACTCTCATGAGTAAGCTAGTTTATTTTATTAATAAAGGGTGAGCCCTTGAAAATGTCAGTAACAAGTAAAGTAAAGTATCAAAACAAATTATGAGGGAACCTGCCCAGATACACAAAAATAACTAAGTAAAACTGAAAAATGAAACAAGGTCTGTATGATTCAATAAGGCACTCGGAACCAGAGGGAAATTGACGGGTTTGGGGAAATGTCAATTTTATTGAAATCAATGAAGGTTAATAGTGGGCAGATTATAAAACTGGTATTCCTTCTATTCCTGATATTCTCCCAATGGTGGATGAGATTTAAATCAAAACCAATGCATTAATTTGCAAGAGATATTTTATTCAGGCTGCGATGCTGCTGGTATATTTCAGTCATTATATTACATTACATTATATTACAGAAATTATAGTGTGCCCACCATCACCTGACCCTCTCCATGCCATGACTCAGGTTCTGCATCACTGAATCAAGCTTTGGCGTTTACCTCCAATTAATTTGTTTTGTGAAAGAGGTGAACTCCATTGAGTTTAGAAGTAGGTTGGACGTAATCCACTCTCCATAAGGCCAGTGGTGACACCTTCAATCACCCAAAATCATACCTGGGTTTGGGGTGGATAGTTCACAAATATGTTTACATATAGCTTCTAATTATAATCATTTGGGCATTAACAAAATGGCAGACAGTATATGCACTACGGTATACAGAAATGAAATAACTGTGATAATGATTCAAAGAGAGAGGCTCAAAAATCAATCAACTTACCCCATAATACACCGAGTCTCATCTTAGTTCTGTGTATGGGCAATATATTAGTGCATAAGCAGAAAAGATCATGGGCTTGATTCTCCATTTCAGCGGCTAAGTGCCGGCTCAAACAGAGAATTTGTGGGAGGTTTACGGCCAAATAATTGGCGCCAACTCCTCACCGATTCCAGGACTGGTGAGGGGCTAGCAGCAGCATCGGGTAAAACCCCCAGCTCCCGTGCTAAAAACAGCAGGAGAATGTCCGGGTCCCTTGCCATGCATGCACACAGCTGATGACATGCAGCTGTTGCGCCGTACAGCGTGGCGCTGGCCGTGCATGGACCCGACAGTGCCATCTGCAACGGCACAGGCCACCCCACCAGTCCTCCCAGCCTTCACGGAAGCCCCCCAGCCAGCGGCATGGATCCCGGCCGAGTGTGGCGCCGCAGAACACAGTCCACAGCTGCCACGCCGGGTTCCTGAATGCTGAGACCACACGTGTCGCGGGCCGTCATAAACTCGGCCCATCGGGAATGGAGCATTGTGGGAGGGCCTGCCGATGACGCGCCAAAACCATTGCAATGTTGCGTGATGCGATTATGTCAATTCCAAAGGGGCGGAGCATGGCTGACCAGTGTCAAACTGGCACCGGTCCCGATTTGGTTGTCGGAGTTGATTCTCCACCCAATCGGCAATTACAATATCGGCGTCGGGCAACGGACAATCCAGCCCCATGTATATGTTATTATAGAGAAATTTAATTGTCCATGAACGCAGCAGATTTCCTTGTGCTGCTCACACTGGGTGCCAAAGAGGTAGAAAATGTCCAGAAAAAGATTTACTTTTAAGGTAAGTCGTCATGGGCAATGAGATTGGTGTATGGCCTATAAGTGTTCTAAACATTAATGAAGTACAATCCTCTGCAATGAGTGTTGCATACACCAGGACCACACATTTGGAAATGGAATTTATCTTATACAAATGCAGCAACATACATGCAGATAAGGCCAAAGTAAGAACCTTAGTTACTCATGACAGGCTTAAAAAACTGGGTCTATTTACTTTAGAATGGTATAAACTTGGAGGTGATTTAACAGAAGTTACTAAAATAGTTAATGGGCTCATTGATAGATTATTCCAGTTTGGCATACTGGGAGGGACCAAGAGACATGTATTCAAACAATGCAAAAGTAAGGATCACATAGATCTTAGGTGGTTTCCCTTCTCTCGGAGCATAGTGAACCTCTGGACTGAGTTTCTGGCTTGTGTGGTTTAGACAGACTCTTTCAAGGTGGGAGATGGACAGGTTCTCAGGTGAGATCAAGATTATCTCATATAAAAGGTAAACGAATTAACAGTTAATGTACATGTGATTTGGACTGATTTCCAGTGCCTGACGTAGTTGGAGAGGAATTTGCCAAAGTTATTTGTCCCTGATGGTTTTTTTTCTCTTCTTGGAAGTTACAGGACTGTGGGGTATGCAGCATCTAATCGAGATATTCCAGAGGTAGACTTGATGGTCTTTTTTGCATGTCATTTCTGTATGGTGACATGTACTTCAATCATAAGCAGAAAAACTCAAACTATACAATCCTTATTTGGGTTTCTCACCTCAACATCCTTCTTGAGTTTTTCAAGGAACATTTTTTTGTTGTTTTCATCAATGCAAATTTTTTGCCCATCATTTATAAAATCATTGTCCTTGTATGTTGGCAGCTCCTTGGCCTGTAACAAAATGCACAGTCAATCGCAAATTCTTTAGTCAAAGTAAGTGACAGATCATGAAAATCTTCAATCTATTTCTGATTAAAATAACGTTCAATTCACATTTGTAAGCGTATTTCAAACAAATAGAAACGCAAAATGCTTTCCTAAATTAAGGGAGTTGGGTCTGAACCAGAGGTGGCGCACTTGAGCTGATGCAAAACAGTCACTGACATAGTGGAAGATCAAAATTTGAGCAAATGCAACATTTGAAAAAACACAACAGTTTGTCTTCTGAATTAATATTCGGTATTGTCACCTAATCATCCCTGCCCCAACATGATTCTGCACAAAAATAAATACACCCTCAAGCTCAATGCAAAATTATCCCAATTGGAAACAGCAGGACAACCAAAAGAAGCATCTGTCTAACAGTAAATGGCCTGGAGTTTTGATGCAGTTGCACTTTTTAAAAAAAGCAGTGCGCCTGAAATTGGCAAAAAACAGCGCAAAACACATCGCAGAACCTTTTTGTCCGGCACAACTTGAATTTCATGATCTGTTGTGCAAGTTTAAATGACCTTTTGTGCAAGTTTAAAATACATCATACTAGGCGCCAGTCTAGACTACAAAACTGGCCATGTTTCCCAAACTGATATAATCACCACTTGAAATCTTGCTTGATTGGTGATTGAGGAGGATATTAAAAATCAATTTTTGGGAGCACAAGGACACTAATATAAACATTTTAAAAGATTTTGAATATAATGTTGCTCCATTTATTAAGTAACTGGCTACCAAACAGCAATAAAACTAGCAAAACATTTGGTGTCGCTTTTATTAAACTTCATTTCCAGTTATTTAAAATATGGGTTACACACAATGTGGATGAGACACTCTGATTAAAATATTTTTGTAATTATCTCATTGTCAGCTATATTAATAGAACTATATAGAGTTATTTAAAAACAAAAGGATTTTTTTTAAGCAAGAATGTTTTAAAACATTACATCCACAAATGATTGCACTGGTTAATGGCAGACTGTGTGCTAGGCGAGATATAAATGAGAATAAAGCGAACAAAGAACAATACAGCACAGGAACAGGCCCTTCAGTCCTCCAAGCCTGTGCCTGTCATGATACCACCCTTGGCCAAAACCCTCAGCATTTCCTAGTGGCATATCCCTCTACACCCATCCTATCCATGTATTTGTCAAGATGTCTTTTGAATGCTGTTAATGTATCTGTTTCCACAATCTCACCTGGCAGCGTGTTCCAGGCACTCACCACCCTCTGCGTAAAAAACATGCCTCGCACATCTCCTCTAAACTTTGCTCCACGGACCTTAGACCTATGACCCCTGTGACAGACCCCTCCACCCTGGGAGAGTACCTGCCCTTCCATTCTATCCATGCCTCTCACAATCTTGTAGACCTCTATCAGGTCACCCCACAATCTCAGTCATTCTAATGAAAACAGTCTGAGTTAGGCAAGAAACAGGAGATTAAAAAACATTTCGCAAAACTAGCATGATGTTGGCGCAATTTGCACCTGGATCGCACACCGCATCAAAAGAGGAAACTCTACCATGATATAAACAAATGTGGCAGTATTTGCTGAGTCAGAATGTTGTACTGCCCAATAGCAGAAAATTGAAGCTATTCTGATTGGTTCTTGATGGAATCCATTTTTTGATGGTTGCCGAGGGGGCACTCACCAGAACTCTATCCGTATCATTTTATTCAACTTCCTAGCCTGTGTCTAATCCATTTCTAAGAATGAATTCTTCCACTCTTCCATTCAGCCAATGTCACTGGACCAGTAATTCAGAGACCCAAGCTAAGGATTTGGGGACATGTGTTCATATCCTATCACGGCAGCTGGTGGAACTTAAATTCCATTTAGAAAAGATCCTGAATTGAAAGCTAGTCTCAATAATGGTCACCATAGTCAGGATTTTCCAGTCCCACCCATGACGGGAATTGTCATGAGCAGGACAAAGAATTTGAAGGATAAGCCAAAAGTCCGTTGACTTTGGTGGGAATTTCCAATGGGAACTCTCAGCCCATGAAACTTTCATTCATCGTCATGAAAACTCATCTGGTCACTAATGTCCTTTAGGGAAGGGTATCTGCTGTCCTTACCTGGTCTGGCCTACATGTGACTTCTGATCCACAGCAATGTGGTTGACTCTTAACTGCCCTCTGAAATGACTTAGTATGCCACTCAGTTCAAGGATAATTGGGGATGGGCTGGCCTTACCAGCCATTCCCACATCCAATTAAAGAATAAAAAAACCCTTGAATCTAATTTGCTTATGCCCCAATTTGTTTCCTCTACTGCTGCCCAAAGCCCCTTCTATGCCTATAACCACAGGGAATGGTTTCTCAAATGTTCCCTTGACTGATTCTTCTGCCCATCTTTTGTACACTTCAACTAATCAAGAACTCTGGAGTCTCTTCCTGCATAAAGCCCCACACAGTCACCAGTCCTGCTTCCATCCTTGTTCAGATCCCTTGGATCCTGATGCCCACTTCAAGATCCTTGTGCTGGATTTTCCCTTTCCAGTATGTTTGAAGGTGAGTGGGGAGGCTTATAAAATTCAGTGTGTAGCTTGCCCACTGCCTTCCTTCCTGCTCCCAACCTGTTTCCCATTTTACTTTGGTGTGGTGGAGATTTAGGTGGCACACCTGCCCTGAGCTGATTAATGGCCACTTACAGGCTCCATCCTGAACCCACCATTTTTTTTACACATTGCAGAGGGAGACCTATGTCAAGTGGGTAGCTAGCAGCTTTTACTGGGTGGGCTGGTGTCAGGCAAGTGGGGAGAGATCACCTTTGGGGAATCCAGTGTCCATCACCGGCATCTCTAGCTCCTCCCCAACCCCCCTCTCCACAACTCCTACCATCTCCCCTCTCCCAAATGTCTAACCCCTTGTCTACATTGAATCAAGCACTCGCTTGGGCCTGCAGGAGTGGGGGCCCACCAATATCCTGGATTGACCTCCAGTCTGGCCTCCATGCTTCCTCTTCGTCGGGCACTGGCTACAGTCCCAGCACTGGTCAACGTTCGAAGCTGGTGTCGCTGGGAATACAAGAGCTGATTGGATTGCTTGGTCGCACTTTGAGACAAAATTTCCTCTCTAGTTGGGGCCTTGCTCTGGGCAAATTAATACCCTGCTGAGCATAACATGAATGCAGAGCAGCCAGCTTTTTCGTGTGTGTGGTGATCCACCACTGTATATATGTGTGTGCCTCTTTTAGGGGATGTACTATAGTACCTGCTATTACAGGTTTGCCGGTAAGCCCCTGCCGGCTAGCTCCGCCCACAGGGAGCAGTATAAATATTCATAAGCTCTTCTGAGCTACCATTCTACAGCTGCAGTTGAGGGAATAACATCTCATGGTAATAAAGTCTCTTTTGTACCGTTTCGTGTTTCTGTGTGCAATTGTTTGCGCATCAATTTATTACCGTGAGATTTCCCAAATCATGGACATCAGAATTAAACCCGACCGCCTGCAGCTGGATCCGCAATCGCTGAACGCCAGGAAAGATTTTAACCACTGGCTGGCTGTCTTCGAGGCCTACATCACCTCAGCGGACCCTTCACCATCGGAAGCTCAGAAAGTGCAACTACTTTACTCAAGGTTGAGCTCCAGCGTGTTTCCGCTGATACAGGACGCGCCGTCCTACGCCCATTCTATGGAACTGCTCAAAGAAAACTATGTCCAGTCGGCGAACACTTTGCTCAACACTCTTGCCGTGACAATGACGTTTCTTTATGGGTAATTTATGCACCTCATTCTGTATCTTCAGTTCCTCTGACATTTGGTGACTGATCAATCTTCATCCTCCCTGTTCTTAATATCGGAGCCTTATCTTTCAAACTTTATGACTTAACCTATTGAATTCCCTACTAAAACTACCTTGAAATGTAGAGAGAGACAGGAGCTGCAGAAAACCTCTTGCTTCAATAATGCCGTTGATCTCTCCCTCCCTCTCCAGCTACCTTTAATGTTTTCCTCTCTGGCTTGGAAAATTCACAGCTCTGTGTGGAGCACTACGAGGTGGTGACCATGAAAAAAAAAAATTGGTCAGTAATTAAAGGAGAGATTTCAATATTTTGCACGTATTTAGGAACACAGAAGACGACCATTCAGCCTGTTCCACCTTTTAATCATGGTGAATAGGGCAACACGGTAGCACAGCGGTTAGCACAATTGCTTCACAGCTCCAGGGTCCCAGGTTCGATTCCCGGCTTGGGCCACTATCTGTCCGTTCTCCCCGTGTCTGTGTGGATTTCCTCCGGGTGCTCCGGTTTCCTCCCACAGTCCAAAGATGTTCAGGTTAGATGGATTGGCCATGCTAAATTGCCCTTAGTATCCAAAAAAGGTTAGGTGGGGTTACGAGGACAGAGTGGAGGTGTGGGGATAGGGTGGAGGTGTGGGCTTAGGTAGGGTGCTCTTTCCAAGGGCCGGTGCAGACTCGACGGGCCGAATGGCCTCCTTCTGCACTGTAAATTCTATAATTCCATGAATCTGTACCTTAACTTCATTTCCCCACCTTTGCTCCCTATCCTTTGCTCCTTATCCTTTGCTCCCTTTATCGAACAAAAATATTGATTTCAGTCTTTAAAAATTTAATGGGCCCAGCATCAAAGCCCTCTTGTGCAAAATTATACCTCCTGACTTCACTCCTAATTTGAACGTTATTCCTTGTCCTGAATTTTGGATTTACCCCATCAGAGGAAATAGAGGAGCAATTTATTTTCATAGTGCCGCTTTTAGGGCTTCAATGCCATAAGAATCATGGGGAGATGGTGGCCAAGTGGTAATGTCACTGGACTAGCAATGCAGAGCCCAAGGTTAATGTCCTGGGGAACCCTGGTTCAAATTTTACTACGGCAGTTGGTGGAATTTAAATTTAATTCACTGAAAGCCGGTCTCAGTAATGGTGACCATGAAACTATCATCAGTTGTTAAAAACCCATCTGCTATCCCAACCTAGTTTGTGCCTCTGGACATCAGTAATGTGGTTGAATCTTAACTAAAATGGCCTAGCAAACCACAAGGGTAATAAGGGATGGGCAAGAAATGCTGGCCCACATCCCACGCAGACCATGCAGGTAGCGGCTTGCAACCCTGCCTGCACCTGAGGATCAAGGCAAATCTTTATAATGATGCTAGCAGCAACATCACACAAATGGATGTCTCCCCCACAGTTTATTTATAATTTAAAAAACCTCAATCAAATCATCTCTCAACCTTCTAAAATGAAGAGAATGGCAACCATGTTTATGCAACTTGTGCTCAGAATTTAACGCTTTAAGTGTCTATCATTCTGACAAATCTGCACCCCAACCGTGCCAAATTCAATATACCTTTCCTGTTCTGATGAATGGTAATCATTTACTTGAAACATTAACTCCCTTTCTCTCCACAGATGCTGCCTGATTATGCAGAGTAATTCCAGCACTGCTTTATTCCAGATTTTCAGCATCTGCCATATTTTGCTTTCGTTATATTCTACCTATGGTTCAGCATCTTAAACTAAACACATAACTCCAAAAGTATGATTGAACATACAACTGAATCCTCACACTTGGATTACAATCCCCATAAGATTAAAATCAACACACAAACACGCTTTCAGATTACATTTGGTATCGGTGTGCTAGCTTTTAGTGGATTTTTATATTTTGGCGCCCATATTCATTTGTTCCAGTCTTTCTCCATTAACAAATTCCAATATATCTTTCCAATATAAGAACTTCTCTGTATTGAATACCGTCTGCCATAGTTCACCAACTCACTTAGTCTCTGTCCTTTTAAAATGTTCTCCTCCCATCTATACTATACTATATTGGGCAACACGGTAGCATTGTGGATAGCACCATTGCTTCACAGCTCCAGGGTCCCAGGTTCGATTCCGGCTTGGGTCACTGTCTGTGCAGAGTCTGCACATCCTCCCCATGAGTGCGTGGGTTTCCTCGGTGTGCTCCTGTTTCCTCCCACAGTCCAAAGATGTGCAGGTTAGGTGGATTGGCCATTCTAAATTGCCCTTAGTGTCCAAATTGCCCTTAGTGTTGGGTGGGGTTACTGGGTTATGGGGATAGGGTGGAGGTGTTGACCTTGGGTAGGGTGCTCTGTCCAAGAGCCGGTGCAGACTTGATGGGCCGAATGCACTGCACTGCTTCTGCAGTGTAAATTCTATGATAATCTATGATACAACTTTTTATGCCTCCTAACTTACTGTAATCTTAAAACATGGATATATAACTCTATTCTTTCATCCAAGCCATTAATACATATGGTGAATCATTAAGACCCCAGTACAGATACCTGGGGAACACTATCTGCCATGTCCTTCCAATCAGAGAATCTTCTCTTTGTCACTATTCAGTATATCCTTCCTCACCCCATTACCATGCTACAAGGCTACCCCATTTCTGTGAGGTTTAACTTTTTAGAATTATCCTTTTTGCAGGTCCTTATCAAATGTTTTCTGCAAGTTTATATAGATAAGATTCATCGAGAGCCGCCTAACCTCCATGCTGGAAATAAATCCACTAGACTAGTAAGACATGATCTTAACACAGGCATATTGACTTCCTTTAATACATTTGGCCAAGTACTCAGTCTGTGATGATAGATTCCAATAGGTTCTTTATAATTGGTACAAAACTGACAAATCTGTAATTATCTAGTTTTTACCTTTTTAAACATATATCAATTGATTATCAATTTGTAGATTCTAAATTTTAACACAAAAAAGACTATTGTTAAAACATTTTAAACTTGTGGAGGCGGTGGGGGAGGGGGATGGAGGGAGAAGCATTTATTAACTCAACAAAAACATAGAACAACATCCTACTTGCATTCTTGGTTTGAAAAATAAAGTGTTGATTTGTGGATTAGCAGAGGCCAAATATTATCATATTAAACAATTTCAATAAAGTACTTAAAAAAAAGTACTTAAAAAGTGGTAAGTCACTGCATCAGTGCCAATTGCCAGTCCAGATAAATGGGGAGGTCATCTGGCTATAACCCACCTGCCAAAGTGAAAAAATTATCAACCAGCATTGCGGTGACCCATGCAATGTGGGAAAAGCCAAATGAGAAAGAATAAAGTACTTCAAAGTCACAAGTAAGCATCTTGTACGAGTAACACTCATGATAAAATATCTCTACAGCACTACCAGTCAATCAAAAAATAATAAATTCAAATTCTATTTATAAAAGGGAGAAATATATTTGGTTTGCACTTTTCTATTCTATTTCCCTGGGTGGGTGGATCATTGCTAAAGGGGAAAGGGGACGTGGCTTTGGCTATCACAGATAAGTTGTAAATTTCAATAATGGCAAATTGAAGACTGCAATGCAACAGTATCACACACATGGACTTCACTGCATTTGCTGCAATATTTTATTTAAATACTAAATATCAGTGCAAAGACAATTCTGATTTTAATGTCATTAACCTCAAGAGCCCTTCAATTTCCCATGCCACCAGCTTCTCCAATATAAAATCTATTTTTAATCTAAACTACAAAGCAGACTCGGTAATGCAAACCTGCAGTCCCTGATCTCTTGCATTATATAATCTAAAGGCCAATACATCTCTTAACCAATATTATGTATTTTTAAAGGGAGGTTTAATTTATATGGCAAAATCTAACCAATATAATGTAGGCAAATGGCAAAATCACTGTGCCTTGAAGAAAACACTGAACTCAACTCCTGAGGTTTCATTTGATACATCAGAACAAAGTCCCATTCAATAGCGAAGGAATGGGCGATGCTTCATAAATGGAATTTAACAAAACTGGTGGAGGAGGTTAGGGAGGATCTGAAGAGGTGGGACACGATGCACTTGACTTTGGCAGGGAGGGTCCAATGTCTGAAAATGACCATTCTGCCAAGGTTCCTGTTCATATTCCAGACACTCCCGATCTTTATACCGAAGACCTACTATCAAAAACTGGAAATGATTATTTAAGACTTTATATGGGTAGGGAAGGCGTTAAGGGTTAAGAGGACCCTATTGCAGAGGCAGCAGGGAGGGTTGGCATTGCCGAACCTATCACATTACTATTGAGTGGTGAGCGTGGAGAAGGTGAGGTGATGGTGGGAAGGAGGGGATAAAATGGGTTAGGATGAAGGGGGAATCCTGTAGGGGGTCCAGCATAAAGGCTATGGTGATGGCAGCATTGCCAATGCACTGGGCAGAAACTCAGGGAGCCCAGTGGTACAGTTCACAGTAAAGATCTGGAACCAGCTGAGCGGCACGGTAGCACAGTGGTTAGCACTGTTGCTTCACAGTGCCAGGGACCCAGGTTTGATTCCCGGCTTGGGTCACTCTCTGTGTGGAGTCTGCACGTTCCCCTGTGTCTGTGTGGGTTTCTTCCAGGTGCTCCGATTTCCTCTCACAAGTCCTGAAAGATGTGCTTGTTAGGTGAATTGGACATTCTGAAATCTCCCTGTGTACCCAAACAGGCGCCGAATGTGGTGACTCAGGGATTTTCACAGTAACTTCCTTGCAGTGTTAATGTAAGCCTACTTGTGACAATAATAAAGATTATTATTAGGAGGCACTTTCGGATAGAGGGGATGTTGTATGAAAACCACGATTTTGTGCCGGGGGAATAGATGGCACATATAGGAAGTGGAGAGAAGTGGGGCTGGTTAAGGCAGCCAACATAATTAAGGACCCCACGCACCCCAAACATATTCTCTTCCACCTTCTTCCGTCAGGAAAAAGAGACCAAAGTTTGAGGTCACGTACCAACCGACTCAAGAACAGCTTCTTCCCTACTGCCATCAGAATTTTGAATGGACCTACCTCGTATTAAGTTGATCTTTTCTCTACATCTTGCTATAACTGTAACATTATATTCTGCAGTCTTTCCTTCCTTCCTTACGTACGGTATGCATTGTTTGTATAGCATGCAAGAAACAATACTTTTCACTGTATACTAATACATGTGACAATAACAAATCAAATCAAATTAGATGACGCGGGCAAGAATGAGTGTCCTTCCAGGGGGTGGCAGACGAGTGTGAGAGTGTGGGTGGGAACCAGCGAATCATGCACAGATGTTCTGGGGCTGCAAAATGTTGCAGAGATTCTGGGCAGGAGTGTTTGCGGCGCTAGCAAGTGAGCCGGACCATATGGTGGAGATCTTTGGGATATCGGAGAGCCGGAGCTGATGGAGGGGAGGAAGGCCGATGTTGTGGCCTTCGCCTCTCTGATTGCTCGGTGACGAATCTTATTGAAGTGGCAGTCAGCAATGCCACCGCGGGTAAAGGCCTGGCTAGGGGATCTGTACGACTTTCTTCGGCTGGAAAAGATCAAATACGAGTTAAGGAGTTCAGCGGCGTGTTTTGAGGCAAGGTATGGGATGTTCATGACCATGTTTGAGGAGTTGTTCGTCGTGGGGTGGGGTAAAAAGAGGGGAAAGATTTGTTGGGAAGTTTGTTTCCCGAATTGTTTATCTATTGTAACTTTTCATATACGTTTGGAATCAAATACATTTGGAACAAAGTCCCATAGCGAGCGTGTTTAGCTGCATGTTTCCTGGCGCTCACAGGGCCAAGAAGCACATGGGTAAATAACCCGACACACATTGTATCAGAGGCCTAAGCAGGGAATGTCAAGGCCGCACATAGCCCCATTTTGTACACTGGGGACCTCCGCTTGCCGGAACTCCCCAGTGTTGCGTGAGATTGGGACACCATTTTCAAATAGCGTCCCAATTTCCAAGGCTCCCAAAGTGATCCCCAACCTCCTCCCAACCTGAATGCACTATGGGAGGGCCCCTGGCCCCCCAACACCCATGAAGGGCACCCCCGGCCCGATCGCGTGCACACAGAAATGTCAGCTTGGCACTTTGGGAGAGCCAACCTGGCACCATGAAGTGCCCATGCCAGCTAGCGGTGTCACCTGGGCACCTTGGCAGCACCAGGCCAGCACCCATGTGGCACTGCCAGGGTGCCTAGGTGGCACCAGCAGTGCCAGGGCACTACCCTGCCCAAAGGGTATGCAGATGGGGGCCTCCGATCCCTGCGGAGTCCCACACGAATGCCATTCCATTGCTCGCCAGAGGTCTCTGAGGCAAAGTGGATGAACTCCAAAGCCGTAGGTACCTCAGGAGTCTGCACATTAGATCAAAGCTTACTGCCTCGCTCTAATATGCAGATTTGCCAAAAGGTGATCCCGCCTATTGTGGCCGGAATTCCCCTTCCAACATCTTGTTAATCGCGTTGGAACTCACAAGGCGTGGTTGCCGGGTCGATCCCGGGAGTGGGGTGTTCCAGCATTCAATGACCACACTGCGCTGTAGCGAGCTGCTCTTCAATCGCAGCGTGACTGTAGGATTGCGTCCATTATGTTTGTGTTTATGTCTAGATGCAATGATGGTATTAGTTGAAGCTCATTATAAATGTCTACTGTAATTATGAAGTAAATTGTATAACTGTTAGTGACATTTAAAATGTTTCACTGTTTTTAAACTGTTTAACGTAACTCTAGCCCACTCACTCCAACTCTATATAAACACGGCTGTGCTGACTTGCAGTTTACACCATCTGTCCACAGCTTTTAAAAGTTTTAAAAAAATAAATTTAGAGTACCCAATTATTTTTTTTCCAATTAAGGGGCAGTTTTGCATGGCCAATCCACCTACCCTGCACATCTTTTGGGGGGTGAAACCCATGCAGACATGGGGAGAATGTGCAAACTCCATACGGACAGTGACCCAGGGCCGTGATTCGAACCAGTGTCCTCAGCGCCGCAGTCCCAGTGCTATCCACTGCACCACATTCTGCTCCTGCCATCTGCCCATAGTTAAGGTATAATTTGTAATGTAATGACTAAAGGGCCAGAATTTGCTGTCAGAATAAAAGCATGTGAATGATCACCATAATTTGTGGGTAAATGGTATAGCAAAGTTAGGCGAGGAGCAGATGCTTATTTAAATGCGAATATCCAAAAGTTGCTGTCAGAACTGCATCACTGCGTAGTTAGCTTCATAAAAGTGGAATCTTGTCCTCTGAACCTCCCTTTCTTTGGAAGAGACTTGCTGGACGGAATTCTCCGCCCTCTGGGATTCCCGTTTCCCACTGGCAGTGCACCCCCGCCCAACGGGTTCTTTGGCAGCGTGGGGTGCTTTCAATGGGAAATCCTATTCACAAACGACGGGAACAGAGAACTCCACTGCCAGTGAATGGCACACTGCGAAGAAACATGCGGCTAGGGAGCGGAGTATCCCCTTTGCTTTGCTACTGAAAGTTATGTCTTGTCATTACAAGCACAAATATTTTCATCAACATGGTGACAGTGAATGACTGCCCATCAACCTTTCAGGCACTGAAATGTAACTATTACACATACAGTTTACAGTGCAGAAGGAGGCCAGTCAGCCCATCGAGTCTGTGCCGGCCCTTGAAAGAGCACCCTACTTAAGCCCATGCTTCCACCCTATCCATGTAACCTAGCAACCCCACGCAATCTGTTGGACAGTAAGGGGCAATGTAGTGTGGCCAATCCACCTAACTGCACCTCTTTGGATTGTAGGAAGAAACCGGAGCACACGGAGGAAACCCACACAGACACAGGGAGAAAATGCAAACTCCACACAGTCACCCGAGACCAGAATTGAACCCGGGTCCCTAGAGCTGCGAGGCAGCAGTGCTGACCACTGTGCCACCGCGTTGCCCACGTATGCAGTCTCATTCCTTTAGGTTTTGAATTTTTCAGGAAACTGTAAAAGCGCTACATTGTAGAAGAATTCTTAGGTTTTTTTTCCTCTTTCAGTCTAATCTTTCTTCTCTATTTCTCTCTCTCTATCTTACTTGACATTGATTTCACCCCTTTAATACGTACCCCTTCTCAGTCCTTCCTGCGTTTATTTCCCAATCCTTAAATCTAATTAGTTAAGGTGGTACCCTGTTAATTTGGTTCCCTGATGCCCTGTTTCCCTCAATGCCATTATCGGCTTGCACTTTTCGCAACTTTGTGGACACAGTTGTGAGGTGAAAGGTGCAGGGGCACGTCTAATTGATGAATCTGCTGCGGGAAAATCTGGCCCATTATTTTTCTATATCTAGGTAGCAGCTTCTTGGAGAAAAGATACATCGCAAGGGATTTGTCGAATACTTCATCTGAGAAAGGTAACATTCTAAACCCCAGGTGCTAAACATATCCTTCTGTAAACAGGAAACACAATTTACTAACAAGTGTCTGGAAGATGCAGCATTGCTAAAGATGCAGTTTGTTTTAATTTTTTAAAACATTAAACTAAATTCTCTCCAAATTAGAAGCTGAATTTATTTTGCCATTAAACTAAACTGCCAGTTCATATTAGGTGTTGAAATAGTAGCAAAATCCTAAAAATATTTTCTAATAAATTACTAAACTTTTGTTTAGTTCTTACTGGCAATACAGATAAACAAACTGTTACTAGGAAAAAGGGCTGAATGGCATAGAGAGTTAACCTATTGTCCTTTCAGTTCTGGGGCCGTAGAGACTCAAATTTAGCACAAACCAATGGGATGGAAATACATCTTTTCCTCTTGATTGAAAGAATCCTACTTGACTAAGTTTAAGTGGATGTTGGCTCCTTGCCCCAGAGGACAGAACAGCTTAAATTCCAGCACAAATTGGAACAAAATTGACAATGACCAGGAGGGCATAGTTTTAACACTTGGGAAGAAATTACTGATACGATCCAGCCAGATCAGAGTGAGTTCCCCACTACAGATGGTTCAGATTGTATTTCACTTAGGAATACCTATTTATAATTTGACCCTCCATTTCTGTAATGACATTTCTCTACACATTGGTGTATTTTTGAACCCTCTCATGGATGTGGGCATCGATGGCTGGGCCATCCCCAATTGCCCCCGAGAGGTATGTCGCCGTAGGTGCACAAATTCCCTTCCCCTTCACCAAAAGAAGAAACTCAAATGAGTAAAAACTGCTCAATTACAACTGTCATTCTCAATCCAAACAATGTGTTTTTTTCCCCGGGTGCACAGACAATGTCAACACGATTGCTTGATGTTATGGGAATATTACTCAGGAAAAACTTGTTTAGCTCAATTAAAATTGTTTCCCAACTAAGCAGGTAAAATTGAGTTATAATTTCCTGCAGAAACCTAAGAGGTCATTGAACTCTCAAAGCCAGCAATATTCGAAGATGGAATCATAAAGATTCACAGTACAGAAGAAGGTCATTCTCTTACGCCTGCATTGCATGTTAATTAGAACAACCTCAAACTAATTCCACTGCCCCAACTTTTCATGATGCCCCTGTACCTTAGTCTATTCCAAATATGTATTTATATAACAATGTATTATTTATCAGAAAAAACATTGTTCCATAATAGCAATGAATATAGTATATTGCAAAGGAAAATATTCTTTGCTGAAGCAAATTCCTGAATTAATTTTCTATTTGAGTTTGACGTATTGTGAGGACGTAACAAGCAGGGTACATGAAAGGGAAACATTAGAGCTATTGCATTTTAATTTCCTAAAGATATCCGGTTCGATAAGGTGCCACATAAAAGATTGCCACAAAAGATAATGGGGCAGGATTCTCTGGACAAATTTCTAAGCCTGGTAGCAGGCGGGAATTGCAGCGTGCTTCCCAGCGCTCGATCCAACGAGGCCAGCAACGGAATTCAACATTAATTGGTCCACTTAACGAGGCTTCACGGGCTTCCCGTCACAAGTGAAGTCTCATCAGCTGATTCGTTGGGACCGCACTCGCCAGCCCCCCGCTAACAAGGTCGAGCAGCATTGAAGCAGCACTTTCTCAGACAACCCCAGCCAGCTCGCAACAATGGCGCAGAGGAGACCAGCCCCAAGATTCTGGGGCGCTGACCTGGGGAGGCTGCTAGACACTGTGGAGGCCAGGAGGGATGGCCTGTTCCCCCGAGGGTCCAGCCAGTGCTACCTGGGATGAGGAGGCGGTAGCTGTGAGCTTGGGGAGTGTGGCCAGGAGGACTGGCCTTCAGTGCCAAAAGTAGGTCAATGACCTACACCAGGCAGCGCGAGTGAGGAACACCAACGCCCCATCCCCCACCCCCAACCAAGGGACCATCCACCCCCCAACTCCCCATGCGACCCCCAACCCTCACTTCACCCCCCTCCCCCTTCAACCCTTCCCCACCCTCACAACATTGTGAACCACGAGTGTGGCTAATGAAAAAAATGAAATGAAATTATGCCCTCTCTGTCTCCCCTCAGGGAAAGCTCTCGGGGGAGGGGGGAGGGGGGGGGGGGTCAGACTGCCAGAGGGGTGCCACAATTAAGAATCCTCACCTTCTTCGAAGAGCGTGCCCTGGAGGTGACTGGAGTGGCCGAGGATGGATCGTTCACCCACGCGGAGGCTGGAGGATGCCGTTATGGTCTGGCTCCACCCAGAGGACCTGTCAACCGTGAGTTGTTATTGCCTACTGTCTGACCCATCCCTCCCACATGTCCATTCTCCCGCAGGTCCTCCAGCTGACGGCGCCGGCCCATCCCGGGCGGCACCCTCTCCTGCCTCCCAGAAGACCACCTCGGAGGATAGCTCTAAGAATGCAACCGTAGTCGCGACACAGCTGTCATCCCCACCCTCCACCAGCACAGATATACACACCTCGGTGGGACATGTTAATGGTCAGGCTTCGGTGGCACAATCTGGTGAGCACCACACTGCTGCTGGTACACATCAGGTGGAGGCAGGAACTTCCAGGTGAGACAGTAGTCGGAGGGCTGCTGGATCCCAGGACCCAACTGGGTCCCAACCTGATGCTGAGCCTGTGGTACAGAGGTACCCAGAGCTGATGGAAATAATAGGGAGCAGTTGAGACATTCAAAGGGAGATGTCAGTGGCACTCCAGCAGGTCCATAGCCACTTGGAAGAGTCCTAGTGGCTACGGGTACAGGAGATGTCGCTGGCAAAGCATAGCACCGAGGCCAACACTGTTAGGGTGGCGACCGCAGTGGAAAGCCTGTTGCACAACACGGCACCATTAGTTAAGAGGTCCAAGGCATCGCACAGTCGGTGATGCCCATGGCTGAGGATCTCGGCAGAATGTCCAACTCGCTAAAGGATGTGATCCAGTACCAGGCTGACCTTGTTGAGGTTCTGCAGGACACGTCCCGCTCTCAAGTGGGAATGGACAAGGCGCTGTGGAGCTTGCCCCAGTCACAGGTTGACATTGCTGCGGCACTGCAGAGCATGTCCCAGTCACTGAGGAGCATCGCCGAGGGCATCAACACGATGATGCAGACCATGGGGAACTGCCAGGACTGGCAAAGCCAGAACCTGCAGGGCCAGCTGGGGCTTGAATCAGCTGCCTTCTTTCCCAAGGTGAACTCCAGGGTCCTATGGGCATTGACCAGGAGGAGGGGGCACTCGATGCCAACCCGGACCCATTCCATGGAGTGGTGACGGTGGCCACCAGCTTCCCCATGATGAGGCTGTGTCTCGGGGTCAGCACACGGGACAGGGCAGCATGGCTGTTCATGAACTGCTGACATGTGAGCCAGGGCCTTCCGGTCCCAGAGCCCTCACTGGACGCCCGCCAGGGGCATTGAGGGCCATAGGACGAGATAGGCAGCTGGTTGCCTCCACTGATGTGCATCCTGGGGAGACACCTAGATGTAATGGTGGAGCTAGGAGGGCCAAGCACTTTGAGGAACACTGAGGGCTTGGGGGAGAGTGGAAGGGGGTGAGGTGAGGGGAGGGGGGGGGGGGGGGGGCAGAACCGTCAAGAGAATGGGGAATTGTAAAACACATTAAGCACATTTGTGTACAACCATTATGATGCCTCTGTTACTTTGTTCTGTAAAGCGGGCTGACCTCCATCTCTTGGCCCATCTCTCCATCTCTCCCCGGAGCTGCGTTCCATTCCTGGGTGTTCGGATGTTGGCTGCTGCGTGTGCGTGTGTGGTGTTTTTTCCCGCAGTGTTCAAACAGTGTCCAGGCATCAAGGTGTTATTGGGATGTTAAGCAATGGCTCCCACATGCTACATCGCCCACCCACCCACGGGAATCCACTTGGGATGTGTGAAGTGCTCACTTAACCTTGACTGCCATTGTCCTACTAGCTATAGCCTTCAGCCGCATGCCAGAGGCCTTGGCTGTCGATCGAGGTTATGGGTGGTCGGTGGCGCAGACAGGCAGGAACAAGGGTTGCCCTCGGAATGGGTACACCATCCAGGGGTTGGCATGGTGGTACCATGAGCGGTTGCCACCCAGTGCCTCCCCCCACCCAGCTATGGTGGCCCACTCCTGCGGAAGGTCCCCCACTGAGCACTGGGATGGCAAGCCCAGCAACCCCAGGTGAGTAGCAAAGATGGCTACTCACCCCCTCGGCACCCCCTCCCACCCCAGAAGGCCTTCCGCCAAGTTCACGCTTTTCAAAAGTACTAATGGTTGCCAGTGTGAACACTTGCTCGGGAGGCTGCTGAATGATAGGAGGCCGTTGGATATGGGGTGGCTTTCGTTAATTGTATGGAAATTGGGCTTAAGTGACGATAATTGGTTTCTTGCCACGCTATGGCGAGATCCCGATTTCGCCTTCGGGAGTGGGCCTGTTACATTGTTTGGCGCGGGCGCAGTTCTCGTTTTTGGCCTCTCTCACTTTTCACCGGCCTCGTTTCGTTTGACCGAGAGCGCAATGAGGCCAGATAATCACGCCCAATAGCTCATGGTGTTAAAGGACGATGCATCAAATTCTTATCAAATAATGGAACAGGCTCGAGGGGCCGAATGGCCTACTTCTGCATCTATTTCATATGTGCATACACATTAGCATGGATAGAGGAGTAAAGAAACCTGAGAGTCGAGGTAAATGGGCAACTTTCCACTTGCTAAACAAACTAGTGAAATTGCATGGGGATCAGAGCTGAAGCCTCAATTATTTACAACCTATATGAATGACTTGAATAAAGGGTCAGAGTGTACTGAGCCAAATCTGCTAATGGTACAAAGATAGGTTGGAATGCAAGTTGTGAGGTGGATACAAAGAGTCTGAAAGGGAATAGAGGTAGGTTAAATAAGTGGGCAAAAACCTGGCACATGGAGTATTATGCAGACAAATGTGAGGTTGTCCACCTTTATGGGAAGAATTGAAAAGTAGAATGTTATTTAAAAAGAGAGAGACTGGAGAATGCTGCAGAAACAGAGCAATCTGGTATCCTTGATCATGAATCACAAAATATCAGTATGCAGGTATGGCAAGTAATTAGGAAGGCAAATGAAATGTTGGCCTTCATTGCAAGGGGTTTGGACTATACAAGCAGGGAAGTCTTGCTACAACCGTACAGGGAACTGGTTGAGAAGGTTCCAGGAAACATTTAGTTTAAGAATGCGAATATTTCCTGGGTTTAGCATTTCCAATTCATTATTTTATTTTCCCCAGAATGGGAAGTGTGGTTCTACGATGATTACCTTATCCATTAATCTCACATTCAGAGAAGATCCCATGTCACACCATGTGGCCTTTATCAGTAAATTCAGATGCTTTAAGCTATTGAGCAATAAACAACTGAGTGCAGGATTTAACTAAATGGGAACAAAGTCCCATAGTGTGCGCATTTAGCCGCGTTTCCCGGTGCTTGCAGCGCCGAGATACACAATGCTATTAAAAGGCACTGGGTTAGATAAGGGGCCCCAGCGGGGAATTTGCAGCCGAGGACGCACATAGCCCCGTTTTGTGCATTGAGGTGCTCCGCTCGCTGGAACTCCTCAGTGAAGCGAGAGATCAAGACACCATTTATAAACTACATCCCGATCTCTGTAACCCCCCAAAGCGACCCTCGCCCCAAGCTCCAATGCACTATGGGAGGGTCATGGGATCCCTGCACACCTCTCCAACACCTGCACAGGGCATCCCTGGCACAATTGCCACCGCGCAAAAAAATTCCAGCTGGGCATCTTGGCAGTGTCAACCTGGCAGTGCCCCTACCAGATGGCAACGTCAGACTGGCATCCAGGTGGCACTGCCAGGGTACCACCCTGCCCAAACGGCATGCACCTGGGGGCCTCTGATTCCCTGGTCCCCGTTTGTGGAAACCAGTACTGAACGACGCTCGCCCAAGGTCTCCAAGGCAAAGGGGTCTCCCAAAGTACTTCGGGAATTTACACATTAAAGTGAGACTAGCTTCTTGCTCGAATATTCTAATATGCAGATTTGCCTAAAAGTGATCCTGCCACAATGGAGGGGATTCACACTGCAACATCTCGCGTTGGGAGCCAGGTAGATCCCAGGAGCGGGGTCACCCAGCTTGTACTCGCCACGCTGCACCACAGTGTGGCACTTTTCAGGCACAGCGTGGCACTTTAATTGAGCCTTGGAAACTGGAGGAAAGGGTGAAGGAAAAAATCCTGCTAGTTTTTAGTTTCTCCACCAAGAACATGCACATGAATTAAGTAACCAATGAAATGTGCAAAAGTGAAGAAAGGCTGTATGTTTGGTCGAAGTAGAAAATGGGAAGAGGCCATTACATTAGATGAGACTATCCATTGTTGATAGATCCCAGCTCATATCATACTTGTATCATTCAATTCCTTCTATTAGCTGTTTCACAATGCAGTGTTAACCTTTACTGCAGTTTTCAATCTCCTACATGGCTTGTAGCACTGGTCAGTTTACTGTAATAATATTTTCTCACGTGTTTTGAAAATTGGGATTACACTGGAACAATGAATGTTACTTTATCAAAATCATATTCTTTAACACGTATGTTTGGAAGTTGATGATAAAAACAGTGAGAAATGGAGACTAAATTCATTAAATTCTTATTTTAGTCAGACTAATGAAATAATTAGCTTAATTGTTATTCGTTTAAAGCTTAATGTTGTGTGCTGCTGCCTATAACTTATCACTGACAGAATTAGCAATTTACCTTTTCTTTGTCACTAGCTTCTCTGGCCACTGTGGAACCCTGAAACGAGGAAACAGAAGGAGGGTATCACATCATACATCCAACACCAACAACTTGTATTAGAACATAGAACATAGAAAAATACAGCACAGAACAGGCACTTCGGCCCACAATGTTGTGCCGAACTTTTGTCCTCGATTAAGAACAAATTAATCTACACCCCATCATTCTACCGTAATCCATGTAGCTATCCAATAGCCGCTTGAAGGTCCTAATGTTTCCGACTCAACTACTTCCACAGGCAGTGCATTCCATGCCCCCACTACTCTCTGGGTAAAGAACCGACCTTTGACATCCCCCCTATATCTTCCACCATTCACCTGAAATTTATGTCCCCTTGTAATGGTTTGTTCTACCCGGGGAAAAGGTCTCTGACTGTCTACTCTACGTATTCCCCTGATCATCTTATAAACCTCTATCAAGTCGCCCCTCATCCATCAACCTTTCCTCGTAAGACCTACTCTCCATTTCAGGCAACATCCTGGTAAATCTCCTTTGCACATTTTCCAAAGCTTCCACATCCTTCCTAAAATGAGGCGACCAGAACTGCACACAGTACTCCAAATGTGGCCGTATCAAGGTTTTGTACAGCTGCATCATCACCTCAGGGCTCTTAAGTTCAATCCCTCTGCTAATGAACGCTAGCACACCATAGGCCTTCTTCACAACTCTATCCACTTGAGTGGCAACTTTCAAAGAGCTATGAGCATAGACCCCAAGATCTCTCTGCTCCTCCACATTGCCAAGAACCCTACCGTTAACCCTGTATTCCACATTTATATTTGTCCTTCCAAAATGGACAACCTCACTTTTCAGGGTTAAATTCCATCTGCCACTTCTCAGCCCAGCTCTGCATCCTATCTATGTCTCTTTGCAGCTGACAACAGCCCTCCTCACGATCCACAACTCCACCAATCTTCGTCTGCAAATTTACTGACCCACCCTTCAACTCCCTTATTCAAGTCATTAACGAAAATCAACAGAGGACCCAGAACTGACCCCTGCGGTACGCCACTGGTAACTGGGCTCCAGGCTGAATATTTGCCATCCACCACCACTCTCTGTCTTCTATCGGTTAGCCAGTTTGTTATCCAACTGGCCAAATTTCCCTCTATCCCATGCCTCCTTACCTTCTGCATAAGCCTTCCATGGGGAACCTTATAAAATGCCTTACTAAAATCCATGTACACCACATCCACTGCTTTACCTTTATCCACGTGCTTGGTCATCTCCTCAAAGAAGTCAATAAGACTTGTGAGGCAAGACCTACCACTCACAAATCCGTGCTGACTATCCCTAATCAAGCAGTGTCTTTCCAGATGCTCAGAAATCCTATCCCTCAGTACCCTTTCCATTACTTTGCCTACCACCGAAGTAAGACTAAGTGGCCTATAATTCCCAGGGTTATCCCTATTCCCTTTTTTGAACAGGGGCACGACATTCGCCACTCTCCAATCCGCTGGTACTACCCCTGTTGACAGTGAGGACGAAAAGATCATTGTCAACGGTTCTGCAATTTCATCTCTTGCTTCCATAGAATCCTTGGATATATCCCGTCAGGCCAGGGGGACTTGTCTATCCTCAAGTTTTTCAAAATTTAATCTTCCTTCCTAACAAGTGTGTCCTCGAGTTTACCAGTCTGTTTCACACTGTCCTCTCCAACAATATGGCCCCACTCATTCGTAAATACTGAAGAAAGTACTCATTCAAACACCTCTCCTATCTCTTCAGACTCAATACACAATCTCTCGCTACTGTCCTTGATCGGACCAACGCTCGCTCTAGTCATTCTCATATTTCTCACATATGTGTAAAAGGCCTTGGGGTTTTCTTTGATTCTACCCGCCAAAGATTTTTCATGCCCTCTCTTAGCTCTCCTAATCCCTTTCTTCAGTCCCCTCCTGGCGATCTTGTATCCCTCCAGCACCCTGTCTGAACCTTGTTTCCTCAGCCTTACATAAGTATCCTTCTTCCTCTTAACAAGTCATTCAACCTCTCTTGTCAACCATGGTTCCCTCACTCGGCCATCTCTTCCCTGCCTGACAGGGACATACATATCAAGGACACGTAGTACCTGTTCCTTGAACAAGTTCCACATTTCAATTGTGTCCTTCCCTGACAGCCTATGTTCCCAACCTATGCACTTCAGTTCTTGTCTGACAGCATCGTGTTTACCCTTCCCCCAATTTTAAACCTTGCCCTGTTGCACGCACCTATCCCTCTCCATTACTAAAGTGAAAGGCACAGAATTGTGGTCACTATCTCCAAAATGCTCCCCCACTAACAAATCTAACACTTGCCGTGGTTCATTACCAAGTACCAAATCCAATATGGCCTCCCCTCTGGTCGGACAATCTACATACTGTGTTAGAAAAGCTTCCTGCACACACTGCACAAACACCACCCATCCAAACTAAAGAGTTTCCACTCAATATTTGGGAAGTTGAAGTCACCCATGCCTACTGCCCTGTGACTTCTGCACCTTTCCAAAACCTGTTTCCCAATCTGTTCCTCCACATCTCTGTTGCTATTGGGGGGCCTATAGAAAACTCCCAACAAGGTGACTGCTCCTTTCCTATTTCTGACTTCAACCCATACTACCTCAGTAGGTAGATCCTGCTCAAACTACCTTTCTGCAGCTGTTATACTATCTCTAAGTAACAATGCAACCCCCCCACCTCTTTTACCACCCTCCCTAATTTTATTGAAACATTTATAACCAGGAACCTCTAACACCCATTTCTGCCCCTTTTCTATCCAAGTTTCCGTGATGGCCACCACATCGTAGTCCCAAGTACCGATCCATGCCTTAAGTTCACCCACCTTATTCCTGATGCTTCTTGCGTTGAAGTATACACACTTCAAGCCATCTACGTGCCTGCAAGTACTCTCCTTTGTCAGTGTTACCTTCCCCACTGCCTCACTACACGCTTTGACGTCCTGAACATCGGCTACCTTGGTTGCTGGACTACAAATCCAGTTCCCATTGCCCTGCCAAATTAGTTTAAACCCTCCCGAAGAGTACTAGAAAACCTCCCCCCCAGGATATTGGTGCCCCTCTGGTTCGGATGCCACTCGTCCTGCTTGTACAGGTCCCACCTTCCCCAGAATGCGCTCCAATTATCCAAATACCTGAAGCCCTCCCTCCTACACCATTCCTGCAGCCACGTGTTCAACTGCACTCTCTCCCTATTCCTAGCCTCGCTATCACGTGGCACCGGCAACAAACCAGAGATGACAACTCTGTCTGTCCTGGCTTTTAACTTCCAGCCTAACTCCATAAACTCGTTTATTACCACCACACCCCTATTCCTACCTATGTCGTTGGTACCTCTGTGCACCACGACTTCTGGCTGCTCCCCCTTAAGGATCCTGAAGACACGATCTGAGACATCCCTGGCCCTGACACCCAGGAGCCAACATACCTTCCGGGAGTTTCACTCGCGACCATAGAATCTCCTATCTATTCCTCTTAACCATTGAGTCTCCTGTCACCGTCAATCCTGCCCCCACAGTGTCCCGAATTCTCCGTCCCCGAGATTCGGCGGTCCCCTCCCGCCGGTCGGCGGGCCCCCACGGCCGAAGTCCCGTGGCTGTCAGGCCTCTCCTGCCAGCGTGGTTTAAACCACCTACCTGACCGGTGAAATTGGCGGCGTGGGCGGGCTCCAGGGTGATCTGACCCAGGGGGGTGCCCCCACAGTGGCCTGGCCCGCGATCGGGGCCCACCGATCAGCGGGCGGGCCTGTGCCGTGGGGGCACTTTTTTTCATCCGCCCCTGCCATGTCCTTCACTGTGGTGGAAGTGGAAGAGACCCCCCTCCCCTGCGTATGCACCGGTATGACGTCAGCAGCCGCTGACGCTACGGCGCATGCGCGGACGTACGCCGGCCGGCAAAGTCCTTTCGTCCCCGGCTTGCGTGGCGCTAAAGGCCGTTCACGCCAGCCGGCGGAGTGGGAAACACTCCGGCGTGGGCCTAGCCCTTCAATATGAGGGCTTGGCCCCTAAAGGAGAATTCCGCACCTTTGGGGCGGCCCGACGCCGGAGTGGTTGACGCCACTCCGACACGCCGGGACCCCCCGCCCCGCCAGGTAGGGGAGAATCCCGGCCATGTTCTCGGAGGAGCTGGAGTTGGGTGCACTTCCCGCAGCTATAGTCAGTCATAAAAAATAAACCCTTAATATCCCTCAGTGACCAAACTCTCACTGTCGCACTCAAATGCACACAAATGCAGCACTCAGTGCAAACAAAGTCTGCACTGTAACTAGCTCAGATTTATACTGTGACTCTAGCCTCTGAAAACTGGCCTAATCCAATTAACTAATTAACAAGCTCCAGCTGCAAGTAGCTACAAAAGCAATCAGCTTTTGTTTAAAGCTGATTGAAAATTCACCTTCTTCTCAACCAAACAGCAACTTTTAAGTTAATTAACTAAATAACAGAAAGACTAGACTTTAGATTAAAAAATTTTTTTAAATCCTTAATATCCCTCGGTCACCAAACTCTCACTATAGCACTCAAATGCACACAAATTCAGCACTCAGTACAAATTAAAGTACCTGTAACATAGTTTTAAAAAAAACAGGCGCTTCTCAAGGGTATTATCAACAAAATCTGATACCGCGCCACAAAAGGAGATTATTGGACAGACAACCAAACTCTTGGTCAAACGAGTTTTAAAGGAGCATCTGAAGTAAGGAAGAAAGGCAGAGAGATTAAGGAAGCAAATTCCAGAACTTAGTGTCTTGGCAGCTGAAGGCATGGTCACCAATGGCAGAGACAATTAAAACTAGGATTGCTCAAAAGTCCAGAACCCGGGGGGGGGGGGGGGGGGTGCGCAGATACCGGAGGATAGTCGCCGATTAGAGAAGGTAGGGTGGCCATAGAGCGATTTGAAAACAACAAGAAGAATTAACATCAAGGCGTTGCTTAATCAGGAGTCTATGTAGGTCAACAAGCATACAGGTGATGCGGGAATGGGACTTGGTTTGAGTTAAAATATGTGCTCCAAAGTTTCAGATGACATTAAGTTGACATTGGGTAGAACCTGAGACCCAGTCGGGTGATTTTTGAAAACCTTCATTCATGGGACGTGGGTATCACTGACAGAGCCAGCATTTAATGCCCATCCCTAAAAACCTTTCGGAAGGTGGTGACAATGAGCCATCTTTCTGAATGCTAAATTTCGTAGAGCAGTTAAGAGTCAACCACATTGCTGCATGTCTGGAGTCACAGGGAGGCTAGAATGGGTACGGACGGAAAATATCCTTCCCTGAAGATATTGTAATGAAAACCCGGCTGATTCAGCAATCTGGTGGCTTCATGGTCACCATTACTGACATTAGTTTATTATTCCAGATTTATTTAATTACCCAAATTTAAATTTCACAGTTGATGGGATTTGAACTCATCTTTCCTGACAATTGGTCCAGGCTTTTGGATTACTAGTCCAGTAACATAACCACTATGCTACCATACGTGTAGTATATTGGAATGGTCAAGTTTAGAGAAAACAAATGCATGGATGAAGGTTTCAAAAGCAGATGAGCTGAGGCAGGGAGGAGTCAGGCAATACTATAGAAGTGGATCAGGCGGTGATGCAGATATGTGGTCAGAAGCTCCACTTAGAATAAAATATGACAGCAAAATAGAAGAATTAAGTCAGTGGCTAGAAAACAGATTTGTGGAAGAGGCTGAAAACAATATTTAGTTGGAGGAAATTTCTGTTCATCGATACTGGATGATGAATAAGGATTGTGACAATGTAGAGACAGTGGAGGGTCATGAGAGGAAGTGGAGGTAAAGGGGGGGGGGGGTGGTGATGTCAGTTTAGACATGGTAAATTACACGTTTTTGGATTTTTAAAATTCAGTTTGTAGGATGTGAGCGTTGTTGGCAAAGCCAAAATTTATTGCCCATCTTTGATGGCCCTTGAGAAGGTGGTAGCAAGGTGCCTTCATGAGCCACTGCAGTCCATGTGGTGTAGGTACACCCACAGTGCTGTTAAGAAGGGAGTTCCAGGATTCTGATCTAGCATCAGTGAGGGACTGCTCTATAGTTCCATGTTAAGAGGGGAACTTGCAGTTGATAGTCTTGTCATGTGCCGACTGCCCTTATTTTTCTAGGTGGTCGGAGTTGCTGGTTTGAAGGTGTTATCAATGGAGCCGTGGCAAGTTGCTGCAATGCATTTTGGAGATGGTATGCACTGCTGTCACTGTGTGTTAGTGGTGGAAGAATGTTTAAGCAGGTGAATGGGCTACCAATATAGCAAACCGATTTGTCTTGGATGGCTTTCAGCTTCCTAAGTCGTGTTGGAGCTGCGCTCAGTGAAGTGGAGAGTATTTCATTACATTCCTGACTTGTTTCTTATGGATAGACTTTGGAGGTGGAGGTAGTTGGCACGAGAAAAGTTACTTGTTCCAGAATTCCCAGTTTCTTGACCTGCTCTTCTAGCCACAGTATTTATATGGCTTGGTCCAGTTAAGTTTCTAATCAGTGGTGGCCCTTCCACCCCCAAGATGTTCACGGTGGGGGATTCAGTAATATTAATGCAGTTGAATCTCAAGGGAAAACAGTTATTTTCTCTCTTGTTGGAGATAGTAATTGCCTGGCACTTGTATGCAAATCTTACTCGCCACTTTATCAGCCCAAGCTTGAAGGTTGTCCAGGTCTTGCTGCACGTGGGCACAGTGTGTTTCAGTAACTTAGGAGTTGTGAATGGTACTGACATTGTGCAGTTATCAACAAGCATCCCCATTTCAGGGTTTATGTTGGAGGGAAGGCAATTGATAAAGCAGCTGAATATTCTGGGCTTAGGACACTACCCTGAGAAGCTCCTGTAGTGATGTCCAGGTGCTGAGAGGATTGGCCTCCAACAACCACAACCATCTTCCTTTGTGCTAGGTGTGACTCCAACCATTGGAGAATTTTCCCACCAATTCCCTTTAACTTCAGTTTTGCTGTGGCTCCTTGATGCGACACTCAGTAAAATGCCACCTTGATGTCAAGGGCAATCACTCTCACCTCACCATTAGAATTCAGCATTTTTGTCATGATTGTCCAAGACTGTAATGAAGTCTGGAGATATGTGGCCATGGCAGAATCCAAACTGTGCAGTGAACAGGGCGTAAGTGCCATTTGATGAGCACCGTCACTGATAGCTTATTTTACTCTGCAGATGATTGAGATTCAACAGAGTCCAGTCATTGGCTGAATTGGATTTGCCCTGCTTTTTTTCAGGACATACCAGGGCAATTTTTCACATTATTGAGTCAATGCCATTGTTGTTGTTGTATTGGAATATTGCTGAGGGGCAGCAGGATGTTGAGAAATCTGACATATCCAAGGGGGGATTAGCTACCTTTGTCACAATCACATAGGATGCCATTTGTGATGTTGAGAAGAGCTGATTTAGTCCTGTGGCAGCACGGAAACCTGACTGAAGGGATTCTGCCATGGGAGTTCTGGGGAAAATGGACATGGATTTGTAAGGCAACAACATATACAAGAAGTTTGGAAAGGAAAGGAAGTTCAGAGATTAAGTCTTAAGTTTGGAGGAATGGGCCAAAGACTTATTTTGATGAAAGGTACAATGACAGCAGATCAGAAAGGGTTTGGGTGATGGTACAGAAGGGGAGAGAACCATTAACGACAGGGCACCAGCAAGGAAAGTTAGGTGGTCTGCAGTTTATTGTGAATTGGGTCACACAGAGCAGGAGGTGGGTCTCATGGACAAGGTGAGCATAGCGAGGGCATGAAGAGAGATAGGAGAATAACTGAGAAATATGCGAGTTGAGGACGAGACATGGGGGCAGCTGAGAGGAGAGAAGCAGGAGTAGTTGATCAGATGGTCTCAATCTTAGTGGCAAAAAAATCCTGGACATTTTAGCAATTGTCATAGAATCATAGAATTTACAGTGCAGAAGGAGGCCATTCGGTCCATTGAGTCTGCATCGGCCCTTGGAAAGAGCACCCCATTTAAGCCCACACTTCCAATCTAGCATGGCCAATCCCCACCTAACCCGCACATTTTTTGACTGTGGGTTGAAACCGGAGCACCCAGAGGAAACCCACACAGACACGGGGAGAACATGCAGACTCCGCACAGAGCGTGACCCAAGTTGGGACTCGAATTTGGGACCTTGGAGCAGTGAAGCAACTGTGCTAACCATTGTGCTACCGTGCTGCCCACTGTCATTGGAGGCGAGGCTGGAGAAGACAGGGGGCGAAGAGTTTAAGAAGATAGTTTATTGGAGAGAAAAGTAGCATTGGACATCATGCGTGGCAGCACTGTGATGGTTAGCACGGCTGCCTCATAGCACCAGGGGCCCAGGTTCAATTCGGCTTTGGGTGACTGTATGTGGAATTTTCACTTTCTCCCCATGTTTGCGTAGGTTTCCTCCGGGTGCTCCGGTTTCCTCCCACAGTCCAAAAATGTGCAGGTTAGGTGGATTAGTCATGCTAAATTGTCCCTTAGTGTCCAAGGTTGTACAGGTTAGGTTACGGGGATAGGGCCTAGGTCGAGTGCAGACTCGATATGCCAAATGGACTCCTTTTGCACTGTAGGTTCAATCTTTGCATCCACAAGCAAATAATTTTAATACACCTCAATATAGAAAGAAAGACATGGAAATTGCGACAATTTTGGCATAAAGACTTTAATTCTTAGAAAGTACTGTCCATAACAAAAGAAGCACACACCACCACCTTCAATAAATTCATTAGTGCTTTGTGGTAGAACTTGCTTCACTTAACATGACATCTGCATGAATTGGATAACAGTCAGAGAGATTTGCAGATGGTCAGCCTCATTCTCTTGGCCTGACCTATTTTACTTGAGTGGCGAGATGAGTCTAGATCAATGAGGAGCAACCTAGGCTTGTGAGTTGGCCACATGAGTGGCCCTCCTTCATCTCAGTGGGCCGCAACATTGAAATCAGGCTTGTTCACTAATCGTGACCCCATGAACAAGATTAAATACATTTAATACACACTATATATTTCATCACAAGGAATTGAATATGCTTCATCATTTATATATCAATAGAACGATCATCAACAAAATAAATATTTACACTTTGGATGCAGGGGGAGCACATGGCTCTCTCAGCCAGTGTTGTGTGCAATATGCACGCACTCCACTTCATCTGCCCTTGCTTTACGTGCATATGTATCACTTCAGTCATTACAGTAGGGAAAAAAAAACATGTGGATGGAAATCAATGGAATGTGGCAACCTTGCGCATGGTCAACGGTCAATAAAATGTCTTGCGGGCTGCACTCAACCCAGCCACACCCCGGCTTCCCACCACTCGTCTCAATGGTCAGAGATAGATCTGGATGCAGTGGGTAACCGGGATGTCTTCTGTGTCTTGTCAAGCTCTAAGCATTCCACAATATGGCGCTGACCTCCCTTTAAGAGCATTGGATCTTAGATTGGTCTTACCTGTCTAGTCCACCAGAATCGGTATTCACATTCCAGGAGTAGATAAATTCCTGGGTTGCTATGGGTAGGAGACCTGACACCAACCTCAATTGGTTTGGCTCACATGTCAAAGCAATTTATCAGGGTGGTTGCTTGGAGGCACAGGCGAGAGCCAAGTGAAGGTGAGGACCGACACAAGATGAGCTACTCACCTTCATGTTGCCCCTTGGTGACATTGTCTGAGGGCACGGTATTAGTTTACACACGTAAACTGGCAACACCTAGTTTTACCTCACCACCAGCTCTCTCAACTCTGCTACTGCAGCTAAATTATCAGACTGCTTATCCGACATCTGATTCTGGAAATTTCTTCCAATTAAAGAAGAGTGAAACCATGGGGCGGTATTTTCCGCACATCCCACCATGTGTTTCACGGTGGCGGAGGCAGCCCACCAGCGGCCAAACGGGGTTTCCTGCTGAACGCAATCCCTTGCAACCGGAAATTCCGTGGTGGGAGTGCGCCTTTGGCGGGACCGCGAACAGCCGGAAAATTCCAGCCATTGTTTTCGACCACCCCCTCTACCTCATGTTCTCCTTTAAGACTCTTTAAAACCGACCTCTTTGACCAGGGTTTTGGACATCTGATCCAATACCTCCTCTGTAGCTCAGTGTTTGCTTTATGACGCTCTCATGAAACACCCTCTCCATTTCTTTCTCGGAGAACAGTCTGTTCTTAAGCCTGGTGTCACATTTGACCCAGAGATGAGCTCCTTACTCAAGCAACAGTGCTTGACTTCAACCCTGCCTCAGTTCATCGGCCGCTGAAAGCCTCAATTCAAGCCTTTGTTACCTCTACATGCGATGATTCTAATACAATCCAGGCTGCTCTCCTATATTCTACCCTCTGTAAACTTGAGGTCATGCAAAACATCATGCCTCTTAACTGACAGCATACCCCATTCTCCGAACATCCCTGTAATTGCTGTAATCCCAGGCACATCTTCATTTTAAAATTCTCATCACTGTTTCCAAATCCCTCCATGGCCTTGCCCTCTCCATCTCTGTAATATCTTCCAATCCCACAACCTCGGAGATTTCTTTGCTCTTCTAATTCTGGCCATTTGTGCATTCCAAATTATAACTGCTCCACTAATAGTGCTGTAGTTGAATAGACTCCAAACGCCAGAATTTCCTCCCTCCACCTCTCACCCTCGCTCCCTTACTTTCCTCCTTTAAGACTCAACTTAAAAACTAAATCTTTGACTAAGCTTTTGATTATCTGACCCAGTATCACCTCTATTAGGTGCTTGTTTAATAACGCATCAGTGAAGCACCTTGAGATGTTTCATTACATTAAAAGCAGTCTATCAGTTGTTTCCAAAATTATGTTGGGCTTTTGAGATTGTGAATAGTGAGAATTTGGTGAAACCGTAATGAGGTGGCATGAACTGAAGGGCATCACAGGAATGAAGAAACTGTAGCATCCAATTTGTTCTTAAATAATTCCAAGATCTTCCCTCCACTATTCTGTTTGGAGCCTATCTCACACATAATCACTGTGTTTCTGTAGATGAAAATAAAAAAATTAAAAAGTTATTTGTTCTGAGGAGATTGGTGACATTGCTCATACCAGCTGCTTTGAAAAGCTGGTAATGGACTTGCCAGAATTGTTGCCCCTAATCTGGTGATGATGGTCCCAGTAAGTAAAGTCAAATCGCCGTAGTCCCAGATGACCAGAGGCTGCTTTCCCCTTTGAGGAGGAGGTGGTGATTTAACTTGAGGATCACCACAGATTCAGGCAAGGGACAAGATCAAAATTAATGAAGTCGGACCTTCATTAATAACGGGCAATTAGCCCAGGCTGTTGGCCTTACTCTGCATAAATTACCAGCTGTCCAGTCAACTGAGCTAAACTGGCTCCACGACCTGTGATGGTGGTCCTACAGCGATGTTAATTAATAAATTATTGGATATTGATGCAGCAACAAAGGAATGGTGATTTAGGTCCAAGTCATGATGCTGTAGCTTGGAAGGGAACTTGGAGATGATGCTCCCACAATATTGTTGTTCATGGTACTCATTGGATTTTAGAAGAATGAGAGCTGACCTTATTGAGACATATGGGATTCTCAAGGGTGTTTGAGAGGATGTTTTTTCTTGTAGGTGAGTCTAGGACCATGGGGCATAATCTCAGAGTAAGGGGTTGTCCATTCAAGACAGAGATGAGGAGGAATTTTTTCTCTTGGAAGGGTAGGAAATCTGTAGAATTCTTTGCCCAGAGAACTGTAGAGGCTGGGTCATTTAGTATGTTCAAAGCAGAGATAAAAATATTTTTATTCAGCAAGGGAATCCAAGATTATGGGGCTACGGCAGAAAAGTGGAGTTGAGGATTATCAGATCAGCCATGATCTCATTGAATGGCAGAGCAACTTGATGAGCCGAGTGGCCTACTTTTTCTCCTATGTCTTATGGTTGTCACAGTGGTAGAGGTACCATTGAGGTAACCTGCAATAAATCTTGTAGAATATACACAGAATCTACAGATTGCATTCAATGTACCAATGTTGCATACGGAGTCATAGCAGCACCCTAGCTTCTCCTCTCCTGGGTAACGTGCAGCTTGAAGTGCTGTTCTTTCTCACCCATCCAAACAAGTAACGAACATTCTACCATAATTCTGTCTTGAGCTTTTGTATCTGGTGAAGGAACTTTGAGATCAAAGTGCGAGCCAGTAATCACAAAACAATCAGCTTTGGCCTTGTAGTTGTAGTCATATTGTTCATTTGGCTGGTCCATTTCAACTTCTGGTCAATGGGAATCTTTGAGAAGGAGATGGACTTGAGCTTTCTCTTGTTGGCAATGATGATTTCACTGGCTGTGGTGTGGCTATTAACTGCCCTTGTTTGTCAAAGTCTGGTGGCTACCCGAGTCTTGCTATCGACTGGGGTACACAGCTTCATTATCAAAGGACATGTGAAAGGAGCTGAGCACTGTGAACTGGCAGCAGAGAGCTCCATTGCTGATCTCCTAACAGAGGAAAGGTGATTGATGAAGTTGAAGATGGTTAGGCTGGGAACAATTTCCGAACACACTCTTGCAATGACATCCTAGGCTGTGATGATTTGCCTGTGACTATCACTAGTTTATTTGCATCAGGCATGATTCCAGCTGCTGGCGTGTTTTCCACTAACTTCTTAGTACACTACAGGCTGTTCAAGAACACACTTCCCTAAGCCATTCAAGAAAATTGACAAATGTCATCCTTAAATTAAATTCTCTACATTAGAAGCATCTAAGTCTGCTGTAAACTAATAAACTTAGAACAGGGTCTTTATAATATCTTAAAGAAAGAGCTGTGCTCACTATATTCTCTTGCCACAGAATAGTCCCTGGGGCAGTGTATCTCTCTGGACTTGTGAAGCACCGATGAGAATCACAGTCTGCAGTATAATTTGGGTCTTGCCTGGTGTACTCTATTGACTGGTTGAGACTTGTACAACAGTATATTTCAGTTTTATTTCCATGACCCCCCCCCCCCCCCCCCCCCCCACCACCACAAAAGGCAATGGTCCAGTAATTGCTGCAAACTAAAATGCTTCAATGAATTGCTAATTAGTGGAACAGCAACTTTTAAATGCAAAATAATTTGTAGAAAACACCTGAAGCTTTTTCCTAATCTTTTTTTCAATCTACGTATATTGTACAGCATCTTTGTGTTCACAGGGGCCAACGCATACACAAATAAATGTCTTTTGACTTTGTTGCAGAGGAAAATGGCTGCAGCTAGAAAGTAGGAAGAAGAAACTTGCTGTGTTTTGCAGACAATTACTAAGAACCTCTGATCTCAATGAGTTGTTTTGTATGCCTGCCTCTCACGATTGAGAAATTTTTGAGTAGAATTCTTTCCCAGCTTGGTAGAAACTGTGCTGCACTGCATGGGCTCAGTTGCAGGTCAATTAAAACCTGTTCATGTTGAAACATTATCACTTTTAAGTTAATGCTAAAATAGAGCAAAAGGTCATTACCAAAGTCCTCCTACATGACTTCAGAGCAAAGGTATGAGACCCTTTTGGAGCAGGTAGTTTCATTTTGAATTTAACATCACATGGACTGCAATTCCAGTACAGCATCAAACTGGTTTAAGTGGTTAGGGGTTCTCCCGGAACCCCTGCAAGAGTCAGAATGTAAACCTCTGCAAAAGAAGTTATGCGCATGCATATAATCATATAGACACAGAATTCTCCTCTGAACAGGAGAGTTGGGGCTCCAGCCAGTCAGTGTAAATGGGACATGGTCTGAATGAAAGCCATCCTAATGCTACTCGTCTGAGATGGATGGCTGCACTATCAATGTAGCACCAGTCAGCTAGGCCATTATTCCAGTGGAAAGTGGGAGTGTTTTAACTGCTAGAAGCGGTTATCAATTGATGGTGAATCTACATGCGATAAGGAGAGGATGGGGAGAGGGCTATGGCTGGAACATGCAATCAATGCTGCTTCTAGTAATTATAGTTTATTAGCTAGAAGAGACGCACTGGTGGTCACTAATTCCGTTGAATTAGTAGGAGCGTTTGTTAATGGAATATAAAAGGAAAACAGGAAGATGATTAAGTTGGGAAATAAATAAATGAATGAGGAGAAAAAAAGTTGACGAACAATGAATGAACGAAAGGGAATGGCTGAAAAAAAGTATAGAAAAAATGAAAAATGTCTTCAGTGATGGAGGCGGTGGCGTAGTGGTATTGTCACTGGACTAGTAATCCAGAGACCCAGATAATGATCTGGAGACCCCGTTTCGATTCCCATCACGGCAGGTGGTGGAAATTAAATTCAATAAAATATCTGGAATTAAAAGTCTAATGATGACCATGAAACCACTGTCAATTGTCGTAAAAACCCACGTGGTTCACTAATGTCCTTCAGGGAAGAAAATTTACCGTCCTTACCTGGTCTGGCCTTCATGTGACTACAGACCCACAGCAATGTGGTTGACTCTGAAATGCCCTAGCAAGCCACTCAGTTGTATTCAACTGCTACGAAAACACAAAGGAATGAAACCAGGCGGACCATCCGGCATGGAACCAGGCACCGGCCTGACATCGTCAAACTCACAGAATCATACCTTACAGACAATATCCCAGGCAGCACTATCACAATTCCTGGGTATGTCCTGTCTCAGTAGAGGTGGCAGCACAGTGGTATACACTCGGGAGGGAGTTGCCCTGAGAGTCCTCAACATTGACACTAGACCCATGAGGTCTCATGGCTTCAGGTTAAACATGGGCAAAGAAATCTCCTGCTGATTACGATGCTGAATACCACTTGGAAGAAGCAGCGAGAGTGACAAAAGTACAGAATATGCTCTGAGTGGGGGACTTCAATGTCCATCACCAAGAGTGGCTTGGTAGTACCACCATAGACCGAAGATATGCAGGTTATGTGGGTTGGCCATGCTAAATTGCCCCTTTGTGTCCAAAAGGTTAGGTGGGGTGTAGTTGATAATATGGAAAAATTGTGTCATTTGACACATGGAAGTCTGGCAATATCTGGTCTGAGCGAAACATGAGAGGATACAGGGAAAGATCCCACAAAGGGTTAACAGCAGCTGCCAGAGGATTGTAAAATGCAGATAGCCTTAGTCAAGTAGGCTTAGCAAACACACAGGATTTTTGTATGAAGCTAAAAACAATGGTTCACACCTTCATTGAAATTAACTATCTTAATAAGCATCTGGAAAAGCACGGATGAGGGTTTCAGTTGAGCTAGGTGATAAATGTAAACCTTTCAAGTTATAACCAAGTGGATTTTTAGCATTACGCTAAAAGCAATTATTCACACCTTCATTGAAGTAAAATCAGCAGATAGAAAAGAATGACTAGGGAGGCAAATATATAGGTGTGAAATTCTGCTAACACCAAGTAAATTAAAGAAAATGGGAGACTATCAGTCTACGAGAAACATAATTTAAAGCTGAAATCAAAGTCAAAGTTATGAGTTGGGGACACAATTGGAAAATAAAACTAAAGAAATGACAGGAACCAAACCAAAATTCACACCTCTTGAAATCAAAGCATTTTGAACATCACATAGGAAAATGTAATCGGAGACCTGAGAGGTGAGGTCATGTCAAAATGAATACTTAGTTGTGTAATAAAAAATTAGATTAAAGGTACCTTTTACAATCCAAGTGAAATAAAAGTTACTTTACAATAAAGTCAGAAAAATGTAATAACTGTTAGAAAGAGAATATAAACCCAGAGACCAAAGAAGGAACTACCAGAACCAGAGGGGGAGAGAGAGAAGCAGAGAAGGAACAAGAGAAGTAGCAGAGTCAGCTTACAGTCAGCTCGGTCATAGGAAAGGGACAGAGCCAAGTAGCCGAGCTAAAACAGCTAATACATCTAAGGAAGATCAGAATTTAAAGAGGAGGCAGAGTCAGCTCAGAGATAGCCAGTAGAGTCAGCTCTTATAGCTCAGTACATGGGAAAGATAGGACATAGCAAAAGAGCAGAACAGTGAATACATCTTAAGAAGACCAGACTTTAAAGACGATTGATTGTCAAGGTGGGCCTGAAGGTCCCTTCAACCAACCAGAAGGATCCAGAAGCAAGATCTTTTTACTTTTCTGTAAAGACAGTGATTGCATCTTTTAAAAGAAAAAGAAAAAAATATAATAATAAAATAACTTAAAAGTTTTAACCTGAAACAGTGATTATTCCACAGTCTACTTCACTTACTTAGCAATGCGGGACCCAGGAACGATGCTACTAAGTGGTAAGTAGATGAAATCTTCTGCGAAGGTATGGGTTATACCAGGGGATAACCTGAAAATATAGTTTGACCTGAATAGCACCCACCAAAGCCTGCATAGGAGTCGGGGAGTGAGAACCCCTGTTCACCATTTAGAATGTCGGCCCTTTTTGGTATAGGGGGACTTCTAAGAATTGTGGTGAGTATTCAACAACAGGGGTTACTGGGTTATGTGGCTAGGGTGGAGGTATGGGATTGGATAGGGTGCTCTTTCTGAGGGCCGGTGCAGGCTCGATGGGCAGAATGGCCTCCTTCTGCAATGTAAATTCTATGGTTCGATGGGCAATAAATGCTGACCAACCAGTGCCGTCCATATCCCGTAAATGAATAAAAAACAAAGCTAATGGCAAAAAGAGCAACGCAAAACAAATCAAAAAGTGGGAGCGGAAGAATCAATATGGTTATTGAAAGGGCTTGTGAAAATTACTTCAGAAATGTGCTATGAACCATGTTCACATGTTTTGGGCATGCCCTGAGCTGAGGGGGTACTGGGAGGGATTTGCGGGGGTCATGTCCCAGGTGCTAAAAACAAGGGTGGTGATGAGCCCAGGGGTGGCAATTTTTGGGGTTTCGGAAGACCCGGGCGTCCAGGGGGAGAAAGAGGCCGATGTGCTGGCCTTTGCTTCCCTGATAGCCCGGCGACGAATACTATTGGCGTGGAGGGACTCAAAGCCCCCGAAGACGGAGTGGTGGCTTGCGGACATGTCGAGTTTCCTGGGGATGGAAAAAATCAAGTTCGCCTTGAGGGGTTCTGTGCAGGGGTTCACCCGGAGGTGGCAACCATTTATTGACTTCTTTGCGGGAGAGTGAGCGTCAGCAGGGGGGGGGGGGGGGGGGGGGGGGGGGGTTAGAGTAGAGTAGGAGGGAAAATATGGCGGGTAGTACCGGTGGGAGGGGAGCGGGCTTGTGCAATATGTTACGGTGGAAGTATTGAAAGAACGTGGATGTTTGCACATTTTTGCCTTTTTTGCTTCCTTTCTGATGATGTCTGTAACTGTTTATAAAGCCAAAAACTACCTCAATAAAATTGTTTATTAAAAAAAAAAGAAATGTGCTATGGTGTTCTAAATTCGTTCCTGAGAAATTTGAGTTCATTGTAATTTTGTAGCCCACATGATAAAAAAAGAAAAAAGCAGAAAAATTCAGAACATAAAACTAGAAAGATTGAACAAAAAGCAAGGGAAAAGAGTCACTGTTAATGTTTTCAAAACTTAATAATTGTAAAAACAACCAAATGTGGAACCCAGTTCTCCGTACCTTCAGATCATACTTCCTGTAAACAGGGAGTCGATGGCCAAAAACATTCCTTGTGACAATCATGTAGGTCTCAACCCCATCCACCGTCAGTCGATACATTCCTAGGAATTGTGGAATAAGGGTGTTGCCGTGACATTCCACAATGTACTGCAGGTAACACAAAGAGAAGGGAAAAAAAATAATATTTAGCTCTGCAATGCTCAAACGTAGGTTGGGATATTCATAGAAGTGCACAACGAAAAAGGATGAAAAACGAAGCAAATCATTTAGATTTTGTCTAGCCAATCAAAAAGAAATAAATAAGAGCCCCCCCCCCCCCCCCCACCCCTGAATTACCTTAGTATCCATTATTATCTGGCCATAACCTTAATTTATGTCATTAACAGTTTAAGTATATACAGGTGGAGGCACTTAACTGGCAGTCTTAACGATTTTAACATCTACTGCCCTTGAGGATGGCAGCCTCGTGATATCTTGTATTCCAAATTGTTTATTTTGAATATAACCCAAGTTGGGAAGTCAATTTCCAGCAAAAAAAATAAAGAGACATTTATTGACACAGGTGGGGGAGTAGTAGTGCTCGGAGCAACACACTTGTAGCGTTTCACTTTGAATAAATCTAACACTGAGTAAAGATCGACTTTTGGCCTCCTACTTCACCAGCTGGCTGTCAGGAGGTTTAACATGGGCATCTATACACTTGGCTGCCATAATGGGAGGCAGTGGCGTAGTGGTATTGTCGCAGGATGAGTAATCCAGAGACCTAGATTCATGCTCTGGGGACCTGGGGGCTTGAATCCCGCCAGGGCAGAAGGTGAAATTTGAATGAATAAAAATCTGGAATTAAAAGTCTAAAGGTGACCATGAAACCATTGTTGATTGTCGTAAAAACCCATCTGGTTCCTTTAGGAAAGGAAATCTGTCATCCTTACCTGGTCTGGCCTACATGTGATTCCAGAACCACAGCAATGTGTGGCTGACTCTTAAATGCCCTCAGGGAGAGCAATAAATGCTGACCCAGCCAGAGACGCCCACATCCCACGAACAAATAGAAAAAAGGGTGGTTCGGCTATCCAGAAAAATCGTTATACGGGTTAGCACACTGTTATCACACCTTAGGGACTAGATTAGTGAAAGATACCAGTATCATACCAGAACTTCAAGAGAATCAGTTGGCAGAGGTGAGTGTAGTGGCCACCACGAGGGAGAAGGTGATGGGGAAACTGAAAGGTTAGAAGGAGGATAAATCACCCAGACCGGATGGACTTCACCCCAGGATTCTGAAGGGGATAGCTGAAGAGATTGTGGAGTCATTGGTGGTGATCGTTCAGGAATCACTGGAGAAAGGGAGGGTCCCAGAGGATTGGGAAATGGCTAATGTAATACCCCTGTTTAAGAAGGGTAGGAGGCAGAAGACAGGAAATTATAGGCCGGTTAGCCTGACTTTGGTTGTTGGTAAGTCTATTATTATGGATTAGATTGCAGAGTACTTAGAAGTGTATGGTAAAATTATACTGAGTCAGCATGGATTCGTCATGGGAGGTCATGCCTGACAAATTGGTTAGGATGCTTTGAGGAGGTAACGAGAAAGTTAGACAAAGAGAACCAGTGGATGTGATCTATTTGGATTTCCAGAAGGCCTTTGACAAGGTGCCATACAGGAGGCTGCTAAATAAGATAAGAGCCCATGGTGTTAGGTGCAAGGTATTGGCATGGATAGAAGATTGGTTGACTGGCAGAAGGTAGAGAGTGGGGATAAAGGGGCCCTCGCAGGGGTCAGTGTTGGGACCACAGCTATTCACGATATACATTAATAATTTGGAAGAAGGAACTGAGGCCATTGTTGCTAAGTTTGCAGGTGATACAAAGATATGTAGAAGCACAGGTTGTGTTGAGGAAGCAGGGAGGCTGCAGAAGGACCTGGGCAAGCTAGGAGAGCGGGCAGATGAACTGGTAGACGCAATACAATGTGGAAAAGTGTGAGGTTATGCACTTTGGCAGGAAGAATAGAGCGACTGACTATTTTCTACATGGGAAAAGGCTTTGGAAATCAGAAGCACAAAGGGACTTGGGAATTCTAGTTCAGGATTCTCTTAAGGTTAACGTGCAGGTTCAGTTGGCAGTTAGGAAGGCAAAAGCAATGTTAGCATTCATGTCGAGAGGACTAGAATACAAGACAAAGGATATACTTCTGAGGTTGTAAAAAGGCTCTGGCCAGACCCTATTTGCAATATTGTGAGCAGTTTTGGGTCCTGCATCTAAGGAAGGATGTGCTGGCCTTGGAGCGGGTCCAAGAGGATGTTCACAAGAATGATTCCCGGAATGAAGGACTTATGAGGAGCAGTTAAGGACGCTGGGTCTGTACTCGATGGAGTTTAGAAGGATGAGATGGGAGAGGGATTTCATTGAAACTTACAGAATACTGAGAGACCTAGACCGAGTGAATGTGGAGAGGATGTTCCAATAGTAGGAGAAACTAGAACTCAAGGGCACAGCCTCAGACTGAAGGGACAATCCTTTAAAACAGAGTTGAGGAGGAATTTCTTCAGCCAGAGGGTGGTGAATCTGTGGAACTCATTGCTGCAGAAGGCTGTGGAGGCCAAGTTACTGAGTGTTTTGAAGACGGAGTTAGATAAGTCAGGGGTTATGGGGAGAAGGCAGGAGAATGGAGATGGTACCCAAGGTAATGTTCTGGGGATCCGGGTTCGAATCCCACCACAGCAGATGGTGAAATTTGAATTCAATAAAATAAATCTGGAATGAAAAGTCTCAGGATGACCATGAAACCATTGTCGATTTTCATAAAAAAACAACTTGCTTGCTAATGTCCTTTTGGGAAGGAAATTGGCTGTCCCTACCTGAGCTGGCCTAGATGTGACTCCAAATCCACAGCAATGGATTTAAAAAGAAATGCCACGCAGTTTGAGGGCAAATCGGAATGGGCAACAAATGTTGACCTTTACCTGCGCCGCCCACATCCCATGAAAGCATAAAAAAATAAACAGGTCAGCCATGATTGAATGGTGAACCAGACTAGATGGGAGAACAGCCTAATTCTGCTATGATCCTCCCCCCATCAACAATTCTTTAAAAATCCAAAAACACATCACAACAAAGTAAACATGCATTCACACTATAAAATTATGTGTCATAAAGGCTATATTTCTATATAAAACAGCAGTGCAAGTTCAGAATAACTACATGCAATCTAGTTGTGAGCAAGCTAATGAACTGAAGTCTATGATGCTTTAAAAGAGCTTGGTTCCTCTAACAATAAAACATATTTTACATTGACTTGGAAAATACAATACCCCAATTCAAATTTATTTGCAATAGTCAAATATATTGAAATGGAAATGGTGTTGTTTATGAATGGAGGTTTTATGGCGCAGTGGTAGCATCCATGCCTCTGGGCCAGAAGCTCTGGGTTCAAGGGACTTGACGTCCATGGAAGGTGAGTTTATAACTTCGCCACACAGATTGATTGTCAGTCCGTATATCCTTCCAATGTGCCTTATGGTAGGTGGTTAAGAGCAGGAAAATTTCCTGGTCAAACCATTGCAGTACTTCACCAAATATAAATCATGGACCAATCCAATGGAAGTCCATGGCCGTCAATGCCCTCTTAGCGCATGGTACATGAAGGAGGAAGAGGCTGTGTAGGAGGGTTGAATGTACTTCTTAAGTTATTCATTTAGTCGATTAGTCAAATTGATAATGCCATTTCTACAATAATGAGCTATTGTGTGACAAACTAAGTGACACCAATTGGAAACATGCACATTCTACTGAAGTTTCCCACCAGTATGTATGGTTGTAGCCTTTTGATGTTTCGTAAGAATTTCCACCAAGCGTTGTTGTAAATGAAAATATTACATTATACTATTATAATAGCATTGTGTTAGTTTTGTGATGACAGTACAGTAATATTTTAATAATTTAAAACATGTGGATCAAATAGTTATCGTTAAAAAGATATAAAGCTTCTTGGGAGAAATTTTATTTCTGGTTTGCAAAAATATTTTATTTTTAGTATTGTTAACAGTTCATGTATCTTCTGTATATTTCAAGGTAGTCCAATTTTGAAAAAAGTGCCTCACACAGGCATTGATGGCCATTGCATCCGGACTGGATACTTGATTTTAATGCTGATGTAGTTAAACACTCCTCACAAAACAGAAAGTTGAAAATAATTTAATTAGGCTATCTTTGAAAACTTCATAAGTTGTTTTTTCAAGACAAGGAACATTTCTTTTTAACAAGGTGATCAACACTAAAAATCTGGCACATTAAGCTCAAATAAGACTTGCTTGAAGCATAATTTTCAATAATTGGTCTTTTGTGGCAAATACTATTCCTGTAGCAAGCGGTAAACAAACACTAGTTTGTTTCCTAGTTTAAGAACATTGACATTGTGCAAACTTTGAGATAATAGAGGCTACGATTATCAATTCATCACTGCTCATGAACTTGATGGGTGTAATTTTCTCACACATTGCGCCCGATGCAACAGCATGGCAGGAAAAGGCCCAAAACGGGCTTTGTGCTGGGTGCCGAACCACGAGTGAGTCGCCTGACCCGCAATGCCCAGTGCAATCTGGATCACGGCCTCACTAAGTATGATCCAGATAATCATATTCAAATGAACCATTATGCTCATCTAAATATGCACAGCTGGTTTGAACCCACATTGTCCCAGCACCAGAGAGTCACCAGTGAGACCTCTCCCACAAGTGGAGACCAGGTGTGATGGCCACTCCAGGAGTCTCAGATGCCAATGGAGACCTGGCACTGCCCCCAGCACCCTGGCAGTACCACCCTGGCAGTGCCCAGGTTAGCACTGCCAGGGTGCCAGATGCAATGCCCGGTGTGAGATTGGTGTGTCAGGTTCGAAGTGCCAGGGTGTCAGGTAACAGTGAGAAGGGGTGGGACCTGAGGGCAATACCCATGAAAGAGGGGGTAGGGGGTATGAAGGGGTGAAGGGGGTATGAAGAGTGGCCTTGAAAATTGGAGGGAGTGAAAGGGGGTCCTGAATGGGGGTACTTCAGCAAACCCATGACGGGGTATGCTCACTTGGGTGGGGCGGGGAATGATGTCCTGACTTGTATTCTGGATGCTGAATAAATAACATGATGGAACATATCATTTCTGCAGTACTTAACATAATTGTTCTCATCAGTGTAAAAAAGAACTGTTCTCCCATTTTAAACAAAAAAAGGACACATTCAATTTTTCATATATTATCCTAGGAACTTGTAAGAATTACCTGATGGTATTTCTTCAAAATGTTATGCATTTCAGCCACATCTTCGCTGGATATAGTTTTGACCACATATCTCCTGTCGTACGTGGTGTGAAAACGTGCTCCACTTCTACCTTGCGAGTCATTTGAAAAGGGAGCACTTCGTGTCACTGAATTCTGAAATGGAAAGAAACAATTTACAGGTCTGAGTGTTTGACAGTAAATTGAATGCCTTCTGACCTTTTTGGGATAACGTGCTTTAGTACTTGTAAGCTCTTATCCAGTGAGCTTTCAGCTGACTGAGAATGGCAGATGTCGAAGGCTTAAAAGCCATTCACCTTTTTGGCTGCGAACTATTAAGGGATCGTATCTATTAAAAAAGTAAAGAATGGAGCTGGATTCTCTGTCGGCGGGATCCTCCATTTTGTCGGCAGCGCATTCACACTCAGCACGGGGGTGTCCACAATGGAAAAGCCTATTGGCCGGCTGCTGGGACGGAGAATCCTGCTGACGGCGAAGGCACGCCCCACCAGAAAGTGGATCTAGTGGGACCAAGAAATCCGCCCAAAAGGTATTACAAAATGCCATCTTGACGCAATTGGCAACACACTTATACCAAAGTCAGGTGACTGAGCTTGAAGTTTCATCCCAGTGTTTGAGTATACCTGCACTTCAAACTGAGGGACTACTGCATCGCGGTTTGTAGAAATAAATATTGTAGAAATAGTCTGTTTGTTATGATGGTTCAGGTGGGTGTTACATGTGGTGCTATATGAAGGGCTGGGAGTCCTCGGTCTATCAACATCACGCAAAACAGATTTGGAGCCACTGGTGTTTGGGGCATCTTGTGTACGTAACAATAGTTACTATTTTCTTTCAGCTGGTATAAATCCAAGCACCAAACTAATAATTACAAAAAAAAGGTGCACAAAAGCAATCTCTGGATACTTTTCCCTACTTGCTCCAAACTTTGCAGTAAGAGTATTTTTAAAAATCTCCAATTTTCATTCTTAGCCCCATAATTCTGGCAATGTTAGCCACATTGAATCTACGCACCACTTGTTTCTGCTCACCATTGAACAACAAACCAGTGATGCAAAGCTCAACATTTTTCAACAAACCAGGTCCAGATAAATAAAAGCAACAGTAAAATTGAAAGGTAAGACAAGTTACTTTTTTAAAAACATATATTTTACAGTGGGATTATTTGTGGCATGGCTGTAATTCAATTAAGAAAATATATTAGTACCAAATGTGTGATTCAGTGACATTTCATTCTTTAGAAAGATCCTTTAATAAAAATATGCTTCCTCCCCCCCCAAAACATCAGTACACATATTCAGTTTGCGACACCAGTGCTCTTAAATAGACAGAACACCTGTTTAGACAAGTAGATGTTGCAAAAAAATCAATTTGATGATAAGTATGTGAAGATTCCAATATTACAAAACAAAGTTGACAGGTCAGGGAGGACTGGGAGAGAGGAGTGAAAATGGACAATTAATATCAAGCAATTGTTTAACATGTGAAACAATGAGAAAACAAATGCTAAAAAGGTTTAAAAAGGAAGAGAGTAGCTAAAACAAACAGTGGTCTAGAGGGTGAGATTGAAGGATTATTAATGGGAAAGAACAAAACGGCACAGATTTAAAACATATATTTTGGATTTTTTTTCACTATAGAAGACACAACAGCACGCCAAGGGAGGGTGGAACTTAGAGTAATCACTATCACCAGAGAAAAAGTACTGGGAAAAATAATGGGACTAAAGACTAACAAGTCCCATAGTGGCCTGCATCCTCGGGAAGAAGTGGCTGCAGAGATAGTGGATACATTGCATGTAATCTTCCAAAATTCCGTAGATTCTGGAAAGTTCCAGTCGATTGGAAAACAACAAATGAAGCATCCCTATATGAAGGAACCAGGAAGTAGGAAACTATAGGTCAGTTAGCCTGACATTTGTCATTGGGAAAATACTGGAATTCATTACTCAGGAAGTCGCCGAAGGACATCCAGAAAATTGTAATTCCATCAGGCATGGTCAACATGCTTTTATGAAAAGGAAATAATGTTTGATAAATTTGAGGATTTAAAAGCAGGATCGGTAATAAAGAACCAGTATATATAGGGCGTGATTCAGCTTCTTAAAACCGAGTCCTTTTCAGGCACGTTTGGTGGGGATTCTGTTTTTTTTGGCCCTGGGGAGTTTCTCCCAGCTGAGGCCGCACTTACAGTTCCTGCAGGCGAGTTGCTCTTGACAGCAGGAAGGGCTGCTCGCAGATCAGGACACCATTTTGATCGGTAGCCCCAATCTCGCCCCCCCCCTGCTTTCTGGACCACCCTCAACATTCCAGAGGCGCCCCCCCCGGCATGGAGCCCGATTTGGGCCTCTTGCGGGATTCACCCACTGCGCCCGGATCAGCACCGGGCACAATGGGGGTCGCTGAATTAACCCAGTGCATTTGGATTTCCAAAAGGCATTTGATAAGATGCCACATAAAGGGTTTCAACAAACGTTAAGGGGTGTTATGGTGCAGTAGGCATCTTGCCTGTAAGCCAGAAGCTGAGGTTTGAGGTCCCACACCCAGGGCCTGGGGACCAATGAAGATGCACTCATTAATGAATGAGAAAAATTTCTCAGATGGAGTATAATGTGGGAAAACATGAGGCTTGGTCAATAAAAAAGCAAAATATTATTTAAATGGAGAGAATATACTCTTTCATGTATTTCAAAAAGTTAGCATGCAGGTACAATAAGTAATTATGTGGTCAAATGGAATTTTGGCCTTTATTGCAAGTGGGACAGAGTATAAAAGTGGGAAGGGCATATTACAACTGCAAAGGGCATTGGTGAGCCTATACCTGGAGTATAATTTACAAGTTCTGGTCTCCTTACTCAAGAGGGAATATACTGGCATTGGGGACAATTCAGAGAAGTTTTACTGAGTTGATTCCCAGGATGAAGGAAAGGTGCTTACAGGAAAGGTTGGGGCCTGTACTCTTTGGAGTTTAGAAGAATGAGAGGTGTCCTTATTGATACATACAATATTTTGAATAGGCTTGACAGAGTCGATGCTGCAAGGATCTTTCCCCTCATGGGGCAATTCCAAACTAGGGGCTCAACAATAAGGGGTGTCCAGTTTAAGACAGAGATGAGGAGGAATTTCTTCTCCCAGAAGTCATTAATATTTGGAGATCTCTGCTACAGGGAGCAACGGAGGCTGTCACTGAACATATTGAAGGCTGAATTAGGGTGTCATGGAAAAGGCAGAAAAGTGGAGTGTAGACTCGATCAGATCAGCCATGATCTTATTGAATGGCAGAGGAGGCTCAAGGGACTGAATGGCCTATGCCGACTCCTACTACTTATGTTTTTGTATTCTCTGTCACATTGCTGTTATGATCTTTGCAAATTAAGATTTAACAGGGTTTTAAAAAATTCAAAACAACAAAATAATTGACACAAAAGGTGAGGTCAATTTGGCACAATTGAAAGCATTCTATAGTAGTCTGGAATTTGTACATGTGTTACCAAATCCAACACCTCAGAAGACAATTATGATGAGGAAGGCCATTTGGCCAACTTAATTTGTTCCACCATGACAGAAGCCATCTTCAACCCCATCACACCTTCAAATTACTTCTTTAAATGTTTCAACGTCCCACATGTTGCTCACCTTGTTTCTGAAGAATTTCCTTCTTGCAATACTAAGGGAGTACAGATACAAGATGTTGAACCACAGCCGAAGGACATTATAAATTGTAGGGCACTATTTTGGCTAATATTTCCCTCAGGCAGGCAAGGGTGAGGTGTTTGTGGTGCACCTTGGAGACCAGGAGGAAGGAATTGGTAGGCTCCCGCTTAGGAGGGCAAGGGAGAGTTTTAGGTACCTGGGGGTGCAGGTGGCCAGGGACTGGGGGACTCTTCACAAGCATAATTTCACCAGGCTTGTGGATCAGATGGAGGAGGAGTTGAAGAGGTGGTACATGCTGCCATTGTCGTTGGCGGGGAGGGTGCAGTCTGTCAAAATGTCAGTGCTTCCGAGGTTCTTGTTCCTCTTTCAGTGCCTGCCCATCTTCATCCCCAGGGCCTTCTTTAGGAGAGTGACTAGCAGTATTTTGAGCTTTGTGTGGGCACATGGGACTCCGAGAGTGAAGAGGGTTTTCCTGGAGCGAGGGAGGGATAGAGGCGGGCTGGCGCTGCCCAACCTATTGGGGTACTATTGGCGGCCAATGTGTCAATGGTGCGTAAATGGGTGATGGGGGGGCGTGGAAAAGAATGGAGATGGCATCTTGCAGAGGTATGAGCCTGGGTGCCATTGTAACGGCGCCGTTGCCGCTTTCTCGTAAGAGGTATACCACGAGCCCGGTGGTGGCGGCGACCCTAAGAATCTGGGGACAGTGGAGACGGGATAGGGGGGAAACAGGGGACTCGATGGAGGCTCCATTGGGTGGAAATCATCGGTTCATCCCGGGGAACAATGATGGGGGATTTAGGGGGTGGCAAAGGGTGGGCATCAGTAAATTGAGGGACCTGTTTATTGGCGGGAGGTTTGCGGGCCTGGGGGAACTGGAAGATAAATTTGGGCTCCCCCAAGGGAACATGTTCAGATACTTGCAGGTAAAGGCGTTTGCTAGGCGACAGGTAGAGGAGTTCCCTTTGCTGCCCTCGCGGGGGGCGATGGACAGAGTGCTTTCGGGGGTGTGGGTCGGAGAGGGGAAGGTGTCTGACATTTATAAGGTAATGCAGGAGGTGGAGGAGTCGTCAGTGGAGGAGCTGAAGGCTAAATGGGAGGGGGAATTTGGGGAGCAGATAGAGGACGGTACTTGGGCGGATGCCTTGGAGAGAGTCAACTCTTCCTCTTCATGTGCGAGGCTTAGTCTCATCCAATTTAAGGTGCTGCACCGGGCCTACATGTCCAGGACTAGGATGAGTAGGTTCTTTGGGGGTGAGGACAGGTGCACCAGGTGTTCGGGGAGTCCAGCGAATCATGCCCATATGTTCTGGGCATGCCCGGCACTGGAAGAATTCTGGAAGGGGGTGGCGGAGACGGTGTCGAGGGTGGTTGGATCCAGGGTCAAACCAGGGTGGGGACTTGCGATTTTTGGAGTTGCGGTGGAGCCGGGAGTGCAGGAGGCGAAAGAGGCCGGTGTCCTGGCCTTTGCGTCCCTAGTAGCCCGGCGGAGGATCTTGCTGCAGTGGAAGGATGCGAGGCCCCCAAGTGTGGAAACCTGGATCAGTGACATGGCGGGATTTATAAAATTGGAGGGGGTCAAATTTTCCCTAAGAGGATCAATATAAGGGTTCTATAAACGGTGGCAGCCTTTTCTGGACTTCCTGGCTCAAAGATAGGTATCTTGGTCAATAGCAGCAGCAACCGGGGGGGGGGGGGGGGGGGGGGGGGGGCAGGGATGAGAGAGAGAGAGAGAGAGAGAGGGGGGGGGGTGGGGGGGTGTTCCTTATTATAGTTTCTATTTTTGTTCTACGGTTATGTAACTTAACATTGTGTTAATTTAAGTTGTTGTTAATATGGTGTGTTGTGCATTGAGGTGGGGCGAATGTTTATGATTGCTATCATTATTGTTATTGTTGGTATTTTATTATGGTTCGATGTTGTTGTACAAATTCAAAATTTTTCAATAAAAATTATTTTTAAAAAAAAAATTTCCCTCAGGCAATATTAACTTGCTGTTCGCTGTCATTTGGTGCATGCAACATGACAACCTAATTTTCCTAAATAGCTAAACAGACTCCATTTCCCAAAGTAGTTGCTTGGAAAGGAAGTATAATGTCCTGAGAGATATAAGGAACTGTATAAAAACCAGTTCTTTCCTTTCTTTTCTCATAAGAAGCTCTGTGGAAGGTCAAGCAAGGAATATGAAATTTGGTTCAAACAACCAGTGTCCACAAATTGGCTCGGCAGAAACCACTGTCATAATTCGGTATCCTCAGATTTCACCATCAATGCTAATCCCTATGGCTGTGATTACAACTTTTGCTCCAGGGTTTCTAACAGTACGGCCTCCTCTTGATTTGAACTCGAAATAGGTGCACAACAGTATTAATGCTTATTATGCCTTTAGCGATTAGCACACATGCCAATCAAGATAGCGAGAATAGTTGAGCAGTAACACAAAATGTGCGCATCTCACACATGTACCTTTCATTTCTTTGGAGTTGGCATGCATCAGTTGTATAGGCTTCCATTTATCATGCCTGCGTTTGTAGCCATGCAATAGCATTTTTGTTCGTATCTTAGTGTTTTTATTTCACTCATTAAAAACATTATAGGTTGCCAATAAATTTTATAGTTTATCCAAGGACCATTCACAAAACACCAAACAATTTTCTGCTGAAAATACGTGGAATGCAATTACAACCACTTCTAAAGAGGAACTGCAGAACATCTTCTGCTAAAGGGACAAACAGGACTCGGGAGGCAAAAATAAATGAGCAAGGTTCCAAGCTAGGATATATAAATAGTTTGTATGAGCAGGAGATCACCAGAACCATCTGTTAACTCCAGAATCTCTTAAAAGGGACATAGTCTTGTGATTCAGAGAGCGTCTTGTGATTCAGAGATCATGCATAATGATATGAAGCATTGTTTTATTCAATCAATGCATATGGACTTCGCTAGCTAGGCCAGCATTTATTGCCCATCCTTAATTGCCCTGGAGAAGGTGGTGGTGATCTGCCTTCTGAACCGCTGCAGTCCACGTCGTGAAGTAACACATATATATTGCCAAGTCAGGATGGCGAGTGGCTTGGAGGGGAACTTGCAGGTGGTGGTGTTCTCAGGTCCCTGACTGCCCTTGATCCTTCTAGATGGCAGTGGCCATAAGTTTTTCCTGGATGTTGTCAAGCTTCTTGAGTGTTTTTGGAGCTACACTCATCCAAGAAAGGGGAGAACATTCCAACACACTCCTGAATTGTGTCTTGTAGGTGGTGGACAGGATTTGTGGAGTCAGGTGGTAAGTTACTTGTCACAGCTTCTGAGCCTGTGGCCTACCCTTGTGGCCACAGCATTGATATAGCTAATCTAGTTCAGTTTCTGGTCAATGATAATAATAATAAAATAATAATAATAATAAAAATATCTTATTGTCACAAGTAGGCTTCAATGAAGTTACTGTGAAAAAACCCTAGTTGCCACATTCCGGTGCCTGTTTGGGGAAGCTGGTATGGGAATTGAAGCCGTGTTGCTGGCCTTGTCCTGAAATAGAAGCCAGCTGTTCAGCCCACTGTGCTAAACCAGCCCCTAACACTCTGGATGTTGATAGTGGAATGATTCAATGATGGTAATGCCATTGAATGTCATGAGCGATGGTTAATAGCGTAAATAGAGACAAAGGAGTATGATTTGGTGGTGATTACTGAGAAATGGTTGCAAGGAGACCAGGTCTGGGAGTTGAATATCCAAGGGTACTCAGCATTTCGGAAGGATTTACTGAAAGTAGGTGGTATAGCTTTGCTAGTAAAGGAAGGGAACAGTGATGTAATGAAAAATGATATAGGCACTGGAGATCAAGATGTGGAATCTGTCTGGGAAGGAATAAGAAATAACAAAGGAAAGAAGTCCTGGTGGGAGTAATCTATAGGTCCGCAAACAGTAGTTCTGTAGTGGGGCATAGTGTAAACCAGAAAATACTGGGGCTTGTAAGAAAAGTACGACAATAACCATGGGTGATTTTAATTTCCATATAGACTAGATTAATCAAATTGGCAAGGGTAGCCTCGAAGGAGAGTTCATTCAATGTATTAGAGATTGTTTCTTGGAACAATATGTTGAGGAGCCAATCAGGGAGCAGGATGCTCTGGATTTGTTATTGTGTAATGAGGAGGGGTTACTTAATTACCTTATTGTTAAGGGTCCTCAGGAGGAATGACTATAGCATGATAGAATTTCAAATTCAGTTTGAGGGTGAGAAACTGGAGTCCCACACTCACATTCTGTAGTTAAACAAGGGTAATTATGTAGGCATGAGGACAAATCTGGTCCAGTGGACTGGGCAGGAAGACTAAAAGGTGGGACAATTGACGAGCAGTGGCAGTTGGTTAAGGAGATATACAGTTCCTCCCAACTAAAATATATTCCAGAGAGGAAGAAAGATTGTAAGAAAAACATCCATGGCTAAACAAGGAAGTTAAAGATAGCATGAAGCCAAAAACTAAGGCATACCATGTTGCAAAGGCCAGTGGCAGGCTAGAAGATTGGGAAACATTTAAAGATCAACAAAGCGTTACTAAAAAGTAATAAAAAGAGCAAAGAAGAATTATTTTTAAACACTAGCGCAAAATATAAAAAAGGATAGCAAATGTTTTAATAAAGGGAAGAGAGTAGCTAAAGTGAATGTTGGCTCCTTGGCGGATGAGACCAGGGAGTTAATAATGGGGAACACAGAAATAGAATGGCAGAGATGCTAAATCAATATTTTGCCTCCATTTTCACAGTGGGTGACACAAGTACCACCCTAATAGTAATAGGTAATGTAGAGATAATAGAAAGTGAGGAACTTAGAACAATCATCAATAGGGAAAAAGTACTGAAAACTATTGGGATTGAAACAGACAGGTCTCCAGGGCCTGACGGCCTACATTTTAGGGCCTAAAAGGGAGTGGCATTGGAGATAGTGGATCCATTGGTTATAATATTCCAAAACTCCCTGGGTGCAGGAAAGGTTCCAGTGGATTGGAAAATGCAAAAAGAAAGTGAGGCAGAAAGTAGGAAACTATAGATCAGTTAGTTTAACATCTGTCACTGGGAAATTGTTGGAATCCATTATTAAGGAAGTAATAACAGGATATTTGGAAAGTCGAAACACAATTCATCAGAATCAGCACGGTTTTATCAAGGGTAAATTGTGTTTGACTAATTTTCTAGAGTTCTTCGAAGATACAACAAGCCAAGTGGATCCTGTAAATGCTGGACTTCCAAATTTCACACAAAAAATTTCACACAAGGTACGATCACATGGGATTAGAGGCAATTTACTAGTTTAGATAGGGTAACCGACGGAAGGTAGAGAGTCGGGATAAATGTTTTTTTTTTCTGGTTGGCAAGATGTAACTAGTGGAGTGCCACGACTGGGATGTAATGAGTGGGAGGTCACTAATAGGGTTCGGTTCTTGGGCCCCAAATATTTGCAACATATATTAATGGCTTGGATGCAGGGATAGAAGACCCTATAGCCAAATTTGCAGATTGCATTAAAATAGGTGGGATAGTAAATTGCAATCGGGAATAAGAAATTTACAAATGGATAGGCTAGGCCAGGCATTGTCAAACTCAAGGGCGTGACCCACGGGAGGGTCGCGGGTGGGTGCCGGGAGAGTCGTGGCGCCGTCCGCCATGGTGCTCCCGATGCGCAAATCCACGTGCAACAGCCGCAGCAGCCGGCTTCTATTAATGCCGGCTGCGAGTGGCCTTCAAAATGGCCAGGAACAGATAAAAAAAATTCAACCACACTGCGCATGTGTGCCCGATCATCGGTACACATGCACAAAACTATGTGCATGCACACCGATGATTGGGCCCACATATGCAGTGCGGCCGCATTTTTTTTATATCATTGCAGCCTTCTTTCAAGTTCGGGGGGGGGCCAAAGGAACCAAAGGGATCATTGGGGCCAAAGGGACCCAAAACCATTTCCTCCATTTTTGTCAGCAACAAACAAGGCAAGAGAAGATGGTGGGTCGCGCAGGTTGGCTGGCGTGGGACGTGAAGGTCGGCCGGTGTGGGTCGTGAAGGTTGGCCAGCGTGGGTCGTGAAGGTCAGCGGGTTGGTAAAAATGGATCCCCAGAAAAAAAAGTTTGAAAGACACTGGGCGAGGCGAGGGGGCCAAAATTTAGCAGATGAAGTTTTACATGGATAGGTGCGAGGTCATCCATAATGGTCGGAAAAATGGAAAGGCAACTTATTACCTAAATGAAGAGAAACTTCAGAGCGCTTCAGTGCCGAGGGATCTGGGTATCCTTGTGCATAAATTGCAGAAACCTAGCATGCAGATACAGCAGGTAATAAGGAAGACAAATAGAATTTTGGCCTTTATAGCGAAAGGGATAGAATATAAAAGTAGGGAAGTATTGTTGCAATGGTACACGGCAATGGTACTTCAGACCGCACCTGGAGTCCTGTGTACAGTTTTGGTCCCCTTATTTGAGAAGGGATATAGTTGTATTAGAGGCAGTTCAGAGGAGGTTCACTAGATTGACTCCAGAGATGTGGGGTATGAAGAGAGATTTGAGCAAATATATAAGATGATATAAGGTATGGATAAAGCAGACATACAGCGGCTGCTTCCTCTTGTGGGGCAATCTAAATGAGAGGCTATAGTTTGGGATAAGTGATAGCAGATTAAGTTTTTTTTAAAATTTAGAGTACCCAATTACTTTTTTCCAATTAAAGGGCAATTTAGCTTGGCCAATCCACTTAACCTGCACATCTTTGGGTTGTGGGGGTGAAACCCACGTAGTCATGGGGAGAATGTGCAACCTCCACACGGACAGTGACCTGGTGCCGGGATCGAACATGGGGCCGGGATCGAATATGGGTCATTGACACCATGATGCTAACCACTGTGCCACCCTGGGGTAGGGGATTTAAAACTGAGATGAGGAGAAATGACTTCTGCCAAAGGGTTGTGAATCTGTGGAATTCACTACCCCAGAGTTTGGTGGATGCCTGGACATTGAGTTAATTTGAGGATGAGCTATGACAGATTTTTAATAAGTAATAGGTTGATAAAACAGTGCTGATTCTGATGAATTGTGTTTTGACTTTCCAAATATCCTGTTATTACTTCCTTAATAATGGATTCCAACAATTTCCCAGTGACAGATGTTAAGGGAGAATGGAGTTGAGGCTGAGATGAGAGCAGCCATGATCATATTAATGGCGGAGCGGGCTTGAGGGGCTGAATTGCCTCCTCCTGCTCCTAGTTTGTTTGAGAGATGGTCATTGCCTGGCACTCGTGTGATGTGAATATTACCTGTCGTTTGTCAGCCCAAGCCTGGATATTGTCCAAATCTTGTTGCGTTTGCCAGGGACTGCTTCAGTATCTGAGGAGTCGCAAATGGTGCTGAACATTGTCCAATCATCAGAGAACATTCCCACTTCTGATCTTATTATGAAAGGAAGTTCATTGATGAAGCAGCTGAAGATGGTTGGGCCTGGGACACTATCCTGAGAAATTACAGCAGAGATGTCCTGAAACTGAGATAACAGACCTTCAACAAACACAATCATCTTCTGTGTTAGGTATGAACCAACCAGTGGAGAGTTTCCCCCATGATTTCCATTGACTCAGTTTTGCTAGAGCTCCTTGATGCCATACTCAGTCAAATGCAATCTTAATGTCAAGGGCAATCATTCTCACCTCATCTCAGGAGTTCCGCTCTTTTGTCCATGGATGAACTAAGTCTGTAATTAGGTCAGAAGCTAAGTAGCCCTGGTAAAACCCAAACTGAGAATCCGTGAGTAGGTTGTTGCTGAGCAAATGCCCTTTGATTACACATTACCCCTTCACTAATGATCAACAGCAGACTGATAGGACGGCAATTGGCTGGATTGGACTGGTCCTGCTTTTTATGTGCAGGACATACTTGGGGAATTTTGTACAAAGGTGTGTAGGCTAGATGGATTGGCCATATCTTTTTATTAAAACAGTAAAAAATATTACAAGGCCAAACGGTACAAATACTAATTTTGTTGGAGAAACAGGCTACCCTCCCCTCAGTACCAACGTACGGGGAGTGGGGTAGGATACTCTGATTATTAAAACAGTTCACAACACAGTTGTACTAAAAAACAAACGGTACAAGCACTAAGCTTTGCACTGGAGAGTCCAGATACCCTTGCCTCTGTACCAACAGAAAGGAAAGGAAGGGGGGTGGTGGGGAGAGAGGGGAGAGGTGGGTGGTGGGGAAGGATGGAGTCGGGATGTTAGACTTAGAATTTACAGTGCAGAAGGAGGCAATGTGGCCCATCGAGTCTGCACCAGCCCTTGGAAAGAGCACCCTACCCAAGCACACACCTCCATCCTATCCCCGTAACCCAGTAACCTCACCTATCCTTTTTGGACACTAAGGGCAATTTAGCATGGCCAATCCACCTAACCTGCACATCTTTGGACTGTGGGAGGAAACCGGAGCACCCGGAGGAAACCCACGCATACACGGGGAGAACATGCGAACTCCACACAGACAGTGACCCAAGCCGAGAATCGAACCTGGGACCCTGGAGCTGTGAAGCAACTGTGCCACCCTGTGCCATATGTGTTGATGGAGGGGGCCCAATAGGACACTGTGTGAACTATCTACAGAGGCAGAAAAACAAAAGAACCTCCTAAATTGCTCCTTAGAGTCCAAACCTAAACTGCCCAAAGGTTAGATGGGGTTATGGGATTACAGGGATAGGGGTGGGGAGTGGACCTAAGTATAATGCTCTTTCAGAGGGTCAGTGTAGAATCGATGGGCCGAATAGCCTCCTTCGGCAATGTAGATAGTCTACAAATCTATTACTCTAATTTTCCACATTGCCAGGTAGATGCCAGCATTGTAGTTGTATGGGAACAGCTACGAGGATGACAAATTCTGGAGCATAAGCCTTCAGTATTATTGTGGAAATATTGTCAGAGCCAACAGCCTTTGCAATATCCAGTGCTTTCAGCTATTTCTTGATGTCATGTGGAATTAATCAAATTGCTGAAGATTGGCATCGGTGATGCTGGGGACCTCCGAAGGCGGCCAATATGGATCATCCACTCAAACAGTTCTGGTTGAAGATTGTTATCAATTCTTCAGCTTTACCTCTTGCACTGATGTGCTGGGATTCCCCATCATTGAGGATGGGGACATTTCTGGAACATCCTCCTCTAGGGAGTTGGTTAATTGTCCACCTCCATTCATGGCTGGACGTGACAGGATTGCAGAGCTTAGACCTGATCCGTTGATTGGAGAATGAGTAAAATTATATTACAAGGTTGAAAGAAGAAGCTGTAAGATTTTGCCACAAATCGTGCCATTCGGAAACATGAACTACAAAAACAAAAGGAATCTAAATTTCTGAGAAATATCTTAACTTTACAACTCTGGAAACTGTGCTAAGGAAAGGAGTTTTAGAAAGGGGAACAAACCAGGAGGTTAGGCACATTTATTGTCATAATAATGGAGCAATGAAAAATATTGCTCTTTGCAGATGAGTGCAGAAGAATATGCCTGGAGAAAAGAAGAAAACAAAATATAAAATGGCCTGAACAAAGGCTTTTTGTTGGTGGTGTGGGAAGTGGATGAGAGAAAATCCAGTGGAGGATGCTGTGGATGTAAATCAAACCTAGATTATATACTTTTCAATTATGACCTACTAAATAAAGGTATACTCTACACTTTGCTAAGTTAGCTAAAGCAAACTGGAAGCAATTTTTTTTTGAGAAGCCAATGACAATGGTCAAGAGCACTACTGGAGGCACCAAGGTTAAAAACCACAGTAGGGGAGGCAACACAAAGCTTATTCAAACAAAAATGTGGAACAACAAGTCTTAATTTCATTGCATTAAGCACAGCGGTATAAAGAACAACATGCAAGATGCATTTAATAAGGCCACAGGGAGTCATACACCGTTGAATGGAGTTCCTCCACCCCTCAGCGTGGGAGCTCGCACTCCACGAGACCCATGGGAAAGATAATCATTGCCACCCCGTAAGTCCTGTGCAGGATATAACAATACATACTTGAGTTTAGAAACACATTGGAAGTTTGAGGGTTGCCGACCACAAATAGTACCAACAAAACACAAAGGGGTTGCAATAGAGAGAGAGAGAGAGAGAGAGGTGGTCTCTAAAGTTGCTGTAAGATTTTTTTAATCAGATACAAAATATTTGCTTGTAAACTTTCTAGGATTTGACAGACTTCAGCTTTAAATAAAAATGAAAACATGTTGACGCAAAAATATATTTTTTCATAAAAGAGAAACACATGCTTTGGATACAGCTTGTGGCAATGGCGACATGGGAGTTCTATTTAAGGTCAAGAAATTAAGGCCAAGAATGTCAGCAGTTGGAGGAGGATTAGGACTATTGCTGGCAAAGGTAAGAGGTGGTACTACCACATCTATACTAGCAAACGCAGAAGACAAGATTGTAAACTAAGCAGATTGCTGTCAATATTTTCAGTTTCTTAACTTGCAAGGTGGCAAAATCCCAACTTAATTTCCCCAAATGCCCAATGGCTATTTCTTCTGAAACAAGCAGCAATTATGCTGCTATTCCATTTATTTAAGAAGAGGGGGTGGTTGGTGTGCGTTTCTGATGATTCTTCTCTTTCAGTTCTCAACTGTCCTGTACATTTACTTCAGATTCCTAGCAGTCTCATTGCTTTTTAACTCTGTCTACTTGTATTTTTCTGACAATCTCAATGGCACATTTTTCTGTCTGACCGTCTTGGTCGACTCCCAAAACTGCACCCCCCCCCCTCCCCCCCTCCCGCCTCCACCCATCAACCATTCCAAAAAGGCTGTGCTGTTTTCTCTGCAGCTAAACCATCGTGATGCCAGTGAGAAGTTTTGTTTTTCTGGTGCACAGTCGGAATCCTCAAGAGCAAAATAAATTCATCAGAAAAAAAAAGCTTTTATTTGGCAGAACATCAATATGATTTTTTTTCTTCAAGCAGGATTTTGTGAGCCATGGCAGCTGTTTCTCATTAAACTTTATTTTCCAAAAGAACTTTGAAAATCTTGTTCCCTTGCAAAATCAGATTCCATCAACATTACTGACCTAAGCTGAAAGTTGCTAACTATTTCAAAAAAGGCTGATTCAAGCAAGAAATTATTCTTAATCTTTTTCACAGTCGTTTTAACATTTAAAAGCCCCAAAAGCTTTCAAATTACTTCATAATTATCTGTCTTGGGGGAAGGCTGTAAACAATTTGCAAATGAACACCTCACTCTGAGCTTAGCTGGTATACAACTTCCCACTTACATGCTCTATCAATCTCCTTTTACAGTTAGTTCTGGTCCAATATTCCCCCATCTAACTATTCGGTGAGATAGAACATAGAACTGTACAGCACAGTACAGGCCCTTCGGCCCACGATGTTGTGCTGAACTAGTCTGAAACTAAGATCAAAATCAACCTACTCCCAATCGTTCTAGTGCACTCCATATGCCTATCCAATAACCGCTTGAAAGTTCCTAAAGTGTCTGACTCCACTACCATAGCTGGGAGTATGTTCCACGCCCCAACCACTCTCCCGAGTAAAGAACCGACCTCTGACATCTCTCCTATATCTTCCACTACGAATCTTATAGTTATGCCCTCTTGGAACAGCTACATCCACCCGAGGGGAAAAATAAATAAATCGCTGAACGTCCACTCTATCTATCTCTCTCATCATCTTATACACCTCAATTAAGTCACCTCTCATCCTCCTTCGCTCCAATGAGAAAAGCCCTAGCTCCCACAACCTTTCTTCATAAGACCTACCCTCCAATCCAGGTAGCATCCTGGTAAATCTCCTTTGCACCCTTTCCAATGCTTCCACATCCTTCCTATAATGAAGTGACCAGAACTGCACACAACACTCCAAATGTGGTCTAACCAAGGTCTTGTACAGTTGCAGCATAACCTCATGGCTCTTAAGCTCAATCCCCCTGTTAATGAATGCTAACACACTATAGGCTTTCTTCACGGCTCTGTCCACTTGGGTGGCAACTTTCAGAGATCTATGGACATGAACTCGAAGATCTCTCTGCTCCTCCACATTCTTCAGAACCCTGCCGTTAACCCTGTAATCGCATTCAAATGTTTTCTACCAAAAGAAAATCCTCACACTTATCAGGGTTAAACTCCATCTGCCATTTTTCGGCCCAGCTCTGCATCCTATCAATGTCTCTTTGCAACCTACAACAGCCCTCCACATTATCCACTACTCCACCAATCTTGGTGTCATCAGCAAATTTATAACCCAACCTTCAACTCCATCATCCAAGTCATTGATAAAATCACAAATAGCAGAGGACCCAGCACTGATCCCTGTGGTACACCGCTGGTGACTGGGCTCCAGTCTGAAAATTTACCATCTACCATCCTCTGTCTTCCATGTGATAGCCAGTTACTGATCCAATCGGCCAAATTTCCCTCTCTGCCACACTTCCTTACTTTCTGCATGAGCCGACCATGGGGCACCTTGTCAAACGCCTTAATAAAATCCATGTATACAACATCAACTGCTCTCCCTTCATCTACACACTAAGTTACCTCCTCAAAGAATACAATCAAACTTGTTAAGCAAGACTTACCCCTCTCAAATCCATGCTGACTATCCTGGATTAAGCTGTATCTTTCCAAATAATCATAAATCCTATCCCTCAGGACCCTTTCCAATAATTTACCTATGCCCGAAGTAAGACTAACTGACCTATAATTCCCAGGGTTATACCTATTCCCTTTCTTGAAAAAAGGAACAACATTTGCCACTCTCCAGTCCTCGGGCACTATCCCCGTGGATAGTGAGGACCCAAAGATCAAAGCCAAAGGCTCTGCAATCTCATCCCTCACCTCCCAAAGAATCCTAGGATATATCCCATCAGGCCCAGGGCACTTATCTATCCTCAGGCTTCTCAAAATTTCTAACACATCTTCCTTCCGAATATCTACCTCCTCCAGCCTACAAGCCTGTATCGCACTATCCTCCTCAACAACATGGCCCCTCTCCTTTGTGAGCACTGAAGAAAAGTATTCATTTAGGGCCTCCCCTATATCTTCAGACTGCATGCACACGTTCCCACGACTGCCCTTGACTGGCCCTAACTTCACCTTGGTCATTCTTTAATTCCTCACATAAGTGTAAAAAGCCTTGTGGTTTTCCTTGATTCTACCCGCCAAGGACTTCTCATGCCTCCTCCTAACTCTCCTAAGCCCTTTCTTGAGCTCCTTCCTAGCTATCTTGTTTTCTTCAAGTGCCCTAACTGAACCTGGTTCTCTCACCCTTACATAAGCCCCCTTCTTCCTCTTGACAAGACATTCAACCTCTTTTGTAAACCATGGTTCCCTCACTCAACCATTTCCTCCCTGCCTGACAGGGACGTACATATCAAGGACACGCAGTATTTGCTCCTTCAACAAGCTCCACATCTCAATTGTGCCTATCCCTGACAGTTCCTGTTTCCATCTTATGCTCCCCAATTCTTGCCTAAACGCATCATAATTACCCTTCCGCCAGTTATAAACCTTGCCCTGCCATATGTTCCTATCCCTCTCCATTGCTATAGTGAAAGTCAACGAATTGTGGTCACTATCTCCAAAGTGCTCTCCCACAACCAAATCTAATACTTTGCCCAGTCCATTACCCAGTACCAAATCCAATGTGGCCCAGCCTCTTGCACTTCTATCCACATATTATATGAGGAAACCCTCCTGCACACACTGGATAAAAACAGCCTCATCCAAACTATTCAAATTATAGTTGTTTCAATCAATATTTGGAAAGTTAAAGTCGCCCATGGCAGCTACCCTGTGACTACCGCACCGATCAAAAATCTGCATTGCAATCTTTTCCTCCACATCTCTGTTACTGTTTGGGGCCTATAGAAAACTCCTAACAAAGTGACCGCTCCTTTCCTATTTCTAACTTCAGCCCACACTACCTCAGTAGTCAAATCCTCCTCAAACTGCCTTTCTGCAGCCATTATACTATCCTTGATTAACAATGCTACTCCTCCACCTCTTTTACCACCTTCCTTAATCTTACTGAAACATCTAAACCCTGGAACCTCCAACAGCCATTCCTGCCCCTGTTCTATCCACGTCTCCGTAATGGCCACAACATCATAGTCCCACGTACTAATCCATGCTTCAAGCTCACCAACCTTATTCCTGATGCTCCTCGCATTGAAGTAGACACACTTCAAACCACCTTCATGCCTGCAGGTCCACTCTTATGACCTTGGTACCTTCCTCAGTACTGCACTACCCTCGACTTCCTGAACACCAGCAACGCTATCTCCTGGACTACAAATCAGATTCCCATCCCCCTGCCAAATGAGTTTAACCCCCCCCCCCCCCCGGAAGAGCTGTAGCAAATTTCCCTCCCAGGATATTGGTGCCCCTCTGGTTCAGGTGTAACCCATCCTGTTTGTATAGGTCCCACTTGTGCTCCAATTATCCAAGTAACTGAAACCCTCCCTCCTACAGCATCCCTGTAGCCACACGTTTAACTACACTCTCTCCCTGTTCCTCACCTCGCTAGCACGTGGCACTGGCAGCAAAACAGAGATGACAATACGGCCATCCTGGCTCTCAGCTTCCACCCTAGCTCCCCGTGTTCCTGCTTTACATCCCTGTCCCTTTTCCTACCTATGTCGTTGGTACCGATGTGTACCACGACTTGTGGCTGCTCCCCCTCCCCCTTACGGATCCTGAAAACACGATCAGAGACATCACAGACGTTGGCACCCGGGAGGCAACACACCAACCGTGAGCCTCTATCGTTGCCACAGAACCGCCGATCTGTACCTCTCACTATAGAGTCTCCAATAACTAATGCTCTCCTGCTCTCCCCCCTTCCCTTCTGAGCCACAGGGAGGCCTGGTCACCGTGGCTTACCTCTGGTAGCCCCCCCCCCCCCCCCAAAACAGAATCCAAAACAGTATACATGTTATTGAGGGGAACAACCACAGGGGATCCCTGGCTGCTTCTTCCCCCTCCTTTTAAACATCACCCAGCTACCTTCATTCTTAGGAGTAACTACATCCCTGTAGTTTCTATCTATAACCGACTCTGCCTCCCGAATGATCCTCTTTCATCCAGCTCCAGTTCCCTAACACGGTCTTTGAGGAGCTGGCGATAGGTGCACAGGAGATGAGATCCTGGAACATGTGGAACGGATGTCCCCTCCTGAGCTGGATTGGGCCCACTGGACGCTCTGGATGAAGCCACAGGCGAATGAGCCGCCATGGAGCAGTGACAGTTTGTTTCCATAGTTACCGGACGAAGGAGCGGGTCCTGAAATAGGCCAAAGGAAACCAGGATGCGAGGTTGGTAGGCAGGGCATTCAGATTTATCAGGATGTCGGGGCAGAGCTTGCAAGGAGATGTGCAGCCCTTAATAAAGCGAAGTCGACATTGTACAAGAACACTCTGCATTCTGGTGTGGTGTGTCCGGCGTGATTGAGAGTCAGGAACAACTCAAAGGATCACTACTTCAAGAGACTGGAGGAGCCGGGGGCTCTCGTCAAAGAACAAGGAGTTGGATTGAATTAAGTGGGTTTGGATGGGACTTTAATAGGTGTGATGGGATTGTTTGGAGATATTTTAATATTTTTGTTTATATGTTTGGTTAACTGAGATATATTGTTCTGTGTTGGTGTGTATAGGTTGTTGGGGGATTGATGGGGCGGCCAAAGAAGTTGGGGGTAAGGATTAAGGCGGTAATGCAGTTAACATATAGCCCAAGATGGGTTGAGAAGTGTAAAAGCTTTGGTTTTGATTATCCCATTGTAGCGGGGGAGTGTGGGGGGTGGGGTACGTCTCTTTTCTTTGTTCATTGCGTATGTGCCCTGGCGGTGGGCTACCTCACTAGCAGATAGAGCTCAGCTAGTGAACGGGAGTGAGGTTAGGAGGGGCTGTGGTGTGTTGAACCTGTTTGCAGGTTTTAATGAGCCTAGAAGGTGTGTACATCTTGTAGGAAAAGAGAATTTTTAAAACCATATTGTTTAGAAGATGATTAGTTTAAAACTCACTGGCAACTATGCTGCTTTTGAATGACTGTGCCAACCATACACTTGGCAGAAGTGAGCTATTCCACCATAAGCCTACCCTGCTTTGTAATATGAACTTTTACTGGTTATCTGATGCTAATGCCATCATAAAGGATACATTATGATTATGAAGTCTTGATATCACTGTAGTAATTTCTGAGCTCAAGGCTTCACAGATATGGATTTAAACTCATGTCCATTTAACTGTGTGCCATAGCTGGCTTAGAATACAGTTCACAGCTGCAATTAAACAAGAGTTGCTCAAACGTCAGAATTCTCATCAGATGAAGATCTGTAATTGTGCAACTATCTACAATGCATTTCAAAACTAACCAGTATCAGACAATTTTAATTGAGTACAGATACAGAGGGTTGTTGGCATTAAAGCATAGGTCTCTGCCTTCAGGCAATGAGGAGGGAGATTTGGAAAAAAAATTAAGGTAGAAAATGTGCAAAAATGCACACACCCAATAATATTAGAAGTGCTCCAATGGCATCTTTCATCTGTGGCAATACATCCAGCAGGATCCTTCTCAAAATATTACAGTAAGGTGTGACGCACCAGCAGGGTTTCTTTAAAAGGCCATAAATTCTAAATACCATGTCACAAATGTTGTAGTGGTGAGGATGGCTATTGTACATTTCATGAGGGAGTAGAAATTGTTAAGTATTAAGCAGCAGACTCATCTTTAAAAGAACAGTATATTACACCAGTGATAAAAGTACATAATTGATTGTGATAAGAACCCCACAGTGAATGTGTCTCAACACACTGAAGGATAACTTGAAACATTGGTCCTTAGTGGTGTATTGTTGTTTGGAATAATATGATGAATCATGAACAACCCAGTGAAGAACAATTAATAAAGAATATTTATTAAAGTAAAAGAAAAAAAACAACATGACAAAGACTAACATACACTATGACACTTAAGTATATAAAAAACTAAACACACCGTTTTATCGGAAGTTACCTCTTAGACAATAATAGGAACAGGAATACGCTATTCATTCCCTCGAGCCTGCACCGCCATTCAATAGGATCACGGATGATCAGACATTTCTCATGTTCACTTTCCTGCCCTTTCCCCACAACCCTTTATTGCCTTACTGCTCAAGAATCTACTTATCTCAACCTAAAGATACACAAGGACTCCGTCCCCACAGCTCCCTGTGGCAAGGGTACAAAATGACATCACCATCAGAGAAGAAATTCCTCCTCATCTCAGTCTTAAATTGTCAGCCCTTTATTCTGAGACTATACCCTCTGGTCCTAGACTCTCCCACGAGGGGAAACATCCTCTCAGCATTTACCCTGTCAAAGCCCCTTAAGAATCTTACATGTTTCATGAGATCTCCTCTCATTCTTCTAAATTTCAATGAGTAGAGTCCCAACATGTTTAACCTTTGCTAATTAGACAATCCCTCCACACCGGGGATCGCCCCAGTGAACTTTCTCTGAACCACTTCCAATGAAATAATACCTTTCTTGAAATAAGGGGACCAAAACTGCTCACTGCATTCCAGATGTAGTCTCACCAGCACCTTGTACGGTTGCAGCAAGACTTCCCTCCTCTTTTACTCCAACCCTCCTGAAATAAGGGCCAACATTCCATTAGCTTCCTGATTACCTACTGAACCTATGTGCAAGCTTTCTGTGTTTCATGCACAAGTACCCCCAAGTCTATTTGTGTTGTAGCTTCTCTGCAGTTTTTCTCCATTTAATTAATACTTGATCTTATGTTCTCCCTTTCAAAATGAACAGCTTCACATATTACCACATTATACTCCATTTTCCAGCTTTTTGCCCACTTACTCAGTCAACATCTCATTGCAAACTGTTTCTACTCCTCTTGCAACTTGCCTTTCCACTTATTTTTATGTCATCTGCAAATTTGCCGACAGTACATTTGCTTCCTTCGTCAAACAGTTGTAGTCCCACTACCGATGCCTGTGGAACCCCACAAGTTACAGATCACCAACCCGAAAAAGAATCCCTTATCCAAGCGTAAGTGTTTGCTGCTTCAGGCATTTTAGCTCAGAACTGATGAGCTGGAGTCTGAGCTTAGTCACTGAGGAACATCCGGGAGGGTGAGAGTTACCTGGAAGCTTTGTTTCAGGAGGCGGTCACACCCCATAGATTAAGTACCTCAAATTCAGCAAGTTGTCAGGGACAGCAGGGTGCAACTGTGAGTGAGGCAGGTAGAGGGACCCTGAATTCAGAAATGGAGGATCCTGAACTCTTGACGTGTCCAACAGGTATGAGGTACTTGCTCCTTGAGTGGATGAGGAAAAGGACTGTCAGGATGATGAGCTAGCTGTCCATTGCACCATGGTACAGGAGGCCATTCAACCAGGGGGAGCAAAAAGACAAGTGGTAGTTGTCGGGCATTCTTTAATTAGGATAACTCATAGCATCCTTTGCAAACAGGACCGAGAGCCCCACATGGTATGTTGGCTGCCTGGTGCCAGAGTGAGGGACATCTTTAACCGGCTTGAAAGGATATTGGCGTGGGAGGGAGAGCCCCCCCCCCCCAAACGGAGGGGGGGGGGACTAGGGGCATTACGGTAGCACAGTGGTTAGCACAGGTGTTCCACAGCTCCTGGGTCCCAAGTTCGATTCCCAGCCTGGGTCACTGTCTGTGCGGAATCTGCATTTTCTCCCCGTGTCTGCGTGGGTTTCCTCCAGGTGCTCTGGTTTCCTCCCACAGTCCAAAGATGTGCAGGTTAGGTGGATTGGCCATGATAAATTGTCTTTACCAAAAAAGTTCAGGTGGGGTTACTGGGATAGGGTGGAGCTGTGGGCTTAAGTGGGGTTCAGTTTCTAAGGGCCGGTGCAGACTCGATGGACTGGATGGCCTCCTTCTTGCATCATAAATTCTATGATCCAGTTGTTGTGGTCCACGTTGGGACAAACAACATAGGGAAGGCTAGGAAAGAGGACCTATTTGGGAGATTATCAGGAACTAGGAACAAAATTAAAGAACATATCCTCAAAGGTTATAATCTTGGATTGCTACAAAAGCCACATGCAAATTAGCATAGGGATGAGAAAATTAGGGAAGTAAACACGAGGCTAAAGGAATGGCACTGCGGGAAAGAGGGGCTCCATTTCACTGAGGCACTGGCATCAGTATTGGGACAGGAGAGTTCTGTACTGTTCTGACTATCTCCACTTGAACCGATCTGGGACCAGTGATCTAGCAGAAAGTATAAATACAAGGACTTTAAGCTAGCAAATGGGGGGGGTGGGGGAAGGGTAAAGCTACAATAAGTATAATGGTTAATGGGAACCAAAGCAGCAGGTGGTTGGCATGCGAGGAAAAGGTAGAGATTAATAGGATGAACAGGCAGGGCTAGTCTAATGATTAGAGGTGAAAGGAAACGGGTAAAATCAAAATGTAAGGAGACTGTGAGAGTGAAACTGAGTGTTGAAGCGGAGTGTTCTCAGAGATTAATAAATGAGGTCAGAATGTCTGAAAAGTGTAGTGCACAAGAAAATTCTGCAAGGGAAAGACAAATCAGTCGGACATATTTAAAATCTTTGTATCTAAAGGCACACAGTTTTCTGAATAAGTTCAATGAGCTGACGGGAAAAATAGAGACAAATGGGTATGATTTGGTGGGGATTACTGAAACATGGTTGCAGGAGGACTGGGACTAGGAGTTGACTGTCTAAGGGTACTCAGTACTCAGAGGATAGACAGGATGGAACAGGAGGTGGAGTTGCTTTATTGGTTAAAGATGGCATCAAGGCAGTATTAAGAAACGATATTGGCACTAAGAGCCAAAATGTTGAATCGATCTGGGTGGAAATAAAAAACAAGGGAAAAAACTCCTTTGCAGGAGTAATTTACAGATCCCCGACCAATATTTCCAAATTTGGATATAGCATAAACCAAGAAATACTGAAGGCTTGCGAAAAGGGCACAACGGTAATCATGGGAGATTTTAATATGCATATTGACTGGATTGATCAAATTGGCAAGGGTAGCCTCCAGGGAGATTTCATAGAGTGCATGAGGGATTGTTTCTTCGAGCAATATGTTATGGGGAGCAGGCTATTTTAGATTTAGTATTATGTAACAAAGGTTTGATAAATAATGCCATACTAGAGTTTTAGCGTTGGGCAGAGGTAATTATACAGGCCTGAGGAAAGAGTTGGCCCAAGTAGACCGGGCATAAATAATTGAGGGTAGAATAGTTGAGGAACAATGGTGGATGTTCAGGGAGATATTAAATACCACTGAATTAAAGTACATTCCTGAGAGGAAGCGGAATTGCAAAAGGGCAAAAAATGTCCCACGGCTAATCAAGGAAGGCATAAAGGCAAAACCTAGAGCATACCATACTGCAAAAGCTAGTGGTAAGCTTAAGGATTAGGAAAACTTTAAGGTTCAGCAAAAGGTTACTGAAAATAAAATCAAAAGAGCTAAGATGAACTATGAAAGGAAACTAGCAGAAGACAGACACGGATACCAAAAGCTTCTATAAGTATGTAAAGAGGAAGAGAATAGCTAAAGTAAATGTTGGCCCTTTAGAGGACCATACTGTGAGGTAATAATAGGTAACACAGAGATGGCAGAGTCACTGAACCAATATTTTGCTTCTGTCTTCACGGAAGAATATAATTTTAAAAATTCAAAATCTACAGTTAATGCAAAGGAACTTGGTGCAATAAACATCACTAGGGAGACGGTACTGAGTAAACTGATGGGATTAAGGGCAGATAAGTCTCTGGGACCTGATGGTCTGCACCCAAAGGTATTAAGGGAGGTGGCAGCGGAGAATAGTAGATGCATTGGTTAAGATATATCAGAATTCCCTGGATTCTGGAAGGGTCCAGGTGGATTGGAAACATGTTAATGCGGTGCCTCTTTTCAAAAAAGGACGTACAAAAAGTAGAAACTACAGACCAGTCAAGCTTGACCTCTGGGGTGGGGAAGTTGCTGGAATCAATCATTAAGGAAGAGATCACTGAACATTTGGAAAGACAAAGCTCAATCCACTATTGTCAGCATGGTTTTATGAAGAGTAAGCCATGCTTGCCAAACTTGCTCGTGTTCTTTGAGGATGTAACCAACAAGGTTACGTTTTGGTAGGAATAACAGCAAAAGGGATTACTATTTAAATGATAAAATATTAAAACATGCTGCTGTGCAGAGAGACCTGGGTGTATTAGTACATGAGTCACAAAAAGTTGGTTTACAGGTGCAACAGGTGATTTAAGGCAAATTGAATTTTGTCTTTCCTTGCTAGAGGGATGGAGTTTAAGACTAGGGAGGTTATGCTGCAATTGTATAAGGTGTTAGTGAGGCCACACCTGGAGTATTGTGTTCAGTTTTGATCTCCTTACCTGAGAAAGGACGTACTGGCACTGGAGGGTGTGCAGAGGAGATTCACTAGGTTAATCCCAGAGCTGAAGGGGTTGGATTACGAGGAGAGGTTGAGTAGACTGGGAGGGTACTCATTGGAATTTAGCAGGATGAGGGGGGATCTTACAGAAACATATAAAATTATGAAGGGAATAGATAGGATAGATGCGGGCAGGTTGTTTCCACTGGCGGATGAAAGCAAAACTAGGGGAATAGCCTCAAAATAAGGGGAAGTAGATTTAGGACTGAGTTTAGGAGGAATTTCTTCACCCAAAGGGTTGTGAATCTATGAAATTCCTTGCCCAGAAAAGCAGTTGAGGCTCCTTCATTAAATGTTTTTAAGATGAAGATAGATAGTTTTTTGAGGAATAAAGGGATTAAGGGTTATGGTGTTCAGGCCGGAAAGTGGAGCTGAGTCCACAAAAGATCAGCCATGATCTCATTGAATGGCGGAGCAGGCTCGAGGGGCCAGATGGCCTACTCCTGCTCCTAGTTTTTATGTTCTTATGTTAAGGTGGATAATGGGGAACCTGTGGATGTGCTATATCTGGACTTCCAGAAGGCATTTGACAAGGTGCCGCATAAAAGACTGATCCAGAAGGTGAGTTCGCAGTGGTTTGGAGGTAGAGTACTAGATTAGATTGAGAATTGGCTGACTGAAAGAAAGCACAGGGTCGGGATAAATGGATCCTTCTCTGACTGGCGAACTGGAACTAGTGGGGTGCTGCAGGGGTCTGTCTTCGGACCTCAACTGTCTACGATTTATATAAATGATCTGCCAGCAGGGACAGTGTAATATAGCAAAATTTGCAGATGATACTAAAATACGTTGGAAGTCAGGCAGTGAAGAAGAAATAATGGGCGGGATTCACCATCCCACCAGCCGGCCAATGGGGTTTTCCATTGCGGGCAGTCCCACGCCGTCGGGATATCTCCCTGCGTGGGTGTGCTGCCGCCGCAACAGAGAATCCCACCAGGGGAGACCCCAGCTCAAAGATTTTACAGAAGGATATAGGTAGTCTAGGAGATTTTGGCAGATGGAGTTTAATGTGGATAAGTGTGAGGTTATCAATTTTGGCTATAAAAATAGAAAGGCAAATTATCTAAATGGAAAGCAGATTCAAAATGCTTCTATTCTAGGCAGAGGATCTGGGTTTGTGAATCGCAGAAAGTCGGTATGTAGGTACAGCATGTAATTAAAAAGGCAAATGGAACGTTAGTGTTCATTGCAAAAGTTCTGGAGTATAAAAGTGTTGTTGCAATTGTGTAGGGTGTTGGCGAGACCACATCTGGAGCACTGTTTCCAGCTTTGGTCTCCTTATTTGAGAAAGGATGTGGTGGCATTGGAGGCAGTTCAGAGAAGGTTCACCAGATTTATTCCGAGGATGTAAGGGTTGACATATGTGGAGAGATTAAACAGTTTGGACTTAAAACCGCTGAGGTTTAGAAGGTTGAGAGGGGATCCGATCGAGGTATATAAAATACTAAATGAGATTGATAAAAGTAAATGTAGACCAAATGTTCCCCCTTGTGGGGAAAGCTCAAACGAGGAGTCACGGATATAAGTTGAGAGGTGGTAGATTTATAACTGAGATGAGGAGGAACTACTTCTTACAGAAGTTGGTGAATTTGAAGAACTCGCTGTTCCATAGTGCGGTGGAACCGAAGTCATTAAATAGTTTCAAGGAAGAGATAGATATATAAAAAGGGTGAAAGGGATATGGGCAACAGGTGGGGGTGTGGATTTGAGACCAGGAAAAGATCAACCATGAATTGATTGAATGCGGAGCAGGTTCGAAGGGCTGAATCGTCTACTTCTGCCCCTAATTCCTACTTTCCTGTCCCCACTCGCTGTTTCCTGCCCATTAGCCAATTCTCTATCCATGTCAATATACTACCTCAAACACTATGGACTCTTATCTTATGACTTAACCTTTTGCGAGGTACCTTGTTGTACGCCTCCTGGAAGTCCAAATACAACACATCTACTGGTTCCCCTCTATCCACTCTGGTTGACACTGCCTTGATAAACTCTAATAAATTAGTGAGACAAGATTTCCCTTTCATGAAGCCATGCTGACCATGTTTGATTAGATTATGATTTTCCAAATGTGCTGCTATTACTTCCTTAACAACGGATTCCAACATTTTTTCAACAATAGATGTTAGGCTAATTGGCTTATAGTTACCTGCTTTTTGCCAGCCTCCCTTTGTGAGTTGTGGTGTCACATTGACAGTTCCACTATCCTCTGGTACCTGTCCAGTATCCAAGGGTTTTTGGAAAATTTTGGAAAAGCTACTTCTTTTAGGGTTCGAGGATGCAGGCCATCAGGGTCTGGGGACATATCTGCCTTCAGCCTCATTACTTTCTCTAATACTATTTCCCTAGTGTTGGTGATCGTATTTACTTCCTCCCCCCATATTCTTCAGTATTAATGGGATGTTCAAGTATCTTCTACCGTAAAGACTGGTGCAAAATCATCTCCAACTCCATCGCCATTTCCTTGTTTCCCATAACTATCTCAGCAGATTAACTTTCTTTGGGGCCTATGTTTATTTTCACCTCTCTCTTCCTTTTTATATATTTAAAGAAGCTCTTATGGTCAGTTTTATATTCCTTGTTAGTTTGCCCTTGTAATTTATTTTCTCTCTCTTTATCGTCTTTTTAGTCCTTTGCTGGATTCTGAATTTATCCCAGTCTTCGGGGCTATCACTGATTTGTGCCTTCATATATGCTTTTTCTTTCAACTTGATATCTCTTTAATGGTTAACCATGGTTGGTTTATCCCCCTCTTCGAATCTTTTCTTCTTACAAAGAACAATACAGCACAGGAACAGGCCTGTCAGCCCTCCAATCCTTAACCACTCTTTGCCAAAGCCCTCAGCACTTCCTCATGCCGTGTCCCTCTATGCCCATCCTATCCATGTATTTGTCAGGATGCCTTCTGAACGCTGTTAATGTATCTGCTTCCACAACCTCCCCTGGCAACATGTTCCAAGAACTCACCACCCTCTGTGTAAAACACCTGACTCGCACATCTCCTCTGAACTTTGCCCCACGGACCTTAAACCTATAACCCCCCCCCCCCCTCCCCCCAGTGACTGGCCCCTCCATAATGGGAAAGAGGGCCAGCCCATCCACTCTATCCAGGCCTCTCATAATCTTGTAGATCTCTATCAGGTCACCCCTCAACCTCCGTCATTCTAATGAAAACAGTCCGCGTCTATTCAGCCTCTTCACGTAGCTAACACTCTACAGAACAGGCAACATCCTGGTAAACCTCCTCTGTACCTTCTCCAAAGCCTCCACATCCTTCTGGTAGTGTGGATACCAGAATTGTGCGCAATATTCCAAGTGCAGCCGCACCAAGGTTCTATACAGCTGTAGCATGACTTGCGAATTTCTATACTCAATGCCCCATCCAATGAAGGCAAGCACTCCATATGTTTTCTTAACTACCGTGTCGACATGTGTTGCTACTTTCAAAGATCTGTGGACCTGTACGCCCAGATCTCTCTGACTTTCTATATTCCTAAAATTCCTGTTCCTGCGCTCTACCCAGATTTCCTCATTGTATGAGCCGTCAGAGGTGTCCTCCCGCAGTACGGCTATAATATTTACCTTAACCAACAATGCTACTTCCCCACCTCTTTTACATCCCCGTCTATCTCTCCTGAAGCATCTATATCCTGCAACGTTCAGCTGCCAATCCTGCCATTCCTTTAACCATGTTTTTGTGATAGCCAAAATATCATTATTCCAAGTGCTAATAAGTGCTCTAAGTTCATCTGCCTCACCTACTATACTTCTGCCATTGAAATAAATACACTTCAGAGCACCGCGTTTGAGCAGACAGGGTGATGTTGTTGTCCTCTTCTTTTTTTCTCCATTTCCCCTTCAGTTATTACACCTACTAAGCTAACGCTCTGATTCCCACCCCTCTGCCATGCGAGTTTAAATCCTCCCAAGTGACTCTAGCAAACCTCCCAGCCAGGGCATTGGTGCCCCTCCAGTTTAGATGCAACCTATCCTTCTTGTACAGGCCCCACCTGCCCCAGAAGAGATCCCAATGGTCCATAAATCTGAAACACTCCCTCCTACATCACCCGTTTAGCCACGTGTTTAGCTGCCTTATCCTTCTATTTCTCGCCTCACTGGCACGTGGCACAGGGAGTAATCCTGAGATTACAACCCTTGAGGTCCTACTTTTTAGCTTACTACCTAGCTCCCTGAACTCCTTCTGCAGGACCTCATCGCTCTTCCTGCCTGAACTCCTTCTGCAGGACCTCATCGCTCTTCCTGCCTATGTTGTTAGTACCCATGCGTACTTCGACCTCTGACTGTTCACAATCCCCCTTCAGGATGTCCTGTGTTCGTTCAGAGACACCCTTGGGTGTGACCACGTCTCTAAAACACCTGTCCATGACGCTCTCCGCCACCTGCATGCTTCTAAGTGCATCCAAACGCCACTCAAACTGATCCATGCGGTCTGTGAGGAGCTGCAATTGGGTGCACTTCATGCAGATGTAGTTGTCCAGAACACCTGCAGCGTCATGGATCTCCCACATCTGGCAATTGAAGCACTGCACCCCATTAAACCCCATTTCTATCTCTAATTAATTAATTATTGACGAACCAGAAATTTATAACCAGTAATTTAATACTAATTCAAATTTAACACAACACAGATTCAAATTTAGCAGATTCCCTCTTAGCCAATCAGATCACAACCTTCCTGTGATGTCACTTTTCCCAATGCCCTCTGAGGGTCCCTGAGCATTAAATCTCACCTACTACCTTACCCAGACTGCTCTCTACTCGCTCCGCTCAGCATCTCAAAAAAGCTTACTGGCATATATTTTTGCTGAGAGTCATGAATTACCTTCTTAAACGTCTGTCACTCCTTGTTTACTGTATTTCCTGCTAATCTATCCACCCAGTCCACTTTAGCTAACGCTATCCTCATTTCATTGTATTCCCTTCGTTTAAGTTAAACACTGTTGTTTTTGACCCAAGTTTCTCACTGTCAAACTGAATATTAAATTCTATCTTGTAATAATCACTACTTCCGAGGGGATCTTTTACTCTGAGATCATTTATTAAACCTGCCTCATTTTCCATTACCAGATACAAGATAGCCAGTTCCCTTGCTGGGCTCCATGCCACATTGCTCCAGGAAACTCCCTAATGCACTCTAGGAATTGTCAACTTGATTAACCCAATCAACAAGAAGATTAAAGTCACCCATAATTAACGCTCTATTCTTTTTACATGCTCCTAGTATTTGTTGATTTATACCCATTCCTATTGTGGCTACTGTTTGGGGTCTATGCACTACTTTTACCAAGGTCTTCTTTCCCTTTCTGTTTTTTTATCTCCACCCAAATGGACTCAACATTAACATAGCCTAGATTATCTTTCAAAATATATTTTGTTCCCAAAATATACTCAAGTTCCCTGAACTCACAGAGACCCCATTTCCCAAGCAACATCCAATGTTAGTAACTATAGGTGAAATCCAGTTAATAGTTATTACACAATACTGCTTAGATGACCCAGCCTAGGAAAATGTCTCTTCTTGGTCCAGCGAAGACATGAAACTGCGTCTTTTAGAGGAGAATATCTACAATATGCCATGGCTCTAAATGTAAGCTGGAACAGGTCTTCCTGGCTCAGATCACAGATGGAATCCCTGTCTGGCTGTTAGATGGAGAACTAGCCTCCTTCCCCAATGAGGGGGCTAGCTGTAACACTGTTCAATCTTTTTGATATTCCCTTGTGTGTATTCTGCTGTCCACCTCACTCAAATTCCTTGCCCTTAGAAGTTATCATTTTTATAGCCTCATTGGGGTGCAAATGGCCATATCAGAAACATTATTTACCAGAGATCAATGTCTCTAGACTCCTCCTAATCTTGTTACTGGACAAAGCACATCTCATTATTCCTCTAGGTGCCTGCTACTGTGGTTACTTTTCTGATATTTTATTTTCATCTCAAATTCACCGTTAATCTCATTGATTTCCCACATTCCTGACAATTGTAATGTGTTATAAAATGTCCTGAGATCGCGAACGCTGCTATAGAAGTGAGAGCCTTTCTTTTCCTTTATTAGTAGCATTAGTCAGCGCAGCATGGTGGCGTTGTGGTTAGCACGCATTATAGTGCCGAGGACCCGGGTTCAATCCTGGCCCTAGGTCACCATCTCGGTGTGGCGTTTGCACATTTTCCCCCGTTCCCGCACCCCCAGAACCCAAAAAGATGTGCAGGTTAGTTGAATTGGCCACGCTAAATTGCCCCTTAATTAGAAAAAAGGAATTGTGTACTTTAAAACTTAAAAAAAGAAAAAAGTGAGTAGCATTAGGAGACTTGTGTTAAATGTTACATATTTCTGATATGAATAGCTTCATCATTCAGAATAAGCATTAAAAGTCACTTAGTTCCCCAAATTAAATAAAAGGGAATTACACTCCGAATTGAAGACTATTCATGCACATTAATTATGTATCTTAAGCATTTCATGACTGGATGCAGCACTGAAATGATGCAAGATTGATGCATCTGTCTGCTGCATCCTTTTGGACTGTATTGTAACCACAAATGAACTAATTCTTCATATTTAGAGTCATTGCGCTTATGGAAGTGTTCAGTTATGCAGCTCCCTTTGCAGTGGTGTCATTTTTATTTCATTCCCCAGTCATGTAAAGATTAGGGTGAATTTGGCAGTGTGGTTTGGTCAGAGTCCAGAGTAGTGAGATGCTTGGGGAGACAACCTCAAGGGCCCGAGCTTCATTTGATATAAAGAGTAAAGATAGTACAACGTCAGGTCATGTTTAACAAATGCTTGAATAGTTCAAAAGCTTTTACTTTTCATATTAGAAACTTTCTAAAATATGTTTAGAGCTTTCAAACTATTCCAATTTTACCAGGAGAGAGCTCTGTGCAAGTGTCTTAGCTACACATGCAGCTAGTTTACCTGTTGTGTCTAGGATGCGATTCCACAGCTCAAAGCACAATGGAGATGCTATTCTCCGCAAACTGGACCCTACTTCTATTGGCTTCAGAATGGTGGCCCTTCATTATCAACACGAGTTACTTAAAATCATTAGATTTATTTAATTTGGGGATTTTTATTTGTAAGGGTTTAAAAAAATCCATTGTTCTGTTAGCAGAATGCCTCAAAGTCAAAAATTAACCCAAAAGAGATTTCAAAACTTGAAAGTCAGAAATGTGAAACTTGGGATACAAAAAATGTTTTGAAACTGTTTTAAAATGCAATAAAATTCAATGAAAACATTGTACCAATTATTATTTTAAAAATTTGATTACCAATGATCATGATAGATAGGGGATGCTATTCACCTCCTCCCTTCCCACTGCCTGGGACACTAAATATTCTTTCCAGTGAAATGGTGATTTTAATTCAACTTCTTTGAATTTTGTACACCGTGTTTCAGTCCACAAACATGACCTTGAGTTTCCAGTCTCTTGTCATTATTATTCTCTGTCCCACTCTCCTACCTCAGTCTCTGTCCTCAGTCTCCCACCTTGTTTCAATGAAGCTTAATGGAAGCTCAAGAAATAGAATTTAACCTTGCAATTAGACATTTTACAACCTTCTGACTTGAAACTAATTTTATGGCCACAGCTATTGTATCGAATAGCTGGTGCTGGCAATGATTTTGCTGCCATCAATTCCCACTGCTCTCTATCCATTGTTTGTTTCTTACTTGTCCCAATATCACCCCTTGTGTGTTTGCACCAACATCTCTTCTGCTGGTGTGGTACAGGTCACTTGGGAAGCTGCTGTGGCAACTTGCAGAATGGAGCTATGGATAGAGACGTTAGAGGCCCCAACTTTCTTTCCATCACATGGCTGTCCAGGAATCTCTCCAACTCTTACCCTCTGCCACTGGCGGATGTTGGAAGGATTTTCGGGTTGATAATCAACCGGTCTGACCATGTTATGAATGCACCTTCCGTGGTTATCAAGTCCTGTGGTGGGATTCAAACCCGGAGCCTCTAACTGGGATGTCACCCACTCTGCCACAAGACCTCATATCATCACTTTTAAGCAAGACAAATTTATGTTACACCAGGTAAAATTTTGCTCAGGAAAGGACAATTGTTAAGTTAAATTTTAGGCAGCATATACCGCCCATTGTCTGAGGGTATGGCTGGAAGAGGTGAAAAAGGTAGTTGCGGAGGCTGGGAAAAAGGTTTGGATCTGACTGCTGATTGGTCAGGTTATTGTAATAAGTCAGTTCGTGTACTACAATCAGCGGTAAGAAGGTTCATTTACTGACCAATTAACAGCAATGATATTAACATGTTGACATTCTTTGGTCGACTGTGTCAAATGTATTTCTTGAGTAAGGGTTGCCATATGCATGGTAGCACAGTGATTATAATTGTTGCTTCACAGCACCAGGGACCTGGGTTAGATTTCCAGCCTGGGTTGCTGTCTGTGAGGAGTCTGCATGTCCTCCCTTTATCTGCGTGGGTTTCCTCCGGGTCCTCTAGTTTCCTCCCACAAGTCCCAAAAGACGTGCCGTTATGTGATTTGGAAATTCTGAATTCTCCCTCAGTGTACCTGAACAGGCGGTGGAGTGTGGCAACTAGGGTATTTTCACAGTAACTTCATTGCAATGTTAATGTTAGCCTACTTGTGACAATAATGAAGATTATTATATCACTGATGAGAAAGCCGATGTTTTGGACGTGGTGGAAGATCTCCATAGTCTTCCTGAGGCATCTTGCATTCCAATAGATGACAGGTGAGATACATTTAGAGTTGGACCATTGGATGCGGAGATTATAAAGTTTATTATGTTTGACAACAGCGGACGTGTCCCATTAAGACAAGAATCAGCTTGCCATACACCTGGAAAGGTATATGGAGGCGGGAACATATGAAGCCAGTTTGACTTGAGTCGATGGACCTTTTCTTGCTCCCCAAGCCAGTTGGAAAAATTTAACCCATTAACTTGGTTTCTCACTCTCCACAGATTCTGCCTAAGTTGCTGAGAATTTCCTGCATTTCCTGTTTTTATTTTAGACTTCCAGCATCCACAGTATTTTACTTTTGTGGTAAAGTTTCATATTCCTCTGATGTTTATAGTCAGAATTGAGACTGCTTATATTAACTTGTTCCAGTGGAGTCATACCTGGCACTAAGGAAGATGGTTGTGGCTGTTGGAGGCCAATCATCTCAGTTCCAGGACACCATTGCAGGAGTTCTTCAGGGGAGTGTACCAGGCTAACCATCTTCAGTTGCTTCACCAATGACCTCCCTCCATCACATGGTCAGAATTGGGGATATTCACTTATGTAACATGTTCAGAATTATTTGCAACTCCTCAAATACCAAAGCAGCGCATGTCCATTTGCAGAAAGATCTCAACATCATTCAGACTTGGGCTGATAAATGGCACGTAACAGACACATTACACAAGGGCCAGGCAATTGCCATCTCTAACAAGAGAGAAAGTATCTATCTCCCCTCGATATGCAATGGCATACCATCACTGAACTTCTCGTCATCCTCCTGGGGTTTACTTCATCAGAATGTGAACTGGAGCAGCCATATAAATACTGCAGTTACAGAGCAGATCAGAGTTTCGGAATCCTGCACCAAGTAACGTGCCTTCCGACTGCCTAAAGCCGGTCAACAATCTACAAGGCACAACTCAGGAGTTTGATGGGATACTCTCAATTGCCTGAGTGAGTGCAGCTCCAACTACACTCAAGCAGCACAACACCATCCAGGGCAAAGTAACCTACTTAATTTGCACTCCATCCAAGACCTTAAACATCCACTCCCTCCCCCACTGACTCACAAGTGACAGCAGTATGTTCTATCTGCAAGGCACAGAACTTCCAAGATAAAAGCAAATTACTGCAGATGCTGGAATCTGGAACAAAAACAGATAATACTGGACAATCTCAGGAGGTCGCACAGCATCTGTGGGGAGAAAAGAGAGCTAACATTTTGAGTCTGGGTGACTTTGACAAAGGCTTTGACAAAGTCATCCAGACTCAAAATATTAGCTCCCATTTTTCTCCACAGATGTTGTCAGACCTGCTGAGATTGTCCCGTATTTTCTGCTTTTGTTACAGATCCTTCCAAACCCACAACCTCTAGCACCTAGAAGATAAGGGCAGCAGATGCATGGGAATGCCACCACTTGGAAGTTGTACTCCAAGCCACACACCACCTTAACTTGGAACTATATTACCGTTCTTTCACGGTCACTGGGTCAAAATCTTACAAGTCGCTTCCGAACTCCCTTGTTCACTGTGGACTGGTCTTCAAATGAAAAAAATGAAATGAAAAATCGCTTATTGTCACAAGTAGGCTTCAAATGAAGTTACTGTGAAAAGCCCCTACCAGGCCAACCTCAAGTGTACTGCCAAAATTCCACTAACACACCTCCTGTTCTACCAGGGGAGCCAACATCCTTGTCCACTGATATACAAACATCAAGAGTGCCTAACGATCCATCCCCCGGCCGCACTTCGGAAAATCTGACCACAAGACGGTGCTCCTTCTCCCTGCATACAAGCAGAAACTTAAGCGGGAGAATCCGGTTAAGAAGGTCGTGCAATGCTGGTCTGATGCAGCAGAAGTGCTCCTATGTGACTGCTTGGTGTTAGTGGACTAGTCCATATTCAAGAACTCAGCGGCCAACCTAAACGAGTATACCACCACCGTCACAGACTTCAGCAGCAAGTGTGTAAAAGATTGGGGCCAAAGAAGGCAGTACCTACGCTCCCCAACCAGAAACCATGGTTTAATCGGGTGATTCACTCCGTACTGAAGGCATTCAAGGCAAGCTACCCTGACCTATACAATAAATCTAGGTATGACCTCTGCAAAGCCATCAGGGATGCCAAGAGACAATACCAGACTAAGCTAGACTCACCGACTACGACATAGACTTTCATCGGTTGTGGCAAGGCTTAAACAATATAATGAGCTACAAAGCAAAGCCAAGTAGAGTCTCCAGCAACAGCGCACCCCTCCCCAATGAACTCAATGCATTCTATAAAAGCAAATTACTGCAGATGCTGGATCTAGAGAACATGTTGGAAAATCTCAGGTCTGGCAGCATCTGTAGGGAGAGAAAAGAGCAAGCGTTTCGAGTCCAGGTGACCCTTTGTCAAATCCAGCAGCACGGTGTGTAAGCCTAAACCACATGGACTGCAGCTCACCACCACCTTCTATGGCCTAGTCAGTGATGGCAACATGCAATGAACAAATAAAAAGCTATACCTCCTGATGTAGTGTAATTACAGAATAGCAAACCTACATTAGCAGTTACTATCATAAATATGAAAACAGGAATTCATAATGGAAAAAATGACAAGAGGAGCATGTTGATAAGATTTTTAATATTTTTAATAATCTATCCGTTGGGATTGAGGATGACTTGCTTCCCGTTTGAATTGATGGGTTCTGAAATGGTTGCCAAGTCCAATGCACGTTCTGTAGACTCTGCCACATCCGGGGCAGGTGGTGCTTGAAGGCTTTGGTCGATGAATTGTTTAGAGGTTTGTGCATTGACATTTCTGCACATTCCCACTGAAGATTCCCAATGCGTTTGGTGCCTTCCTCTATGAGATTTTTCCATTTTTGGCCTCTCGTGAGTTGGCAAGTACATGTCATGTCTTCAGCGATGCTTTGAGGACATCCCCTAAAGTGTTTCCACAATTCTCCTTGGAGTATCCTGTCACGACCAAGTTCAGACTACAATAATTGCTTTGGGATTCTGGTCTCAGGCAAACAAATGATGTTTTCCGCACAGCAAAGTTGGTTTTCAATGATGAGCTCCTTGATGCTGGGTAAGCTAGTCTGGGAGGGGCGCTGCTATTGGGACAGCCTTTTCTTTCCACCGGATATGTCGGGCCTTGTGAAGGCTCTGCTGGTGATACATTTTGATGTTTCACAGGTCAATCTGCTGTATAGCATTGCACAGTAAGCTCTGCAATGCTGTTTTTCTCTTGGCTTCTCATTGATTTTGTCTGAGCGAATTCAACTTGTTCAAGCAGTGCACAGTGGGTGAATGGGTGCTTAAAATTACCTATGGGATTTTGTACTGAGCTCCTGCTCTCTACTTGCAGATACCAATGCGAACCAAGTCTTATGACTAGATGGAAAGTTGTCTGCCAGAAATCAATGAGGTCCTATCTTAAATAGTCAGACTGACCTCTGATGACATCCATGAGGCCTAATTCACCATTTTAGTGAGAAGCCTGCGAAGACAAGTCAGTATAGCTTTCCTACCAGGCCAATTTAGTAAACAGTGAAGCTTGGTCATTACAAACCCAACATGTAATTTATATTACTTCAATTTTTTAATATTTCCAGCCTCATGTAGAAGGTTAAGGCCTGCCTTAACCTGATTGCAAGTCCTCTTCCTCAGATTTAACTGAGGGCCAAGAACCACTTCTTTATCCCCAGTGACAACCACCTGCTACCCTTCACTGCAATTCCACCTGTCTCCTCGCTGCTGATTCCAGCAATTTTGGCTGAGAAACTAATTTTATGTAAATGAGGCCTGCACATTAAAGTCTCCCTCGCATCTCACTGCTGACAGCAGGACAATTTACTGCCCACTTCAGCCTCAATCGTTTGACTTCCAAATTACTTAAAATTAAGCTTGTGTCTCTTTGTTTTCCTTCCATTTCTTACCACTTGTCCTTTTGCAGTAAATCTTCATATATTATCTACAAATCTCTGTTTCTATTTTGATGTAATTTTAAATAAAAGGTAATTAGACAAAAACAATAACCCACAAAAATCATTTTCAAAATTACTATAATTTGTTTATTCCTGTGTGAGGCAGCCCTATATACATGTCTGTGGTTTTATCCACTTGAGAAACATACTTTGCATCACCCAGAGTGAGCCTAGTCCGTTTTACGCGCTGTATACAGTTAGGTTCAACCTAGGAGATGTAACAAATTGTTTCTCAGATGACAAAAGGCAGACAATTAAAAATTCCAGTGGAAGCCTCTTTGGGAAAATGTTTAAGTATGGTTTAATCTGGAAGTGTCACCTTTTATTGAAAAACTAAAGGAAAATCAATGCACGGTTTTATTTTGCAGGGTCAGCAGAAGAGACATGCATAACCAGCATCAGACACGGAGGTCATTATCATGAATAAGAAAAGCACTGATCAAATTTATGAGATTTACATGAGCTGGCAATTTCAGAGTCTATAAAATCTATTGTAGACCATAAAACACATGCTGTTGTAAGGAGTGACATTTTTATTAAGGCTTCCCCACCCCCACAAAAACTGCATCAGTACACATTTCATGCTTTGCTGTAATGCCACAATAAGCTTAATTATTTTACTCTGTAAAAATTAACAAGATGATTCCTTTCAAATTATTCACTTTTTATTTGCATTGTGGAAAAATGTGTTGAATGTACATTTCTTAAAATCTTTAATTGCAGTAAAATGCAAAGATTAAATTCCTCTCCTTACAAAAGATGATGGGTCAAGCAGCTTGTTATTTCAAAACTTGATTTGTATAAAATAGCAAAACACAGATTATTACCTTGCACTACATTTTAAGAATAATTTTCACACTGTGGATAAAAATTGGTTAAAATATTGAAAATATTTTGTACATGTATTATTTTTCTATTTCCATGATTTATTCTGCAACGACTATATTTCTTCCACATAATTAAGACGACCCACTGTCTGCATGGTGCATAAAGCAAATTAACAAGTGGGCCATCTTTCAAATACTAGTATTGTGATTTTTCAAAGTGAATAATGAGCAACCTCTGGCAATGCACAACTGTGTTTACAGCTAACAGATAAAATACTTTGAACACCCTATCTCTATGCTGGCTGCTTTAGGTTTATTAACCTGGGTCTCATGAGTGGAATATTACTGAAGGTCAATTTCATTAGACAGTTATAATCACTGAGCCTAGTCAACTAATGACACTTTGTATGACCTGCCCCTAGAAACACAGCATGGTGTGGAGATAATTATTAATTCCCTGCTCTGCAGCTAAGAGACTAATCTGTCTTTTTCTCTCCTACAGTGTTTTCTCGACAGCTAACACAAATAATATGTGCCAATGCAAATTGCAGGATGTAAAATAAATGTACGCTTTTAAGTGAAGACATTAGAACACCACCTTGTCAGCACAAATGCTGCCTACAAATGTTAATTATGTTTTTGTAATTTTCTATGCATCTAAAAAAAATGTTACTTTAAGCAGAACCACTAAAAAAATCTTACTATTGTAGAATAAGGGGCCTATTCAATATTGAAAATTTGATACAATAAATGTAAAGCATCACATTTAAAAATACATTTTCTTACCACTTCTGTCAAGTCTTTACAGTTCAAAACAGACAAACAAATAGATGCACATTGTAACTGTTGCTTCCCATAATATATTTGGGTGAAAGCTTTCAATTTACTGCAAACTAGTATATCACATTTCCCAAGGACTTGATAATTCCACATTCTATTACGCCACCTTGCTACAGGTAATCACATTGTGATGAATCAGGCAAACTGGTTAACTGCATCTGTACTCACTTAGTAATATTCTAGGCGCAATCCAGCAGCCACGCTGCGCCGGAAAAGCAGCTCGCCACAGCACAGTGTGGCCGTTGAAAGTCGGGGGACCCCGCTTCCGGGATCTAACCAGCTTGCAACGACTCGTGAGATTCAACACAATCTCACGAGACGTTGCGATGTGGATCTTGCCCATAATGGGCGGAATGACGTTTTAGCAAATCTGCACATTAGAGCGAGTCAGTAAGCCTTCGTCTAATGTGCAGATTTTCGAGGCACCTGAGGATTTGAGATTCAACCTCTTTGCCTTGGAAACCTCAGGCGAGCGCCGTTCAGGGACAAACAGGGACCAGATGGAACAACACTTGCGGGGGTCTCCCAGGGGAACGGAGGCACCCAGCTGCATGCCCTTTGGGAAGGGTGGTGGCCTGGCACTGCTGGTGCCACCTGGGTACTCTGGCAATGCCACCTAGGTATGCTGGCAGTGCCACCTTGATGTCAGGTTGGCACTGCCAAGCAATTGCACCGGGGTTGCCTGGCTTAAGTGTTGGGTGGTGATGCAGGGGTGGGGGCCGGGGGACCCTCCCATTTTGCGTTTGGGCTGGCTGGGAGAAGTCGGTCAGGGATTGTTTCGGGGGCCTCGGAGAACCATTTTTAAATGGCGTCCTGATCTCTCGCTACAATGGGGAGTTGGAGTGAGCAGAGCTCCCCACTGTACTAAACTGCGCTATGTGAGGCCTCGGCCGTGCGTTCCTTGTTCAGGCGCCTTATTCAACTGCGGTGTGTCAGGAAACACACGGCTATACTCGCTCGCTAGGGAACTTTGTTCCCCTTTGGGAGAATCGCGCACCCGGTGTCTAAATATGCTAAATTGGAAACTCAATGCTCACAGGTAAACAGCTTTGTTAAGTTGTGAGGAATCATGCAGCCAAATCCTGATCATTATTTTTCACTCTCGAGGAATGATTTTACGATTTTTCTTGCATTTAATTTTACTTTTATCACAAGGACCAAAGAACACCTTTCAGGTTTTTGTTTTTGTGGTTTCAGTTTGATGGATTCAACATTTTCCACTAAGGAATTTAGAATGTATGCAGTTTTATTCCTTGCAACACGTGTGATTTGAATGATGGTTTTTTGTTTGGTAAACGTTAACACTGGCCCTCTTAGAAGTAATCATAGGTTTCAAAATAACTGATATTATGATCAGAATCTTATTTTACTGACTTTTAACAGTATCTGTACTTGTGATTACTAGGACTAGCTATGCTGGAAAGTATGCACAATTTTCTTTTCTGACTACTATTGATTTTGCGTTTGAACTTATGATCTTGGTTTCTGGTTCTGTATCTGCATAATTTGGATGGACAAGACAGATGGACAAGACAACATTGTTTAGCTTTTGTGCATTGAGTGGGTTTTTGTTTTCTATTCCAGAGCCTCTTCTTTGTTGTCTAATATTTTGACATTTGAACAGATCTTTTTCAGTTGATCTACTGATTATTATTTTGGCTTTAGCAACTTGTGATTCTGCAACTAATGAATAATAAAAGCTGCAAAATAAGAAGCATTTTAAAATGATTTATACAACTCTGTTGAATAAATTATTTTAAAAGAAATTTGAAAAGAAAATGCCAATTATATTAATCATCTCTAGAAGTAAAAACATATTCACCAAAATATACTTAAATCATAAAATTTATAGAAGTACATAAAATAACCATTTAAAATTGACCATAAAGTGCAAAGCAAATCAGTTTCTTTCAATACTGTATGTTAGTCACTACAATTAGTTACTATTTACAATATTCATTACCTGTCAAACATACAGCCGGAGGGGTTTTACACAGGTTCCACCTCAGTGTACTATGTATCTTTTCCTATTGTGACTTTGTTGCAGCTGCCCCAAGCTTGAATCCATCCCTCAGCACATAGCCCTCGACCTTGGAATATGCCAGTTTGCAACACTTAATTTGTTGACAGCTTTCTGCATTGGAAGACCAACAAGTTTCAGGCAGATCAAAGTCTGAGTTGATGGTCCTCCAAGAGCAGTTGATGTTTATCTTGGTGTGCTTTGGAAACAACCTGTACAGCACAGATACCTTCAAGACTGAGCTGCTTGGGATGAATCTCAGCAAAAAAACACTGCATCTTTTTCCCGATCTGCTTTGCATTGCAGAAGGAGGTGGATGATGGTCTCTTCCCCATTGCAGCCCATCCCATTGCAAATGAGGGATTAGGTTCTGGGTGAGCAGGAAGGTTCTAATCGGGTGGGCTATTCGCTTGAACAATCAAGTCATGTCTTGGTACTTCTTTGAAAGTTCTGGCATCGAGATATTCCGTCAAATTACTTTGGCAGTCATCTGAGGGAACCATCTCAAAGGGTTCCCCTTCTCCTTTATGCAGGGACTCAAGGACATGGAGATGCCCTCAGAGTCTACAACAAAATTGTAGGGGTGGGGGAGAAGGCAATAGGCCCCTTGGATTGGAGAGGAAACCCCATTTTGGATCATAATGGCCTTAAGGGCATCTTTTGATGCCCGTGGCCCCCATTTGGGGGATGTGCATCAAATTCCAATGGCTCTCCAGACTGTTGCAGAGAGGCTGCTTGCATAAAGCTATTGGCCTCCTCACATTCAGCCAGCGGTGGAGAAGCTGCCGCCCCGCCCCCCTCCCCCCCGATGAGCATGAAAAAAAAATTAATTGGTGCCTTAATGACTTCAACTGATTTCTGTTGAGCGGATAGGCAATTAACATGCTGGCTCACCCCAGGAAATTTGTCTATAGTGGAGAGCCATCCTGTAATGGCACCCTGATATTTTCCTACACCCTCTCTCCTTGCTTCCACCTTCCCATCCGCTGGCCAACCTTCCAGGGATCAGGGGATCATGGGAAGCGGTGGCATAGTGGTATTGTCACTGGACTACTAAATCAGAGACCCAGAATAATGCTTTGGGGACCCAGGTTCAAATCCTGCCACTGCAGATGGTGAAATTTGAATTGAATAAAAATCTGGAATTAAAAATCTAACGATGACGCCCTGGTCACGGCTCCTCTACCGCTGCCGTCGGCCAAGTACACCATCAGCCCTGGTCACGGCTCCTCTACCGCTGCCACCGGCCAAGTACACCACCAGCCCTGGTCACGGCTCCTCTACCGCTGCCGCCGGCCAAGTACACCACCAGCCCTGGTCACGGCTCCTCTACCGCTGCTGCCGGCCAAGTACACCACCAGCCCTGGTCACGGCTCCTCTACCGCTGCCGCCGGCCAAGTACACCACCAGCCCGGTAGTGGTGGCGACCCTGCAGATATGGGGCCAGTGGAGGAGGCATGTGGGGGAGATGGGGGCGTCTGTCTGGGCGCCAATCTGCGACAACCATCGGTTTGCCCCCGGCAGTATGGAGGGGGGGTTCCGAGTATGGCGGCGAGCAGGGGCGGGAAGGGTGGGTGATATGTTCCTGGAAGGGAGCTTCGCGAGTTTGAGGAGCTTGGAGGAGAAATTTGGGCTGGTAAGGGGAAATTATTTTAGCTACCTACAGTTGCGGGACTTTGTTCGTAGACAGGTCCCATCTTTCCCACGCCTCCCGCCAATGGGGATCCTCGACAGAATAGTCTCTAGGAGGGAAGAAGGGGAGGGCAGAGTCTCGGGTATATATAAGGTGCTCATGAGGGAGGAAGGGTCCCAGACAGAGGAACTGAAACTTAAATGGGAGGAGGAGCTAGGCGGGGAAATGGAGGATGGGCTCTGGGCAGAGGCCCTGCGTAGGGTAAATTCGACCGCGACATGTGCTAGGCTCGGGCTGATCCAATTTAAGGTCGTTCACCGGGCCCATATGACGGTGGCTCGGATGAGCAAATTTTTCGGGATAGAGGACAAATGCGCTAGGAGGATCAGCGAACCATGTTCACATGTTTTGGGCATGCCCTAAGCTGAGGGGGTACTGGGAGGGATTTGCGGGGGTCATGTCCCAGGTGCTAAAAACAAGGGTGGTGATGAGTCCAGGGGTGGCAATTTTTGGGGTTTTGGAAGACCCGGGCGTCCAGGGGGAGAAAGAGGCTGATGTTTTGGTCTTTGCTTCCCTGATAGCCCGGCGACGAATATTATTGGCGTGGAGGGACTCAAAGCCCCCGAAGACTGAGTGGTGGCTTGCGGACATGTCGAGTTTCCTGGGGATGGAAAAAATTAAGTTCGCCTTGAGGGGATCTGTGCAGGGGTTCACCCGGAGGTGGCAACCATTTATTGACTTCTTTGCGGGAGATTGAGCGTCAGCAGAGGGGAGGGGGGGGGGGGGGGGGGTAGAGTAGAGTAGAGTAGGAGGGAAAATATGGCGGGTAGTACCGGTGGGAGGGGAGCGGGCTTGTGCAATATGTTACGATGGAAGTATTGAAAGTACGTGGATGTTTGCACATTTTTGCCTTTTTTGCTTTCTTTCTGATGATGTCTGTAACTGTTTATAAAGCCAAAAACTACCTCAATAAAATTGTTTATTAAAAAAAAAATCTAACGATGACCATGAAATAATTGTCGATTTTTGTAAAAGCCCATCTGGTTCATTGGTTCAGGGGAAATAAATCTGCCATCCTTACCTGATCTGGCCTAAAAATGACTCCAGATCCACAGCAATGTGGGTGACTCTCAACTGCCCCCTCATGGACAATTACGGATGGGTTATAAATGCTTACCCAACCTGTGCCCCATAAACGAATAAAGAAAAATTCAATCCATTGTGTATGTTATACCAGGCTTTTTCAAAGTAGGGATTGCCCGCTGGTGTAAAAAGGGTCACACTGCACCCTGAAATTAAGATAAGCATCCCAACCACCAGGTATAATCAGCAGGATGGCGAACAGAAAGAGTGCCATGAAAATTACTTTTATGATGGGAGACACAAGACACAACCCAGGAGTGAGAAGCAGATTGGACTGGCCGACTGACAAACATCCCAACAACAAGCCAGACGGTTAGCTGTAATTTGGAATCATCACATGGACAAGACTGAAGCCGAGTAAAAGGACATCAGATCGTCACCAATCAATCGAATTCTTCACTGAACTGAAGTCTTTCAATCAACTAACCTGAAATTGAGTAGCTTTTCAGGATCATCCACCAAGAGACTCAATTCCCATTTCTGTCGAGAAGCTGGCACAGACCCCTAGCCCTCTACATACACACACTCACGCTCGGTCCTCTCATTGGAAGGAGCTTCTGGGAAGCCAAACACCAAGTTGGACAGTAGTGACTGTACTTCATTGGCTGCAAACTACTTTGTACTCATGTAGTTATGGAGGTGCTAGCAAAATGCAAATCTTGTTTTTCTTTCCATAATTCAAACATTGACATCAACCTCGTAGCTCTCCTCTGCACTTTGAATACCTCTCTACTTTCATTGAGTCACTGAGTTTTACAGCATAGGAAGAGGCCCTTCGGCCCATGGTGCCTGTGCCATCCATCAAGTGGGTCTCAAAGGTTGGCCAGCTAACAAAAGTGGGTCCTGGGAGAAAAAGTTTAATAAACACTGTTACACACATCAGCTTTGTGGTTGAATCTAGTTATTTCACTTTAGGTTTACCAATTGAACCTAGCTGCCTGGGAGGGGGCAGAGGCGGGTTGCCTCGCATCCTTTAAAAACTACCTAGATGAGCACTTGGCACTTGTAACAATCACGGTTGTGGGCCAGGATTAGGTAGGTCAGGTGTTTTTCAGGTGTTGATGCAGACTCGATGGGCCTCTTCTGCGCTGCATTTTCTGTGATTCGGACGAAAATGCATCTCTGTTGTCTAGAAATCTTGGGAGGACCCGAAATCTACAATATTAATTAACACAAAATGTATTGATATGTGTTTCTATTTGCAAAGCGCCAAGGAAAAGTTCTGAATTAATAAAAACTCAAAATGACTACACTCAGCACTATTCCCAAGACTCCAAAGCCATTCTGTACTAAAATTAATGCTCATACACAACTTTGCTGCCTTGCCCTAAATGAGGAAAAAGTTATCAAATTATTCAAGGGTGCTCTGAAATGATTGAATACACCACTCACTTCAAGGGCAATTAGGGATGGGCAACAAATGCTTTGCCTGTGACACCCACATATCATGAAAGTATTTTAAAAATGCTTTGGACAGGCACTCATTGACTACTCGCCTACAAGGCAGCCTAAATCATTAATTATAGCATGAAGATATCCAGAGAGTTAAACAACATCAACTCTTTTCATACATCAGCTGACAAGAATGAATGAATGAATGAATGAATTCAGAGAATGTATTTACGGATTCGTACCAATAGGCACTTTCCCCTACCCGAATTCAAGCCCCAAGAAGCATGGATGAGTAAACAACATCAATGCTGAAAAGTTCCAGGCAATGACAATATCTAAGAGAGAGATCAGAGGGAGGATGATGACTGAGAATTATTCCTGTTATTGACTGAAATTTGTCAGTTGTATTTTTATGTGTTTTGGTTAATCAAATGAAACGGATTGATGAAGTGTAATTCAAGCAGATCATCTTCTTGGGATAAGCACTATTATAGATGGATAGAATTTACAGTGCAGAAGGAGGCCATTCGGCCCATCGAGTCTGCACCGGCTCTTAGAAAGAGCACCCTACCCTAGGTCAACACCTCCACCCTATCCCCATAACGCAGTAACCCCACCCAACACTAAGGGCAATTTTGGACACTAAGGGCAATTTATCATGGCCAATCCACCTAACCTGCACATCTTTGGACTGTGGGAGGAAACCGGTGCACCCGGAGGAAACCCACGCACACATGGGGAGGATGTGCAGACTCCGCACAGACAGTGACCCAAGCCGGAATCTAACCTGGGACCCTGGAGCTGTGAAGCAATTGTGCTATCCACAATGCTACCGAGAAAAATTATTTATTGAGGTGTTGTAATTTGGCCATAGTTTGACACTCAGCCAATTCTCCCTGATAGAGGAGGATGAACGATCAAGATGTTTTGCATTGTAATGAATGGAATTACTTCAACACAGTATTCAAAAAGAATGACGGAGGTCACAGAGTGATTGCAGACAAGCTACAGTGAATGTGTGAAGTTGGCGAAAGGCAAACGAGCGTGACAAACCATGACAGCAGATCTCCTGCTAGCAACAGCAACAGTATTCAAATATAATTAATCTTACAATAGCTGATGTTGGGGTCGGTTGAAGATAACTGATCTTGGGATCGGTGAAAAATAATCAACTCTCTTAAATTTAAATCCATTTTTAATTTCTTAATTAGATTCTTAAAAAGCAATAATACTGTCAAGAATTTACCTGTAACAAATACAGCAGAGGTCAATCAACTGCCATTGATCCCAAAGTAGGATGACAAAGTAGGTGACTCGTCCTTGATTTCAAAAGGAAATTGGGGAGGCAGTTGAGGAAAATAAACTAGGGTGTTCCGGTGATATGGAGCAAGGGGACTTGACTGGGTTGTTCTGCAGAGAACCTTTCCTGATATAGCTGAATCAGATGTCCCAGAGGCGTTTCTCGCAAATATTAAATGTATTAATTAAATGAGCTAACAACAAGTCTTAGCAAGTTTTAGGGATTGCAAGGCAAAACCATACTCCACTGTTCAAATTCTTGCGATGATCTGAATATTTTGGCAGGTTCTCTGTAGAACAACCCAGTCAAGTCCCCTTGCTCCATATCACCGGAACACCCTAGTTTATTTTCCTCAACTGCCTCCCCAATTTCCTTTTGAAATCAAGGACGAGTCACCTCTTCCACCACCCTCATAGGCAGATCATTATCACTCACTGTGTAGGTTCTTCCTCATATGCCCCCTAAATCTCTGTACAAAACCTTAAATCACTGTCCCCTCGACCTTGTACTGTCAACTAATGGGAACAGCTTTCCTTAGTTGACCTTATCTAAACCTATCATAATTCTGTACACCTCCATCAGCTTGCTCCTCAAATACCCTTGCTTGAAGAACAACCCCAGCTTCTCCAAACAAAATTCCCCCATCCCTGGAACCATCTTGGTAAATTTCCACTGTATCCTCTCAAGGACTCTTACATCCTTCCTAAAGCATGCTAACCAGAACTGTGATCCATCTGTTTTTGTACTCATTGGTTCTGTTTATCAAACCTAAGGCATGCTTGGTTAATTACACTTTCAATTTGTCCTGCCACCTTCAAAGATGTATGCATGTCAATTCCTAGATCCTTCTGTCCTTGCACATTCTATGGAACTGTAATATTAAGTGTATATTGCCTTTCCCCTTTGCCAGAATACACATGTTAAGGCTATTGAAACAACATCCTCAACACACTTCATTCCGCCTCCTGGACAGGCTCAAGTGTAGATATTTTGAACACAAATGTACAAGAGGCAATAAAGCAACAACTGACCTCTGAAGCACAAAAAAAATTGCATTATACCTACATTGCAGAGAAAAATTAATGTGCTACTGCAATAGAATGTAAATACATTCCATAATTTAATTCCAGACAGCAACAGACTTTGCTGCAGTGAAAATTAAAACAAAGGTTAGTATGTAGAGCTACAACAAAAGTATACTGCTGCAGAACAAAGGTCCTGCCAATCTGCAAGTCGAAGGGAATCAATCACATTCATTAAGAAAAATCAACATTCTGTGTTTTAGAAAATACGATGTTCTGGTTAATTTGAAGGATATGATATGAAAAGGCTTCTTGCTTAAAGCACTCACGATATTCATTAATTAATTCCAGATTAGGTAAAATAAGAAAATGTAAAGTCAGGCAAGAGTATTTAAGCTCACTGCTTTAGAATTCCAACGTTCTCATCCTCACATCGAGCTACGCATGGAGTATGTTCCTCAAGTTCTTACCTCTGTTATTGTTCTGCCATTTATAGCACCATTAGGTGCAAATTAAAACGTCCATTTTGTCCCCAAAATTATTTCATCCAGAACCTTTAAAAGCCTGGAGCAGTTTACTTTCACCTGGGTTAGATGGAGGTTTTCCAGACACTAGAGCACAAGCTCTCTTCTTTTTTTTAATAAACATTTTATTGAGGTATTTATAGTTTTACAACAACAAAATAAACAATGTACATGAATTTATAAACATAGTGCAAAAGCCATCTTCCTCCCTTACAGGTCCCACTTTACTAACCCCCTACTTCTAAACCCTTCTGCTGACAGTTAATTTTCCGCAAAGAAGTCGACGAACGGCTGCCACCTCGGGGCGAACCCTAACGTTGACCCTCTCAAGGCGAACTTGATTTTCTCCAAACAGAGAAAGCTAGCTATGTCAGATAGCCAGGTCTCCAACTTCAGGGGCTTTGAGTCCCTCCAAGTTAATAATATCCGTCTCCGGGCTACCAGGGAAGCAAAGGCCAGAACGTCTGCCTCTTTTGTCACCACTTTAAGAGTGGTGAGGCCGTGGAATGCCCTCCCTGCAACAGTAGTGAACTCGCCAACATTGAGGGCATTTAAAAGTTTATTGGATAAGCATATGGATGATAAGGGCATAGTGTAGGTTAGATGGCCTTTAGTTTTTTTTCCATGTCGGTGCAACATTGAGGGCCGAAGGGCCTGTACTGCGCTGTATCGTTCTATGTTCTATGTTCCTCCTCCTGGATTCCCGGATCTTCCGAGACTCTGAAATCGCCACCTCTGGACTCGGTGCCACCCTTGTTTTTAACACTGTGGACATGACATCCGCAAACCCCTGCCAGAATCCCCTCAGCTTTGAAATGAAATGAAAATGAAAATCGCTTATTGTCACGAGTAGGCTTCAAATGAAGTTACTGTGAAAAGCCCCTAGTCGCCACATTCCGGCGCCTGTTCGGGGAGGCTGTTACGGGAATCGAACCGTGCTGCTGGCTTGCCTTGGTCTGCTTTCAAAGCCAGCGATTAGCCCTGTGAGCTAAACAGCCCCTTTGGGCATGTCCAGAACATATGGACAAGGTTCACTGGCCCTCCCGCACACTTTGCGCACCTATCTTCTACCCCAAAGAACCTGCCACTGTCATGTAAGCCTTGAATTGTTTCAGGCTGAGCCTGATCCACATGTTGTGGATGCGTTGACTCTACTCGACGCATCCGCCAGAGACCATCCTTCTAACTCCTCGTCCCACTTGCGCTTCAACTCCTCAGTCTGCGTCTCCTCCGACCCCATGAGTTCCTTGTAAATGTCAGAGACCCTTCCTTCTCCCACCCACACTCTAGAAACTACCATGTCTTGCATCCCCCTTGGTGGTAGTCCGCACCTGCAGGTACCTAAATTCATTTCCCCGCGCCAATCCAAATTTCTCCTCCAGCTCCCTCAGGCTAGGAAAGCTCCCCTCTATAAACATATCCCCCATCCTCTCAATCCTTGCTCTCTGCCATCTCCGAAACCCTCCATCCATCCTTCCCGGGGCAATCCGGTGATTATGACAGATTGGAGACAACCCCGATGCTCCCTCCGCTCCCACATGCTTCCTCCATTGCCCCCAGACCCTCAGGGCCGCCACCACCAAGGGGCTGGTGGAGTACCGTGCTGGCGGGAACGGTAGAGGCGCTGTTATCAACACCTGCAAGCTGGTGCTCTTGCATGAAGCCGCCTCCACACGTTTCCATGCCGACCCTCCCCCCACCACCCACTTCCTGATCATGGCTATGTTCGCGCCCAATAGTAATTACTGAAGTTCGGCAGCACCAGGCCCCCCCCCCCCCCCCCCCATACTCAAGAATCCCCTTTTTTTTAAACTCGTGGGGTCTTGCCCGCCCATGCAAAGCCAGTGATTACCTTATTGACCCGTTTAAAAAAGGACCTTGGAATAAAGATGGGGAGACACTGAAACACAAACAGGAATCTCGGGAGGACCGCCGTTTTCACTGTCTGCACCCTCTCAGCTAGTGACAGCGGCAGCGCGTCCCATCTCTGAAAATCGTCCTTCATTTGGTCCACTAGTCGGACCAGATTTAGCTTGTGCAGCCATTCTCATTCCCGGCAAAAAGCAGACTAAGCTTTGCAAGGCAATATTATAGGTTCTACAAACCTGAGGCCCATGACTCCCACCACTCCAACCTTTGACAGTGGCTGTGTATCCCTCTAATGCATCTCTGAAATTGTTAAATGTTTTAACCATGAAGAACTGAATGGAGGTTTGTGGGGCCCTATGTCTTAGCAGGCGTTTTAGTTTACGAAGGTATTTTCAAATACCTTCACAAGAGATTTAGGACTTCTCTGAAATTCCACTGTCAGCTACAAAACAAAGTTAAGTCAAACTCAAAATATCAGAAATGGGTTAAATTGATGAAGCATTTGGATGATGAAAATAACATCTGGCTCATAAATTGGCAGTCCAATACAGCACAATAAACATGGCCACCTAACAGCATCAAGTCTTTGAAATATGATCCATAAGTCATACAACTATATACTGCCAACTGGGATAGGTTAGAACATATCTGGGTTGGATCGGTCGTGCCCTAGGTCCATGAGGATTTTGGCTAGAGCAAAAAAGGTATTGGAGTTTATAGGGCATTTGGGGGTCGGGGACATGGCTAAGGGGCCACGGGTGAAGGAGTTTTCATATTTCTCGCATGTGCACCGGGTGTATTCCGGGATCAAATGTTTTTGTTTTGTTTTTGGACAAGTGTTGCTAAAGGAGAGGCAGATACTTCAGATGTAGTTTGAGGTGGTGTCCACAGGAATGGCAGTGGGGAATTGTGTAGAGCCAGAGCGACAGTATATGAGGTTGGGGAGACAGCAAGCAGCATGCTTGTGCAACAGCTGAGGAAGCAGGCGGCGGTTTGAGAGATTAGATGGTTGAGAGACGAGAGGGGCACGATGGTATCGCAGCCGGAGGTGGTGAACTGGGTTTTTATTGGCACTTTAAAAATAAATTTAGAGTATCCAATTTCTTTTTCCAATTAAGGGGCAATTTAGCATGGCCAATTCACCTAACCTGCACATCTTTAGGCTGTGGGTGCAACCCACACAGACAAGGGGAGAATGTGCAAACTCCACACGGACAGTGACCCAGGACTGGGATCAAACCCGGGTCCTCCGCGCCATAGGAAGTAGTGCTAAGCACTGCACCACCATGCCGCCATTTTGTTGGCTTTTTATCGGAGGCTGTATAACTCCAGTGGGGGACGAAGGGGTGAGGCAGTTTTTAGACGGGTGGGAATTCCCGAAGGTTGAGGAGACAAAGTTGCAGGGACTGGGGACCCTGATTGGGCCAAGGGAGGTGATGGATTGCGTGGGGTCTATGCAGGTGGGGAAGGTCCTGAGGCCGGATGGGTTCCCAATCATGTTTTATAAGAAGCTTGGGTTGGAGCTGGGGCCCCTCTAGTTGAGATGTACAATGAGTCAATGGTGAGAGGGGAACTCGCCCTCCACGCTGTTGCAGATGTCAATATTTTATAGAAGGACAAGGACATGGAGTAGTGTGGATCGCACTGCCCGATCTCACTGTTGAATGAAGATGCAATTTGTTGGCGAAGGCGCTGGCGATGCAGATAGAGGATTGTGTGCAGAGGGTGATAGGTGAAGACTAGGCAGGATTTGTGAAGGGTCAGCAGTTGTTGGTGAATCTACTGGCCTCCTTTTGCACTGTGAATTCTATGATGAATGTATGGAAGTTGCTTAATGTTATTATGATGCATTTAAAGGGCCGAGAGGCGGAAGTGGTGATAGCGATGGACGCGAGAAGGCGTTTAACCAGGTCAAATGGGATTATCGGTTCGAGATGTTGGGTTGGTTCGGGCAGGGGTTTGTGCCATTCTCCATCCAGGAGGCGCAGCTATGTAGGCCCACCCACACAGCACAATCCCACTGGAGCCAAATCCTGACATTTACATATTTCACTGACGCTAAAGGTGCAGTTGAACATCCTTGACTTTCAGCGTGTTTAACCCGCGGTGACGTGCCAGTTACATGCAGCACTCACCCCACCAGCAACAAAAGCAATCTGCAAAAGCATTTCTTCAACGGCATTGTCAAGTGGCCCATTTGGAACAATGTCGCACACTAGGTCCAACCACGTCGTCTTACTTTAAACTGGATTGCCTTCTGGACTCATACATCTCCCTGAGCCCAGTGTTTCAGGACCCAGATATTTTAGAAACAATTGTCCTTCTTTCTGGCTACAGAAACAGAAGGAAACAGCAATAGCAGCCTCCAGGAATCAGCAGCCTCCAGGAATCAGCAGTCCCCAGGAATCAGCAGTCCCCAGGAATCAGCAGCCTCCAGGAATCAGCAGCCTCCAACAGGAGCAAGTAGCAAACACAACCTGCAGCTGTGAAGTGCTCTCAAAGTAAGAAGGCCAATTCCTTATTAGCAATAACCTTCAGATGTGTAGCCAGCACCTGGTCATAGCCAAAGGAAGTTAAAGTAATCCTCAGCATATAACCACAAACATCTTCTGTCCTGGAAGTGTTTGGTAGGACAGACAGACAAGACAGCTCTAGTTGCCCCAGATATGGATATGCACAATTTTGGAGGATGGCCTGTAGGCCCTGTAGATGCTCCTCACCGTTCCCCGCTCCCCCACAAGGGGTGACCCCCTATCTATGCCCCCCCCCCCTCCTCCCGCGCTACTTTGAGCGCTGGGACATCAACCCCATGGGCTGCATGCCGGGGACTGGAAATAGCTGCTCACCTCCTCAGCAGCTATTGCGCTAGCTTCCCAGTTTTAAATAGGAGTACTAAATGGCGCCCGCACAACCTCTCACTGGGGAGCCGGTTAGTTCCCGAAGGCCATTAGATTGGGCTTCCATCTCATTAATGAAATAGAGATCGCTCTTAATTGGTTTCAATTGTGTGTCACCACATCGAGGCGGGGTCCAAGACCTGCCAACGAGATCGTCACGGTTAGATTGAGAACCAATTAGTGTCCTGCGTGGATCCCGATTTCGACCTCTCCCGTGATTTAACTCACGCACCTGGATCCCCGCCGGGCACAATGCGGCCGTTGAATCACGTCCCCCAACCTTTAATTTCAACCTTAAAAACGGCTTCCAATAAGCACCCACATAGCACCCACTAGCCCCCAGAAAATAATCTTAAACTGGCTGAGGCAATTTTAAAAAAGAAGTCAATGTGATTGGAGACCAAGACCTCGCAAATACGTTAAGCATTGGATCAGCTGAGTGATCATACCAAACAAATTCACTGAGTGACTGAAGAGAATTTGATCAGGAAATTGTCATGCCTGTCACAGTTATCAAGTGGTTGCAACGTGGACCTACCTGGAAATCCTGATCATCAATTGCAAACCTCTCTCTCAAATTTCGGAAGACCATAGGGCAGTACTCCTTAAACTTAAAGTGACTTGGCATATTCTCCCTGGTAAATAAATTAAATCTCTTAGATATTGTTTGTACAAATAAATAAGCTCATGCCAACCAGTTATGGAGTGAACAAAATTGTTTATTAATACAATATAAAAGAAAATTATGCAATTGATTTAAAAAAGAAACGCACACGAGTCAAGGCCAAGTGCAGATGAAGCAGATTAAGATAGTGTGGGGGTGGGTAGAATTAGTCTTAATTTTGCCTACAATATATACATACGTGCTATACTTTTAATATAATGCTTTACTTATCATTCATCGGGTCTGGCTTTAAGGATGTGTTGGCGGATGGTGGTGGTGGCGTTTGGGGGGGGGGGGGGGGGGGGGGCGTGGAGAGAGAGGGGGAAAGAGAGAGAGAACGGAATTACTTGGAAGTTTTCAGCTGGACAAAGAGAGCCAGTATGAATTTGTAAAGTGTTGGCCATACTTGACAGATCAGAAAGAATTTTGCAGAGGTAGCTAAAGTAATGACCAGGGGATTGTCTATGGATGTTATTTATATGGACTTCCAGAATATACTTCATAAATTCTCTCATAAGAGGCTGTTAGCTAAAATTGAAGCCCATGGATTTGAAGGCAAATTGGTGAACTGCATAGGAAATTGACTGAGCAGCAGGCGGCAAGGGATATGGATAATCAGCAGGTACTCTTATTGGCAGAATGTGAATAGTGATGCCCCCACAAGGGGTCTGTGTGGCAGCCTCAACTACTCACCATATTTTTTAATGGCTTAGATGATGGAACAGAAAGCTACATATCCACATTTGTTGATGACACAGACAGATGGTACTGTAGATGGAAGTGTTACATTACAAAGAAATGTTGATAAACTAAGTGATGGGGGTCCCTGATGGGGAGGGTCTGTGATTGGGGGGGGGGGGTGGTCTCTGATGGGGTGGTTGGTCCACCTTCTATGTGCTGTGGGTGAGGGTGCCCTGCAATTCCTGTGGTGGTGAGGGGGTTGTCCCTACTTATCATTGGTGGTGGTGGAGAGGGGGAGGGGGCAGAGGAAAGCCGCTGGGCACGATATCGGGCCACCTGCTCAAAATGGCAGCCTGATACTGGGATTCCAATGGCTTCCCTAAACTCCTTGCCAGTCATAAACCTATATGGCAAAGGGAGAGGGAATTGCTCCTGGGTGCCGCGCCTGGCGTCAGCACAGACCAGGAGCAATTCTATTCCGGTGGGAGAAATTAGTCTCCTGAACGGAGAATCATCTCCATAGTTTAGTTGCACGTTTGGGGCTTGCATGGTGCAGGGAATTAACTGCACCACCCTTCTGCTTTTTAACATGACAATATTCACAATGAATATTCATAGGTTGAAGGTGAAAATTTCTATCTGTTCAGGAAGTACGGTCAAGTTGAAGGTGACTATTTGAAATGAAATGAAATGAAAATCGCTTATTGTCACGAGTAGGCTTCAATGAAGTTACTGTGAAAAGCCCCTAGTCGCCACATTCCGGCGCCTGTCCGGGGAGGCTGGTACGGGAATCGAACCGTGCTGCTGGCCTGCTTGGTCTGCTTTAAAAGCCAGCGATTTAGCTGAGTGAGCTGTTATGTAGGCCTTTGATGTTAAGTGCTTGTAATGGTCTCTAAGCAACATATCAACAGTACTTTTACCCCAGCTTAGCTTTACTCTTGTTCTGGTAGCTATATTCAAGGTTCCTTTTGTTGCCTGATTCTATTAATTTCAGGTTGACCTCTCACCCTCCACCTGCTGTGTACCTCAGCTCTTCCAAATCTCTGCTGCTTGTAACTTATCCTGCACCTACTGATCTATTCTCTCTGACCTTTCTAAACTACATGGGCATCTGACCCCTCAAAGCTTTAAATTTAAAATGCTCACCTGGAGAATAATAATCTAATTTCCCCCACCCAAACCCCCAGTTTTACAGCCCTCCAATTCTACAGAGAATCTAGTATTTTGCCTATGATCAATCTGCTTCTGAGGGATGTTAGTTTTGTGGGAATGAAAGAGAAAAAGAGGGAGACAGCTCACTTCAAGTTACCAAGATTCTTCAATCTGTGTGTGTGTGGGTTTCCTCCGGGTGCTCCGGTTTCCTCCCACAGTCCAAAGATGTGCAGGTTAGGTGGATTGGCCATGATAAATTGCCCTTAGTATCCAAAATTGCCCTTAGTGTTGGGTGGGATTACTGGGTTATGGGGATTGGGTGGAGGTATTGACCTCGGGTAGGGTGCTCTTTCCAAGAGCCGGTGCAGACTCGATGGGCCGAATGGCCTCCTTCTGCACTGTAAATTCTATGATAATCTATGATTAATCTCGGACAACGGTTCGGCACAACATCGTGGGCCAAAGGGCCTGTTTGGTGCTCTATTTTTCTCTGTTCTATGTTTAATACTGGACGGATTCTCCTGCCCCCCAGGCACGTATTTCTCGGTGGTGGGAGGCGGCACGCCATTCGCTGTCAATGGGAATTGCCATTGAAGCCACCCCACACCACCAGGAATCATGGCAGGGATGCACTGCCAGCTAGACCAGAGAATCACACCAAAGTAACCAGCCAGGGAATTCTGGCCACTGGTCTGTAAAACCTATCTGCAGCCCATGATCTTGCATAACAAATAATCCAGAGCTATGTAATGGGTGAAGCTTTCCACAAAATTAAAAACTTTCGGGAAAAAACAGGAATGTGTGAATCTGGGAAATAAAAGTCTAAATCCAAGCAAAATATAGCAACAAAGCAACATTTTAGTCAGGAATTCACAAACAAAAACATTCAAACTGATCATTCAATGCAACCCACAAATCATATGGATTGTTAAAAAATGCAAGCAAATGAAATTCATTCCCCCAAGCAATATAGTTACACCTCTGATTGTAAGTTTAAGCTCTTAGAAACGCATGGCAAGTCAGCACCAAGTAAAAGTTGACTCATTTCCTCCTCTGTGAGGGAGAACTGTCCCACATCATTTTATATGTGGAAGCACTACCATGCAATGCTATAGCAAAAATCTAAACCACAGCACATTCCATTGCACTTAATACAAAACATGCTTTCCAACTTAATTAAAAACAATGTACAGCAATAAACTTACTTATTGAAAAGGTGGTTATCCACTTTTATCTTGCTGTAGGCTTTGAAATCATCTGGCATCAACATAACTGGAATTTGGACATGACTTAACTCATTGATCTGCAAAATAAAAGACAATTCTTTTTAGAAATATACCAATCACATTACAATTAAGATTTCCAAACTTTTATATTCGGAGAAAACGGGATTTTTGTTTTGCGCCAGAGCAAATTTCAACAGACTGCATGCAATATGACAGCAAAAATGAAAATCTTTGTACAGAGGACCTGTACCTTTGAATCCAACATTACTGATAGGAAGAGAGACCCCAAGCGTTTGTGAGCGCAAGGAAAAACAAGAAATACCAAACATAAAATCATTCTTCCTGCACATTACTTCCATCATGGGACTGAATTACATTTTGACTGACTTCATTGTTTTTGCCTTTAGTCCTTTGGTAGATTATTCCAAGTATCCATTATTCTGTGATCAAATAGTTGAAATCCAAATTTGCATTTTCAGTTTATTTCTACTTTCCATTTATGCTTAAACTTCTTTTCCCGACATAGATCGAAATACTGTGCTTACAGAATCTTATAGAAATACTGTCATAGCGCAGAAGGTATGCACATTTCCTGAATCTTTCTCCCATCTCCCCTAACCATGAGCCCAATATTGAAAAATAAACAATTTCTCAGATTATCAGTGATTTTCTCTCTTCTGGAGTACTCCCACTCCTACCTCCCATCTCAATTCCTTTACTTCAAGCAGCTCCATCTCTACCTCTTCCGCAGATACACAGTTCAGATTGTCCAAGCAGACTGTTATTTCAATGGTTCCTGCCACACTCCTTCCCCTGAATCTAAAGTTTTCCCCTTGTTAAATTATACACAATTACATTGAATATATACGTACAGGACGGCACGGTGGCGCAGTAGTTAGCACTGCTGCCTCACATTGCCGAGGTCATTGTCTGTGTTGCGTTTGCACATTCTCCCCGTGTCTGCGTGAGTCTCATCCCCACAACTCAAAAAGATGTGCCGGGTAGGTGGTTCGGCCACACTAAATTGCTCCTTAATTGGAAAAGATATAATGATAAACAGTACAGAATCAGGCCATTCAGTCCAACTAGTCTGTGCTGTTGTTTATACAAGAGTCCGTCTAACTACTTAATTGCAGCCATTCAGCATATCTTGCCATTCCCTTATCTCTCATGTACTCATCTAGTTTCCTTTTGCAGACATTTGCCTCAATCACTTTCTGTGATAGAAGGTTCCACATTCTAACCAATCACTGAATAAAGAAACTTCTTCGTATTTTCTTTTTGGATTTACTCACAAGCATCTTGTTTTGTTGACCCTTAGGAAATATTCTCTTCACATTTACCCTCTTCATGATTTTAAAAGTTTTCATCAGGTTTCCTCTGAAGCCTTCTCTTTTAAAATAACTAAGCCCTTAAATTTTGGTCTATCCCGACAGCTGTAATCTCTCAGTTCTAGCAAATCTTTTTTTTGTACTTTCTCCAGTGCTTACAGACCTTTCCTATAGCATAGAGACCAGAACTAGCACATTAGTGCAGCTTTGTCAAAGTCCCATACGGTTTAACATAACCTCACTACTTTCAAATTCTGCCTTTTTAAAATCCAAGTATCCACTGATTTTCTTTTTTCTGTCCTGCTAGTTATACCCTGAAAAAGTTCTGATAAATTTGTTAAAACACAATTTAACTTTTATAAAAGGATGTTGACTTTGCCTAATTAAGATTTTCTGAGTTACCACCTCCTTCATAATGATTCCAGAATTATTTTGATGATTGACGTTAGACTAACTGGCGGGTTATTCCCAGCTTTCTCTCCACTTGAATAACAATGTTGTATGTGCTCCATTGGGTTATTCCAGAACTTAGGGAATGCTGGAAGATTACACCCACCCTCTTTTAATATCCTAGGATTTGTCAGCTTTAAGGCTTTTTCTAGTACTTTTTCCCATCTCAAATTAACTTTTTTTTAAATTTGCTCAGGGGATGTGGTCATTGCTGACTGGGCCAGCATTTATTGTCCATCCCTAACTGCCCTCCATTTCAAAGTCAACCACATGTAAACCAGACGAGATAAGGACGGCAGATTTCCTTCCTTAAAGAACTTTAGTCAACCAAGTGGGGTTTTATGACAATCGATAATGATTTCATTGCCATTAGGGTGGTGGGATTTGAACCCAGGTCTCCACATCTTGTCCTGGGTCTCTGGATTACTAGTCCAGTGACAATACCACTACGCTACTGCAACTGGACTAAAGTCCTTCACTCTCAATAGACACTTGGTTCTTGTGTCTTCCATGATGAAGACAGAGACAAAATATTTGTTCAACATGTCTTCCATTTCCTTATCCTCATTATAATTTCCCCTATAACAACCTCCGAGACTAATCTCTTCTTTTTAGAAGTTCCCACAATATGTTATTATATTACTTGCTAGTTTGCTATCACATTTGATTTTCTGCCTCCATTCATTTTTCCATTATCCTATGGTCATGCTTACTATTCTTCACAGCAGGGGAGACGGTGGCATACTGACAGTGTCACTGAACTAGTGGTTCAGAGGCTTAGGATAATACTCTGGGGACACAGGTTCAAATCCCACCATGACAGCTGGTGGAATTTAAATTCAGTTCATAAAATCTGAAATTGATTGTAATAGTAATGGTGACCATGACATTATCAACGTTTCTTTGTAAAAACCCATCTGGTTCACCAATGTCCTTTCGGGAAGGAAATCCTTACCTGGCCTACATGTGGCTCCAGATCTACAGTAATGTGGCTGATTCTTAATTGTCCTCTGAAATGTTTATGGCCAATTAAGGATAGGCAATAAATGCTGTGATACCCATATCCCATGAAAAAAAATACCAAGGGACAGAGGCCTGTACCTTAATGCGGCAGTAGAGTTGGTTCAATCTGCCGCTTTAACATCCACTATTTTTCTTAACGGTCAACCTTCTGCACTGGCGAGATTCCTTTCGCTTTCTCATGTGGGATCTTCCTGTTCCCTTTTGCCACTTTAGGTATTTTCATGTTCTATTGCTCTTTTCAATCATTTGATTGTGTTTTGACAGTAGGTGTATCCCCAAAGTTGCCCATGATCATTTTGTCTATGTTCATGTATTTCCTACCCTTGGAAGTGAGTGAGTCAATTTCAAATAACTAAGAAAAAGCCTTTTGTATTTGTAAATAAAAGATTAGTTTGTTTCTACCCTCATGTTCTGGAGGTTACTTAAGGAAACACAATACCACTCAGGCACACAAAGACTAATTACAGATGAAGACAAAACAAATCAAGTTCAGTCTCTTATTGTTTGATGGGGGTTTGGCCTTCTGAAATGGAGATGTTGCTTCATCTTAAGAAAAGGCCGAGAATTACCACAGGTTGCTTTCACAGGTAGTTGAGGAGATGAAACTGGGTGCAGGGAAGGGAGAGTTTTAATGTTTTGATTTTACGGTATTGCAGGTGTGGCACTTTCAGCTGCCGAGTTACTTACAGCAGTTATTTCTGGGTGTCTCTCCCGGAGTTCAAGCTGTTGTCCTTTTCTCCAGTGTTTCAAGATGGTTCTGACTGTAGGCAGATTGCCCTGCCTTTTCTATATTAATGGCAGACAAGCAAAGATTGCCCCCGATGGTGTTCTTTGTGTTGCTTATTTAGGATGGATTGCGTAGTGTTCACAAAGACCACAGTATAGCTTTTACTTGAACAAAGCTATGATTTTATTTCCACTACTAAACTGGATTTCGACACTTCGTCCTTATTAGAATACAGAATTAATCAATAAAATCTAACTACACTCACCTACTGCCAATCTCACTCACTGGTGTAACTTGAATCTAACCTTCTCACACTAACTGCTCTGATCTCGTTCTAGCTGTCGCCTGCTTACTTCTTCCCTAAGGTTACTCCTCCCCATCACTGCTTTTATAGTACTCTCTTCTCCCTCTAGTGGCTATGCATGCAACTACATTAACCCTTGTAATGCTGATAGTTATAATACCACACCTGCTGTATCATCTGACCTCCCTCCACGCCCAACCCAAGCAAAATGCCAAATCATGTTGCACATAAGGCAAGTGGCAATCTAATTTATAATTTGGATTTATAATTTGGATTCCCAAATATCTTTCAAGTCTGAGTTCAATCGGTGTTCTCTGAATAGTCCTGGACAATGGCAGGTATGGAATTCCACAGAGGGGTTGTCTAAGCACATCTATTTGTAATCCACTTGGAACCTTCTAGAAGCTTTACAAACATTGCAGTTGTATGCGGGCAGGTGACACCTGCAGTCCATTTTAAAAGTCCAATCATGTCCATTATAATATAAAATAGTTTTTCAAAAATTTGTAATGTCCTCAGGTCCGCGCAGGCATGGCAATTGCTTCCATCCACGTGCTGTTCAATCCATTAATCTGCTTGTCTGATACCCTCCCAATTTTTAAAAAGCTAGAATCCTATAATCCCTACAGTGCAGAAGGAGGCCATTTGGCCCATCGGCTCTACATCGACCCTCAGAAAGAACCCTACCTAGGCCCACTCCCCCGCCCTATCCCCTTGTTATAGGCCAACCTGATTATGAGTACGAGCTCCCCTGCTGAGGGGCAGAAGTCCATCATTAGGTTTGTTAATTCCACAGGATAAAGCCTAGCCCAGGTCGGGGCTTGGGTTCCAGAATAGTCCCGGCTGGGACTTGGACTATTGCTTGTATGTATTTTTCCTAAACCAAGGGTAGAAAATAAACCATTTTTTACTCTTCTTTTTGGATTCCTCCTTGACTACCATATCCTGTAACCTCCTACCCTACCCAATCTTTGGACACTAAGGAACAACCTTGAATGGCCAATCCACCTATTCTGCACATCTTTGAACTGTGGGAGGGAACCGGACACCTAGACAAGGGGGGGAATATGCAAACTCGACGCAAGCAGTCACCCAGGATTGGAATTGAACCCTGGTTCTGTGATGCAGCAGTGATAACCACTGCCACCATGCCACCCAATTAAAAACATATTTTAGAGGCTTTCCTATCTTAAAGTACGAAGGAAGAGTCAACAACCAAAATACAAATCTGTCTTCTCTATTTAAGATGCAGATGAATTAATTTCTAGCATTTTGCATTTTATTACCATATTTCGAATGTGTTCTGATTAGCACAATGTGGCATTGTGGTAGAAATGAAACTCTAATTGCACTGCATAGCACTATAGCCATATTGAACACAGAAGTGGTTCAGTAACTTCGGTCACCATCTTAAACACATCACAACATCATTTGATTAAAAATTGACACCGTTCCTCTTTCGCTCCCCTCACCCCACAAAAAAGACTAGATTATCGAAAAATGGCACTTCTTTTGAGTACTGCTCAAATCTGGAAGTGTTATTCCTTCAAAATTCATTTTGCGGCCAGTGGGCACTTGGTTGTTTTTTTTTAATGGCAGCTGGAGAAACAATGCTCAACTACAAATAGTGAATAAGCATGGCAATCAATTGTAATTGTCTATGATAACCTACATTACTACATTACGTAGTAAAAAAAGTCCCAACTAGAAACTGATCCAGGAATTGACACTGAGCCATGGAGGAAAATTTTATGATGGATAAACAAAAACCTGGTGGAAAGGATAAATGTTGAAAAGCTTTTTAAAAAAAAAATGACAGAGTTGGAAGAACTGAGAATCCCCGAGGCAGTTCCAACATCTGAAAAGATCTATGTGATGTTACAAGGTATAGCACACAAGGGATGAAGTAAGAAAATAGAAGGGTGTGGAAAGAGAAATAAGGCTGGAAGAAGGTTGCAAAGACATGGTGAGGCAGGCAAGGAAGGATATTTTTTATTTCTACTGACATCATTATCCTTATGAAGAAAATAATATGGATTTTAGATTTAATACAATATGGGAACCAGTGTAAGTCAGCATGGGCAGGTGTGTTCGACTTAGTACAAAGTACAAATGGGTTTTTAAAAAGCTTTTGGAAGGGGATTGAGAGAGTCCGATTAGGGGGATCCAGAATAAATCTTGTTTAGAGGGTGAAAAAATGGATAAGGATCTCAACGTTTGAGGGACTGAGGAAAGGCAAGCAATCCTGTAAGTTGCTTTGGTGACAGATAGGATGTTTGAGTAAATGCTCAGATCTGAGTTCAAAAGAACGTTAAGATTTTGCACAGCCTGGTTTAGCTTCAGTACCTGGAGAGGCTGGAAAGGAGGAATGCAGTCAGTAAAGAAGGAGAGGAGTTTGCTGCAGGAAATCAAAATTGCATCTTTGATCTTCCTGATGTGACACCAACAGTGGTTCGCTAATTAGCCCCTGCTACTGTTCTGACAATAGGATAAGAATGAAGTAGATTTATGCAAAATGCCAGAAGAAATCCAATTTTAATACTTGCTGCCGAAAAAGGATTTATTGCACCATTATCGATGAATCCTGCAACAGTTATAAACACAGCTTCACAGGCTATAAATGAAGGGTTTAATCTCCCAAGCTTTAGTTTACGAAGCCTCAAAGCTAAAAGTACAGCATATAATTGTAGAACAAATTAATATCACTTTCAAGAGATGAGGTAGATTACAATCTTAAGTAAATGATGGTTTCAGAAACACTGAAGAATTGGTTAGACAAAAGGATGGGGGGTACTGACATGTTAAGACACCCTTAGAAGTGCCAGTTTGGAGATTGTGGTTATGCTTAGGTGCGATGGTTTAATTATTAAAAAGAAAATGAAAATAAGGATAAGGATGTCAGTAGAAATACAAAATATGCTGTTAAACATTTGAGGTTCTGCAATACTAAACAATGATATTTAGAAGTAGTAAGACACTGCCAATATCACGAGCTGTGAGCTAGGGTCAATACGCAGTGGTGATGCTTTTTTAACGTTCTGCGTAATTATCAAGCGAGGCAAGTAAATATCAAAGAATATCCAAGAACCTGTCTATATCATCTAGAGGAATGTATAAGGCAGCATGGAACCGATATACAGATTGGTGACATAGCGGTAATGTCACTGGGCTGCTAAACCAGAGGCTTGAGTTCAAATCCCACCATAGCAGCTGATGGAATTTAAATTCAATTAACCAATTAATCTGGAATTGAAGGCTAGTCTCAGTAATGGTGACCATGAAATTATCATTGATTGTTTTATCGACCCATCTAGTTCATTAAGGTTTGGAAGAGTGAGAGGGTATCTCATAGTAATTTACAAAATTCTAACAGGTTTAGACTCAGAAAGAATGTTCCTGATGGTGGGGGGAGTCCAGAACTAGGGGTCGTAGTTTGAGCATAAGGGGGTAAACGTTATAGGACTGAGGTGAGGAGACATTTCTTCACCCAGAGAATGGTAAATCTGTGGAATTCGCTACCACAGAAAGTAGTTGAGGCCAAAATGTTGTGTAATTTCAAGAAGGAAGAAGGAATTAGATATAGCTCTTGTGGCTAAAGGAATTAAGGGATATGGGGGGGGGGGGGGGGGGGGGGATGGCGGGATAAGGGTTGAACTTGACAATCAGCCATGATCATAATGAATAGCGGAGCAGGCTCGGAGGACAAAATGGCCTCCTCTTGCTTCCATTTTCTATGTTGCTGTCCTTACCTGGTCTGGCTTCCATGTGATGCCAGACCCACAGCAAAGTGATGACTTTTAACTGCCTTCTGAAATGACCTAGCAAGCCACTCAGTACAAGGGTAATTAAGGGGTGGACCTTAATGATGGCCTTGCCAGAGATGCCCATACCCCATCAAAGAAAAATCATTTCAAAAAAACAAAATTGCCCATACTGTAAAATATACTCCTTGAAAGACAGTGGTTTTACTATTTTCAACGTTATATAATAGGGGGGGGGGGGAGGGGGGAGGAGGGGGGGGAGGAGGAGGAGGGGGGGAGGAGGAGGGGGGGAGGAGGAGGAGGGGGGAGGAGGAGGGGGGAGGGGGAGGAGGAGGGGGGAGGGGGAGGGGGAGGAGGAGGGGGGAGGGGGAGGGGGAGGAGGAGGGGGGAGGGGGAGGAGGAGGGGGGAGGGGGAGGAGGGGGGAGGGGGAGGAGGAGGGGGGAGGGGGAGGAGGAGGGGGGAGGGGGAGGAGGAGGGGGGGAGGGGGAGGAGGAGGGGGGAGGGGGAGGAGGAGGGGGGAGGGGGAGGAGGAGGGGGGGAGGGGGAGGAGGAGGGGGGGAGGGGGAGGAGGAGGGGGGGAGGGGGAGGAGGAGGGGGGGAGGGGGAGGAGGAGGGGGGGAGGGGGAGGAGGAGGGGGGGAGGGGGAGGAGGAGGGGGGGAGGGGGAGGAGGGGGGGAGGGGGAGGAGGGGGGGAGGGGGAGGAGGGGGGGGAGGGGGAGGAGGGGGGGAGGAGGGGGGGAGGGGGAGGAGGGGGGGAGGGGGAGGAGGGGGGGAGGGGGGGGAGGGGGGGAGGGGGGGGGAGGAGGGGGGGAGGGGGGGGAGGAGGGGGGGGGGGGGGGGGGAGGGGGGGGAGGAGGGGGGGAGGGGGGAGGAGGAGGGGGGGAGGGGGAGGAGGAGGGGGGGAGGGGGAGGAGGAGGGGGGGAGGGGGAGGAGGAGGGGGGGGAGGGGGAGGAGGAGGGGGGGGAGGGGGAGGAGGAGGGGGGGGAGGGGGAGGAGGAGGGGGGGAGGGGGAGGAGGAGGGGGGGAGGGGGAGGAGGAGGGGGGGAGGGGGAGGAGGAGGGGGGGAGGGGGAGGAGGAGGGGGGGAGGGGGAGGAGGAGGGGGGGAGGGGGAGGAGGAGGGGGGGAGGGGGAGGAGGAGGGGGGGAGGGGGAGGAGGAGGGGGGGAGGGGGAGGAGGAGGGGGGGAGGGGGAGGAGGAGGGGGGGAGGGGGAGGAGGAGGGGGGGAGGGGGAGGAGGAGGGGGGGAGGGGGAGGGGGGGAGGGGGAGGGGGGGAGGGGGAGGGGGGGAGGGGGAGGGGGGGAGGGGGAGGGGGGGAGGAGGAGGGGGGGAGGAGGAGGGGGGGAGGAGGAGGGGGGGAGGAGGAGGGGGGGGAGGAGGAGGGGGGGAGGAGGAGGGGGGAGGAGGAGGGGGGAGGAGGAGGGGGGGAGGAGGAGGGGGGGGAGGAGGAGGGGGGGAGGAGGAGGGGGGGAGGAGGAGGGGGGGAGGAGGAGGGGGGGAGGAGGAGGGGGGGAGGAGGAGGGGGGGAGGAGGAGGGGGGGAGGAGGAGGAGGGGGGGAGGAGGAGGGGGGGGAGGAGGAGGAGGGGGGGAGGAGGAGGGGGGGAGGAGGAGGAGGGGGGGAGGAGGAGGAGGGGGGGAGGAGGAGGAGGGGGGGAGGAGGAGGGGGGGAGGAGGAGGGGGGAGGAGGGGAGGAGGAGGGGGGGAGGAGGGGAGGAGGAGGGGGGAGGAGGGGGGAGGAGGGGGGGAGGAGGGGAGGAGGAGGGGGGGAGGAGGGGAGGAGGAGGGGGGGAGGAGGGGAGGAGGAGGGGAGGAGGAGGGGGGGAGGAGGGGAGGAGGAGGGGGGGAGGAGGGGAGGAGGAGGGGGGGAGGAGGGGAGGAGGAGGGGGGGAGGAGGGGAGGAGGAGGGGGGGAGGAGGGGAGGAGGAGGGGGGGAGGAGGGGGGGAGGAGGGGAGGAGGAGGGGGGGAGGAGGGGAGGAGGAGGGGGGGAGGAGGGGAGGAGGAGGGGGGGAGGAGGGGGGGAGGAGGGGGGGAGGAGGAGAGGAGGGGGGAGGAGGAGAGGAGGGGGGGGAGGAGGGGGGTCCAGTGGAGAATTGGGGGGGTTAGTAGCACAGTTATCCAGGAGTTGGAACTTGTTTTAGTTCTAACTTTTCCTGGGTAACTATTCAACTAAGTGACTTGGAACCAAGCAAAGTCTCTCATTTTAACTCAGTTTTCGAGGATTTTGGGGTACGACCATCCAGAGACTGGAAGGTCTGGGCACTGGGGCTGGTTTAGCACACTGGGCTAAATCGCTGACTTTTAAAGCAGACCAAGGCAGGCCAGCAGCACGGTTCAATTCCCGTACCAGCCTCCCCAAACAGGCGCTGGAATGTGGCGACTAGGGGCTTTTCACAGTAACTTCATTGCAGCCTACTCATGAGAATAAGCGATTTTCATTTCATTTCATATCTTGAAAAATACAACATGCACTTCTATCATCTATTTACTTCAATGTGATGAATAATAAGTTCCTGACAGCTATTATCAGGCTTCAGAATTTGAAAGTAGAGATCCATTGTTAGAAGTTTTGCATTTTAAGGTTGTGCTTGATACTCCAACTAAAGTGATATTACAGTGTTGAAAAGCACAATATGATCCCTCAGCTACTTGATCTCCAGTATAATGTTACAGTACTGTATTTAATTATTGCTGATGCATAACTAATAAACTTAGCTAAGTGCACAACTGAATAATACAGTAGAGGAGACACAACTCATACCTATAAAGCATCCATTTAGCACTAAGCGACAACAACGAAGACTCCAATTACAGGCAGCAACATAATGTGCAAATGACAGCTGCATCGTAAACTGGATAACACCCAGTATATGTTAACTTTGGTAAATTAAGTGCATTTTTCCTCATTATAGAAAGGGAGAATAGATGATGGGAAAGAGAGAAATCAGCTTACTGGGAGGGAGCAAGTAAAACCAGGGAGTGAATGAGAGATTAGGGGCTGGTGATAGTTGAATAAGGGGGAGTTGAAGAGATTGGAGTGCAGTTGTTAGTTCAAAGAGTGGGGGTGGGGGGGGCATGAATGACTTAAAACATGGGGTTAAAATATTCAGGAGCAGGAGTCGGCTATTTGGCCCTTCGAGCCTGCTCCGCCATTCAATAAGTCATGGCTGATCTGGCTGTGACCTCAACTCCGCTTTCCTGTCTAACCCCCTTCCCTCCCCTCCCGATTCTCTTGTTGAACAAAAATCGAACTCCGCCTTGAATAAATTCAATGATCCAGCCACCGCCGCTCTCCGCAGAAGGTAATTCCACAACCCCGCAACACCTAGACAGAAAGGTTCTCACCCCCATTTTAAACGGAAAACTTCTTATTCTTACTCTCCTAATATCTAATCTCCCCACAAGAGGAAACGTCCTCCCAGAATCTACCCTATCAAGTTCCCTCAGGATCTTGAGGAGGAGGATGGGTGAGAAAGGGGCCACTGAATGATCCACTTTCCCTGCAACCCACATCTGAAATTCAGCCCGCTGTTATTGATGGCTTTTTATCTCGCTATCATCCACCTCAACCTAGTGAAGAAATAATAAGACAGAAAAAGACCAACGGCAAAGGTTAAAGTAGGGCTGTGGGGATGAAGGGTACAAGGAAGAGATGAGAGGGAGGCAGAGATCAGACAAAAGAGAGAAACTAGCATGAAGACAGAGATATGCACAAGTGACCATATTCTCCAATGTGAACTATGCCATGGCAAAGCAATATTCAATAAATACCTAGGAATTACTTTGTATTATTTGTAAAGAAATCAATAACAAAACTAAACTAAAATTTCCATTTGTGTTTTCAAGAATGCTGATTTTTTAAAAAAGGAATTTTTGAATTAAAAGTTATTGCTGCTTTTGGGATGCTTATCTTCACGATAGACATCATCAAATGATGTCACGTTACAAGGTTCTTTTGGCAGGTGCTTAAATATTTGAACAGAGAATAGCAAGGAAAGATAAAATTTTATAAGCTTAGCACAATAGTCAGAATATGAAAATGCCACTGCCGAAAGTAAGCTAACCCATTTTTTCCAGGTCAAACCATCTGATTCATCACATCCTTCAGCCCTCTATCCAAAATTACAGTTGTCTCCTCAATTCACTGATCTGGACTGCTTCACAAGTCTTTCCTGCACTTATTCACAATCCTATAATTCAGTGAAAAAAATAATCTGTCTGACTTCCTACCTCACTAATAGCTTTCTAATTTCTAAACGGTCTTTCTGGGTCCTCCCGCTAACTCTTACCAATCTTTAAAGAGGAGATCAACTGTTTCCACCTCGAGTGGAAACCTCCCTCTGATCCCCAAAAGGCAAACTTCATATTTTCCGAATGCAGGAGTTCTGCCAAGTCATTCATTCATCCACCTGCTTTAGGCGGCTCCGGAGCTCGTCATCCTAACAAGATCCTCCTCTGGGGTATCAGGCAGGCAAAGGCCAACACGTCAGCTTCTCTCCCCACCTGCAGTCTCGGATCCTCCGCGACACCAAATATTGCCACCCACGGGCTTGGAGCAACTTTCAGCCCCAAATCTCTGACATAGTTCCCAAAAAGGATTCCCACAACACCACCAATTTTGGACAGGACCAAAACAAGTGGGTGAGGTTTGCCGGCCCTCTGGAGCATCGGCCACATTCATCCTCCATCTCCGGAAATAAATGACTCATGCTTTGCCTCGTGCACTCTGTGCACCACTTTAAATTGATTTAAACTCAATCTCGCACACGAGTATATTGAGGCCTCCTCAGGGCCTCACTCCAAATTACCCCTTCAAAATGTCCCACCCAACTCCTCCTCCTCCCACTTCCTCATTATCTGCTCCAACAAGGCTTTCTCCCTTTCCATTAACTGTCCATAAATAGCAGAGACCTTGCCCTCCCCAATCCCGTCCTCAGGCACAATCTTTTCCATCGGGGGGGGGGGGGGGGGGGGGGGGGGGGGGGGTGACAACTGTGGAAACTTGGCTAACTCTTTTTTCACAAAATCCCTGATCTGCAGTATCGGAATCCATTCATCTTCGGCCGATGGAATTTCTATACTACCTCCCCCAATTCTGCGAATCTCTCTTCCAAGAAAATATCTCTCAACCATTCTAACCCCTCTCAACCACCCCCCCCCACATCTTGTACGTTGAGTCCAGCCCTGCTGAGATAAATCTATGATAATCACAGATCGGTGTCCACAACGACATGCCCTCTACCTTAACATGTTGCCTGAGCTGGTTCCAGATCCTCAACATTGCAACCACCTTGTGGAGTATTTTGCCAGCGAGAACAGAAGATATATTCATCATCAGTTCCCTTAGACTTGTCCCTCTGCATGAAGCCTCCTCCATCCGTCCCCACACCAATCCTTCCTCTATGACCCACTTCCGAACCTTGACCACATTCGCTATCCAGAATTAGTTTAGCAAATTTGGTAATGCCAAACCAACCCACAGCCTGTCCCCTTCCAAAAATACCCTCCGAGTCCTAGGTACCTTCGCCACCCATGTAAAATCTGAAATCATTCTGCTTACCCTCCTAAAAAAAGATTTAGGTAAGAAGATCAGGAGCTTCTTAAAGACAAAGAAAAAACTTTGGGAGGACTGTCCTCTTCAGTCTGAATCTGTCCTGTCATGGGAGTGTCCCTTTAAGAAAGGTTTTTATCTTATCACATGGCTTCAGTGATGTCATTTTGTGGGTGGAGCTGAGCTTTGACTGAGGTTTTAGTTTCACTTTCAGATTTGGCTGCTTTCAGACAGAAAAGAAGTGTTTTGGCCTTTCTCTATTTTCATTTTAAATATCTATTCTAGTATCTATTCCAGGGGCTGTTTAGCACACTGGGCTAAATCGCTGGCTTTGAAAGCAGATCAAGGCAGGCCAGCAGCACGGTTCGATTCCCATAACAGCCTCCCCGAACAGGTGCCGGAATGTGGCGACTAGGGGCTTTTCACAGTAACTTCATTGAAGCCTATTCATGACAATAAGCAATTTTTATTTCATTTTAATTTCAGTAAAAAAAACCTTGATTATAGCTATCTGCCTTGGTAACCTAAAATATACAGTTTGCCGTCCGGAAAGGTTTAAACTTGCTAGTGAGACGGAGTCAGAATCTCAGGAAAAGCCAGTCTTATTCAAGTGAGAATGCAGAGCGCTCGGCCACGCCCTTGAAAAGGGGTTTTTGGTTTATGGGATTTTGTTTTTGAATTGGAACAGTTAAGGGGGAATTCATTAAGTGTTATACATAGATTACTGCAGTTGTGGGGTGTCTTTACGTTTGTAATTTATAAGAATTCTTGCTGTTTGTTTATATATATATATATATATATTATGTTAACTCAGTTCTTAGAATAAAACTTATTTTGATTAAAGTGTCTGGGAAGACTGTTAAATCACACCTGAAGGGAAGGCTTTTGTGCTCACCCTAGCCAAATTCAACATAAAGGTTGTAGGTCAGGACTTCAGAACATACTTTGGAGTTTCTAAGCACTGGCCTGTAACAGTCTCGCCAACGACAGTGGGAGAACATCCCATCTCTTCAAGTCCTCCTTCACCCCATCCACCAGATGAATGAAATGAAATGAAAATCGCTTATTGTCACGAGTAGGCTTCAATGAAGTTACTGTGAAAAGCCCCTAGTCGCCACATTCCGGCGCCTGTCCGGGGAGGCTGGTACGGGATCGGACATTTTCCAACAATTCACCATGAATCTCTGAATTGAAAGCCTTAGATTTGATTCAGTTTGGACAAATTGGCAGAGGACTTCAGTCTATCCGGGGTTTAGGGTAAGTCCCATGTTCTCATAGCCTTTGGTGAATATGGCAACTATCTATTGCAGTTTTTCTTCAGTATGAGCACTGACTAGTGCATCGCCAGAATACTATCGTTCTATTACAGAAAGTGTTGTTATCTTGGTTTTAATCTTTAGTTGGTTACGGTTGAAGAATTTACCATCAGAGCTTTAGCATGTTATTAACACACCTGGGACAGGAGTGCTATCATAGTGTTGGCACAGTGACATACCACTAACCCTGTTGGACACCTGTTTTGACAGGGGAGAGGTCCATAGTGGAACCATTGCAGAGCACTGCTATCTACATATTTCATGTAGGAGAAGGATGATGTTTGTGAACTTATTTGAGCATCTATATCTCTGTTGCACCTTCCAAACATTTGTACAACTAAGCAGTTTACAAAGTCAACCACTTAGGATGGGGCTAGAGTCACATACTAGAACAACAGTTGGGGTGGCAGATTTCCTTCCTCTAAGTTGTGAACATTTCAGCAATTACCATTTTCTCTTCTGGAGACCACAAATCACCCCAACATTTATTAAATTCTATTCACAACTTCCCATAATGGTATTGAATCCTCACCCATTACATTACTGTGTCACAGTGACGTTGCAAAGTTGTGGTGTATCTATGAAACAAATATTTTATCAATAGCAAGTCCACATGCACTTATGGTCATTAAATCAGTACTGTGCCCAAATGGTACATTAACAATTCTAATAATTACTATCTGACCATCCAAATCAAAAGGTAGAAGTAAAGTATGATTTCTAGATAATTGTACAACCAGGTCTCGATTAGGTTGCAAAAGGAGTAATTTGGTTTCATACTGAAAACCACACTCCCATATTAGCACAACTGGGGGAAATGAGTGAAAATAGGTTTTGGGTGTCTTTATACTGTAAATTCAGTGTCTCTGTGAAGTGGCTTTACATGTTATAGCAACACTAAGGCTGTAGTATAAATTCAGAACCAGGATCTGACCTGCCTTCAAAAACACCAACTGGGAAGGGTAATTTCACACAACCGGAGGGATTAACTCCAATACAGTGTGAAAAAGTAAATTTATAACAAAAGCAAAATACTGCATGTACAGGAAATTCAAAATAACAACAAAATGCTGGAAATATTCAGTGAAGTAGGCAGCAGCTGTGGAAAGAATCTGAGGCCAGGATTTTCCAGCTCCGCCCACAGCAGAAATCAGCATGAGTGGGACGGGAAAATTGGCCGGACCAGCCAAATGTCTGTCAACTTCGGACAGGACTGGAAAATCCTGGCCAGAGTTAATGTTCCAGGTTGAGGTGACTGTCATGTTCTGTAGATTGGCCGAAGTGAAAGAGGTACTATAGAACATGTAGTTTAAAATAATTTATTATAGAATAAACTGTGATCAGATAACTAGGATAAATTAACTAACAAACAACTAACAATAAACAACTCTTGTGGAACTACTGCAAATACGTATACCTCCCAGCATGATCAACCCCCTACTCCCAGATCACATGGTGATGTGATGGGTTTACAATGCCACCTCGTGGTCGGAGGTCGTGCATCACATTCATTTTCAAACTTCGATTATGCCTATCATCAGAATGAGTTTTTGTCAGAACTAGATTCATAAAGAGCCTGCAGGTGTGTGGTCTATGGAGCATCCGTCTTTTACCACACCAAGAAGGCACCATGTTCAAAAATGGGGTCTGAAATGCATGTGTACAACTGATGCATGTGTGCAGACTGAGCACTCTAATCAACACGGTCTTAATTGTGCTTGGCTGGATAAACAGAAACTAGCCCTTTTGGAAGCAGTCAGGAACTACCTCCAGACATTGGTGGCTGGCTGAAGTGTCCTATGGGGATTGAGCATGACTGGGAGAATAAAGAGAGGTCATGCAGTGCGGAATCAGCTGCTAAATGAGAAGAGGGAGAAGACTTCTCAGCTGGAGGCCACATCCACTTAAGTTCTTTCGGGAACAAATTTCTTACCTCAACTTCAGTGAGGATCAATGTACGAGACACCTTTGCCTTACAAAGGCGATCCTGTATGGAATCTAACAAATGTGGCAGCCACAAATGCAAGCTCAAAGTAGGGCAAGGACATCACTGCCCATGGCTCATAACACTTGTGCACCTGGATCCTTCCAGGCTGTTGCAGTAAATATAGGCAACATCCTGCAGGCTGCAGTGCACCGCTGCACAAGGGATGTCACTGAGACTTTCCATACAAAGAGACACAACTTCATCTCAATATCTCGATAATGACAGTTTTCGTGGATTGCAGACTTCCACATAGTGTAGTTTGCCGCTATCTGCACATATGTTGCCTTGCAGCACCTCAATGGAACTCAGCTATTTTTATAAACTGAATTGGATTTCACTTCCTCAACAGGCAGCTAATGGGAGACCACAGGCAGCACAGCAGACAAGGCTGAATGCCCTTGGTATCTTGACAGTAACAATGATTTCTCTTCTGCGGCAGTCCTTCACACCACCCGCGTTTGACCCACCATGAAATGTAAAAGGCAGGCTTCTGGGTCCATGAAGATTAAAGCAAATTACTGCGGATGCTGGAACCTGAAACAAAAACAGAAAATACTAGACAATCTCAGCAGGTCTGACGGCATCTCTGGAGTGAGAAGTGAGCTAACGATTCGAGTTTGAATTACTCTTTGACAAAGAGTCATCTTGCCGCAAAATATTAGCCCCATTCTCTCCCCAAATGCTGTCAGACCTGCTGAGATTGTCCTGTATTTTCCATTTCGGTACCGAGTCCTTGACATGGCTTACGACTTTGGTCCAGAATCCACACATGTGTGCAGCAGGTCAAGAGTGAGAAGCATGCTATCACAAGGAACATTCTGGAGCACATCATGGTATCTTCAGGCAATGCATTGACAATCTGGAACACTCTGGAGCAGTCCTGCAATGTTCGGCCGAGTGGAAGGCAAAGTTTGCAGAACATGCTGCATGGCCGTATGAGGGCACAGCCAGATTGGGCTAGTGGTAGGGAGGGCACAGCCAGGTGGGCTAGTGGTAGGGAGGACACAGCCAGATGGGTTAGTGGTAGGGAGGGTACAGCCAGATGGGCTAGTGGTAGGGAGGGGTGCGTTGAGCCAGCTAATGGGATTGTCTTTATTTTCATGACAAAGGGTTCCCATGAGCTCCTTGTACTTGTTCAAGGTGAGGGTGAAAGGACAGGGGGGGGGGAGGGATTTAAGACCTTTTGCAGTGGAGAAAATAAGTGAGGGGTCATCTTTGCATCTCAGGTAAAAAAGGTCCAAATAGATCTGTCGGTGGGTAGCTAACCTAACCGTCTACCACATCCTTTAAAATCTGTACCTCTTGGACTTAAAGGAGTAAAGAGGACGGCCGTAACAGGGAGGCCAGGGTGAGAGTAATGGTTTTATCAGGGATTAGGGCATCGAGGGTGTTGATGAGGGTGTGGTTGAGTAAAACCAGTAGCTGCAGAAATGTGGCAAATGGAGGGCTAAAGGCGAAATAATTGGGACTATGAAAGTGACGTTGGGGTATATATTTTTTCCAGGGACAGTTACAAAAGGAGGTAGGGTTGAAGCGTGGAAGGAGATGTGAATGCTGAACAACACACGTATGATAATTTTTAAATTGATGCATTGCTTAACCGGGAGACTGTGGTAACTCACCAAGACTCCTTTGACAGCATTTTTCAAATCTACAATCTCGACAATTTAGGACAGGGACAGCAGGTGCATGGGAACACTGCATGTTCCCCTTAAAGCCATTCACTATCCCGACTTTGAACTATACTGCCATTCCATCACTATTGCTGGATCAAAATCTTGGATCACCCTTCCTAACAGCACCGTGGATGTCTTACACCACTGGCCTTAGCAGTTCAAGAAGGCAGCTCACCACCACTTTCCCACAGCAATTAAATGCTAGCCTAGCCAACGATGCCCACAACCCAGAAAATATTTTATTTTGTTTTTTGAAGTCAGCAAACACAGGGGTGATGGGTTAAGAAGATTTGGTACAAGTTAAGACATGGGCAAAGCTTTGGATGACCTCAAGTTTAGGGAGAGTGAAATGTCAGAGGGCAGCCTTGAGTGCATTGAAAGAGATAGCAGAGGCATGGATGAGGGTTTCTTCTTTTTCAGTTCTTTCATAGGATGCAAGTGTTTTGCACATTCCTAAATGCCCGGTAGAGCAGTTAAGAGTCAATCACAGTTCAAGAACAGATGAGCTGAGGCAGGGTGGAGGTGCAAGATGTTAGTGAAGTGGAAGTAAAGGATCTTAGTGAAGGGAGGGACAACTGGAAACTCATCTGCAGGTTACATATGATGCACTAAGGTTGTGAAGAGTCTGTTCAGATAGCTGCCAAGCAGTGGTATTTAGGTTAATGTTTAGGGAATGGAGTTTATAGTGGGAAGCAAAGACAATGGGTTTGATTCTTCCACCCCGCCCACCGCAAGATTGCCACGGGCGGGATGTGGACCACGTAAAGGTCCATTGACATCGGGCGGGAATTTGCTGTGTCCGGCTGGGTGTGGCCGGAGAATCCCGCCTAATGTGGATGAGGTTGTCACCAAAATTTCTAAGTGCATTTGTGGCGGGTTTGTCAGGGAGTTTCCCGCTAGCTCTGCTGGCAAGTTCTCCACCACTATACAATAACGCTTAGTCACGTTTTTGGGCCCTGGGGAGTTCCTCATCGGTTTAGCCCACACTCAGAATTTTGTTTAGCACTGGGAAGCTGAACTCTGAGATCGGGCCGCTATTTTGAAAGGGTGTCCCGATCTCCAAGTGAGCTTGTGGGTCCCCTACACCCTCCACCCATGGGCAAGATCACCACCCACCCCACCACACACACACACATGGACATTATTCCACACTCCCTCAGGTGAGGACTCCCCAGTATGGGGTCCCTAGGGGTTCCCCCATCTTCAGGCCCCCCCACACTCACAGGCCTCTCCCCTTACAAGACCCCCACCCCTCAACACCCCCCAGCCTCCAAGAGGCCCCTACCTACTTGCCCTGCACCCCCCCACCCTCTTTTCACAGGCATGACCCACCTCAGGCCCTGACCCTTGACAGTGCCACCCTGGCACCTGAGCACCCTTGCAGTGCCATAGTGCCAGCTGGGCAGTGCCAAGGTGCCCATGGTCCAGGGGGGGGGGGGGGGAGAACCAGGGAGCCACCATGCACTGACCCTGACCACCCAAGGATCTCGAGTGGCCTGGGAGACCCCTCGGTGCCATTCTGCCTGGTCCATGTTTGTGCGGACCACTGGTGGATGCCGCCCGGCTGCAGCCTCGCTGGGGAGGCAGTGGATCCTAGGAGGCTAGTGGATCCCTGTTGAGCTCACCGAAGCTGGTTTAAAACTGGCTTCGGTGAGTGCTATTTGGTTATGCCACTGGTGGAAGAGGCCTCTTCCAGCATTCACCAGCCGCACTGCACTCGAGTGAGAGAGAACGCAACGTGGACAGGGAATCACGCCCATTGGCCTCTGACTTCCCTATATTTAGTTGGAGAAAATTTATGCTCATCCCTTAGTGGAAATCAGTCAAGCAAAGAATATAGAAATAAAAGGTTAGTCCCGATGAATATGTGGCTGGAGAGATGCTGCAGGCGGGAGGGCTTTGGATTTCTGGGATTGGGACAGCTTTTGGGGATGCAAGGGCATGCAAGACTATGGACCAAGTGCTGGAAAACGGGATTAGAATGGTTAGGTGGTGATTTTTAAATTGGTTCAGATACAATGGGCCAAAGGATCTTTTCTGTGCTGTATATAAACTGTTTCTAAATACGAGAAAAGCCAATAAAAAGATTTTCAAAAAAAAAAAATGAATAGTGATAACAGAGGCTCCAACTTTCTTTCTATTGCATGGCTGCAGAGGAGGACTTGCAATGAAACAACACCTTGCCTAGGCACAGAACACAGACCAAGGGGGGCCTGTGCCAGCCAGTGTTTGTGGGCACCAATCAGAGCCTGATAACTCAGGCAATGCAGGACGACATCAGAGTCCGATTGGTCGAGACCCCTAAGGGCGGGAAAACACTGATGAGCATTCGGGTGATGAGGAGGCAGAGAGGCAGTAAGTCAGGGCGAGAATCTCCTGTGTTTATTTAACTAACTTTTTTGCAACTGGTGAAAAAAAGCCACGAGGGAGGAAGATGGTGAGCCAGCCAGCTGGTGAGGACTTGGAAGCAAGCTATCGTCGAGGGGAGCAGGAGCAAATCGACCCCCAGGCCAGGCCTGAGGAGAGCTGGACTGGCCATAGTCAGTCAGCTGAGTCAGTAGCAAGGCGAGGTCATCGAGGTGCGATGTGAGATGCCACTGGGGCCAGGCAACTGGTGGAATAAGTCTTGACGGAGGTGGTGAGTGAGCCATCCAGCCAGCCGGGCCTCGGGCTGGTCGTCATCGAGCAGCGAGGGGGGGCTGGATGAATTGACCCCCAGGGCTGAGGGGGGCAAAAATGCATGCTCTTTCAGAATATTCATATAAATTAAAATCAAGAAACAACAGTTAATATGAAGCGACACTTACCAATTTGGCTGTCAAAAATGTTGAAAATGGAAGGCGAGGCAAGAGGATGAAGTTAGGCAGGAAGACAGTTTGTCATTTTACTTTTAAAAGTTTGAAGTATTGAACAGGACACAAACTGCACATTCATCCTCATCATGAAAAGTATGGGTGAATTATCTGATGACTTAAGACTTGCCCATTTCCGGAAAAACTACATCACCTGAAAAATGTGAAGAAGAAGTGGAATCTGAAATTGCGATGGAGCTGCAAGATATTTCTTCAGTTGAAGTGAGGGAATAAACCGATCCAGAAGGCATTGCCTTATGGCCAAAATCTGTTCCACTGGGTATCATAGAACAAAATGTACTAAATACACCAGAAAACATAGATGATAGAAAATTTGAGAAAAGAGTTTGAGGTTGAAGGCCAAAAGCAGTTTAGAAATCTTCATGAAGCCAATTTTCTGAGGAAGAGGAGAAATGCAATGACGGAAATGAGAAATTGGTTGATTATTTTGGAAACCTCGAAGGCAGTCGACTGTTATGTTTGCAAATTATTCTCTGGCCCTAGTAAAGGGAAACAAGCAATCACTGATGGGTGCTCGAACTGGAGAAATGTTGGAAGAGATATTGCTGATCACGAAACTTCTAAAGCTCATATTAAAGCTATGTGTGTGTTCATTCATAAATGTAAATTATCTGGAAGGATTGATTCTGTGTTATCAGCTTAGTTTGAAAAGGAGTGTTCTCATTGGAGGAAAGTGCTGAAACATGTTGTTACTGTAGTCAAACTGCTGTCTTCTTTGGAACTACCTCAAAGAGGAAAAGATGAGTCATCAGTGTCAAGTCTTTTTAATTCACTGGCCAAATTAATCATGGTGTTTATATGGGGGGGGGGGGGGAAGAATGCTAGGATCACAAACAAGGTCCTACAGAAAACAAAATCCAGGGGAGGGCTAGCCCTCCCAAACCCACAATTTTACCACTGGGCAGCGACAGCGGAAAGAGTGACGGGATGGATAAAGGAGCCAGAAGCCGGGTGGGTGCGCCAGGAGGAGGCCTCCTGCAGAGGGACCTCTCTCTGGGCCCTCGCCACGGCCGCACTCCGATCCCCACCAAAGAAACACTCCAGCAGCCTAGTGGCGGTAGCCCCCCTCCAGACTTGGAACCAACTACGGCAACAATTCAGACTGACCAAAATGTCCGACAAAGCCCCCATCTGCAATAACCATAGGTTCACACCAGCAATCACCGATGCCACCTTCAAAAGGTGGAGACAGGACGGCGGGACATTGACAGTCAGGGACCTACACTGACGGTAGGGTCACAACACTGGGCGAACCTACTGAGAGATGACTGCTAGCTAAAGGCAATGAATTCAGATACCTGCAGCTTAAGAGGGAGTACATGACTGAGATGTATACAATTATGAGGGGCATAAATAGAGGAGACAGTAAGAAACCTTTCCCCTTGGTGGAGGGGGTCAATGATTGGGGGCATGGATTTAAGGCAGGGGACAGGATGTGAGAAGAAACCTTTTCACCCCGAGTGTGGTGGGAATATGGAACTCACTGTCTGAAAGGATGGTGGAGGCAGAGACACACATAACATTTAAGAAGTATTTAGGTGTGCAATTGTGATGCAAATAAATACAAGGCTATGGGCCAAGAGCTGGAAAATGGGATTAGAATAGTGGTTGTTTTTGACTGGCACAGACACGATGGGCCGAATGGTCTTTTCTTGCTGTAGACCTCTATGACTATGTTGAAACCATTCTGAACATATTTTTAAAAATACCTGTCATGAATGCTGCCAGTGAACATCTGTATTAAAAATTATTTGCAAAGAATGAGTCATCAGAAACATTTGACAAGTTCAGCAATATTGATGATTGAAAGTGTGTCTTTACAAGATTTTACTTACGATGATGCAACTGATAATTTTGTGAAGACAAAATATAGAAAAAACTATCCAAATTGACATACCAACAAGGGATGAAGCAACAAAAATCTTAAAATTTGTCTGTTTTCCATATTCTCTTGTTCAAATTCTGTTTATCGAAATGGACCATCGCTGGTCTGAAATATTGGCCGCAGCTGGTCTAACCATCATCGCCGTCAAGACTGGTCTTCAGAAAGTCTATTGGGGACAAAGAACGGAATCTTGCAGACAGAGCCACTGATTTGGACTTACTGGACACTCAATTCATGTGAATTTACGGCAATAATGGGCGGGATTCTCCATCCCGCCAGCCGGCCAATGGGGCTTCCCATTGTGGGCAGCCCCATGCCGGTCGGGAAATCCCCGACGTGGGTCCGCTGCTGGCGTAAATGAGAATCCCGACAGTGGAGAATTCAGTCACGTCTTTGATTTTGTGGGAAGAAGTAAGGAAGTTAACTTTTCAAACTAAATGAGACTCTGAGATATACTCAATGGCAGCATAGGCATCTTGTCGATTGTAGGGTATTTGCTCCTGCACTAGACTGCCTCATTCTGTCCTGCACAGTCCTGTGCTGCCGTGATATCGCCGCTTGATTTTTCCATCTCGTTACTCATCAGCAAGTTCCATGCTTACTCACCTCAAGACACACATCGCAACATTGACCATCTTTACTGTCATTCTGACAAGAGGCAAGCATGTATTTCAATTCAGGAATGATTCATACAGGCGTGTTTTTACAGGTTAAAGAGCACTAAAGCAGTTATCAATGTGTGTATTTTTGTGGATTGTGCCTTTCGTTTCTGTGGGATGAGAGTGGGCAGAGTTGGATGGGCATTGTGTAATTGGAGGGAGGGGCATGACATCATGGGGGAGGGCGCAGAAAAAAAACTGAGCACGAGGCCCCACAAAGTGCAAGTCTGCCACTGCATGGCTGACCAAGAATCTCGCCCGCTCTTACTGCTTGCCATTGGCCTTCTGATGGAAGGATATGCAATTTGCTAATTAGCCTGCTGGGCTACATTGTGAATGCATCTTACTTGGTCATCAAGTCATGGGATGCGGCTTGGACCGGAGCTTCTCGCTCACAGATGCTACCCTCTGCACTACAGCACCTCCAATATCTGCCGTATAGAAAACGTCACTTAAACAATGTTACTACAAGGAATATTAGATCACATTTAATAATAAATATCACTCATTTGTGGCTCTGTAAATACACGGCTGTGGATTTTTGCAACTGCTTCAAAATTTTATTTCCTTTAGGAAGTCACAATGTCCCTAAGATAAGTATGCAAAAATATGTAGTAGATTCTTGCCTGACCCAATTTAACTCCAGAATTGTGTGAAACTCATTAGTGGCTGTCATAAATACAGGATTAGTCAGTCATTCTTTCCTGACAACAATGATGTGAACATCGTCTATTAGATTAGCTGGACTCTTAAACTTTAACATTGAAGTTTAAAAAGCTGGTTTGCAATGATTGGTGATGCCAATTCTGCTGCAGTTACACTGCTTATCTTGTGCTGGTCAGATATACAGCGTAAAATGCGTTAGATAACTACACTAATTGACATCCTGCAAAACATACTGTTTGCTCGTTTTGTTGAAACTCAATGTTCAAACGATGGTGTAAGATATCACTTGTAACGCTTCTGATTTCATTCAATTTGCTTCAATGAACAAATTAGAAATTATATTAGCATGAAAACTATTGTTCAAAGCATGGTATTTTCGAGTCTATTCACAAATTGTTTTGCTCCATAAAACATGTCAAAATAGCGGAAACAATTGTTTCAACATCTCAAATAAAAATTCAATACAATAAAGTAAATCAAACAAAGGTTCTTCAATCCATTTGATCTCATGTTTCAGCCATACTAAACACTGGCACCATCCAATGCACTACTGTTTCTTATACGATTAATATCCTGGCCTAATCACTGTTTCTACAAGATTTTGAACCCATTAGAAGTGAATCGCATTGTTTTTTTGAAATCAAGAGTGGCAGTGACAATGAATTTGTAGCATTGACAAATTTTGGAGGCATGTTAAACATATACATCTTGATACGGTTCTGATTAAATCAGCAGTAAAAGAGTAGCTAGCTATTATCTGTAAAGAATATCATGGTAGTGATCAAGCAGGATTGTTGCAGTGAAATCAGTAGATGCAGTTCCTTTGCATTTCCAAATGGTATTTTAAAAAGGTGCTACATAAAAGGTTGATGCACATGAGCGTTTATGGTATTGGGGATAATTTATTAGAATTGATAGGGGTATGGGTAACCAACAGGAAAAGATAAATTGAATAAACCAGGCAATGGCATATTGTAACTAGTGGGATGCCACAGAGATCAGTGCTATTTTAAATCTATACTAATAATTGGATGAAGGGTCCAACCCTATTGAAGTCAAATTTGCTAATGACACAAAGTAGTTTGGAAAGCAAGTTGTGAGGAGGATACATAATAGTCTGCAAGGGGATATAGATAGATTACGTGAGCAAACAAGAATTTGGCAGACGGACTATAGTGTCGGAAAATATGAAGTTACCCAATTTGGCAGGGAGGATAATATGAAGTTGTCCATTTTGTCAGTAAGAACAGAAAAGAAAAATATTAATTAAGTGGAGAAGGACTACACAATGCTATGCTACAGAGAGATCTAGGTGTCCTCATACATGAAAGAAAACATTTAAGGTGCAAGTTGAGCAAGTAATGTGGAACATGTTGGCCTTTACCACAAGTGAGATAGAATATAAAAGCAGGGAAGTATTCCTACAACTTTACAAGCAATTGGCGAGCCCACAACTGGAGTATAGTGTACAGTTTTGGTCTCCTTATTTCATGAGGGACATAATTGTATTGGTAGCAGTTCAGATAAGATTCAATGGGTTCCGAGGATGAAGGGGTTGTGTTATGAGGAAAAGTTGAACAGTTTGGGCCGATACTCATTAGAATTTAGAAGAATGAGCGCTCACCTTTTGAAATGAAATAGATTCTGAGGGGGGGTTTGACAGTATAGTTGTTGAGAGGTTGTTTTCAATCATACTAGTATCTAGAACTAGGGGTGATTGTTCTAGTATAAGGGGTTATATTTAAAATGGAAATGAGGAGGAATTTCTTCTCTCTGAGAGTTGCCAATCTTTGGAATTTCGACCCCAGTGCGCTGTGGCAGCTGTATTATTAAATATATTGAAGGCTGAGACGTCATTTTTTTAACTTTAGGGGAGTCAAAAGAGTTATAGGGAATGGGCAGGAATGTGGAATTGAAGCTAGATCAGATTGGTCATTACTTCATTGAATAGCGGAGCAGCCTCGAGCAGCCATATGGCCTAATACTGCACTTATTTCTTTATTTCTTATGTAGCTCCTCTCGACCGTGTGTCCCAAATCAGAATTTCAATGTAGGCAAAAGAGTGTGAATATGTATAGACAAAAACCAAACACCCTACCTATCTGAACTCTAAGTACACTACTGATGAGGAATATTTGATTTAAAAATAAAGCTAATGGGCGTTTGAAATTGAAAAAAATCATCCTCATCTGCACAACACGGTAGCACAGTGGCTAGCTGTATGGCTTCACAGCGCCAGGGTCCCAGGTTCAATTCCCGGCTTGCGCCACTGTGGAGTTTGCATGTTCTCCCCATGTCTGCATGGGTTCCCTCCGGGTGCTCCGGTTTCCTCCCACAAGTCCTGAAAGCCGTGCTGTTAGGTAATTTGGACATTCTGAATTCTCCCTGTGTACCCGATCAGGTGTCGGAATGTGGCGACTCTGGGCTTTTCACAGTAATTTCATTGCATTGTTAATGTAAGCCTACTTGTGACAATAAAAAGATTATTAAATTATTAAACAATGTTCTGATACTAAGTCCATAGTTCAGAGGCAATGTGCACTGTTTAATATTTCAAAAATATGAAATGGATGTATTTTGAAAAGCATTGGTTTACATTTCAGGAGTACCACAAGCACTGCTAAAAAGCCTGCACCTTTCAGCAGATATTGAGGTTTATAGCTTGCCGGGGGAGGCAGTGGCGTAGTGGTATTGGCACTGAACTTGTAATCCAGAGACCCAGGTAATGCTCAGGGCAGTTGGTGAAATTTTAATTCAAGTAAAAATAAATCTGTAATTAAAAGTCTATTGACGACCATGAAACCATCGTCACTTGTCGTAAAAACCCACCTGGTTCACCAATGTCCTTTAGGGAAGGAAATCTGTCATTCTTGCCTTTTTCTGGCCTACATGTGACTCCAGACCCACAGCAATGTGGTGACTCTTAAATGCCCTGAGGGATGGGTAATAAATGCTGGCCCAGCCATGATGCCCACATCCCATAAACAAGTAAAGAAAAAAGTTCTTGATGCATTTCTGAGATTACAATGTTTAAAGAGCACATGCACAATATTGTTAAAACTCAGTGTTTGTTACGTTAACCTCGGAAAGCTTCTTTGCAAATAACATTAAAAGATAAACATCCACAAAGATAAGGACACATCCTCAATAGCTGCAACTTTAATAATAGAATGTGAACTTGGAATTAGCCAACATAACTCTTTCACACAGTCAAACCGGGTTTTATTAATCTCTATTAGCACTATTCTTTACAGTGTAGTAAGCTACGAAAACAGAAATAGAATAGTTGAAACCAAATAGAAACCTTAAAATCGCAGCACTTGGTTCCCTTAGTTCTTTTAGACCTTAACTGAAATGTGGAATAACAATCTATACCATCCCTATCCAGGAATGTGCAATACATTTGTCAGGAATGTAAAATAAATTTATCGAAGTGCTCAAAAACTGTCAGTTAAAGGCACTGAGCCATGAAGTAGATAGATCCCGGTTAACAATAAATCTGGACTGCTGTCTGGCAACTGCCTTAGGTTATAATTCTTCCTGCAATCCTTAATTCTGACCAATATTCCCTGCATTCTGTTTACAGAAGTTCCTTTGACGGATTTTTCTAAAAGAAAATGCCCTCGTGATGGCGACACTGGCAGAGCAGTATTTCTAACCTGCCCTGAGAGCATTACAAATTAGCCACAGAGCATGGGACCAGAGTTACATGTAGCCAGACCACACAGGGGTTGCAGATCCCCTTCCCTACAGGCCACACTGAACCAGTTTAGCTATAACAGCAGCTCTCGTGCCAACTTTCCAGTACGAGCCTACAAATGACCACATTAAATAGAAAATAAAAACAGAAAATGCTGGGTTAACTCAGCAGGTGTCTCTAAACAGATGTTGCCAGACCTGCTGAGTTTATCCAGGATTTTGTTTTTATCTCATATTTCCAGCATCCACAGTATTTTGCTTTTAAATTACCTTATTAAGTGAATTCAATTCATCACCTTGTGACAGAGAAATAAATCTGAACTCACGGTGGATTGCCAATACCATGACCACTAGGTTGTGGTATTCTATATGGGGGCTGGTTTAGCTCACTTGGCTAGACAGCTGGTTCGTAATGCAGAGCAATGTCAGCAGGGCGGGTTCAATTCCCGTAATGTCGGAGGTTATTCATGGGCGGCATGGTGGCACAGTGGTTAGCACTGCTGCCTGACAGAGCCAGGGACCCGGGATCGCCTCCGACCTCGGGTGACTGTCTATGTGGAGCTTGCACATTCTCCGTGTGTCTGTGTGGGTCTCAGCCCCACAGTCCAAAGATATGCACGTCAGGGGGATTGGCTATGCTAAATTGTCCCTTCGGGTGAGATTGCAGGAATTGGGCGGGGGATTGATCTTGGGTAGGGTGCTCTTCCAAAGGGGTGGTGCAGACTCAATGGGCCAAATGGCCTACTTGTGCACTTTAGGGATTCTATGAATCCGCAATGGTTAAGGCAAAATAAACCTTTGCTGTTCATAGAATCTTACAGGACAAATGTTGGCCATTCAACCCATCGTGGCTGTACTAGTTTTAAAAGAACCTATTCCCATTCCCTAATCTTTTCCACAGCGCGGTTATTTTCTCCCCTTTAAGCATTTGCTCTTTTCACATTTGAAAGTTATTATTGAATTTGCTTTCACCAGTTTTTGGGATAGTGCATTTCTGATGATAGCCTTTTGCATAACAAAAAAATCTCATTGCCCCGGCTCCTTCACCAATTACCTTAAAAGTGTTTCATGCTAATTCTTGTACCTCTACTGCCTCCTCAATTCACCAGGCGGTGTGACTGCATTCCCTAAAGCTGAACAAATGTCAAGGTTGTGCTTGTTGGGTCGAACAGGATCAGCTAGACTTGCAACGTGATTTCACTGAAGCCCTGACCAGATGTAGAGACCAAGAAACTGCTGGCTGCCTTGAAGGGAAGTATTCCAAAACAAGCGATTTCAATCTGTAGACATTAAATTCAAATCCTGCGTTAGTGCTAGCGATGACTTAAAATACACCTGATTTTTGTTTTTTAAATAAGCAAATTAACACACAACACTATAATTAAATGTCAATAGTCATCAAGCTTTAGAGAAAGTATAAAAATAAAAATCACCAAGTCAGCCTTCATTTTACTGAATGGCGGGATCAGGCTCAAGTGGCCTCATGATCCTCCTATGTCGGTTCTTCTCCCTTATGTTAGGAATACGCTCAAACATAATGAAGCTTCTGCTCTTAATGCAAAGCCTAGGATGAGGTTTTGTTATTTTCTACCACGGAAACTGCTTTCATCCCATTGTACTTAACAGAGGCAATAAATTATTAAGGTTTACAAATTAAGCTATTATTGATTCCTGCCTTATGTGAATGGGCAGCACGGTAGCATAGTGGTTAGCACAATTGCTTCACAGCTCCAGGGTCCCAGGTTCGATTCCCGGCTTGGGTCACTGTCTGTGTGGAGTCTGCACGTTCTCCCCGTGCGTGTGTGGGTTTCCTCCGGGTGCTCCGGTTTCCTCCCACAGTCCAAAGATGTGCAGGTTAGGTGGATTGGCCATTCTAAATTGCCCTTAGTGTTGGGTGGGGTTGCTGGGTTATGGGGATAGGGTGAAGGTGTGGGCTTGGGTAGGGTGCTCTTCCAAGAGCCAGTGTAGACTCGATGGGCCGAATGGCCTCCTTCTGCACTGTAAATTCTATAAAAGTCAACAAAAATTAAAAATAGCATCAAAAAATCCAAAGCAGGACCACAGTGGCATTCAGTTTACTTTCACACATCACCCAGCAGTGAGCAAAATATTGCATCTACTGAACCCAAGCAGTCAGTCAGTTGTTGACCTGCTGGTCATCCTCTTACCCGCAAATGGTACAGAGAATTTAATTCAAGAATGTTTTTAATGGGAGAGCATCTCCAGAAGGGTTGACTGGGCATGCTATGTGCCTTTGTTTTATCTGATGCTTAGGTCGATGCCTGCTGGTCCGCCCGATCTGGTTCTTATTTGGCTTTCCTGTGGTGGCTTAACACAACTGTGGGGTTCGTTAGGCCATCTTAGAGGGTAGTTAAGTGTTAATCACATTGCTGTGGGCTAGGAGTCATATGTAACTCAGATGGAGCAAGGGTAACAGATTTACTTCCCGAGAGGACATTAGTGAAGCGATGGGTTTTTATGACAGTCTGGTCTGGTAGTTTCATGGTCATCATTACTGAGACTAACATTTTATTCCTGATTAATTAATTAATTAATTAACTTTCCTCAACAATCCCTAAAAAACAAATAAAAGTTTGGATCTATCAAGCTAGGTTTCACTCTGGGATCTGACTTGTCCAGTATTAACAGCAGCTGGGATTGCAACAACGTTTGAACAAAATATGAAACTAAGCCATATTCTGAAATATTAGGTCAATAAAAAAAGCTTTGCCAAGGAGGTAGGTTCAAAAAGTTGTTTTAAAGGAGCAAGGTGAGGTTGCGAGGCAAAGGCAGGCAACTGAAGATGCAGCCACCAACGGGAGAACAATTAAAATTAGAGGTGCTTAGGAGGTCAGAATTAGATGAGCACAGATGTCTCAGAGGGTGGCTGGGCTGGAGGAGAAAGGGTGGGGAAAGGCCATGGAGGGAATTGAAAACAAGGATGAGAATTTTAAAATCAAGACGTTTGACTGGGAGCCATTGTAGGTTCAGTGAATACAGCGGGGAAAGGTGAATGGGACTCAGTGTATAGTGAGATATGGGCAGCAGAGTTTTGCATGACTTCCAAGTTTACAGACGGTAGAATATGGGAGATTTGCTAGGAGCGTGTTGAAGTAGTTAGTTTAGACATAATGAAGGTGTGAATGAGGGTTTCAGCAGCAGAAGAGCTGAGATGGGTTATATTGAGCAATGTTACGGAGGTGGAAATAGGCAGACGTAGTGATGGTGCGAATAAATGGCCGGAAGCTCATCTCAGGGTCAAAATGACAGCCAAGTTTCTAATGGACCAGATTGCTGTCAGGGAGAAGGATGGAGTTGGTAGCTAAGGAACAGAGTTTCGAATGGGAACCAAAAACAATAGCTTCAGTTTTCCCAGTAGTTAATTGGAGGAAATTTTTGTTCATTCAGTACTGGTCGTCTGATTATCCAACTGACAAATTAGCAACAATCAAGAGAGGTGGTGGTGAGGTGGGGCATACATGTGAAACCTAATGCTTTGATTTCAGAAGATGTGGCCCAGAGACAGCATGTAGTCGAGAAACCCGAGATGACCAAGGTAGACCCTTGGGAAGGTGCGAGAACAGGAAGAGAAGCCATTTCAAGTGATACCCTGGTTACAAAGAAAGACAAGAATGGAACCAGGTGCGAGAAGTCCCACACAGCTGGACAATAGAGAAGCATTAAAAACCATAATGTCCTCGGATTGGCAATAAATGTCAAATTGCTACTCCGTGCCCAATTACGGAGATGAACTTTCTTCCTTGCCAGTCTCAGCGAGTTCTCTGACTCTGACCCGGCGATACCTTGGGATTGGAGGACACACCCTTTTTTTAAACTAGCAATAGCTGCAATAAACCAGGTAAGTTTAAATGTCGATTGAAACTGACAGTTGTTAGCACTGCTGCCTCACGGCGCCAAGGTCCCAGATTCAATTCTGGCTGTGGATCACTGTCCATGTGGAGTTTGCACATTCGCCCCGTGTTTGCGCGAGTTTCACCCCCACAACCCAAAGATGTGCAGGGTAGGTGGATTGGCCACACTAAATTGCCCCTTAATTGGATAAAATTAATTGGGTACTTCAAATAAAAAAAAGTTGACAGGCCAGGGAGAAGGCAAGTGTCTGAGGTAAGCAGACAGGATTGGGGGGGGCACGGTTCTCAAGAGGTCAGGTCGGGCCTGCCTGTGTGGGGTGGTGTCGGGTCAGGGAATCCCCTGGCGGGAGGGGTTGTTGCAGTCTTCGTCTTTACAGCGGTCACCCAGAAGTTAGAAGAGGATTCAATTCTTCTAACTTTTTCTGGATATCTATTTGTGTAGCACAGCCAGACACACCTGAAGCTTGCAATTTTAAATTGCATTTTCAGATGGTTCCCAGTGCAGGGAAATTTCCCAGAGAAAGTTTGCACTTCTGGGCAATTGCTGCCCCTTACCTTGAAACTTCTGAGAGGGATTCCCCAGCACATCTTTGGGGCAACCCTCTAAATTCAATTCGGGGGAGTTTGGAAGTTACGGGCCATGTGTTAATATAATTTTGTATTTCTTTTAGCAATATTACTTGATATAATTATATATTTCAATCATAGGTGGGCCTTCTTTTTGTGCTATACTGGTGAGACACTCCCCTTACAAGCAATCAGTAGATCCAGAAATTCAGATTTCCTACCATTCCCAAAACAGCTTTCTGCTATAAACCTTTAAGCAAACAATCCAAACAACAGAGGCATCAATACAGGTCTTTCTCATTTAAAATACCTCCTAATAGTGCAATCCTTTTAGTGCATTTGTTTTGCAAACCTGCCACTCTCCTCACACACTTCCCCAACCCTCCTGCTCGTCACCTCTCTGTCCCCTTTCTCCCTCTCACCACACCTTTCATGAGCCCTCACTCACAGCTGGGGTCCAGTAGGCGGAGTGACAGGGAGAGGGGAAGTGATGAGGGGGGGAACAACGAGGGGAAGTGATGAGGAGGAATCGGAGCGATGAAGGGAGGGGGGAGCAATGAGGAGGCAGGGGAGTTGGAAGAGGGGGAGAGCTGGAGAGTCAGCAAGCTGCTGAGTGAGGGAGCGGCGGCGAGCTGGGAGAAGTGCAACTGTTAAGGTCAGGAAGGAAAGCGTTGAGCAGCTGAGGCAGGAGCATGGAGAGTTGAGAGAGGTGGTGAGCAAGAGGGTCAGCGAGGGAGACAACAAGCAAAAGAGGTGGTGATTTGGTGAGTCGGAAGAGATGGCAAACGGAAAGTTGCAAGCAGTAGGCAAAGGAAAGCCAAGTTACTACTGTTAAGTTATTAAGGGTTAGGAAGTAACTTCAGCTAGTAAGAGGATTTTTAGGCCCCGCTACCTTAAGGTAGGTTTTAATGTAAAATTTACATTCTGGACTATAACCCATTCCTTATTACATGATTTAGTGCAGTGATTATTTAGAGACATGTTTGGAGAGACAAAAGGAGGACATCTGTACTAACATTTTTTTTCTGAAACAAAGCTAATAAATCACAAGTGTGCTATCATGAACCCAGCAGATATGGTGTTCTTCCAGTGAGAGGTACAGTGGATACATTTGAACTTTTGACATTCCAATTATCCAAAAAAAAGCAAAGTTCTGAGAATACTGATAGATTATACCGTTTTCACCAAAATAAATCTCTCGAGATAATAATGCAACAGTTTCAAACAGGAGAAGGCCTGTTTTTTTTCAATATATAAAAGGTAAGAGAGAGGCAAAAATAGACTTTGAACCACTGGAAAATGTGGCTGGAGAAGTAATAATAGGAAACAAAGAAATGGCAGAGGAACTGAATAGTTACTTTGCATCGGTCTCGACGGTGGAAGACACAAGTGGGATGCCAGAGCTCCAGGAGAATCTGGCGGCAGAGGTGAGTGCAGTGACCATCATTAAGGAGAAGGTTCTGGGGAAACTGAAAGGTCTGAAGGTGGATAAATCACCTGGACCGGATGGACTACACCTCAGGGTTCTAAAAGAGATGGCGGAGGAAATTGTGGAGGCATTGGTGGTGATCTTTCAGGAATCACTGGAGGCAGGAAGGGTCCCAGAGGACTGGAAAGTGGCTAATGTAACACCGTTGTTTAAGAGAGGAAGGCAGAAGATGGGAAATTATAGGCCGGTTAGCCTGACTTCAGTCATTGGTAACATTTTATAGTCCGTTATTAAAGATGAAATCGCAGAGTGCATGATAAAATAAGACTGAGTCAGCACGGCTTCGTCAAGGGGAGGTTTTCTAACAAAAGAAATCTGTTAGAGTTCTTTGAGGATGTAACAAGGAAGTTAGACAAAGGTGAACCAGTGGACGTGATTTAGTTAGATTTCCAGAAAGCCTTTGACAAGGTGTCGCATAGGAGACTGTTAAATAAGTTAAGAGCCCATGTTGTTAAGGGTAAGTTCCTGGCATGGATAGAGGATTGGATGACTGGCCTAAGCCGAGAATGGGGATAAAAGCGTCTTTTTCAGGATGGCAGCCGGTGACTAGTGGTGTGCCTCAGGGGCCGGTGTTGGGCCCACAACTTTTCACACTATACATTAATGATCTGGAAGAAGGAACTGAAGACACTATTGCTAAGTTTGCAGATAATACAAAGATCTGTAGAGGGACAGGTAGTGTTGAGGAAACAGGGGGACTGCAGAAGGATTTGGGCAGGCTAGGAGAGTAGGCAATGAAGTGGCTGATGGAATACAATGTGAAAAAGTGTGAGGCAATGCACTTTGGAAGGAGAAATGTAAGCATAGACTATTTTATAAATGGGGAGATGCTTAGGAAATCAGAAGCACAAGTGGGACTTGGAAGTCCTTGTAAAAATTCTCTTAAGGTTAATGTTAGATTCAGTCCGCAGTTAGGAAGGCAAATACAATATTAGCATTCATGTCGAGAGGGCTAGAATACAAGACCAAGGATGTACTTCTGAGGCTATACAAGGCTCTGGCTAGAGCCCATTTGGAGTATTGTGAACAGTTTTGCACCCCGTATCTAAGGAATGAAGTGCTAGCCTTGGAAAGGATCCAGAGGAGGTTCACAAGAATGTACCCCCGGCTGTTGATGGCGGCAAGGGAGGAAATAGCAGGGATGCTGGGAATAATTTTCTCTGGCCACAGGAGAGCTGCCAAAGGACAAGAGGATAGCCAATGTGGTACCATTATTCAAGAAGAGAGGCAAGGATAAACCAGTAAACTACAGGCCAGTCTGTCTAACCCCAGTGGTGGAGAAACTCTTGAAGCTCCTGAAAGCTAGTGATTCCAAACAAACCTTTTGGACTGAAACCTGGTGTTGCAAGACTTCTTACTGTGCCCACCCCAGTCCAACACCGGCATCTCCACATTGGGGAAACTATTGGAAGCAATTCTGAGAGACAGAATGAATTTGCATTTGGAGAGGCAGGGATTTATCAAGAACAGTTGGCATGGTTTTGTTAAACGGAGGTCGTGCCTGACAAACTTGATTGAATTTTTCGAAGAGGTGACCAGATGTATAGATGAGAGAAATATATTTAGTAGTCTACTTGGACTTCAGCAAGGCATTTGATAAGTTCCCACACGGGAGACTGATAGTGACGTAAGAACCTGCAGGATCCAAGGAAATTTGGTAAATTGCATCTAAAATTGGCTGAGTCGAGGGAAGCAGAGGGCGATAGTTGAGAGGTGTTTTTCTAACCAAAAGCCTCTATCCAGTGGGTTCCCGCAGGGATCAGTGTTGGATGCTTTCTGTTTGTTGTTTATATCAATGATTTAGATATGAATGTCGGAGAGTTGATCAGTAAGTTTGTGGATGATACGAAAATTAGTGGAGTGAGAAGTAGTGAGGAGGATAGCCTTAGTTTACAGGAGGAGAGAGACCGGCTGGTCAGATGGGCTGATCAGTGGAAAATGGAATTCAATCCGGATAAGTGTGGAGGTGATGCACTTGAGCAGGACAAACAAGGCAAGGGAATAAATACATGCTAAATGACTGGGAAGCACCGGGGATCAAAGGGACCTTGGTGTGCATGTACACCAGTTCTTTATGGTAGCAGAGTAGATGGATACAGTGATGAAGAAGGTATACTTGCCTTTATTAGCTGAGGCAGTGTTCAAGCGCAAGGTATGCTAGAACTGTATAAAACGTTGGTTAGGCAACAGCTAGACTAGTGTAAATATTGTGTGCAGTTCTGGAATCCACATTATAGGAGGGATGTGATAGGAGAGTGCAGAGGAGATTTACCAGGATGTTGCTGGAGTTTTAGTTGTGAAAAAGTGATTGGATAGACTTAGATTGTTTTCCTTCGACCAGAGAAACCTGAGGGGGACTAGATTGAGATGCATACAATTCTGAGGAGCATAGATAGGAGGGGGGGGGTGGGGGAGAAAGAAACATTTCCCCTTGGTGGAGGGATCAATGACCAAGGGGCATAGATTTTCGGTAAGAGGCAGGAGGTTTAGAGGATTTGTGAGGAAAAACCTTTTTACCCAGAGGGTGGTGGGAGTTTGGAACTCGCTGCCTAAAAGGGTGGTGGTGGCAGACACCCTCATAACATTTAAGAAGCATTTAGATGTAGACTTTCAATCCCAAGGCCTACAAGGCCATGGGCCAAGTGCTGGTGAATAATTAGGTAATTTGGAGAGGCAGGGATTAATCAAGAACAGTTGGCATGGTTTTGTTAAGCGGAGGTCGTGCCTGACCAACTTGATTGAATTTTTTGACGAGGTGACCAGATGTATAGATGAGAGAAATATATATAGTAGTCTACTTGGACTTTAGCAAGGCATTTGATAAGGCCCCACATGGGAGAATGATAGTGAGGTAAGAACCTGCAGGATCCAAGGAAACTTGGATATAAAAGTGGCTGAGTGGTGGGAAGCCACCACTGAGATGTGGGGTGTTTTTCTAACCGAAAGCCTGTATCCAGTGGGTTCCCTCAGGGATCAGTGTTGGTCGACCCAAACTCAATTTGCCCTTTCTGTGCTGTGTGGTTCCTTGGCCGGAATTTACCGGCTGCTCAAGAACCCGCTAGTGGGTTGTCTCCATCACCAAAAAAAAACACACGGCAGCCTGCACAGAAAACCTCAGCCAATGGCTCTTTGTATTAAATTTGATCCACGGACCTTAATGCCATTATCCCAGTTGCAATCAGTATTTTAAGCTTGCTTTTTGTAGAATCATAATTTGTTCATAAAGTTATTACACACTTTTTAAAAATATGATTTAGATGTCTGTGAAGCTTGAGTGCTTTAAAAAACTAATCAATTCAAATCCCTCCAAGACCTTGTCCCTCTCTATGTCTGCAATTTCCCCCAGGCCTACAAGCCTTTGTGATATGTGCACTCATCTAATTCTGACCTGATGAGCATCTCGAATATTTCACCATTGATGGCCATGTGTTCAGTTGCTGCAGCTCTAGGCTCTGTTATTCCCTCTTTAACCACTCCTCTCTCTCCCTCCAACATTCCTCAAAATCTTTTTGACCGAGCTTTGACCATCTGCCTTGATGTCATCTTATGGTTCAGTGTCAAATTTTGCTTTATAGTGCTCCTGAAGTGTCGAGACATTTTATATTAGAGGCGCTAAATAAACACAAGTTGTTGTCGCTGTGAACTATGTACTCCTTCAAAAGACATTAAAAATTCCTTCCAAGATAAACCATTTATATTTTCATATCATATTAGGACTAGTGAATGAGATATGTATAAATAACTGGATATTTTATAGGGCTGGCCTGAAGTATAGAACCATCCGTTAGCTCCAACAAAACTTTACTGACTAACGTGCCGAGTGCTTTCACTATTTTCATCAAATTTTTAACCTTTGCAGCTGTTTTTTCTTTTTAGTCAATATACCACTTTGTCCAGCTATTCTTTGATATTCATAACAAATTAAGATGCAACAAATCTCTCCGATCCAATCCAACATGTGCCATTCAGCACCACAGTTTACGTTGAAAAACAATTGCTCATTGACAAGAGTTTCCGACAAGCACTGCAAATTGGACGCTGCGGTGTTGGGTACACATTTGCTTGTCTCGTAGCTGCTGGACTGCCAGATGGTAATAGAAATATATTTTCCAACTAATCGAGCAAAATGATGTTTTGTGCTGTTTTAAAATTGATAAATGGACAAATGCAGAGTGTTACACCAATCTATTGGCATAAGCACAGCAAGGCTTCAACACATCTATGCCATGAAACTTCAACTCAATTTTCAAAGCCTGCGATGAGGCTGAATGAAAAAATAAAAATCTGAAACAAACTTTGATGAAAAGACATTAAATGAAGCGCCAAACTATATAGCAGGCCTGAAGAAGAATTATCCAGATTTAGTAATCATTCTAGAAAAGTAAACAACCCGCAGCCGAAAATTAGTGAATGAAACAAACTGGAACAATAATAGATGTGAAAATTTTGAATCAACGTTGCTCATTTATCCAAAGGCTTGAGAAAAGTCTTATGCATCCAGAAAATGCAGGAAAGACCGACAAATGTATTATTTGACAGAATGCAAGTGATTCTAATAGCTTGGAAGATTCTCAGGACAGGTTTGTAGGTCTCTGGATTAAGAGTCCAATGGCATTTTCACAACAGCACCATCTCCACTGAATCTGCAAGTCTAATTAGTCTTTTCCTAGCGATGTTAAAATCAGTTACACTAAATGTGTGATTTTGATAAATCAAACACTTCTTTCACCTTTGAATGCAATGGTTTGCTCTTAAATATTTTTGAAATTCAACAGCACCATTATATAGCTTTGATAAGCATCCCATGTGGTACTGTATCCAACAACTAACTGTGTTCCATTTTATCATGGATCTGACCTGATTGATCTTGAATAAGAATTAAAAACCAAATATATTTCAGTTTATAAAGGAATCTGATAAACTCTTGTAATTAAAAAGTGACTGTTACAATAATTCCATTGCTGGTTTACAAAAAGTCCTCATGTTTGAATTTTTAAAAAGTAATGTTACTCAATTATTGACAGAGCCATAAAAAACTGGGCAATGAGGTCCGCTGTAATTAGAACAGTAAAGTCAGTGTGGAAAAACTTATTTGGATAGTTAAGGGTAATTGAATCGAAGCAAAATGCAACAATGCTGCTTCATGCCAGCAAGGTTTGTACTAAAATAACAGACTCCTTGTGCTAACACATCTGCATTTTGTTTGCAGAGTACAGGAAGAGAGCTCAGCAAGTTGCTTGCTCTGCCAAAACCACTTGCTGATCCAAAGAGAAGCAGTCATTTATTTACAATTGCAGAGTACACTTGCAATTGCAGAATTGGCTGCTGCATTTTCCATCACACTTCATTTCCTGTTAATGTATGAATTTATACTTGGTGTCTTGAAGAAGACTTTCCTCAAATGAAGGCAAAGCCCATTAACCAGTATTGATCAATGCCAATAAGTATTTCAAACATTGCACTCATCATAAATCTATTAACAATGTGACTAAACTTAACATTTCTTTATGACTTGACTGAGCTGTAAAAAACATAAAACTTTAAATAAGATGACAAATGCATTATTCAATTAAAGTTTAAATGTTAACAGCATGTGCAATAATGCTTTTGAAGGGTCATACATATATATTCCAAAGTACTGAACCTGCTGCATGAAATCAAAAGGCACTGTGATGAAAGTAGTATTTATGCCAGTAACATTTTTTTAGGTCACAGTATGGATAGAGCTAGATGCATGCTCAAAAAAATGACAAGGTTGCATGATACAATAGTTCCAGTAGGGGTGTGTCTGGTCAAGGATGCAAGGGAGGGGCACACCATTCAATTCAATTACCTTGCGGCATTTATTGATCTATAATGTGTTTGATTGACATCCTTGAAGGACGATTGAACTTGTTCCTATGGCATAGACCAGTTGGGCTGAATGCCCTGTAATGTAATCCTAGAGAATACACACTGTAACCTCGCTGAAGCCTAAATATCCTGCCTAAATTAATGCAGCTGACCAACGATGTCTACAACCCCTGAACAAATTTTAAAGCAAATGTTCTTTTTTCCCCCAAAGTATCACATCACTAATGTAATAGATGCATACTAGACACAGGATTTGATATGCACACACACACAACACACTAGAGAATGGCATTGCTCAGTCAGTTGGATTATATATTGCAGAAGGACTACTGTTATAGTCATGATATATGTATTATTATGTTAGTACGGTGCAGCTGTGTTCCTGTGAAGTCAACCAGAGCTTAATTGTTTGGTGAGAACATGGAGCATAGTAAGGTCAAAAGTTTAATTGTCCTTCAGGATGCAAGTCAGATTCCAGGGTGGAATGTCAGACTACTTTCTTTTTAAATAGGAGATGAATGTCAAGACGTTGATATGTATACTTGACTGTGTTCCAGAAGTGGAGATGCTCTTAACCTAGCCTCCCCTTTTTAGACCAGTATGTTTAACTGCTATAAAGAGAGCTTTAGACAACTCAAAGTTTAATTGTTGTTAAGCCAGGCAACATGGCTGATTAAATCTCTGCCGATTAAATCTCTAACTTATTCCAGTTCTTGATGAAAGATCTTCGACCTGAAATGCTAACTCTTTTTTCCCCTCTACAATTGCTGCCAGGCCAGCTGACTGCTTCTGAGATTTTCTATTTTTAATTTCAGATTGCCAGCCTCTGCAACATTTTGCTTGTACTACATTTTCTACAACGTATATTGTTTGGAGTGTGGTGTACCATTTCTAATATTGTCAGCAAATGTCCTGTGACGTTGCTCATTGGAAATCAGAGAACATATTTCCACAAGGACAGAATGACTGCATCAAACAACAGCAAATAACATTCGAACAAACTCACCAGTGTTTAACTCTTGATTAGCTTACACAACCTTAAAAGGGACACATTTATACCATTAAGCAAATTACAGTATTTGGTGAAAGCTGGCAATTTTCTTCCCTACACACCGTAATTCCAATCTGATATCTAAAAAAGGTAACTTTTCAATTTGAGTCAATTCTTCAATAAAGGGGCCACTCAATAAATGTGTAAGCTGCTTAGGATTTGAAGAGGGGGGGTTTCAACACTCACCATATCCACTCCAGACATTGTGCGCGGTCATTTCTGAAGTTATATAAACTGACACAGCAATGGGGGAGTTAATTTTTGTGAGGGTGGAGCTTAGTGTGAAAGATACTATAAGGTTTTGAGAGATTAGGTTTAAAAATGTCATAACAGGAAACACACTGCACAACTTGGGTCACTGGTGAGTAATACTTTTTACCTTAAACATACTAAAGGAGAGTTTATTCTAAATTGTTACGGGTCAATATGCCCACAGAGAACACTTAACCACATCAAATATTCTTAAAGACTACTTGAGATCACATAGCACAGGGGTGGGCAAACTACGGCCCGCGGGCCGCATGCGGCCCGCCAAAGGTATTTCTGCGGCCCACCAAGTCATTAAAAAAAAAAAAAAATTTTTTTTTAAAGAATTTTTTTTTTTAAAGGTTAATGGGGGGGGGGGGGGGGGGGGGGGCTGTTGGGTTACTTACTGGTATAGGGTGGATACGTTGACTTGAGTAGGGTGATCATTGCTCGGCACAACATCGAGGGCCGAAGGGCCTGTTCTGTGCTGTACTGTTCTATGTTCTATATGAGGTGCCCAGAATGATAACCGGGTGAAGTAATTATTTTACTTAATATACTATGCGGCCCTTTAAAATTGTGAATTTCTGAATGTGGCCCTTGCACGGAAAAGTTTGCCCACCCCTGACATAGCACTTTGTAAATTGGTGGTGTGAAGCAATGAATTATTGACTTGCAGTTCTTGAAATGGACAGAAAGGAAGACCACAACAAATTTATTGAGCCCCAATTCTTTAAACAGGCATCCACCTTTGATGTAGATTATGAAAACCTTTGTTTGCTTCAATAGATCCTTTTGATTTGTGCCCACATTGAGAATGGTAGCATTATTGAATGGCAAACCAGGCTTGAGGGATGAAGGGTCCTATTCCTGCTCCTAATTCATCTTGCCATTTTGGAAATTACTCGACAGTGTAACTGGTTTTCAAAACAAATGGTGGCAGATAAATGTGATGAAACACAAATCTTATATACCACCCAGTTTATATAAACACCATGCCGACCAATTAATTCTCAGAGGGGAAATCATGTACTGCTACCTGTCTAATTCATAACATGGAAGCAAAAAATATTCGATCTCATCAATATTCTTGACTTTAAAAAGAAAACAAAATAACATCCAAAAAGCCTTGAACAAACTTCTGCACGAAAGTGAAAGTGATAGGCATTTAGGAACATGGGGAATCTTATTACTAATAATCTTTTATTAATGTCACAAGTAGGCTTACATTAACACTGCAATGAAGATAGAATAGGTAGTAGAGTAAATTTAGGGTAGAAAATGGAAGGCTGGAGGTAGTGATCATAGAATTTACAGTGCAGAAGGAGGCCATTCGGCCCATCGAGACTGCACTGGCTCTTGGAATGAGCACCCTACCCGAGGTCAACACCTCCTCCTTATCCCCATAACCCAGTAACCCCACCCAACATTAAGGGCAATTTTGGACACTAAGGGCAATTTATCATGGTCAATCCACCTAACCTGCACATCTTTGGACTGTGGGAGGAAACCGGAGCACCCGGAGGAAACCCACGCACACACGGGGAGGATGTGCAGACTACGCACAGACAGTGACCCAAGCCGGGAATCGAACCTGGGACCCTGGAGCTGAGAAGCATTTGTGCTATCCACAATGCTACCATGCTGCCCCTTCTTAAAGACTACTGATGTTGAGACCCCTTCTATTTCTAAATTACAATAATGATCTAGATTCAAAATAACGCTGTATAAATTTATCAAATGCAAAAATTATTTCAAACTGCGATTGTTTCAGTCTTCAGATCCATAGAAGGATGTACTTTGTCAGAAAGGGAGCACAACAAAAGTTCATTAGACTCATTCCTCAGATGATCAAGGGATAGCCCCCTGGGTGAGCTTGAATAGGTTAGGATATTACCTAACCTTTGTGTGAATGAGAAGCGATCAAATTGAAATATGGAAAATCTTCAAGGGCTTGACAGGGTGGATACTGGGATGATGTTTCCACTGACTGAGGAGTCAAGAACTATGGGACAAAAGCTCAGAATAAGGGATGTCATTTTAGGACTGCAATGCAGAAGTGTTTTCTTCCATTTGAAGGGTTTCAAATCATTGGAATTCTCTACACCAGAGTGCTGTGATTACTAAGTCCTTGAATATATTCTGTTTGCTTGATCGTACGGCCTTGTTAAGCCAGATTTTGTGATGCTACTAGGAGGTTGTGTGCCTCTAGCGAGATTTACGACGCTCGGGATGACTCGCGAGTTCCAACAAGATCTCGTGAGACGCTGCGATCTGCAGCTCACCCTCGTAGGGTGGGATCCGGATTTGAATATTTAAGGGAACAGTTAGCTCACCAGAGTGCTCAGGTGGCATTGCCAGGGTGCCAGGTTGCCTATGCCGGGGGTGCCCTGTCCTCGAGGTGGAGTGAAGGCAGGCTCGAGGACCCCTTAATCGGCATGTCTGGAGGCTGTGATGGGAGGTCGAGCGATCGGGGCAGCATTTAAAAGTGGCGGCCCAATCTCTTCCTGCTGAGCTCATCAGTGCAAGGAGTGAGGTACGTTCAGCTTTGGCGGAGCGCTCCCCACAGAGGCTACCCAAAAAAAAAGTCCCGTTTGATTGCAGGGTCGTTCTCGGCACTGCAGGCTCTGAGAAACACCCTGCTATTCGCACCCAAACGGGACTTTTTTTTTTCTGTTAAATCGGGCCCAACATATTTTTGGGACTAGGGTAATTGAGTTATATGGAGAAAGTTTGAGAAGGAGTGCCTGAGGTGTAAAATCAGTTATCTACAAAAATATGAATTTGGAGCAGGAGTAGGCCATTTGGCCCCTCGAGCCTGCTCTGCCATTCAATAAGATCATGGCTGATCTGATTGTAACTTCAGCCCCACATTCCTGCCTCGCCCTGATAAGAATAGAGAGGGAATTAAGTTCATAAGAGGAGAGGCGAAATGTGGACCAGGTATCAGTGGTGAGTATAGAGTATTGGAGCACAATTCTGAAATTACTTTGATAATGTAAATGTTGTGAGATAAAGACATTTGTTCTGGATGGACTGGCCCTTTCAGAACATTATAGGTTTGGAGGTCTTTCTCTGTTGCTCCTTTTTTTTTCCATGTTCCAAAATACATATAATGCAAATGTAAAATACCATAATGCCCTTTATACATCATTAATTCACTTTTGTGACCCTTTTTTTCTTTTTTTGTATGTGCAGCATTGTCAAAACCCAATGAGATAACATCATTGGCACAGGATGAAATGGATGTTATAAAGTGATATACTATCCAGTTGGTCAGTGTACCATATTTTGACTGCTTCAGCAATTGTTCAAAATTGATTTTTAAAAGGGACAGAATACAAATGAGCTGTCATTTTTAAAAAAAGAAAACGCTTGCTTTTTATAAAGTGCCTTATCACATCTGAGATGTCTCGAAGGACTGGGTATGTGCTGAATTGCTTTGAAGTGCAGTGACTGTTATGCATGCAAATGTGGTAGCAGTCTTCAAAGACTCTCACAAACATTTGCAAGTTGAATGACCAGTTAACCTATTTTCATGGTGGTGGTGAATTGTCAAACAGGAACCTGGCCTGTTCAAATAGTGCCATGGGAGATTATTCATCAAATTATACTGAAAGTGTCACAGAAAATGTAATTTAATAATACGGTTATGTTGTTTTGGTGTGTATAACAAACTCCAAAACCTATGACTTGGCTCCGGACTCTGCTAACTGGATCCTCGACTTTCTGACCCACAGACCACAATCAGTAAGAATAAACAACAACACCTCCTCTACAATAGTCCTCAATACCGGGGCCACGTAAGTCTGCATACTTAGCCCTCTACTATACTCCCTGTACACACACGACTGCGTAGCAAAATCTGATTACAACTCCATCTACAAGTTTGCTGACAATACGACCATAGTGGGCCAGATGTCGAATAACGACAAATCAGAATGCAAGAGGGAGTGGTGCAACGACAACAACCTGTCCCTCAATTCCAGCAAAACTAAAGAGCTGGTCATTGACTTCAGGAAGCAAAGTACTGTACACACCCCTGTCAGCATCAACGGGGCCGAGATGGAGATGGTTAGCAGTTTCAAATTCGTAGGGGTACACATCTCCAAAAATCTGTCCTGGTCCACCCACGTCAACGCTGCCACCAAGAAAGCATAACAGCGCCTCTACTTCCTCAGGAAACTAATGAAATTAGGCATGCCCACATTAACCCTTACCAACTTTTACAGATGCACCATAGAAAGCATCCTATCTGGCTGCATCACAGCCTGATATGGCAACTGCTCGGACCAAGACCGCAAGAAACCTCAGAATCGTGAACACAGCCCAGTCCATTACATGAACCTGCCTCCCATCCATCGACTCTGTCTACACCTCCCCTGCCTGTGGAAAGCGGGCAGCATAATCAAAGACCCCTCCCACCCAGCTTACTCACTCTTCTAACTTCTTCCATCGGGCAGGAGATACAAAAGTTTGAGAACATGCACGAACAGACTCAAAAACAGCTTCTTCCCCGCTGCTGCCAGACTCCTAAACGACCCTCTTGTAGAACATAGAACAGTACAGCACAGAACAGGCCCTTCGGCCCTCGATGTTGTGCCGAGCAATGATCATCCTACTCAAACCCACGTATCCACCCTATACCCGTAACCCAACCCCCCTTAACCTTAGAACTTTTTTAGGACACTACGGGCAATTTAGCATGGCCAATCTACCTAACCCGCACATCTTTGGACTGTGGGAGGAAACCGGAGCACCCGGGAGGAAACCCACGCACACACGGGGAGGACGTGCAGACTCCGCACAGACAGTGACCCAGCCGGGAATCGAACCTGGGACCCTGGAGCTGTGAAGCATTTATGCTAACCACCATGCTACCGTGCTAACCAATTATGGACTGACCAGATTAACACAACACCCCTGTATGCTTCACCCGATGCCAGTATTGATGTAGTTACATTGTGTACCTTGTGTTGCCCTATTATGTATTTTCTTTTATTTTCATGTACTTAATGATCTGTTGAGCTGCTCGCAGAAAAATACTTTTCACTGGACCTCGGTACACATGACAATAAACAAAATCCAAATATACAGTGAAGCTTACAATCTTACAGCACAGAAGGCCATTCAATTTATTGTGCCTATGTGAACACTTTGAAAGAGCTGCCCACTTAGTCTCACAACCCTGCTCTTCCCACAGCACTGCAAATTCTCTTTCCATTCAAGTACATTCATAAGACTATCACATCTTGTTATATTGCAACTCAACACAATGGCCCCTGTCACAATGTACCCCACCATTCCCCATGCCACATTCTCTTGGAAGAGACAGAACAAAAGGGGAAAACATAAAATACCTACACAAGGGGGAACAAAACTCTCAGGAATTTGGCCCTGTAGCCATCTGGGATGGCCACTTCCAGAATACAAAATGGACGTTTGCAAAGAATGTAGGGAACTGTGGACAATGTCAGGAAAACAAGCAGGCACAGAGCTTGCATGCATACTGGAGAGACAGCTCCCAGACGGAATTGAAACAATAGGTCAATTAACATATTGATGGCCCATCTCCGGGAACAAAGGAAAGACACTCAAGCAACCGATACTGTTTCAGACATTCCTGCGCCAGTTCCCCAACCGAAGATACAAACAAAGCAAGGCCAACGGCCACCTAAGACATCCCCAGCCATCAGGGCACCCACACCTTTATTGGTCATGACCAATACCAGTGATCAAGAAGCGGCCCAATTAATTGGGGCCAAGTTTAAGGCCCGACTAAAAGCGCGTGAAGCCCCTCTGGGTATAAGAAGGGAGGCCCCCCCCCCCCCCCCCCCCCCCCCCCCCCCCCCCGAAAGAATCGCTCTCTTGGACTTGGCTCTGAAAACGGAGAGACCCGTCCACCAGCATCACCAGAAGCAAGTAAGTTCAAGGTCACCGCTCACTACCAGACGGACGACCTTAGCTGTTCTCCTGTTACCTCTTCGAACCCAACAACCTCAGATCCGAACAACAGCCACTGTTCCTCTGACTGAGTGGGCACCTGAAGTTAAGTATAGGCGTTAGCGTTAGAGATAGTTTAGTTTGTAGTACTTTGTGCATGGGTAGATCTTACTGTGTGTGTAAATAAATAGTATTGACTTTGAACTAACTAACTGGTGTATTGGCTCTTTGATCAGTATTCGGGTTTGAAGAGATTCGGTATTCAAGAGATACCTGGTGACTCTGAAAGTAAACATAAATTAGGATTAAGGAAGGCGACCATATTGACTGCTATATTTATAACAAGTAAACAGAGCAACAGCCTGGACCCCCAAAAGTGATCAGTCAAGGTCCAGTAGACCAGGAGGCATGTCAGCAAAAGTCACCCCGCTTTTGCATGCTGCAATGTCAGCCAGGGTTAGGAATTCATCCAACTCGTTTTAATCACTTGCAGCAAATCTGCTTTCACTGCAGGAGATCACAACTTGTTTCAAAGGTCACTTAGCTGCTGTGAATAGTAAAATTGCCTCCTGACATCTGACCAGGTTCTATATTTATGTAACTTATAAATGTTTTACCTTGTCCTCCCCACTTATTTAACTCAAATAGCATAGCCACAAGGACCAAATCAGATTCTTTCATTATCTTTGAGGATCTTATTGGAATCTCCTTGCTGTTTACACTTCCCCGGACTAAAACCCCAGATATTGAAGCTTACCATGGTAACTAACAAATGGGTATCCATCTGGTGGTCATCCTCTGAACTTTCTCCAAGGTCGATAAGTGACTAACCTTGTGGGTGACCAAAACTGGACAAAGTATTTGTGATAAGATCAAACCAAGGTCTTATACCAGGACAAAATAGTGTTTTTGTTAGTAATAGATTGTTTTGATAGTTCACTCAAATACACTTAGTTGTTTTACCTATATCCTTGCAGCACTAGTTGTAAATCTCAAGATTTAGATACTATAGCACCTATTCTCCTCCAACCAACAACCTTAAGCTCTTACAGTATATACATTGGTCAATGGTTTTTGAAAAATTAACACCGTGTGAATTACACAATGTGCATATCAGCCTCGTGGTGAGGAAGAGATGGCTCCATGAATTGTGAATCACTACAAGCTATTGACTAATTTGCCTCAAGTCTGCCATTTTCTTGGCAAAAACAGCACTATACCTGGAACCACCCTGTGATTTTCAGAAAGTTGCTGTATTTGTATATTTTTTAAAAAAAACTTATTTTATGACAAACTTGTATCAAAGCAGGTTACAGCAAGTAAACGCCCCAGGAAACACACTTCCCAGCAATCAACTATTCTGTCTGTACAGATTTTTCCCCTTTTTCATCTCCCCCTCCCCTCTCATCACCCACCCCCCATGACGAATAGCTGCTCAAACATGGTCACAAACATCCCGAACGCCACTCCAGCAAAATTCGTCGCCATGCAATCAGAGAGGTGAAGGCCACAACATCAGCCTTCCTCCTCTCCATGAGCTCCAGCTTCTCTGAAACCCCAAATATCGCCACCAAAGGGTCCGGGTCCATCTCCTCTTCCACTATCCTGGCTAAGACTGTGAACACTCCCGCCCAGAATCTTCCCAATTTTTCACAACTCCAAAACATGTTCGCGTGATTCGCTGACCCCCACCCATACCTCTCACATTCATCTGCTACCCCCTGAAAGAACCCACTCATTCTCGCCCAAGTCATATGCACCCTGTGCACCACCTGTAATAGGCTCATCCCTGCACAAGAGGTGGTCCCATTTACCCTTCGCAGTGCCTCACTCCATACTCCCCAATTGATTGCCATTCCCAACTCCGCTTCCCATTTCTCCTTGGTCTTCCCCACCCACTCACCTCCCCTCTCCCTCAGCCACTTATATATGTATCCCCAATTTTTCCCTCTCCTTCCACATCCGTAAGCAGCAGACGCTCCAGCAGGGTGTATCCTGGCAATCTAGGGAACCCCTTCCAGACCTTTTCGTGCAAAGTCCCTAACCTGCAGATACCTGAACTCTCTACCCCTCGGCAGCTCTACCCTCTCCCTTAGCTCCTCCAGACTGGTGAACCCATCCTCCAAATATAAATTGCTCACCTTGGCTAGTCCCACATCCATCCACCTCCTATATACACTATCCATCCACCCCAGACTCAAACCCATGATTTTTGCACAGCGGCGTGAGCACCGACATCCCTTCCACCCTAAAATGCCTCCTCAGCTGATTCCATATCTTCACCGTGGACTGCACCACTGGGCTCCCTGAATACCTACTCTGAGCTATTGGCAATGCTGCCATCACCATAGTCCTCAAACTAGACCCTTTACAAGATTCCTCCTCCATCCTAACCCACTCCACCCCTTCTCCTTCCCACCACCGCCACACCTTGTCCACATTCGCCTCCCAATAATAATGAAGCATGTTCGGCAACGCCAATCCCCCCCCCCCCCCCCCCCACTGCTGCCTCTGCCTCTGTAGCAGGGTCCTCCCCACCCTCAACACCTTCCCCGCCAATACAAAGTCCGAGATGATCGTGTCCACTTTCCAAAAAAAAGGCCTTTGGTACAAAGATCAGGAGAGCCTGAAAGATAAACAAGAACCTTGGCACAATATTCGTTTTCACCACTTGGACCCTTTCATTTTCACCACTTGGACCCTGCTGCATTTGTATATTAATTGTGAAATAAATTATACTATGGAGAGTTTAACAACCGTGGATAGTACTTGATAACTGCCAATCAACTTTCTTGCCCAGAAAGCGATCAGTGATCAATAAAAATGTAAGTCTCATTACTTCAGGTTGTCAATTGTTGAAGATTTTAAAAATATCTTTTAATTTTTATTTTCTTTCTTCTGACCTTTTCTCGCCCTCTCTTAATCCCACCTTCCCTTTACTTTTCTCTTCTTGTACCTAATTTGATACCAAAATCAGCTGTTCCAATTCATCCTCCTTCTCTTTATTTCTCAATCCTGTTCCCTCATTATACTGTCCTGTTGTTCACAAGGTTCCAGTTGCCCTGATACTCTTGCTGTGTGATAATCAGCTCATACTTCTCATAACTTGAGTGTGAGCTGTTTTTAAATTGCCCATATGTGTGCAAACAAGTCTAACTAAGCAGGCTTGCTAAGAGATGCTCAATTCAGCAAAATCTCAGCCATGTGTGGTACGAGCTCAACCAACATGAAAGACCCTACATTTATATATTCCAAATGAGAGCAATCATTACCCCCATCATAACTTGACCTGACTAGTCTATTTTCACAATTCCAACAATTTCATACATGCACATATCTTGGTATCACTCATAAACTTGCAGAAAGTCTTCCCAAAGCTTCATCCAGATCTTAAATACAGATAGGCAAGAGAATGGTAACTCAGAAACATCTTATCGCATCTAGGACTATATATCTATCAACTTTGAAATTTTCAACTACACATCTGGGGCGAAGAGTGATGCAAAGTAGCTTTTTAAAAGCTCTGCCATAATAATAATATAATAATAATCACTTATTGTCACAAGTAGGCTTCAATGAAGTTTCTGTGAAAAGCCCCTAGTCACCACATTCCGGTGCCTGTTCAGGGAGGCTGGTACGGGAATTGAACCCGCGCTGCTGGCTGTGTTCTACATTACAAGCAGGCGATTTAGCCCACTGTGCTAAACCAGCCCCTGGTTTATCACCTGCATCTGCCCTGAGGAATCCTTCAGTGGGGGATGGAGAAAGAGGAGCGATATAATGCTGCACTTTATTTTAGTTTTTCAAAAAAATGGCATATGATTAGATTACTGATGTTAAACTTCACCAAGATGCACCAGGAAGCTTAAATGCTGGAAAAGGTTACAAGAACTTAAATACGTTCGATGTCTCAAAAAAGTTTCAATTTTGCTATGGGCTGGAACATAGTTCGGGGAACCAAGTATAGTAAATGAAAAATCAAGGAGGCAATAGTACAAGATAGGAAAAGAAACATTGTTGGACATGCTCTGATTATAAGTGGACTGACAAGAATAGAACTGCAACAACTACTAATTATGCAGCAATTTTAACAGAGTAATAACCATTGTCACAAGTAGGCTTACATTATTAACACTGCAAGTTGCCACATTCCGGCACCTGTTCGGGTACACAGAGGGAGAATTCAGAATGTCCAAATTATCTAACAGCATGTCTTTGTGGGAGGAAAGTGGAGCACTCGGAGGAAACGCACACAGACACAGGGAGAAGTGTAGACTCCACACAGACAGTGATTCAAGCCTGGGAATCGAAACTGCATCCCTGCCGCTGTGAAGCAACAGTGCTAACCACTGCAACCGTGCCGCTCAAATAATTAAACATCCCAGGGTGCTTCACAAAGGCACCAATAAAACAAAATATGACAGCCAGCCACATAAAGAGATATTAGGGCAGATGACCTTGATCAAAGATAGGTTGGTTTTAAGAAGTGGCTTAAAGGAGGAAACAGGAGGTGGAGATATGGTGATATTTAGTGTGGAAATTCCAGAGCATAGGGTCTTGGTAGCTGGAGCCATGTCCACCAACGTTGGAACAATTAAAATTGAGAATGCAACAAGAGGCCAGAATTAGAGGAGTACAGATATTACAGAGAGTTGTGGGGCTGAAGGAGATTTCAGAAATAAGATGGGGTCAGGGATTTGCAAACAAGAACAGGAAATTTAAAATCAGTGTGAAGCAGATGAAGATAGTTGGGTCTAGGATATTGCCCTGAGGAACTCCTTCAGCAATGTCCTGAGGCGGGGGCTGGCGTGATTGGCCTCATTCAATTATCTTTCTTTTTGCTGGGTATGAATCCAGCTGAGATGGTGTTTGCATCAATCACTATTAATTTCAAGGTGATGCTTCCTTGATGCCACCTCACCTCTCCTCTCCACTGGAATTCAGCTCTTTTGTCCATATTTGAATCAAGGCTATATTGATGTATGGAGCCAAATGATCTTGGTGGGACCCAAACCGAGCATTGATGATTAAATTAATTTGTTATGACCCCTTAGGTGCTGATAACTTTGAGAAATATATTTGAATTTCCAGTGACTGACAGGAAGCATCACAAGACAAGGTATAAAGTTAAGGCTTTTACTGTAACACAAACTAAAAGCAACACAAAGTGCTGAAAATACCCAGCAGTTTTTTGTAATTCATTCAAAGGATGTGGGCTTCACTAACTCGACCAGCATTCTTTGCCCTAATTGCCCTCATGATAGTGGTGGTGAGTTGCATTCTTGAACTGCTGCAGACCGTGTGGTGTGGGTACACCCACAGTGCTGTTTGGGAGTTCCAGAATTTTAACCTGGTGACATATTTCTAATTCAGGATGGTGAGTGGCTTGCAGGTGGTAATGTTCCCATGTATCTGTTGCCTTGTTCTTTCTAGATAATAGTGGCCATGGGCTTGGAAGGTGCTGCCTTAAGAAGCCTTTGTGAATTCCCGTAGTGCATTTTGTAGATGGTACACAAGGTTGCCACTGTGCATCGATGGTGGAGGGAGTGAATGTTTGTGGAAAGGATGCTAATCAAGCGGGTTGCTTTGTCCTGGATAGTGTCAAGCTTCTAGAGTATTGTTGGAGCTTCACTTTTTCATGCAACTGGCTCCTCAGCTGATTTTGTTTGGGCGGGCGGGAGAATGTGGTAACCAGCAGGAGGTTTCCTTGCCCATGTTTCACCAGACATCATGAGACTTCATAAGGCCCAAAGTCAATGTTGAGGATTCCTCGGGCAACTCATTCCAAACTGTATACCACTGTCCCACCACCTCTGCTGCACAGGGCATTCCCAGGAATGGTGATGGTGGTGGCTGGGTATGGAAGGTATAATTCCGTGAGTATGACTATGTCAGGCTGATGCTTGACTCAGTCTGTGAGACAGCTCTTCCAATTTTGGCACAAGTCCCCAGTGTTAATAAGGAGAACTCTGCAGGACATTTTCATTTCCCGGTACCTGGGTTGACGCCGGGCGGTCTGTCCGGTTTCATTCCTATCGGTTTTGTTTTTAGCGGTTGGGTCCAACGGAGTGTCTCTTTAGGCCATTTCAGAGGGTATTTAAGAGTCAAAGATATTGCTATGGTCTGGAGTCATAAGGGGCTTGTTTCCTTCCTTGAAAGACATTCGTAAACCAGATGGGTTTTTACAACAATCGACAATGGTTTCATGGTCATCATTAGATTTTTAATTCCCGATTTTTTTATTGACTTCAAATTCCACCAACATTGTAAGATTCGAATCCGGGTTCCCAGAACCTTCATCATTCAATATTTTCAACACTTTGTTTTTATTTTGGAATTTCAGCATCTGTAGTATTTTTGTTTTATTAAAGCAACATTGACTAAAAAATATTTTAGTAGGCACCTCATACTGAAAACTACACCAAAGGACCCATATTTAAATTTGAAATGACTGAAAATCCCTCTCCACAGTTATAATTTACTCTGTCCTTTTAAGTGGATACTTCATCACAAATTTGGTCCGAATACAAATGTTGAGCTCCCTTCTGAGCAGCACGCTAACACAGTGGTTAGCACAGTTGCTTCAAAGCTCCAGGGTCCCAGGTTCGATTCCCGGCTTGGGTCACTGTCTGTGCGGAGTCTGCACGTTCTCCCTTTGTGTGCTCTGGTTTCCTCCGGGTGCTTCGGTTTTCTCCCACAGTCCAAAGACGAGCAGGTTAGGTGGATTGGCCATGATAAATTGTCCTTAGTGTCCAAAAAGGTTAGGTGGAGTTACTGGGATAGGGTGGAGGAGTAGGCTAAAGTGGGGTGCTCTTTCCAAGGGCCAGTGCAGACTGGATGAGCCGAATTGCCTCCTTCTGCACTGTAAATTCTATGATTCTGCATGATGAATAATAGAGCCTCGCTGCCTCTATCTTTGTCTCACTCAGATTCTTGCAGACTGACTGGTCTGCTAGGTTCAGAGATAACAAGCTGATATGGCAATGGTTTGTTTTAGATTCTTCTCCTTTCAAAGCCTATCTCCATGGCAATGTAAATTTCATAGGCTTGGTATCCAGGTAGAAACGCCAATTAGCTATCCTCCAGACCCTCAACTCCTCCAGACCCTCAACTCCATCCTTTCTTAAAATTAAAAGACAGTTTAAAGTATAACCATTTATAAATCAGACATCCCACCGCTTCTCTGTGAAACATTCCGCATCAGGAGCACTGCTACCAGTGGCGGAGAATCCAGCATCGGGATCTGCACCGGCAATGCTCTGGTCCCCCGCTGGCATCGGGATGAAGGTTCGTGCCCGCGCCAGCAGGAGGATGCAAATGGGTCATTAACACCCATTTGTATCCTATTACCCTGCCGGGCACCATATTCTTGTGACCTGCATGATTCTCCTGCCCTCTGGGGTCGGTTTAATTAGAGGGTCTCTGGTAGTGGGGGTGGTGAGCTGAATTGCATCGTGGGAGGGGAAGGGGGGCCAGCCACCGAACCTTGCTATCAGGCTACCTGCTCAAATTGACAGCCCGATATCAGGGTTCCCTAGGGCATCACCATCGCTAAGGATTGGGAAACAGGTCCCGATTTGTGTTTCCAGCATGAGCGCAAATCAGATGCAATTTAGCAGCGACAGAATAACAGTCCCCCAAACGGGCAATCCTGGCCTAACAGTCTATCCAAAGTCAGCACATATGCTCTTGTCATTGTCTACAAATGTGAACATCTTGCACTGTCTTTCCAGTAAAGCAATCTGGGCCCAACTCTACCCTTTAACAACCAAGCCACCGAAGCTTGTGGTAAAGCAGGATTCAGTGCAGGTCGCATGACCCCTCCATCCCGACATTTTACCTTAAATTAAAGGGACGATCCCAAATCATTGTCTTATAAATTGCATATTTTTATGAAGTGGTAGGTGTTAATTCATAGCAAAAAAACATTCAAAGTCTTCTCTCTATATTTCCTGTCCACCTTTTCCTATTATAATTTAATATGCCAACTTAATAATGGAAAATTCCTGTATGAACGTATCTTTCCCGTCCTAAATTTGAGGCAGTATCTTCTATATGCAGTTTATAAATTACAAAGTGCAGGGGGCCCAAAAATAGAGGGGGGGAGGTGGGGTGTGGCGGGAGAAGATTAAAGAGGGTTCAGGCCAAAAGTGTGCAAAGTGGCTTTGAGGATCAGTCAGCAGTCCTCAATGAGATATTGAATTCATCAATGAATAGGGCCCCAAGACATACTGATAAGGAAGAATGCCACGCCCAGGAACAGAGGTAAAGTCAGCGGTCCCATGTGTGGTGGCTCCCACTAGAGATCATTGTTTGAACTCTTTTCACCCGACCAGCGATGGAAATCGAGACCGAAACTTGTTGTGGTTGATGAATTGAGTGTATTTTGTACGGGTTGAGGGATGTTTGTTCAAAGGTGGGTGGGAGTTGTTTGCATTTTCTGTCTGTTTTTTATTATCTATGGTTGAAAGGGTGCTAATGGGGTTGTTTTTAATTTTCCATGTTGAATTGTATTTTGGGGGTTGGTGGGATGGGTGTTGTTTGTTACTTTATTTTTGGTTTAATAAAGTAGATTTTGAGCAGGAGGTTAGCTTGGTGTTTCGGAATTTTAGGGTTATGAATTGTTCTGTGTGGGGGCCACCCCATGAGCTAGCATAGTTAGTCAATGGAAGTGAACGGATGGGGTTTATTAGCTTATGGGTTATGATTATTGGGTGGTTGCGGCTTGTTTGATTGTTTGGGTGTGGCGTTGGTGGGAAGGGGGAAAAAGGGTGGATTAGTCTTTTGATGGTGGCTGGGGACCTTTCTTTGTTCTGTTGTGTTGGGGAATCTGGTGGCCATCTTGGGTGGGCCTGTTGTCAGCTCTTCTTGGGAGGGTTATTGGTGGCCTCACTAGGTGGAAATGGCTAACTCTGGTGAGGGTGTGTGTGTGTGTGTGTGTGTGTGGTGGTGGGGGTGGAGGCAAGCCAACCCCCCTCCCAATCCAGCTGGTCACATGGCATGTGAAGGGCTCGAGTGGCCTGGTAAAGAGCTCTAAGGTGTTCGCGCACCTTGAGACTTTGAAAGCGGTTGCAGGAGACCAATTTGTGAGTTAGACATTAGCTAAGGTTGCGAAGGGTTGGGTGGGGCAGTTGTTTCAGCAATCCTGATTAATAAGAAGACAGGAAGATTTTGACGGATCCAAATGGGAGGTATGTGGTGGTTAAAGGGTTGTTAACGGGTACACCGGTGGTGCTGGTCAATGTATATGCCCCAAATTGGGACGGCACAGCTTCTTTTAATAAGTTGTTGTCTTTGATCCCGGATTTGGATTCACACCAGTTAATCATGGGAGGCAACTTTAACTGCATATTGGATTCCCGACTGGATAAGTCGAGGCCTAAGTTTTTGAAGCTTTCTGGGATGGCAAAGGCACTGTTGGCCTTTATGGAGCTGATAGGGGGACCAGACCCTTGGGGATTTCTACACCCGGGGAGAAGGATTTTTCGTTCTTCTCTCAGCTTCACCACGTGTATTCCAGGATTGATTTCATTGTGGTAGGTAGGTCGCTGCTGCCAGGATGATGGGGGCGGGGTACTTGGCAATAGTGATTTTTTTTATTTTTAAAAAAATCTTTATTGTCACAAGTAGACTTACATTAACATTGCAATGAAGTTATTGTGAAAAGCCCCTAGTCGCCACACTCCGCCTGATCGGATACACAGGAGGAGAATTCAGAATGTCCAAATTACCTCACAGCACGTCTTTCGGGACTTGTGGGAGAAAACCGGAGCACCCAAAGGAAACCCATGCAGACACAGGGAGAATGTCTGCACAGTCAGTGACCCAAGCCAGGAATAAAATCTGGGACCTTGGCGCTGTGAAGCAACAGTGTTAACCACTGTGCCACTCTCCTCATTATGTGGACATGGTGGTTGGGTCGGCACTGCTCAGTGATCCCCATGGAGGTTTGATGCATCGCTGCTGATGGATAAGGGCTTCTGAGAGAGGGTTCCTTGAGCATTGAGTATCTTTTTTTTTAATAAACAATTTTATTGAGGTAGTTTTTGGCTTTATAAACAGTTACAGACATCATCAGAAAGGAAGCAAAAAAGGCAAAAATGTGCAAACATCCACATACTTTCAATAATTCCATCGTAACATATTGCACAAGCCCGCTCCCCTCCCACCAGTACTACCCGCCATATTTTCCCTCCTACTCTACTCTACCCTACCCCCCCCCCCCTGCTGACGCTCACTCTCCCGCAAAGAAGTCAATAAATGGTTGCCACCTCCGGGTGAACCCCTGCACAGATCCCCTCAAGGCGAACTTAATTTTTTCCATCCCCAGGAAACTCGACATGTCCGCAAGCCACCACTCAGTCTTAGGGGGCTTTGAGTCCCTCCACGCCAATAATATTCGTCGCCGGGCAATCAGGGAAGCAAAGGCCAGCACATCGGCCTCTTTCTCCCCCTGGACGCCCGGGTCTTCCGAAACCCCAAAAATTGCCACCCTGGACTCATCACCACCCTTGTTTTTAGCACCTGGGACATGACCCCCGCAAATCCCTCCCAGTACCCCCTCAGCTCAGGGCATGCCCAAAACATGTGAACATGGTTCGCTGGTCCTCCCGCGCACCTAGCGCATTTGTCCTCTATCCCGAAAAATTTGCTCATCCGAGCCACCGTCATATGGGCCCGGTGAACGACCTTAAATTGGATCAGCCCGAGCCTAGCACATGTCGCGGTCGAGTTTACCCTACTCAGGGCCTCTGCCCACAGCCCATCCTCCATTTCCCCGCCTATCTCCTCCTCCCATTTAAGTTTCAGTTCCTCTGTCTGGGACCCTTCCTCCCTCATGAGCACCTTATATATACCCGAGACTCTGCCCTCCCCTTCTTCCCTCCTAGAGACTATTCTGTCGAGGATCCCCATTGGCGGGAGGCGCGGGAAAGATGGGACCTGTCTACGAACAAAGTCCCGCAACTGTAAGTATCTAAAATCATTTCCCCTTACCAACCCAAATTTCTCCTCCAAGCTCCTCAAACTCGCGAAGCTCCCTTCCAGGAACATGTCACCCACCCTTCCCGCCCCTTCTCGCCGCCATACTCGGAACCCCCCATCCATACTGCCGGGGGCAAACCGATGGTTGTCGCAGATTGGCGCCCAGACAGACGCCCCCATCTCCCCCACATGCCTCCTCCACTGGCCCCATATCCGCAGGGTCGCCACCACTACCGGGCTGGTGGTGTACTTGGCCGGCGGCAGTGGTAGAGGAGCCGTGACCAGGGCTTCCAAACTGGAGCCCCTGCACGAAGCCGCCTCCACCCGCTCCCAAATAGACCCCGTACCCACCATCCACTTCCTTATCATAGCGATGTTGGCCGCCCAGTAATAATTGACCAGACTCGGCAAAGCCAGCCCTCCCTCGCTGCGGTTCCTCTCCAACATCGCCTTCTTTACCCGCGGAGACTTTCCCGCCCAGACAAAGCTCATGATCAGCCCGTTAACTCTTTTGAAGAAGGACTGTGGGATAAAGATCGGGAGGCACTAAAAAATAAACAAAAATCGAGGGAGGATTGTCATCTTTACAGTCTGCACCCTCCCTGCCAGCGACAGCGGGAGTGCATCCCATCTCCGAAACTCTCCCTTCATTTGCTCCACCACCCTGGCCAAATTTAACTTATGCAGCCTGCCCCAGTCTCGTGCCACCTGGATTCCCAAATACCGGAAATTTTCCTCAACTAGCCTAAACGGTAGCCCTCACAATCAGTTCTCCTGGCCCCTTGCCTGGACCACAAACATTTCACTCTTGACCGTATTTAATTTGTATCCTGAGAACTGGCCGAACTCCCTCAGCATTCCCAGTATAGTTCCCATCCCGGCCACTGGGTCCGACACGTACAGGAGCAGGTCGTCTGCATAAAGAGAAACCCTGTGTTCAACCCCGCCCCTCACCATCCCCTTCCAACCCTCTGCGGCTCTCAGCGCAATCGCCAGTGGCTCTATGGCCAGCGTAAACAGCAGCGGGGAGAGCGGGCAGCCCTGCCTGGTCCCTCAGTACAACCTAAAGTACTCCGACACTTCTCTGTTGGTCCTGACGCTGGCCCTCGGGGTCTGATATAATAATTTGATCCAATCCACCAATCCCTCCCCGAACCCAAACCGTCCGAGCACCTCCCATAGATAGTCCCACTCCACCCGGTCAAAGGCCTTCTCGGCGTCCATTGCCACCACTACCTCCACCTCTCTACCCGCCGGGGGCATCATTATCACATTGAGCAATCTCCTCAGATTGGCCGCCAGCTGCCTACCTTTCATGAACCCTGTTTTATCCTCCCCAATCACCTCCGGTACACAGTCCTCCATTCTACCCGCCAGTACCTTTGCCAGGAGCTTGGCGTCTACATTAATCAGGGAGATTGGCCTGTAGGACCCGCACACCTCCGGGTCTTTATCCCGCTTCAATATCAGAGATATGGTGGCTTGTGACATTGTCGGCGGCAGGGTCCCTCTGTCCCTTGCCTCATTGAAAATCCTCGCCAAGACCGGGCCCACCAGCTCAGAGAACTTCCTGTAAAACTCTACTGGGTATCCATCCGGCCCCGGGGACTTCCCCAACTGCATGGCCTTTAGGCCCCCCCCAATACCTCCTCTACTCTAATCGGGGCCCCCAGCTCTTCCACTCGCCCCCCCCCCCCAACTGTTGGGAATGTTAACCCGTCCAGAAACCTTTTCATCCCCTCCGGTTCTTCCGGCGGCTCCGAAGTATACAGCTTACGATAGAAGTCCCGGAATACCCTATTCAATTCTGCCGGATCCTCCACTTTGCGCCCCCCCCTCGTCCCTCACTCTACCTATTTCCCTGGCCGCCTCCCTCCTCCTGAGTTGCTGCGCTAACAGTCTGCTGGCCTTTTCCCCATGCGCGTACACCACGCCCCTCGCCTTCCTAAGCTGTTCCACGGCCCTGCTCGTGGATAGTGCCCCCAGTTCCGCCTGTAGTCTCTGCCTCTCCCTGAGTAAAACCTCCCCCGGGGACTCCGTGTGCTCTTCATCTATCCGACCCATTTCCCTGACCAATCTATCCATCTCTGCCCGGTCTGCCTTGGCTCTGTGGGCACCAATTGAAATCAGCTCCCCCCGCACTACTGCCTTTAGCACCTCCCACACGGTCGCCGATGAGACCTCCCCAGTGTCAAGCATTGAGTATCTGAGGTTTAATAGGAGTGAGGCGATTTTGCTTTCCATTTGAGACATTGAAGGTGTTTGTTAGAGGGGTAATCATGTCTTTTAAGGTGCACAAAGAGAAGAGTGAGAGAGTGGAGAAGCAGAGGTTAGTGGATGCATCTTGGAGGTGGACCGTCAATCAGACACCAGAGGTATTGTCTGATAGGAAGAAGCTATAGTTGGAGTAAGGGCTGCTGTCAATCGGTAGGGTGGTCTGCTTGCTGTAACATTCAAGGGAATTTTTATGAACATCGGGAAAAGGCTAGTCGCTTGTTGGCTCACCAGTTGAGGCGCCAGCCGGCCTCTCGGGAAATTGTGCAGGTTCGGGATGCGGGAGACAGAGAGGTCTCTGCTCCGGCTGTCATTAGAGGTATTTTATCGGAAACTTTCCGAGATTGAGCCCCTGGAGGTTGGATTCTCAATGTTAGAGTTTATGGATGGTTTGGCTATCCCGATGTTGGGGCAGAATAAAAGGGTGGGACTGGAGGCTCCTCTGACTTTGGAGGATGTTATGAAGGGTATGGGTTTGATAAGGTTGGGGAAGGCGCGTGGGCTTCCCGACTGAATTTTATAAGACGTTTGCCAGGTCAGTGGCCCCAGCTACTTGAGATGTTTGAGGATTCTATGACTTGGGGGAACGTTGCCAGCCATATTGGCGCAGGCACGATCTTAAAGAAGAATAAGGATCTGATGAAGTGTGGATCGTATTGCCCTATTTCATTAATGAACACGGATGCAAAGTTGTTGGCGAAGGTCTTGACTAGGCGCATGGAATTCTGCCTCTCAAGGGTCATATCGGAGGAGCAGACAGTTGTCAGCCAATGTTTGGAGGCTACTTAATGTTGTTTTGTCTCCCTCTCCAGTCCAGAGTTGGAGGTAATTATCTCACTCAATGTGCAATAGGCATTTGACAGGGTAGAGTGGGGCTATTTGATTGAGATCGTGGGGAGGTTTGGCTTTGGGCCTAGATTTATATTTTGGATCCATCTCCTATACAGGGTCACCATTGCGATCATCCACACAAATGCTTTAAGTTCGAAATACTTCCAACTGAGGAGAGGCACAAGACAGGGGTGTCTACTCTCCCCACTATTGTTTGCCTTGAGCCTGCCAAAGCACTGAGGTCATCCACAAAGTGGAAGGGGCTAGAGAGAAGGCAGAGGAGCATAGGATGCCATTGTATGCAGACGATCTCTTGCTGTACGTGATGGATCCTCTCCCAGTGTGGAGGAGATAATGCAGCTGCTCGATAGGTTTGGCTCCTTCTCGGGCTATAAATTGAATTTGGGTATAAGTGAATGCTTTCCGATGAATCTTCCAGGGAGAGGAGCCGACCTGGGAAAGTCATCTTTTGGCTTAGCCAGGTCCGACTTTTGTTATCTGGGAATCCAGGTGGTCCATGATTGGACCTCGCTACAGGAGTTAAATTTCGGGTGTCTGGTTAAAGCTGTGAAGGCTGACCTGAAGAAGTGGGATAGCCTCCCGCTGACTTTGGCAGGGAGGGTTCAGTCGTGTCAAAATAAATATCTCTGGGCGGGCAGGGCCCCTCGGGTCCATAGGGTTTTCTTTTTACAAAGGGATAGGCAGTCAGGAGACCACCATCGCCCTATCTGTTACAATACTAATAGGCGGCAAATATTGAAACGGTGTGGGGGTGGTATAAGGGGACGGAGTCCATGGGGGATGCATGAAGACAATTGACAGTAAAGACATCAATTTGAGAGCATTGGTCACGGCTCCCCTTCCGTTTTCCCCACTGAAATGGACTGTGAACCCATTGAGAATATGGTTACAGATTTGGCAGCATTTCCATCTGGGTGCTATGTCGGTGTTGGCCCCAAATTCTGAAAACCATCGTTTTGTGCTGATTGTTTGTACACAAGGAGGTTGTTTCTTTCACTTTGGCAACCCACCTCCCCCACCCCCCCCACCCTTCATTGATGGACCGATTTCTCTTGGAGGTTGATGTGCGGGAGGAGGGGAAAGTATCGGGAGATTTATGGTGGGCATGTCCTGTTAGACGAGATTAAAAGGAAATGGGAGGAGGAGTTGGGTCAGGAGTTTGACAGCAGGTGTGTGTGTGTGTGTGTGTGTGGAACGAGGCTCTAGGTAGAGTCAACTCCACCTCCTCGTGTGCTAGGCTCAGTCTGATTCAATGTAAAGTGGTACATAGGCCACATTTGAGTCGGCCACAAATTAATTGTTTTTTTCCTGGATGTTGAAGATAGGTGCGAACGGTGCTCCAGGGGCCCGGCGCATCATACACGCACGTTCTGGTAATGTATTAAGCTTTGAGCTTCTGGGCCACCTTCTTCAGCACCATGTCAGGAATTCTCGGGGTTGATTTGGAACCATGACCATTGATGGCTATTTTTGGGATCTCAGATTTACCGCAGATGCAGACAGGGGTGAAGGCGGATACTCTTGCCTTGGCTTCCTTAGTAGCCCAAAGGCAAGTTTGGTTTCGTTGGGAGTCTTCGGCCCCGCCAGGTGCTGCCGAAACATTGTTAAGTGATCTGATGGAATTTTTGTACTTGGAAAAAATCAAATATGTAATGAGAATGTCGGCTGAAAGGTTCTGCCTGAGGTGGGAGCAGTTTATTTCCCATTTCAGGGAGTTGGTCACCATTCGATGTAAGGGATGGAGAGGAGCATAGGGGATTAGTTGTTAAAATCAAATTATTGTGGATGCTGGATTAGTTGTTGTTTCTTTCAGGTTGGGGGGCTGGAAGGGTTGAAATTGTACGCATATAATGTAACAGTGTTATATTAAAAGATTTGATCATCATTTTTCTTTAAACTGATTTGTCTACATCGCTAGACTCGGAAACAAGTGATTTGTTTGTTTGGTTTTATGCAAGACCCATATGGTGGTGCCAGCTTTCCTCATCTAGTTACAATCAAATGTTTGAACATATTGCTTGGTTAATTGAACACATGGTGGTTTCTGATGTTAGTCAGAACATGACATAAATATGCAACACGGTGTGACACTCTACACAAGGCCTATTTTTATTGATGTAAATAGGCATTGAAGAGAGAGAAAACACTTTCAGTAATTCGATTAGCATTAATCTTGATCAGGAATGTCTTTACAGCCCATCTCAAAATAGAATAAACATTTCTAAAAGCACACATTGCAATGTTTTTCTAAGACCTCTATTTTGTAATGTCAGTTATAATTAGATTATATTTGTACTTGCCAATATTTCTCTTAGTGTTTGCTTCCTGCTGTGGATTTTGGTAGAGGCTGAAGATCAAAAAGAGGCCTAATCCATACTCTCTACTGTCACTCATCCCTGGCAATACCAATACTGAATCTTCATAGCAGCTTTTTCATTTATTTTTAATATCTTTCTGAGAATAGAATGCCAACAAAAACCATACACAATACTCATCAGCAGCCTTGTACAAATTCAAAAGCGTGCCCCCCCCCCCCTTTATCAAGCGTCTGTGGAATCAAAATAAAAACTCTGGTACCTTTTCTTTTTTTTAAATATTCTTATTGATGTGTACTGTCACCGTTAATGATCCATGGTCCTGCAAATTAAAGTATCTCCACTTCTGTATTCCATTTAAATCTTACGATTTAAGGAGTAATTCCTTTCCGCATTCCTCCACAGCTCTTACTGTTCTCCCTAATTAGCCTTTTTGAATGAAGATGCAAAAGCCTATTCTTTTATAAAATAACTGATGCCTGACCATACATGGGGCAGGTTACATTTGCTTCCATGCTTCCCCAATATTGCCTGATACAGTGGGACACAGGCCCATGGGATGGAGCTGCCAGACCACAAGGCCTGAAGCCTACATGGTCCATGGAATCATAGATTTTACAGTGCAGGAGGCCATTCGGCCCATCGAGTCTATAGTGGCCCCTGAAAGAGCACCCTACCTAAGCCCACACCTCCACCCTATCCCCGTAACCCAGCAACCCCACCTAAAATTTGGACACTACGGAGTAATTTAGCGTGACCAATCCACCTAACCCACACATCTTTGGACTGTGGCAGGAAACCGGAGCACCCGGAGGAAACCCACGCAAAGGCGGAGAGAACGTGCAGACTTTGCACAGATAGTGACTCAAGCCAGGAACTGACCCCGGGTCCCTGGCATGGCAAACCAACAGTGCTAACCACTATTCTACCATGCTGCCCATTGATCTCATTGAAGGCTGTGGCAGAGGGGCTTATATGATCATTTAGCTTACCATGTGGACTTATGGTCAGCCAAGACTTTGCGAAACCAACTGAATTCAGTGATATATATTAGCGAGGTTTCAAATGGGGGCAACATTTGTCACAGCTGAACGTTCAGAACTTTCACCATCTCATTATCATTTTGCTCTTGATGGGCTGGAATTACAGTGCCTGTGATTAGAAACAACCTTATCTATTGAATAAAACATACCATCAAATATCAAAGAAAAGACAGTTTTACAGAAGGACCTGGGTTAATCGTCAATGAACCTGTGAAACATACCCTCATGTTCAAGAAAATTATTAAAAGACCTTTAAAAGTACAGTACAGTAAATTGTCTACGTTGTCAAGAGTATTGTTATCCAAATGTGAAATGGTACAAACTCTCACAAATGAAATTCAGTGGTTATAAGATCCATACCTGGATGCCCTGTAACATATAACTAACGCTGCTCCATATGCAAGCAAACCCCTGGTGACTTTCCATAAAGAGGACAGTGAACGTTTTTTCTTTGTTTCATTCTCAGGATGTGAGCATCACTTGCAAGACCACATTTGCTGCCCAATCCTGGTTGGCCTGGTGAGTAATGGTAGGCCGCATCTTAACACACATACTGTACTATGTGGAGAATGGGCTCTCATAAAGCTGTCAGGTAGAGAGTTCCAAAGTTTGACCCAATGACAATAAACATCTACAAATTTTGTTAATATTATACAAACATAGCAGAACACTTTAGCACTGCAACTCAAATTGATAAAATACTATTTAATCTCGATTGTTTGCCATGATACAAACATTGTAACTGTAACAGAATTGACAGACTGAATTTTTTTCTTAAATGTGCATCTTGTTATCATAGTTGGGCCAATAGCTACAATGCTACTTTGGCAGCAAGGATAGAAAAGTAGCATATTATTTAAATGGAGAAAGTTCCAAATGCACTTGTTTTGAACAAAATAAGCAGGAAGTGAGAGAAAAGTTAAAGAAGATAATCAAAGGCATAGGCAGAATAATGGGTTTTTAAAGGGCGGGGGAGAGAAGAGGCGAAGCCGAGAGGTGTTAAAAGGAAATTGCACAGTTTGAGAGCATGGTAGCTGAAGACTTTGCCATTAATTGATTGTGCAGCAGAAAGATCAAAAGTTCGGAAATAAAAGAAGTGTGTAATAGGATGGAAGAATTCAGAAAATTAGAGGTTGGTGGAACAAAACCACAAAGGGGACTTTGTTTTTAAAAAAAATGGAGGCAGTTTGTTGGTAAAGGACGGCATAGCCAAGGATGATCCAATTGTAGAACTTGATATGGGAGTGGATATGAGTAACATTATTTTGAACAGTTGGAATTTATGTAAGTTGGAACTCAGGATGCTGAGAAGGAAAACCTAGCAGAAACGTGGGTTTTGCATGTAGTGGTCTCAGCTCCACATTCTGCTCACTCCTGGTAACATTTTGAATCCCTTTATTATTAGTCAAGAATCTATCTACTACTGCCTTAAAAATATTCAATGACCTTGCCTCCACTGCCTTCAGGGGAAGAGAGTTCCAAAGATTCACAACCCTCTTAAGAGAAAACATTTCTTAATGGGAGACCCCTTATTTTTAAACTGTGTCCCCTAGCACTAGTGTCTCCTACACCCTGTCAAGTCCCCTCAGGATCTTGTGTTTCAATAAAATCACCTCTCAATCTTTAAAATTCCAATGGATACAGGCCCAACCTTTCCTCATAAGATAACCCCTCTTCCCCCATCCCAGGTGTCAGATTAGTGAACAGTTTCTGAACTGCTGACGCATTTATATCCTTTCTTAAATAAGACCAAAACTGTACACTGTACTCCAAATGTGGTCCCACCAACACCCTGCACAACTGTAGCAAAACTTCCCTACTTTTCTATTCCATTCCCCTTGCAATAAGCAACAGCATTCCATTTGCTATATCTGCATACTGGTCCAAATCCTTTTTCTGAAACACTAGGGAACAATTTTGTTTTGAATTTTAGATCATTTCAATTTACAGATGCTGCTTGTAGGCCAAAGCCCAGCTTAGCTATGATCTAAAATAAATAAAATGGCTGGAAAAGTAAGACGTGCCACTGAATAATAAATACAGGTTATCTGTAATAAGTTCCCACCTTGCATCACCTGGAATTCTGCTTGTTAGAAGAGGGTTTGCAAGGTAAGCAATGAAGACAAACAACTAGACTCCACACGCTAAAGGTCGGGTACAGTCATTCGGGTGGTGTTTGCTCAGGTCAGAGGCTTCTCGTGCTAAAAATCGGATGCAGCTTTTAACACCTCTCGGCTTCGCCTCTTCTCTCCCCCGCCCTTTAAAAACCCATTATTCTGCCTATGCCTTTGATTATCTTCTCTAACTTTTCTCTCACTTCCTGCTTATTTTGTTCAAAACAAGTGCATTTGGAACTGCTTTGTTCTGCACAACCCTTATACAAGTGTATGATGTTGTGTAGTTGGTACTGCATGTGCTTACTTATTGCCCTGGTAAGATGGAGACCTAATTCTGTGACAGCATGCAAGGGCCATATTGATGTAATAGATGGTCTGATTGCACCAGAAAACGTCTTCCATTTTAATTTATATATGTGGTACTTGAAAAATACCCTATTTTAAAGCATTGAACAGAATCCCACACTTTGGCTACAGTTCTGAATTTCATCATGCTTGTCCATATATTCACTGGAAGACTTGCACAATCTCTCAAAATGGTCACTGAAATGCAGCAGTGTGTAATCTTAATATTGAAATTACAACTAGCTCTTTGTTGATTTGGGTGATGTCCCCAAGGATGAGAGGCCAATCTCACAACAGCACCGAATAATCTGACAAACAGATTTTCCTCTCATTAAATCCCACACACAAATATCTGTATTTTAAACCATTCTGTGACAGTGATGAGTCACTGTGTCACTCATGAGTAAGCAAACAGCCTTTAGCAAAAGTATATAAGTTTAACATTTCCACAGAAGGAATTTATGCCCTAATTAATCTGCTATCCTATTTGGTCCCAAGTAAAATTTACAAAACAACAGAAAACAAAAATTCCCTCAGTACGGGTCAGCTAAAAAGTCTGCATGTCAGGTTAGCAGGTCACATCAATTTTACCTTTTAAAAAGAATACTCACAGGAAAATTCAATGTCAGTGAACATGGCATGATTCAAGTCATAACATCTAATTTTAAATCACAATGTTTGTAAATGTCCTGTCACCCATCTATCCTGCTCGAGTACAGAGATCGCTGCACAAGTCAAAAAAATAAAACTAATTGCACTACATCAGCTAAGTTGACCAACATATCTGTTGGATAGAGCAATATGGCCTTGGCAAATGATAGGTTTTCGGTATCACCAAGAGAACCTGTTCTTTCAAATAATAATTTTTGTGTTTATCCAGTCGGCAGAACACATGGAAGAGCCAAACAAGAAAATGCTAAATTTGATTGAATTGGTAGAACCCTCACTATTATACTTGAACACACAACTTTGGTTGACATTTTAGTGTATTATTGAAGGAGTGCTGCATTGTCAGAGATGGTGATTCCTCATGAGAAACAAAACCACTCACGAGGATCATAGAAACCATTGAAAGTTAATGGCACAGAAAGAGGCCACGGCCCATCGTGTCTGCACCGCCTGAAAAAAAAGAGCCACCCAGCCTATTCCCACTTTCCAGCATTTGATCTGTCGCCCTGCAGGTCCCCACCCAGACAATTTTTAAACAAGTTGAGGGCTTGCACCTACACTACACTTTTAGGCAGTGTTCCAGAAACCCACAACCTTCGGTTTGAACTGTATCCAAAGTATTTACATCTTTCCTTAAATAAGGAGGCCAGAACTGTACCAGATGTGGTCTCACTGATGGCCTGTACAACTGAAGCATAACTTCCCTACTCTTGTATTCAATTCCCCTTACAATAAACAACAACATTCTATTAGCTTTGCTAATTAATTGCTGTACCTGTATATCTGTACCTATATACCTGTATATTCATGCACTAGGGCACCTAGAACCCTGCAATCTCTCACCATTTAGATAATATGCTTCAGTTTTATTTGTCCAGCCAAAACGAACAACCTCACATTTTCCCGCATTATATTTCATCGGTCAGATCTTTTTTTTTAATAATTTTTATTGAAATTTTTACAAAATACAAAATGTAAACATCTTAGCTCTATTAACATACAACCGCGGTAACACCCCATGAACAATCCCCCCCCCCCCCAGCTTCAAGGGCAACTTCAAACAGAACAAAAAACCAAAAAAAAGAACAAAGAAAAAGAACAAAGAGAAAAACCAAAAAAGAGAGATATTACCCTCCACAAACCCATGTGCAGTTCTCCCTCCCCCCTATCCTTACCCCCCTATCCTTACCCCCCTCCATCCTTACCCCCCTATCCTTACCCCCCTATCCTTACCCCCCCTATCCTTACCCCCCCTATCCTTACCCCCCTCTATCCTTACCCCCCCTCTATCCTTCCCCCCCCCTCTATCCTTACCCCCCCCCCCCCGGGTTGCTGCTGCTGTCGGCCTCTTTTCCTACTGTTCCGCCAGGAAGTCCAGAAAAGGCTGCCACCACCTGAAAAACCCTTGTACTGATCCCCTCAGGCCAAATTTCACCCGCTCCAATTTAATGAACCCCGCCATATCCGAGATCCAGGCCTCCACGCTTGGGGGCCTTGCATCCTTCCACTGGAGCAAGATCCTCCGCCGGGCCTCGGTCAGATCTTTGCCAACTTACCCAAGGTATCTATATTCATTTGTAGCCTCCTCGAGTGCTCTTCACAGTTTATTTTCCTATCTTTCCTTGTATCATCAGCAAATTTAGCAATCATACTATTGATCCATTCATCCATTGTAAAAAATTGAGGTTCCAGAACTGATCTTGGTGGCACACAATTCATCACATCCTGCAACCGGGAAATAAGCCAATTATGTCTATTCTTCATTTTTGGTTAGCTGGCCAATCTTCTTTCCATGCCAATATGTTATCCTGCATACCACAAGCTTTTATTTTCTGCAATAGCCTTTGATGAGGCACCTTATCAAATGCCTTCTGAAAGTCTAAGTACAGTACATCTACTGGTTCCCCTTTAACCACAGCATCTGTTACTTCTTCAAAGAGCTCTAATAAGTTGGCTAAACATGATTTTTTTCCCCCCCCCATAGAATCCCTGCAGTGCAGGAGGAGGCCATTTGGCCCATTGAATCTGCACCAACCCTCTGAAAGAACACTGTGTCTCGGCCCATTCCCTGTCCTATCATGGCCAATCAACCCAACCTGCACATCATTGGACTTTGAGGAGCGATTTAGCATGGCCAATCCACTTAACCTGCACATCTTTGGGCTGTGGGAGGAAACCAAAGCACCCGGAGACAGGGCGAGAACGTGCAAACTCCACATAGTCATCCAAGACCAGAATCAAATCTGGGCCACTAGCGCTATGAGGCAGCAGTGCTAACTAGTGCATCACCGTACCACAAAACCATGTTGATTCTGACTGATTACCTAGAATTTATTCCAAGTGCCCTGTTATAACATCTTTAAAAAGAGCTTCTAGCATTTTCTCTATGACAGGAGATGAGATAACTGGCCTATAATTTCCTGTTTTCTGTCTCCTTCCCTTTTCAAATAAAGGGATTACATTCGCTTTTTCCAATCTAATGGAACCTTCCCCAAATCTTGTGAATTTTTAAAAATTAAAACCAGCGTGTTAACTATCTGTTTAGCACAGGGCTAAATCGCTGGCTTTGAAAGCAGACCAAACAGCACGGTTCGATTCCCGTTACAGCCTCCCCGAACAGACGCCGGAATGTGGCGACTAGGGGCTTTTCACAGTAACTTCATTTGAAGCCTACTCGTGACAATAATCGATTTTCATTTCTTCTTCCTAGCCCTTTTAGAATCTTAGGGTGGAATAGTCAGGAGCCGGAGATTTGCCAACCTGCAGTTCCAACAAAATAACAGAAATTCCAAAAAAGGATACTAAAGATCCTGTAGTATTATTTGAGGAAAAGTAGCAAGTTCTGTTGTCTTCAACATCTCTTCAAACAATTTCACTCTCAAGTTTAAATTTAATTGGCATGTTTAACTGCCCCTCAGTCTCACTCCTCTCTATCCGTCTAATCTTTCAGCACTACAAATTCTCTTCCCACCAACCAAATTCTGGTGACCATCCTCTTGTAAATCCGTTACTCGTCGTTGTACCTTCAGTTACCCCAGCCCCATGCTGTGGAATTCCTTCCCCAAATGTTTAAGCCTGCTGACCTTCCTCTCCTCCTCCAGTGCTCTAACAAGGCTTTTGGCCATTCTTTAGAATCTTTCCTCATTTGGGTTGCTAATGTGTCGTTCAGCAGATCTAATGTGATTTTAATATGCCATTAACATGTAGCATAATTAACTGAAATATTTTCCCCAACCATGAGGTTTTTTTTTTAAGTCACAAGTCTAAAAATAGCAATACGTCATAATATATATCTTCCGCACCGCAGGCAGAGTTCCCACACTACCCTGACTCTGATCACCGTCACTCTGTTGCTGGATCAATATCAGTAGTAATTTAAAGGTTTTAAATTGTGGTACATCTCCCATTATATCCCTATAATTTCATCATCTTGCTCTTGCTTGTATTATATCATCAAATCTCTTGATTTATTTATGTAAAGTGAATTAGTTTCCGATTGTCTATCTGCCGACTTAATGAATTTAATCAAAGTGAATGGCCTTGAGAGGCAAGGTAATATTAATAACCAATGCAACAGAAGCAAGTCTCTTCAAATTCATGGGTGAAGGCCAATTTTCTATTGGAGTCTATGCAAAGTTAATTATCCATATATACTTGTTGCAATTCTGTAAATGCACATCTTTAAATTGTGATAGATACAAGCACGAGGGCAGCACGGTAGCATGGTGGTTAGCATAAATGCTTCACAGCTCCAGGGTCCCAGGTTCGATTCCCGGCTGGGTCACTGTCTGTGTGGAGTCTGCACGTCCTCCCCGTGTGTGCGTGGGTTTCCTCCGGGTGCTCCGGTTTCCTCCCACAGTCCAAAGATGTGCGGGTTAGGTGGATTGGCCATGCTAAATTGCCCGTAGTGTCCTAAAAAGTAAGGTTAAGGGGGGGGGGGGGGTTGTTGGGTTACGGGTATCGGGTGGATACGTGGGTTTGAGTAGGGTGATCATTGCTCGGCACAACATCAAGGGCCGAAGGGCCTGTTCTGTGCTGTACTGTTCTATGTTCTATGTTCACTGTATTAATCTGACATGCAAAAGGTGGAAAGTGGTGTTCCAGAAGGACTGTGCTGAACCACTGTTGTTCACAATTTGCACAAACAATTTAAACTCAGGAATCAGAAGTACAATTTCAAAGTTTGCAGACACCAAATTGGGGGAATAATTAATACAAATGAAGACTGAACTAATAAAGGAAGAACTCAATAAACTTACAGAATTGGCAAATGAATGTTAATATGACCTCACTGTGAGGTGTTGTCCAATTTTAGTGGGAAGAATAATGACAAATACTCCTGGGAACTAAATGCCTAAAATCGATAGAGCAGCAGAGAGATCTGATTATACAGATACACAAATTAATAAAAGTACAGGTGTGGGTCAATAAGGACATGTAAAAGAGGAACCAAAATACTGGGGTTCATTTCTGGATGGATGGAATAGAAAAAGAGAGATGTTGGGTGGAATTCTCCCATGGCCCCACCGGTGGACTCAATGGCGGGCGGGAGGAGAATTCAGCAAGAATCCATTGTGCCACTGGTGCCCACCATGGCAGATCGGGAAATCCACTGGTGACCGGTGTGAAACTGATTTGCATCCTGTGAATGGGATGCAAATGGAAGTCCAACCAGAATTTCCCCCTTTCTGGAACAACATGTGTGGAGAAGTCGGGACTCACCTGCACAATATGTGGGCTGTCTCCGAAATTCGGGAGGGAGACTACCAGCAACCCTGGAACGCCACAGCAGTGTGTGGAGCATCTACACGTGGCTCTTCGAAGAGGTCTATCTTCCAGCCTCAGAGTGTTCCTGGAGATCCATCTTCTTTCTTCAACAGTGGGTCAGTGATGTTGGGCACCTTTTCAATATGGTACCAAGATATGATGGCAGGACGTGTGCCATCATGCCCACCCCGCCACCGAATATGGCGCAAAACCCCCAAGTGCATAATTAATGAGGTTGGAGCTGGAAGATATAATGTGGCTTTCCGGCAGCCTCTGTAGGGTAAACACTCCTTAATCACATCCCTCCAGGGTACTTAGTCCCAGATGGGAGAAATCTTCTCATGTTCAACTTGGATAGAACTTGCGATTCTGTGAGTAGTTCTGGTCTCCACATTCTAAAAAGGATATAGAGGCACTGGAGAAGATGCAGGACAAATTTTAAAAAGAGAAGTCTGAAAAACTGAACAGATCTGGGGGACTTCTGGTGGCAATATGTAGGGGGAAGATATGTAGGAGGTGGCTCCCATTAGAGTTCTGCACTTTTTGCTCTTTTCTCTTAGTTTCAGGGGTATTTTCTTTTGAAAACCCACATAATTAATGGGATAAGGATCCTATATAGATGAAATGCCCTGAAAAGTCAGGGGAAAAAAGCAGACAGTAGACATTTATCGATGGAATCGGAAGCCTCTCAGAGTTCATCAGCAGATAAAATGGTGGCGGCAGCCTCCGGGGCTCCGGCCACTCCACTAACGGCCGAGGTGCTTTAGAGTACCTTGGTAAAAGACTACTATTCTGACGGGTTCTGTTGGAGGTCCTCCGGAAAACGATGGAGGAAGTCTTGGCCCATCATAGTGGCTCTGGAGAAGACCAACCAAACCGTGAAAGCCCATGTAGCCACGACAAAGGACGTGGAAATGGCCCTTTCGAGACATAGTGATCATAGTGCCTCACTAGAAGCAGAGATGTATCTGGCGGCTGAAGCGAATAAATTGCTGAAGACCAAAGTAAACGATTTAGAGAATTGACCCAGAAGGCAAAACATTTGAATTGTGGGGCTGCCAGAGGGGTCGGAGAAGTGTTCAGTAAGATGGTGGGGAGAGGTTGAAATCACATCCCTTCCTGAGCTGGACCCAGTCCACCGTACACTCAGGCAGAGGCCTCGTCCTGAGGATTCACCGCCTGGGGTAATAGTGAAGTTCCATAGCTTCAAAGAGAAAGGCTGGTTTTCAGATGGTGAGGGAGCATGTAACTTCAATTTAGAAGGAAAGATTGGGGCGGGGGGGGGGGGGGGGGATCTTATAGAAACATATAAAATTATGAAGGGAATAGATAGGATAGATGCGGGTAGGTTGTTTCCACTGGCGGGTGAAAGCAGAACTAAAAGACTCAAAATAAGGGGAAGTAGATTTAGGACTGAATTTAGGAGAAACTTCTTCACCCAAAGGGTTGTGAATCTATGGAATTCCTTGCCCAGTGAAGCAGTTGAGGCTTCTTCATTAAATGTTTTTAAGATAAAGATAGATAGTTTTTTGAAGAATAAAGGGATTAAGGGTTATGGTGTTCGGGCTGGAAAGTGGAGCTGAGGCCACAAAAGATCAGCTATGATCTCATTGAATGGAGCAGGCTCAAGAGGCCAGATGGCCTACTCCTGCTCCTAGTTCTTATGTACATCAAAACTAACATCCGGTCTAGTCTGTCTACCTAACCAATTCAGTTGCCCAATTAAACTTTGCAGTTGCTCTTTTTCCATCTTTGAAACCACGGCGTCTTTTTGTGAATCCCGACCACGACTAATTGCTATCGGGCTAATGATCTCCAAATAAGATTGCTGACATAAAGTTGCCCCTAACTTAGTCTGTCCGATTTCCAGTCCAATACATTGAAATGCACCGGAAGCCTGATTTCCAACCCTGAATTCTTTCCTCAAACCAGAGATTACAATAGCTTCGATATCACTAGTCCCACCCCACAAAATATCATCAACACACATCATAAAGATGCCAATAAGATTTCCTTTATAGTGCCAGTAAAACATTGCCGGATCTGCTTTCAACTGGCAGCAGCCTAACTTCAACAAAACTGACCTTACCGAAAAATACTAGACTCTAGACGCATCATTTAATCCATATACACATTTGTTCAACTTCCAGAGTACCCATTCTGTGTTAGCTGCCTCTTTAGGAGGATGAAGAAAAATCTCTCTGAAGCTGCTGCCCCTGCAAAAAGGCAGCTTTTATATCTATAGATTTGCATTCTCATGCCTTTGTGGCTAATAGAGCAAAGAAGACCTTTAAAATAACCTATCCTGCCGGAGGTGAATCTACCCTTAATTCCTGCTCTCCTAAGTTTTCTTCAAATCACCTTGCCACAAGCCTGGCCATTGTCTTACAAGTTCCACCCAGAAGAACCTTTTCCATGTAAATCCATCTGTGGGATAGAGCTCTTTGTCCCCTATCCGGTACTTCAGTGTATACCCCAAATTCACTCCAACTATGCAGTTCTTGCTGTTTGGCATCTTTGATGACTTTTTCATCGAATTTATTGGAAGCCACCAAAATCTCATGTGCATGTGGGCTTCTACTCCTAGTAGTATTTATAGTCTTACTCATGTTCCGAGACCTTGATAAACTCGTCCCCACTCCCGCCTGGTATCTTGTTATGTACTGCTATTGCTTGATCTTTCCCTTCTGTCGTGGGATGTCCTTTCAATAGTTCTCGACCTTTTCCTGCGAACCTGTTCACTATCCGATGTACTATCTGAACTGGCACTGCATTTCTGTACCCTCCATTTTTGAATGTCATGTTCCTAATCCATTGTCTTGACACCCTCCCCTGAATGTTGTACATTCAACCATTGTTTATATTTTTCAGTGGCCTTTCCTGCTCTACTAATAAAAATTGCATCCTTCCATTGACTAGACCCTTCAGGCAAGTATATTACTTTTGTACCAACTTTTGGCAGTTGTCCTTTCGGAAAAATGGCCTGTTCTAATTCATCAGAAGCATTGTGTTCCTCTACAGAAACCCTGTCTATATCAATTAACTGGTCCTCATAGTTCTGTAACACGTGCGCATCAGATGACCCTGGTTCCTCGTTATATCTGTCTGCTCTGTCTAAATTTCAAAATTTGTAATCTGTAACCATTATCCTTGATGAATGTACCCTAACAGTTTGTTTGCCATGTTGCAAAATAAATGTTTTGCAATCAATAGCCATGATCTTCCCTGGGCCTTTCCATTCATTAAAATTGTCTCTCTTTTGGATACTAGGTCTCCTTGCTAAAAAACGGTATTTGATGGCTGTACATTATTCCTTAAAGCTATTCAAATTCTTTCAGAGACTTCTGCTTCCAAAAAAGCTTTTCTACTGCTATGTAACGCATTTAAATGTTCAGCAAAGGCAGAGCTAATTGTAGTCCCTTCCCAAGCTGGAGGCTGGTCATCCAAAATGGACAGAATTTTAGGATTTCTATCAAACACTAATTGATAGGGACTATAGCCCCCAACCATCTGCAATGAATTTTTTGTATGTACCGCCCATCTAAAGCTGAATTTAACTTGCAGTTTAGTCTATCTGACAAAATTTTCCAAAGCATGTCATCTATTACAGCATGGTTTCTTTCACACACACCATTACTAAATGGGCTTTCCGCAGCCGTATTCATAACTGTGATATTCACGTTTACACACATACCCCTGAACTCATCATGAGCAAATTCTCCCCCATTGTCCGCAAGGAATTTTGCCGGTGGGCCCATTCCTGTCCCTATCCATTTTTCTACGATTTGATCCAGAATTACTCTCTTTTCTTTACTTCGTACAATCGTTGATTGACTAAATCTGGCTGCTAAATCTACAAAATGCAAAATAAATATAGTTAGCTTCATCCCAGATCTTAAGGTCCATGGCCACAATGTCGTTAAAATCCCTGGCCAAGATAGGGTTACTATTGGTTGTGATGGTGTCCTTCTGTACTTCCTACAAACTTCACATCGATCACTAACCTGTTCTATCAGCTTAGTATAGTCTTCATCCCTTACCCCTGCATCCTTTAATACATTTTTCAGCCTCCAAGGAGACAAATGCACAAATTACCTGTGAAGTTTTAATACAACAAGCTTTTTATCAGCTGAAGTCCCATTTCCAACTGCCATTAACACATCCTCAACAACTGCAGCTGAAATATTACATGTCTGTAATGGAATACAATAGTGTCCCGACTGCGTAAATTGTAAGTCCACCGTCTTTCCAAAAACTGTTGCCTTATCCTGTTCCATATCCGTTTCATGTGTGCTTTCTTCATCGACGGTCTGCTCAGAAGCAAAGGTATCTCACTTGATACAACATCCGTGCTAATGAAATGCAATATTGCAAGGGATCATCACTCTTTTCAGCGACTTCAGCATATCATCCCCAAACCTGAAACTTGTGGAATTTTCAAATTCCTTAACCTTGTTATGATTTTCAGCATTCAAAGAGTAACATTTTAACCAGTCAATTCGACACACAGTAGATGTACAGCACAATTGAAGGATTCTGCAACCAACACCCTTACTACCAGAGTAAAACTGCTTATTAATAGGACAATGCCTTCTTTCTGGTCACTATCTTTTTCCTCTTCTGACTCTTCCATGTCATGCGCCGCTTCAAACACTCTATTATAACGTGTTGGACAGTGAAGGCATAATAGTATTCAAAGTCACACCAAAAACCGATTTATCATACCCAGGGCATTTCTGGGGTTCATCTTCCTATTTCCATTCTCCATGTCCCTCCTCCTATTATATGTTCTAAATGGGTTTCTGTCCTCATAATTTCTGTGTCCCGATCTCCTTCCACACTCTTGCAACCTGTTCACAGCTGTACAATTTCGTCATCCTGTCAGGAATGTATCTTCCATAGTCTGCGTTATTGCTATCTGACCCATTTGGGTCATCAGTGCCATAGGAATCAAATGTTTCCCCAGAAACTTCTTTAAGGCCTCTACCATCTGATCGAATAAGGTATCATTATCCGCAAACTTAACTCCTGTCAAAACAAGGCGCCTATCCATGTTGCTCACTCTTGCACAGTCCAGCAATTTAAATGCCAACACAGAGTGTGGAATTTCCAGGTTGTGTTTCTGCAGCCTTTTATATAGTCTGCTAAATTCCATTATATGGTCTTCCATGGAGATATCCTGGTTTCGGGAATCTATCAAAATCTGACCAGGCTTCACATGCACTTAACAAATCATCCGCTTGATAAATCTTATCCATATTATGTAATAGAGTCTCCAAACCTTCTTCTGAGTCTAACTCTTCCAATTCCAGCTCAGAAAACACTTTACTTCGGATTGTACTCTCATAAGGTGGAGAAAGAGCCAATGCCAGACCTTGTTTCCTCTTTCCCAAGGCAGTTACCCGAGTCCACATAACAACTGCACTTCTCCATTGGTCGTACAAACACTTTCAGAAAATAAGGGGGGATAGTCATATCCGGCCATCTTTATCGTAGGTTCAGCTATACACACACGCACTTTTCTTTTTTTTCCTCACTCACTCCTTGGTTGGGTCTGGAAAAGTTGTATCTTTCAACCCTTCACATTTTCACAGCAACTGTCCTCTGCCACCACTGTTTGCCATTTAGCTGCTGTTGTATAAAGAGTCAAAAGTTCTGCTCCTTCTCACAAACACCTTTATTTTCCTTTAACACAACTTTGTACAAAACTCTATCATCACATCACATGCCCCAAAGGCCACCTGAAGTTTTTTTTACATAATCAGTGTCAATTATTGCATACTTAACATAAATGAGACATTTAATTGGAATGTCTCTCAACCTATTCCTTAACATGACATTCCCTTTAGAATTGTATCCTGTTTTATACTTCTTTTCCTCAAGCAATTTTCATTTTCATTCATTTCATCTTTGTGCCAAATTGGCACAACTTCACAACTGGTTGCATTAAATTTCTATCTGCCAATGTATCCACTTCTCTATGTGCTCTTGAAGTCTATCACTATCCTAATCATAATTCTGCTCTTCACACCCACGTCTAGGGGTGGGATTTTCCCACCAGCTCACCACATGTCTTTCAGCGGGGGAGGTTGCCTGCCAGCGGGATCTACCAGTCCCTCCGTTGTCAACGGAATTTCGCATTGACAGCACCCCTCGTCGCCCAGAAACCAGTGCTAACGTGGGACTGGAATTTCCTGCAGGTGTGAAAAGCTGGTAAATCTCGCCCTAGGTCATTAATATAGGCCAAGGAAAGTAATAATTCTAATACGACACCTGGGAACATTACAATACACCTTTCACTGGTCAAAAAACAACTGTTCACCATTACTCTGTTTTCTGTCACTCAGCCCACGCTTCTTCTCATGTTGCCACTTTGCTTTGTCTTCCATGGACTTCCAATGTGGTACTTCATCAAATGTATTTTTGGAAGACCATGTACCCACATCAAACACATTACCTTCATCAACGCTCTTTGCTCAAGTTCCTGCTGGATTTCCTTAATTAATCCACACATTGTCCACGGTATTGTTAATTTTCTCCAGGATTATCATTTCTAAAGATTTTCCAACCCAAGGTTAAACTGACTAGTTTTAAGTTGCTGGCATCCTGTTTTGAAGGGCGAGATTAATTGAAACACATGATTCTGAGATGGTAGAAGTGCAGAGGCTGTTTCCCGTTTCCCCTTTCCCTTGGCAGGAGAGGCTATAACTGGGAGGTATAGCCTCAAGATAAAAGATTGGCTAATTGCAGCTAAGTTGAGGAGAAATGTCTTCATTCAGAGACTGTGAATCTATGGAATTATCTACCACAGAAGATTGTGCCTGCTCAGTCAGTGTGTATATCAATGGCTGAGATCAATCGATATTTAGATTCTAAGGGAATCAAAGAATATGAGGCACAGGTGGGAAAGTGGAGTGGATGTTGATGACTAACCATATTCTTATTGAATAGCAAAACAGACTCAAGACATCATGCTGTCCACCCTTGCTCCTAGTTCTTTATTCTCTGACATTCGTCTTGCGACCAGAGGTGACATTCCTCTGCAACATGGTCACTCCTTCTCTTCCTGATCAAGTTTGCACTCCAAAGAATGGGCATTTTTTCCCCTGCTGAGTCTCTTTCCTCTCCTTCTCACAACAGAACCCATCACTCCCACCCCACTTCAACAGAGTCCATAGATTCCCTACAGTGCAGGAGTCCATTTGGCCCTTTGAATCTGCAATGACCTTCCGAAAGAGCATTCTACCCAGGCCCATTCCCCTGCCCTATCCCCACAATCCCACCCAGCCTACACACTCTTGGACACCAAGGGGCAATTCTAGCTTGGCCAATCCAACTAGCATGCATATCTTTGAACTGTGGGAGGAAACCAGAGCACCTGGAGGAAACCCATGTAGACACGGGGAGAATGTGCATACTCCACACAGACAGTCACACAAGGCCAGGATCGAATCCGGATCCCAGGCACTGTGAGGCAGCAGTACTAACCCACTGTGCCGCCCCTTATCCCTTGATTCTACCACATTTCCCAGGATATCTGTCCTTCTCTCTTCTACTCAAAAACTGCCTCTCACTTTTTGTCCTCCCCAGGTAGGGCCTCATCTTGTCTCACCCCAACATGTTTGCATCCACCACTGGAATTCCATACACCAAGATGCCTCTCTTCATTCTATCCTGTGGAGAGGATCTCTCTTCTTATCCCTGCTGCAAGAGCATGTATTTTACCTGTAACTTCTCCGCACAGTCTCTGGGTTCATTGCAATAGAGTTACAGAACACCTGCACAGATCATATGTCCATCTCTTTCACTTCTCCCTGAGAATACATTATAGGAAGTGGAATATATGATAGATATCTGCCAGTATGATGAGTCTGACCCAAGCAATAAATCATGTAGCTACAATTAACCTCAAAAGTAGATACCAGAATCACTTCATCAAATGTCACTGACGAGTCCATTATGGTTTTGTTCCAATTATAATTGTGCATAAACCAGGCTTCAAATTGGAGTTAACTTGGCATGGAATTAACTTTCCCCATCAAGTTTAATTATTATTGCCTTGCAATACATACAGCCAAGAAGCAAAAGATCATTTTTTTGGTTGCCTGCCAAACTGGGCAACAGGGCTACATTGCTGCGTAAAATATGTTTTGTGAAACTAAAGACATTCAAACTGCTCAAGAACTGTCCCAATTCTAATGGTTCTGATGAAGGGCCAAGATCAACCCAAAATTTCCGCTTCTCGCCATAAATGCTGCCTGACTTGCTGAGTATTTCTGGCATATTCTGTATTTATTTCAGATTCCAGCATCTGCAGTATTTTATTTCTGTAACTGTCCTATTATGACTGGTACATCAACAACTGTAGCAGTGATTTGTGACACTCGTTTAATGTTGTACATTCTAATCGAACAGTGCCTTGGGCTGAAGGCAGTTTGCAGCATTCAGCCTCCAAGATAGCTTTTGTACTTCCAATAGCATGGATCCGGCTTAAACATCAATACTGCACAGTTGCAGCTTGGAATCAATGAGGCTGACTCAATAAACCCTAGATAGGCTGCAAACTTCAGTCAACAGCGATCAGAAAGTTGAGAAAATAGGTGTATTCATTGTCCCAAAATAGTCAAAGTTAGACACAATCTTCAGTACACAAGATAATCTAAATGAGACATTAAGTCATAAAAAAAGTATGCAAACTGCAACAAAATGTAACAGATTCTGGATATAAGGACCTTTTCGCTACGTGGGCTTGTTACTTTCCAATGACTACAATTTTGCAAAGTCATACAATTAAACAGCCGGTGTTGCACAAGTATCTCCTAAGAGGACTGAAAGAGAAGTAGGAATGCACAATTCCACAATTTTTGGTACCATTATCCACATCCCGTAACAGCCTCCCCGGACAGGCGCCGGAATGTGGCAACTAGGGGCTTTTCACAGTAACTTCATTTGAAGCCGACTCGTGACAATAAACGATTTTCATTTACTTTTTCATCAAAATATCCACTGTTACGGTAATGTGATATTACACAAGTTCTGTCACATGCAACAACAAATAAAATCACCCTAAACGGAGGAGTCAACATTTCGGAAAAGTTTTAAAGGTTCAATGACAGAATCCTGCATTTCTGGGAAGTAGCTATCAGAGGTCAACACTCACTGCTCCACAGAGCATTAAATATTATCCTCTGATTCAGAGTTCCGATGTCATTGGCCATCCATAGCCTGTTCTGATAAGGTTGTCAAGATCAATTTTAGATGGCTGTAACATATTGCATAAATTTTAATTATCTACCTCAATACTTATGTTCTCTCGTTGTTCGCAACAAAGTAATCTAGCACAATTCTTCCGGCTGTTTGGGGAGTCCTTTTTTTCGATGTGTTGGTTTGTCTATTTCACTCTTTGACACCCAGCACGCTCAAGGTCCCCGGGTGGGGGGGGGACTGTTTTAAAGAAAACTTAAGAGCACTGCTTTCTGAATGCTCTTTTTTTAAACTTCGCAGAAACTTTTTTTTTTACTTGTTTTTTTTAAAACTTAAAGCCATAGCTCTTGCTTTGCAGGGCTATTTTCTCTTCTATTTTGTTCTGTACACATTTCTTCCTGAACCATAGACTACTGGCTGTGGTAGTCACCATTGATTGTATAATAGAGGTAAGGCTCCTGTACTACAGGTACGGAAGTAGATCCCTGCCTGCTGGCTCTGCCCAGTAGGCGGAGTAGAAACGTGTGTGCTCACCGAGCTGCCCCCATTCTGGTAGCAGCTGCAGGAGGCCACACATCTCTGCTTAATAAAGCCTCGATTACCCTCTACTCTCGTCTCGTCGTAATTGATAGTGCATCAATTTATTAAGCAAAGATATTAGAGCGATGGAACTACGCATCAAGCCAGATCGCCTGCAGCTGTACCCTCAAGCAGCCAATGCCACTTCGGCCACTGGCTAGCTTGCTTCGAAAACTACCTCGGATCAGTGCCCTCAGACGCACAGAAGCTCCAGATCCTGTACTCACAAGTGAGCTCTGGGATTTTTCCCCTTATCCGACATGCGGCCACTTAACCTGAAGCTATGGAGCTTCTGAAAGGACACTATATCCGGCCGATCAACAAACTCTACGCCAGGCACCTCCTGTCAATGAGGCAGCAACTCCACGGTGAGTCATTAGACGATTTCTGGCGTGCCCTGCACATCCTGGCGAAGAACTGCGATTGCCAGGCAGTTTCGGCCGTTGAACAAACGGAACTCTTAATCAGTGATGCTTTCGTTACGGGCATGGAGCCGGCGTACATCCGCCAGCGCCTATTAGAAGGGGGTACGCTCGACCCTGCGGTGACCAGGCAACTCGCGCACCCACTAGTGGTAGCCTCACGTAACGTACAGTCGTACGCCCCCGACCGCACGACGCCCTCCTGGACATCATGGGCCCCACCAGCGGCCACCCCCAGCCAACCCCAAGCTTGCGCCGTGCGTCAGCCAGCCAACCCCGGGGGGCCCAAATGCTATTTCTGCAGGCAGACAAAGCACCCCCGGCAGCGCTGCCCGGCGCGGAGCGCAATCTGCATGACCTGCAGAAAGAAGGGACATTTCACTGCGGTGTGCCAGGCCTGGTTGATCGCTGCTATATATCGACACAGTGTTCCTGCACGCCCCACGTGCGACCCGTGGGCGCTGCCATTTTCGTCTCAGCAGACCACGTGCGGCCCGTGGGCGCCTCCATCTTTCTCCCAGCAGAACACGTGCGGCCCGTGGGCGCCGCCATCTTCCTCCCAGCAGACCACGTGCAGCCGTGGGCATCGCCATCTTTAACGCCGCCCGCCATGTACGCCCCGTGGGCTCCATCTCCGGCGCCATTTTGGACGGTGCCTCAGGACCCCTGCTCGTCGGAGACTTCATCTAGCCGTTCATCGCCTGCCACCGCTGCCGACCAGTCTAGGGCCAACCAACACCAGCCGTAGCTCACCTCCATCACACTTGACCAGTCCCGGCCATACAACCTCTCAACCTCGACAACGACGGTGAAAGTCGATGGGCACAAGACATCCTGCCTTCTTGACTCCGGGAGCACAGAAAGCTTCATTCACCCCTCTACGGTAAGGCGCTGCTCCCTTGCAGTACACCCAGTTACCCAGAGAATCTCCCTGGCCTCCCTATCCATTCCGTGGAAATCCGGGGGTACTGCATCGCCACCCTCACCGTCTAGGGTGTAGAGTTCAGCAACCTCCAGATCTACGTCCTCCCCCATCTCTGCGCTGCCCTGTTACTCGGCCTGGACTTCCAGTGCAACCTCCAAAGTCTAACTCTAAAATTCGGCGGACCCCTACCACCCCTCACCGTATGCAGCCTCACGACCCTTAACACCTTCCCTGTTTGCAAACCTCACCCTGGATTGCAAACCCGTTGCCACCAGTAGCAGATGGTACAGAGCCCAGGACAGGACCTTCATTAGGTCGGAGGTCCAGCAGCTGCAGCAGGAAGGCACCATTGAGGCCAGCAACAGCCCCTGGAGAACCCAAGTGGTAGTAGTAAAGACTGGGGAGAAACAGAGGATGGTCATTGACTACAGACCATCAATCGGTACACACAGCTCGATGCGTACTCCCTCCCACGCATATCTGATATGGTCAATCTGATTGCACAGTACCGGGTCTTTTCTACAGAGGACCTGAAATCTGCCTACCACCAGCTCCCCATCCGCAAGGCGGACTGCAAATACACTGTGTTCGAAGCAGACCTTCGAAGCCTTTACCACTTCCTTAGGGTTCCGTTCGTCGTCACTAACAGGGTCTCCGTCTTCCAACGTGAGATGGACCGAATGGTTGACCGGTACGGGCTGCGGGCCACCTTCCCGTACCTAGATAACGTCACCACCTGTGGCCACAACCAGCAGGACCACGATGCTAACCGTCTCAAATTTCTCCACACCACCAAACTCCTTAACCTCACGTGCAAGAAGGAGAAGTGCGTGTTCCACACCAACCACTTAGCCATCCTTGGCTATGTTGTGGAAAATGGAGTTCTAGGGCCTGACCCCGACCGCATGTGCCCCCTCATGGAATTCCCCCTTCCCCACTGTCCCAAGGCCCTGACACGATGCCTGGGGTTTTTCTCCTATTATGCCCAGTGGGTCCCTAACTATACGGACAAGGCCCGCCCACTCAACCACTCCACAGTTTTCCCCCTGACGGCTGAGGCCCGTGAGGCCTTCAACTGTATCAAGGCAGACATCGCCAATGCCACGATGCACGAGACCCTCCCCTTTTAGGTCGAGGGCGATGCCTCGGACGTCGCTCTGGCCACCCCCCTCAACCAGGCAGGCAGACCGTGACATTCTTTTCCTGCACCCTCCATGCCTCCAAACTTTGGCACTCATCTGTCGAAAAGGAGGCCCAAGCCATCTTGGAAGCTGTGCGGCATTGGAGACATTACCTGGCCAGCAGGAGATTCACTCTCCTCACTGACGAACGGTCAGTTGCCTTCATGTTTAATAATACACAGCGGGGCAAGATCAAAAATGATAAAATCTTAAGGTAGAGGATTGAGCTCTCCACATACAATTATGAGATTTTGTATCACCCCGGGAAGTTCAACGAGCCCCCCGATGCACTATCCCGAGGTACATGTGCCAGCGCACAAGTGGACCGACTCCAGACGCCCTACACGATGGTCTCGGTCACCCGGTTCTTTCACTTCATAAAGGCCCGCAACCTGCCCTACTCCATTGAGGTCAGGACCATCACCAGAGCCTGCCAGGTCTGCGCGGAGTGCAAGCCACACTTCTACCGGCCGGACCGAGCGCACCTGGTGAAGGCCTCTCGCCCCTTTGAACGCCTCAGCATGGACTTCAAGGGCCCCTCCCCTCCACCGACCGAAACACGTACTTCCTGAACGTGGTCGATGAATACTCCTGATTCCCCTTCGCCATCCCATGCCCCGATATGACGTCTGCCACAGTCATTAAAGCGCTCAACAGCATCTTTGCCCTGTTCGGTTTCCCCGTTTACTTCCACAGCGACCGGGGATCCTCCTTTATGAGCGTTGAGCTGCATCAGTTCCTGCTCAGCAAGGGCATTGCCTCGAACAGGACGACCAGCTACAACCCCCGGGGAAACGGGCAGATGGAGCGGGAGAATGGGACAGTCTGGAAGGCCGTCGTGCTCGCCCTGTGGTCCAAAAATCTCCCGGTCTCTCGCTGGCAGGAAGCCCTCCCCGACGCGCTCCACTTCATTCGATCGCTATTCTGCACTGCGACTAATGAAACCCCCCATGAATGTCCCCTTGCCTTCCCTAGGACGTCCACCTCCGGGGTTTCGCCTCCAAAGTGGTTGGTAGCTCCTGGACCCGTCCTCCTCCGCAAACACGTGCGGATCCACAAGACGGACCCATTGGTCAAAAGGGTACAACTACTGCACGCGAACCCACAATACATCTATGTGGCGTATCCCGACGGGTGCCAGGACAGTCTCCCTCAGGGACCTGGCACCAGCTGGATCCCCACCCATGGCCCACCACCCGACACCCGCCCCCTCCGATTGCCCCGGCACCACCTACCCTCGCCCCAGCGCACCTCATTACAGCCCCCGCCCCAGGACAATCCATCCTCCCACTGGTTCTACCCAGGGATGAAGATGAGGACAACATGCTCCCGGAGTCACAGGCGACCAAGTTGGCGCCTGCATCACCACCGGGACCGAGCCGCTCACATCGGAAGATCAAGGCACCCGACTGGCTGAATTTGTAAATTTCCACCAGACTGTAAACTTTAAATTTTCACAAACCTGTAAGTTTTTTTCCATCACCCCCGCTGGACTCTTTTTTAACAGGGGGTGAATAAGGTAGTCACCACTGATTGTATAATAGAGGTAATATGGTAAGGCTCCTGTACTACAGGTACGGGAGTAGATCCCTGCCTGCTGGCTCCGCCCAGTAGGCAGAGTATAAATGTGTGTGCACCCCGAGCTGCACCCATTCTGGTAGCAGCTGCAGGAGGCCACACATCTCTGTTAATAAAGCCTCGATTACTCTCTACTCTCGTCTTGTCGTAAGTGATAGTGCATCACTGTCAAATTCAGTTTTCTTCTGCATCTCTCCCTCAGCTTCCCCAACGCACTAAGCCTCCCAGGCCATCTCCTCCGAGACTACAATGCAAGTGGAGGTACGTTTCTGCATTTCGCTCATCATCTTGTGGTTTCTTACCCAGGGGCCTTGCTGTGTTCTTTTCGCCCATCTTGCAACTGTCTGTCTTTTCTGATTTTACATTACTCGAGGTCTGGCAATATCTCATAGGGTCTATTCACCCAAAAAGAGGAATTCTGGTAGTTTTATTTTCAGACTTCCGTTAGAATTGGATACTCACATGTGTCAAACCAGAGGCTGTGGCAGGATAATTTATCCTTGTCGCCAGATGAAATTATGCACTTTCAGAGACTCCATTAGTGAGCACAAAAGGTATTTATTAAGAACTGTTCAGCAGTCGCATGGCTGCAACAGCTTGCTACATGTCTCTTGCCGAGGAGGACTCCACCCCCTGGGGTGATTACCCACTCTGGAATCCCAGCTGGTCACCCCAAGCCAGGTGACTCTTTTTACCTGTGTTGCCCTTAAAGGGACAATCACCACCAAAGCAGAACAGGCTCAATGGATCATGTGGTCTACTCCTGCTCCTATTTTTTATGTTCTTATGATTTGAATCACTCTGCCTATACCAGCTCCTTGGAAAGAGCTTTCCAATTAACTCCACCCACCTGTTCTTTCTCATAGCCTAAAAATATTTCCTTTTCTGTGCTTGTCCTGCCAGCTTCAAAACCTTATGCGCACATCTCCACCTCCCGCCACCCTGAGGTCTCTTTAATCCTACACCCCCAAATGCCCCAATTGATTTAGATTGCCTTCCCTCGTTTTTCCTACCAAAATTAATCATTTTACATTTATCTGCATTAAATTTCATCTGCCCATTTCACCATTTGCCAATGTGCTCCTGAAATCTACTATTGCCCTCCTTTCCATTTTGAAATTATGGCTTTTAATCTCAAGCAATGTGATGAATGCAATTCAAAAAATACATTGTTCCCAACACCAGTCCATGGATTACACCACTACATGCTCCCCTCCACTCTGAAAAACAGCCTTTCACCACTAGTGTCTCTTGGCCAATTTCACATTCATGTCAGGTTTACTAATTCACCATAATGTGGTACTTTATCAAACATCTTTTGAATGCCCATATGCACAACAATGACCGGGCTACCCTCACCCATTCTTGCCATTACTTGAAAGACTCATTCAAGTACTTCAAACAGGATCTGCCTTCAGCAATTCATCATTTAACTTTTCCAAATTCCAATTAATTTTGTCCTGCATTGATATCTCTATGCTTTCACAACACCAATAGGTTGAATTGCCTGCTTGCAATTTTTATTTCTCTCCATTTCTTTTCAACAAGATATTGAAATATTTGAAATCTCCCAAAACTCTGTCCAAGTTTGGAAGATTGTAGCCAGAGCTGCTGCAATTTCCACCCATACTTCCCTCAACAAGCTAGCATTTGGACTGGATGACTTTTCCACTTTAAGCATGTAAAGCTTTAAAGTACCTCCTCTTTATTTTATCATATTAAATTTTTCTACCTCCTCCTCTGCCTTCCTCATTGGGCAAGAAACACACGGACCAAGAAATTCCTCTTGTACACATTTCTTTTCTTCTTTGCCCGAGGCTGTTATTTCCTCAGTCTAGATGAGGATAATTGAAGTCCCCTATTACCACGGCTCTGCATTTCTTGCATCTGGTAGCCTATGGTATTCACTTAGCTGTGCAATAGCTCCTCTATTATTCCTCAACTCTAACCAAATAGATCCTTTCTTTCAACCCACAAGAATATTGTGACAATAAAGATTATTATTATTATAGTATGTCTCACATCTGCCTCTGTTTTATTCCTCCTAGTTCTGAGCAGCACTTTCTCCCAGAAGCCATACACAAGTCTCAATCTTGTGGAGTTGTGGTTGTAATTCATTTGTTGTGTGATGTATGAAAGGGGGTAATGTGGATCTGCAGAACTCCTATCCTCTCTACCCCACCCATGAATGCAGCATTATTTCTTTGCCTACTGAAAGGTGTGTAATGTTTGAAACCAGTTTAAACTATTTGATAAGCAACATGTGTGCTACTCATTGTAACTCAATTACAGGAAGGATCCATGGAATGATGTGCAATCTAATTCAAAAATGAGACAACTGAAGTGACGCACTTGCTGAAATAATGCAGCTATAACCCAGTTTGAAAATGATAAACGTTATTATATTTAAGCAGAAACAGATTGGAAAGTAAAAGTTGTGAATATTTTTCAAAACAGGTAGCTTAAAATGCAAACAGAAAAACTAATCAGCAATAATGAAATCAAACAGGAACTAGATTAAACATCGCATTCAAAAACATCACAGCGCATCTTCTGCCAATAGGAGAAAGGCACCCTCCCAGACTGGGGTCAATGCACATATGGGATGTGGGCATCACATTTATTGAATTGAATGGCCTGCTAGGCCATTTAAGAGGCCAAGCCAGAGGGCATTGGTGTGGATATGGAGTCACATGCAGGCCAGACCAGGTAAGGACAGCAGATTTCCTTTGTGAACCAGAAGGGCAATTGACATCATGAGGCTTTTAATTCCAGATTTCTATTGAATTTAAGTTTTATCATCTGCGCTGATGGGATTTGAACCCAGATCCCCAGAGCATTAACCTGGGTCTCTGGATTACTAGTCCAGTGGCAACACCAGTGTGCTAATGATAGCCCCCCTCCCCCCCAAAAATATGTATTTTATTCAGCAAAAATATACTGTATCTAACAGAGGAGTAGGATATAAAACTGTATTACTTCAGAACATAAAATACATTCATTTTTTAAAAATAAATTTAGAGTACCCAATTCTTTCCTTTCCAATTGAGGGGCAATTCAGCGTGGTCAATCCACGTACCCTGCACATCTTTGGGTTGTGGGGCTGAAATCCATGCAGACACAGAAAATACATTCACTTTTGAAAAGGAATGTTGAATTTTGATGTGATCTGGCCTCCAGTTGCTGCTATGGGTTACAGAACGAGTTATAATTGAACGGGGACAATTGAATGCCTTGTTTTCAGAACAGCTGTACTTTTCCATATTCTACGTCTTTGAGATTTGGGTCAGGATAGAATTGTATGCTTAAATCTTAATCTACATCACTTATAAGGGCAACGTCAGCATAAAAAAATACATTTCTAATTCCAGATAAAGTTGAATTTATTGGGAAATAGTAATAAATAAATAATAATCTTTATTATTGTCACAAGTAGGCTTACATTAACACTGCAATGAAGCTACTGTGAAAAGCCCCTAGTCGCTACTCCGGCGCCTGTTTGGGTATACTGAGGGAGAATTCAGAATGTCCAATTCACCTAACCTGCACGTCTTTTGGGACTTGTGGGAGGAAACTAGAGAACCCGGAGGAAAGCAACGCAGACACATGCAAAACGTGCAGACTCCGCACAGACAGTGACCCAAGCGGGAATCGAACCTGGGAATCTGGCACTGTGAAGCAACAGTGCTAACCACTGGGCTACCTTGCCACCCAATAATATCTGTTGTGGCAACAAGTTCATTGATTGAAGTCCATCTATATGGGAAACAACTCAGCATTCAAGTGTGGCAGAGCTTTTACCAAGGATGTTGCATATGCTAGAATTATTTAAACACGGAGATGGTTTCTGTAGACTAAGTCAAAACTTGAGTTCTGTAGTTGATAATCATTCATTTATTTGTTCTAACATTTAACTGTGCAATTTAGAGGGTATAAAATTTCTCATTTATTTTTTGAGTAACCGCTCTGGATATTTTTCAACACACAGAGACACAGTCACAAAGTGGAAATATTATCAAATTGTTATTGCAAAAGAACAGAACTGGGGAAACAAAATCATGACTTGAAGTTAGTCTCACAAAACACAAAGTTAAAAAAAAAATCAATTTTATTCTGGGCAATGTTGTAGAGCAACCATTACGCAGTGTTTTGCTATCCCATTTGTGTCCAACCATTCCAAAGCTTTGAAATTTTACAAAAACCCATCTCCACTGACCTAGTTTTCAATGTTTTATCCATGATGTGAAATTGGACATTCTACACTTTTGATGATAAAGATGCCAAGGGGAATCTGTAAAATAAAATAGGTGCAGCTTTCTTGCCAACTTAGCTACCTAGCCTGAATAGAATGGTACAGAAATCTGATATTGAATGAAACAAAGAATAGAGAGCTGTATAATTAGGAGAAATTAAAAAATAACTGCCTTGATCAGTCTTTCTAGAATTGACCATTGCAATGCAGTTACATAATTTGGCATTCTGGTTTTATGGAGGTTCTTGTTTATCCAGCATGGTAGTATGACAAATTTAACAGACTGTATTTGTACATTTATATTCCAAGCAACATTGCACTTGCAGGTGCTCTTTGATCAACTGCTAGAACAATCTTGCAAGTAAAAAGACAAAGCCAGTTTAAGCACATTTGCACCTTCAGATTATTGAAGTGGTTTTGGCCTTATTTATTCCCTATTAGTTAGCAAGGAAAACCTCTGTGATCTTGTATTAAATGTGTAGGACTCCAATGCTTCTTGGCACACCATCAAGAAAACATTTCAATACTGCTAGCAAAATGGTTTTCATTTCATTCTTATGGCAGAACCCTCAATCAAAAGTATTAGTGCCTATGTAACTGAAACTGAAAATAAATTGCACACAGCTCTACTGAACAAAAGTATTTACCGATGCCAAACATATTATAGTTATATCATAGAATTTACAGCGCTGAAGGAGGCCATTCGGCCCATCGAGTCTACACCGGTCCCTGAAAGAGTACCCTACCTAAGCCCACACCGCCACCCTATCCCTGTAAGCCAGCGACCCCACCAATATTTGGACACTGCAGGGCAATTTAACATGACCAATCCACCTAACCCACACATCTTTGGACTGTGGGAGGAACCCGGAGCACCAAAACCTACGCAGACACGGGGAAATCATGCAGATTCCGCACAGACAGTGACCCAAGCCGGGAATCGAACCCAGGTCTTTGGTGCTGTGAATGTAAAAATGTACCTGAATAATTTTGATTTCTGTCTCATTAACAAAGATCCTACCCACAAATAATTACTGAGTGCAAGGGTGTTACAATTATTCGAGATCAAGGAAGGAACTTTGGAAGCAGGTTAATGACAGATGCAGCGGAAGCTCAAGACCGAGCTGGATCACTCTACAGTTATGTCTCAGTAGTGGTACTCAGCCCTTATCAGCAATGAAGGAAGTGTGCATTGCAATTCTGACAAAGGGAGCAAAGGTCTATTATCTGGCAATTTCTCCACCTCCCACTGTACTGTGATATTGGCAGCCATTTCCCCTTTGGTGAACAGGGATGCAAAGTATGCCCTTTGTATCGTAGCTATGCCCTCAAAGATGATATTCTTTTTGGTCCCTAATCGCCACCGTGGTTAGGATATTGGAATATTTTATCTGGGTCCTGTATGATTTAATTATTGCTGATTAGTTTCGAAGTTTGTATTTTAAGACATCTGGTCTTTTTTTATATGTTGCAAATGTTAACGTCCTGATGTGTTTCTGCTTCTTAAATATGATTTTCAAAATGGGTTATGGCTGCATTATTTCAACAGGTGCTTCACTTCAGTTAACTCCTTGAATTCAATTGCATATTTGGTGGGGTTGCTGGGTTACGGAGATAGGGTGGTGGTGTGGGCTTAAGTAAGGTGCTCTTTCCAATGGCCGGTGCAGACCCGATAGGCCGAATGGCCTCCTTCTGCACTGTACATTCTATGATTCTAAGATCATTCCATATGAGTAGTACATAGGTTGCTCACCAAATATCCTGTACTTTCTAAAATTATATTGTATGTACTGTGGAGCAGTAATTGGTGCTGCCACAGGAGATGGCTCAACCTCTGAGACCCGAGGACAATGGGCATGTAACCTATAGTCTCAAACATTCAAAACAAGAGATCCATCCAGGTTTATCCTATTCATTATATAGTGCAACTTTATATGAAATGAAAGTCGCCAGTCTCCTAGGCTGTTCTCCCCTTTTGAAAGAGAGCTGACTGGTGATGATTTACCAAAAGAGAAAATGCTGGAAAATCTCATCAGGTCTGGCAGCATCTGTAAGGAGAGAAAAGAGCTAACTTTTCGAGTCCAGATAACCCTTTGTCAAAGGTAGTGATTTAACCTGAGATGGGGCATGGTTGAGAAGTAGAGCCTTCATCAATAACCACAGCTGGTACCACTTTCCAACTACTGGTAATGTTAACTCAGCAAGGGTAGGAGAGGTGAATAAAAGGGGAAATTATTCCTCCTGATTCCCTCATGAAAGTCATCACTTTTCTTGGTCATACAGATACATATTATAGAGCCTCAGTAGCTACACATAAATGCTATACTCATGTACTCAACAAAAGTTTACATTGAGTTGCTGATACTGGTGTTCAAATTTAGGATTTATCTAAAAACAGCCCAGTCTAATCTTCCAGCTAAACATAATAAGTAAATAAAATGTGTAAATGGGATCAAGTTGCTTAGCTTCAAGGGACAGATAATTAGTGCTGTGAGACTGTGGGGCAGCACAGTAGCATAGTGGTTAGCGTTATGGCTTCAGAGCGCCAGTGTCCCAGATTCGATTCCCACTTGGGTCACTGTCTGTGCAGAGTCTGCACGTCCTCCCCGTGTCTGCGTGGATTTCCTCCAAAGATATGCAAGTTAAGTGGATTGGCCATGTTAAATTGCCCTTAGGTTAGATGGGGTTGCTGGGTTACGGGGATTGGGTGGAGGTGTGGTCTTAGGTAGGGTGCTCTTTCCAAGAGCCAGTGCAGACTCGATGGGTCAAATGGCCTCCTTCTGCACTGTAAATTCTATGATTCTATGACTGCATCTGGCCCATGGGTGTAAATTGGAGCACCCCACCCTAATGTTAATCAAGCAGCTCAAGACAACCACGATTATTAACAATGCATCACTAGTTAGACTTCAATAAACTTACCACCAATCCTCAAATATCTTAATTTTCTTATGAGCACAGAACTCTTCAGCACTGGAAATGACCATCTTTACCCCATGATGTCAGCATTTGAGCAAGGTGGTGAAAACTTGAAACTTATGATTTATATTTTCAGTTCCAAATCTACGACTACTTCTTTTCAGATGCTTACAACCCAGAATGACAGTTCAAATTAATGAGATTATAAATACTCCCTATTAGACCTGCGGTGATTTAAGAAAAATGCAACACTGGATACTACATAGGAAGCTATGTGATGCAGTTTAGATTTCACAAAACTCAAAAATTTAGCAGAGATTTTGTAGCTCATGTCTAGGTCTCAAGAATTAAAAAAAGTCTGGCAATGTTTTGCAACAGGAAAAGTATTCTATTAAACATTCATTATGGATTAAGAGAGGAAAAAGAAAGTATTTTAATATAACATTTATTGACCTATTTTGTATTTGTGAACGGCTAATATTGTTCAAAACCACAAATAAAATGGCTTGAGATTTTCTTTTTATAGCTGACCAAAAAGATAGACGTTTTAACCAGCTTTATTCCATCCAAATTCTGTCTGCACCACTGCAAATTCTATGATTCTATAGTAAAACGTTGCCTATAGTTATTTGGAGCCTCTAAACCAGGGGTGGGCAAACTGCGGCCCGCCAAAGGTATTTCTGCGGCCCACCAAGTCATTAAAAAAAAAATTTTTTAATTTTTTTATTTAAGGTTAATGGGGGGGGCTGTTGGGTTACTTACTGGTATAGGGTGGATACGTTGACTTGAGTAGGGTGATCATTGCTCGGCACAACGTCGAGGGCCGAAGGGCCTGTTCTGTGCTGTACTGTTCTATGTTCTATATGAGGCGCCCAGAATCATAACCGGGTGAAGTAATTATTTTACTTCATATACTATGCGGCCCTTTGTGAATTGTGAATTTCTGAATGTGGCCCTTGCACGGAAAAGTTTGCCCACCCCTGCTCTAAACCCTCAGCATTAAAACCCGATTAAAACTTAATAGCTTTCCATATGTGCAATTTACCTTTGTACCTTTTCACACATCCAGAATGTCTTTCCTCGCCACAATTAACTGTGCAGCAAAACCAAAATGCATAATTCTATTCATCACCATGTGCAGTAAACTAATGTTGGAAATAAAATAAAAACATAGCCCTTCACTCATCGTTATAGTTGTAACAATTTTGAAAATGCCCCTCTTGTCGAATGAAGTGCTGGAAAGCCACATTGCAAAATCAATTGCCACTTTACTGGCTGGGGAAAATTACAATTGCAGTGGAGAAGAAAAATGAACACAATGAAAAAGAAAACAATACAGGGGCTTAATTTGAACGATACAAGACATCAATTAGGACTCCAGAGTGTTTTGCAGACTTGGAATACACTCCCAACAATTTGTTATTCTCTCCAATAGGTTAATGAACTGAAAGGTATTTGTCTGCATATTTTCTGTTGCTTCAATATCACTAGGGACTTTCAGATTATTTTTCAAAGTACTGACGTGGCAGTTTACCAGCTCAGAGTTTTGTTTTTAACTGTAGCAATTGAAAGACCAAGAGGCATCCACAGGCACACTTTTTTGTGTACCCAAAACAAAAGGAAGTCATAGGTGAGGAAAAAAATTTTTCACTACGTTAAATCACTCAGCCACACCAAACACCCAAGTCCGTTATAGCACAAGAAAGATAGCACACAACAGATGTAAAAACAAAATAACTTACAGGATGTGGGCATCGTTGACTAGGCCAGCATATATTGCCTATTCATAATTACCCTCGAGAAGGTGGTGGTGAGTTGCCTTCTTCAACTGCTGCAGACCCTGAGTGTAGCTGCACCCACAGTGCTATTAGGGAGGGAATGCCAGGATTTTGACCCAGTGAAGGAATGGCGATATATTCCCAAGCCAGGATGGTGAGTGACTTGGAGGGGAACCTGCAAGTGGTGGTGTTCCTAGATATCTGCTGCTCTTGTCCTCCTAGGCGTTAGTGGTCATGAGTCTGGACAGTGCTGCCTAAGGAACACTTGGTAAGTTACTGCAGTGCACCTTGTAGATGGTACACAAGGCTGTCACTGCTCATCATTGGTGGAAAGACTGAATGTTTGTGGAAGGAGGAGCAATCAAGTGAGCTCTTTGTCCTGGATGGTGTTCAGTTTCTTGAGTATTGTTGGAGCCGCACTCATCCAGGCAAGTGGAGAGTATTATATTACACTCCTAATTTGTATCTTGTAGATGGTGGATAGCCTTTGGGGAGTCAGGATGGGAGTTATTCACTGCAGAATTCTGAGCATTTCATCTGCTCTGGTCACCAAAGTATTTATATGGCTAGTGCAGTTCAGTTTCTGTTCAATAGTAACCTACAGGATGTTGATAGTGGGGGATTCAACAATGGTAATGCCATTGAATGCCAAAGGGCGATGGTTGGATCATATCTTGTTGGAGATGGTCATTGCCTGGCACTTATGTGGCACAAATGTTACTTGCCACTTGAGACCAAACCTGGACATTGTCCAGGTCTTGCAGCATTTGGACATAGGCAGCTTCAGTATCTAAGGAGGCAGCTTCAGTATCCAAGGAGGCTTCTTCGATATCTAAACAGTCGCAAATGCTGCTGAACATTTCCATGTCTGACCTTATGATGGAAGAAAGGTCACTGATGAAGTAGCTGAAGATGGCTGGGCCTTGGACACCACCCTTGGTGAACTCCTGGAGTTGAGATGATGAACATCCAACCACCATAACCATCTTCCTTTTTGCCAGGTATGACTCCAACCAGCGGAGGGTTTCCCCCCATGATTCCCATCGACTCCAGTTTTGCTAGGGCTCCTTGATACCATACTCAATCAAATACTGTCTTGATGTTAAGGTCAGTCACTCTCACTTCACTTCTGGCAGTCACCTCTTTTGGCCATGCTGTACAAAATGTCTTTGACTGCCAAGTAACATGCCAAATAACATGCCTGACAAAGTATTTCCACACACCCCACCTAATCTTTTTGTTAATATGGTAACTTTCATCCTCCACACTAGCCATCCTGTTTTGTGACTGGTTTATTCAATTTGTGGCTAACTGTGTTGTGTAACCTATACCTAATTGGAATTTAACTGAAATAATTGTGAGCTATTTTAACTGTCAGTGAAATCAGATAAGTAAGTTTATTCCAGCCTAAATTACGTACAGATTTAGTCACAAAACATTCTGGGGTTTACCATTGACCAGAAACTGAACTGGACTAGCCATATAAATACTGTGGCTACAAGCACAGGCTTAGAATCCTGAAGTAACACACTCACATCACGACACCCCAAAGCTTGTCAACCATCTGCAAGGTAGAAGTCAGTTGCTTGGATCAGTGCAACTCCAACAACATTCACCATCCACGACAAAGCAGCCCACTTGACTGGCACCCTTTCTGCAAACCTTCATCCCTCCACCACTGATGTACAGCAGCAGTCATGTGTACCATCTACAAGATGCACTGCAGGAATTCACCTATTAGAATGAGATGGTTGAAGGGCAGAAAGTAAAGATTAAAGGCAAGAAGATCCTTGAGTTGGCTTTTAATGCCCACTAAAAGGGCCTCTTCTGTCACCACCGGGGTTTAACCAGCGACAGGAAAGAGCTTAACCAACGGTGAAACGGCAGTCTTCCCTGCGCAGGCTGGTGGCGGTGTCCGTCGATACTGGCTCCCTGAAGGACCCCCCCCACCAAATCAACCAAAGATGTTAGCCACCACAGCCTCTCCAAGTCAGGAGAGTGAGTGGCTTGGAGAGGCAATTACACATGCTGGTGTTCCGATGCATCTGCTGCCCTTTTCCTAATCGGAAATAAACCAAAAGATGCTGGAAAAATTCAGGAGGTCGGGCAGCATCTGCGGAGAGAGAAACAGAGTTAACATTTCAAGTCCATATTACTCTTCTTCAAAGCTGATCAAGCAGGTTGTTGTCTCCAAAATGGTGTTGAGCTTCATCACTGTTGTTGGAACTGCACTCATCCAGGCCAGTGGAGAGTATCCCATCAGACTCCTGACTTTGCCTTATAGATGAGGACAGGCTTTGGGAAGACAAGAGGTGAGTTACTCACAGCACAATTACCACTCTCTATCTAACTTGCTATTGTAGCTGCAGTATTTATATGGCTAGTCCAGTTCCGTTTCTCATCAATAGTGATGCCTCGGACGCTGATATTGGGGATTCAAAAATGGCAATACCACTGAATGCCATGGGGAGATAGGTTCTCCCTTGGTGAAGATGGTCATTGCTTGACACTTAAGTGACAAGTTATATTTGCATCACACATCAGCCCAAGTCTGAATATTGTCCAGTCTTGCTGCATATGCACATGGACTTTTCAGTATCTGAAAAGTTATAAATGGCACTGAACATTATGAAATCATCTGGAAACACCCCACTTCAGACCTTATAATGGAAGGATGTCCATTGACAAAGCAGCTGAAGATGGTTGGGTCTAGGACTCTGCCGAGGAACTCCTGCAGTGATGTCATCCGACTAAGATGATTGACCTCCAAAAACCACAACCATCTTTCTTTGTGCCAGGTAGGACTCCAAACAGTGCAAAGCTTTCCCCTGATTGATCAGGAGCCGATGTAGATAAGCGAGCACACGAACGCTAGGGGGGGGAATAAGACTTATTATCCGAGTTAAGGCACAGGCAGGTGCACTTAGGATGACCTCTCATTGGTTTACAGTTGGTAAAACGTGGGAGAGTAACCAAGAGTGCATTGGAATGTCAGAGTCTAGAGGTAATGAGGGCATGGACGAGGGTCTATCTTTAAACCCCTCCACCTTGGTCTCTTTCATTAAGATGCTCCTTAAAATCTTTGATCAGGCTTTTGGTCACTGGTCCGAATGACCATAAAGCGGCTTGGTGTCAAATTTTGTTAACAATCTTGTGAAGTATCTTGGGGCTCTTGTGAAGTATCTTGGGGCACTTTGCTTTATGAAATATATTATATAAATGTTCTTGTTGCTGGGATCCATGTAAAAACATTATTATAGATACTTAAATTGTTTATTTCAGTGTTGGGGAAATGACTTGAGCGTATTCTAAATTATCAAGACTCATGGTGATTTAAATGAAGCACTGCAGGGTTTCTAGCATCATCAGAGCTATGTGAAAACAAGAGTTACTGTCATCAGGGAAGGAAAGCAAAAAATTGCTGAGAAATAGACATGTGAAAAGCAAAACAGTGCAAACATGAGAGAGTAATTACATGAAAGATAGTATGCTGTGGCAGGAGGTATAACGCTTAATATATCAGATTCTACAACTTATTACGTACTTCAATAAATATTTTTTTGGTGTCCAATGCCTTTGCAGCCTCCATTACTCTACAGTTTTATGTTGAAATCAATAGTACACATGCCAGAATTCCTGGCCCCAGAAAACTCAATATTTGAAATTCATTAATTCTCAAGATATAATGCTAATTGTCCTGAATATAGCACAGCTAGATTTTAGTCGGCCACATTTACAATCTGAACTCTAAATCAAGACATAATTCGGATGAAAAAACCATACGAATGTTCTTGAAGTTGCACATTAATGGCCTTGATCTAAGTACATAGACCTTAGATTTACAGAAATCACAATCCTTCAAAAAAAATTGAAGGTTAAAAAAAATTATTGATGTTTAAAATTACAATTTCAGTTAACCAGCATTTTACATTCTGAAGGAGGGCCCGACACAAAAGATTGTCTAGTCCGTCCATTACATACAAGCTGACTGGCCTGTTACTTTCCATCTTTTTTCTGTTTTGTCTAATACTTTCTTTTAATAGTATCTTAACAACAAATATTGTAGGGTAATGCAACTCATACCACACTTGAATAATTGTGTTCCATCCCGTATTCTAGGTGGGACTCTAATAAAGTAGCAAGTTACACAGAAGTTTATTTAATATCCAAGATTAAAAAATAAAATGTCCATTACAATTTAGCATGGCATGCATTACTATACAAACACCTGAAAGGCTTATGTTAACGTTCTTTGACTACGTGACAAAGGTGACTCCTAAAGTGTTTCAGCAATTTTACAGTTTAGCTACTTTAAAAAAACACCTACTTGCCATCAGATACACTACAAATAACTTGCAGTTTTACCTTAATGCACCCAAGAGTGCCTTCAAATACACCCAATAATTTCAGTATTATTAAAGCAGTATATAGATGCTGGAAATCTGAAATAAAAACAAACTGCCTGTAAAATTCAGCAGGTCTGGCAGGTCTCTGCAGATGGAAGAGTTTCACATTCAAGTTGAATATGCCTTTTTTCAGAACTGAAGGTAAAAATGTGCTGAGTTTTAGGCTGTTGAAAAGATGGAGAAGAAGGATTAATAAAAGATGGGGGGGGGGGGGGGGGGGGGGGGGCAGGGAAGATTCATGGAACAAAAGGCAAAGGGAGTGGTGGTTGTTGTAAAGAGACAACGCATTTGTCCAGAGTGAGTGTAAACTTCAGCCCTAAATCCTAGAATCACCTTTTGTTGTTACATTTTAACTTCAGCATATTTTGAGAATGTAGTTGCAGAAGGCGAATTATTCAGAGTAGGTTTACTTTGAAAATTAAACCATGATCTGAATGCAACAAAACATTTATCATGTTAAAAGAACGCAAGACTTTTTTTAAACTGGGAACAGTTAAAAGATTAAGGCTAAAAATTCCACCCCTATCCTAAGTGGCAGTGGGAATGACTAGAAAGAAATCAGATGAATACATTGTTTCAAGCATAGTTGTTTGAAAGGCCCAAATCAAAAATGTAAACATTTTGAAATTACTGAAACAATTAAGTATTTTTATACATCCATGTTTCCACTGTATAAATTCTGTGAAATAATGCATTGCTAAGACATTGTAACCAAAATTAGACAAGTTTGGGATTGAGTTACAACTTTGGGCGGAGGAAGGAGGGTGGTTTAACTCAGCAAGCTGACCTCAGCAGCAATATGCCACAATGTCTGTAAAATTCAATAGCTCGACTGGAAGTTTTGAGACATTTAAGCAGGATGAATACAGAAGTCCAAAACTCCAGAAAAATTAGGACTAAAAAGATACGCTTTGCCCCCCCCCCCCCCCCCCCCCCACCCACCATCCCCCACCAATTCTTTCTCCGCCCCCCACCCTGCCACATGCTGACTGCTTCCAAAAATCAACAGCAGTGCTTGGCAAGTGTTCTGTGTTATTCTGAGCATGTTATTGGATGACTCGAGCTAGATATCAGCTGTTGCTTAAATTTTCCAAAGCCAAGTGGCTGCCAAAGGTAGAACAAAAGGACAGCTGGGATTCAATCCCTAATAGGATTAGAGGAAACCAGAAAAATGTATAGTGAGAGGGTGGATTATCATATTTCTAAGCTAGAAAATTAATTTGATCAGTCCAAATAAAATTACATTGCTAATATTAACAAAGCAAAAGTCCCATCAAACCAGTGCCTTAGATTAGAAATAAAAAGACAGAAGTACTTAACAGGTCAGGCAATATCTGTGAAGAGTTACAAAGTTGCTATTTCAGGTTGATGATCTTGGACACAATTTAACCACCACATCACGCATGGCACAGATCTGGGCAAGCCAATTAAATAGTGGGAGAGGTTAAAATAGAGATTCACACCGGGCGTGAATCAATTTGCTGTCTACTGGCCCGCTCCCGATGGCGAGGTCTGGATAACGCCAAATATGGTGAGCATCAATTTGCATCGATTTCCATTCCATTAGCCACACAGAAGGACAATTATTCATAAGATACCTGGAACACCGGGCTCCAGGGGACGTACGTGTCTGAAGGCAATCAGGTTTGAAGAAGATGCTGCAGGGCCTGGTGTGTGACATTGCTCCATATAAACAACCTGCTGCAGACGTTGAAGAAATGCTTTTGCAGATTGCTGATGCCTATGTTGGTGGTGTGGCGAGTGCTGCATGTAGCTTGCACGTCACTGCGGGTCAAACACATTGGAAGTCAAGGATATTCAACTGCCCCTTGAGCACACGTGGAATATGTGAGCGCCAGTGGATATATGTGGAGCCAGGATTTGGTTCTGATGAGATGGAGCCATGTTGGAGGGCCTGCACAGCTCCGGTTCATCGGCGGAGAATGGCACTGAAACGTGGAACAACCAACAAGTGACGCATTGATGGACAGATCATTTCTGCGACAAAGTTCTAGACATGATAAAACATTCTCAAACTTGGCCTCAGTTTCTGCTGTGGAACCTGTGAGAGGTGATACCATATATTTGTTTTTTGGGTAGAAATGAGCTGATATAGCTTTGTATTGGTACAATATGGAATGGTGATGTTTCCTTGTTGTTTACTGATCAGTGTGATATGTGGAATGTTATATAGTTGATTTTTAAATCTTTAATGTTGACCATTTTTGTCAATAAAATATTCCCAAGCGGCTTCTCGTGGGTACATGCACAATGTCTTAGACCAATGTTTTTCAAACTTTTTTGCCCGAGACTCATTTTTACCAACCCGAACCCATGCCAGCCAACCTTTGTAACCCACGCCGCTCAAACTTTGTGACCCATCATTTTCACTTACCTTTAATGTAACAGGTGAGTCTGCTTGGTGATCACACTTGCTTTGTTATTCAATGTTACATTTCTGATAATGACTTCAGCTGATGATTTAAGATCTCACTGCATCCGTTGAAAGAAAATCAAGAGGTTGGTCCTCAAACTCGCCATGCTTAGTCTTCAAAGGTTTTAAACTTTCATTTGCCAATACTTCCTTGCATATCATAGTCATAGAAGTTACAGTGCAGAAGGAGGCCATTCAGCCCATCGAGTCTACACTGGCTCTTGGAAAGAGCACCCTACCCAAGGTCAACAACTCCAACCTATCCCCATAACCCCATAACCCAGTAACCCCACCCAACACGAAGGGCAATTTTGGACACTAAGGGCAATTTATCATGGCCAATCCACCTAACCTGCACATCTTTGGACTGTGGGAGGAAACCGGAGCACCCGGAGGAAACCCACGCACACACAGGGAGGATGTGCAGACTCCGCACAGACAGTGACCCAAGCCAGAATCGAACCTGGGACCCTGGAGCTGTGAAGCGATTGTGCTATCCACAATGCTACCGTGCTGCCCGTATAACACACATGAAATTTGAATCCTGATTTGCAGTGGCACAATTAATAAATCATACCTCAAGTAATCATCCTTATGCTGCTTTGTTCCTGTTTTCAGCTTCTTCTTCATGGGTTGTTCGCCAGCAGCCCTAGGGTTCACACCAGCACTGCTGAGAGCTATAAAATGGAGGAATCTCTCTCGCATCCAAAACACGTGATATCAGCATAACCTGCTCTCTGCCGCTGCTCCACACAGCGATTTATAAAATAAAAGCGCTGACATCAGGAAGGGGCATTCTGCTCCACTGGGCTCTGTGCCTGTACACTGAGGGGGCACGCATGCGCGGAACGGCCAACATTCTGAAAGCCAGTCACAGCCGGCATTTTTAAAAGGCTGTTGCGCCATTGGGCACTATCCCCTGCGATCAGGAATGCCGCAATGCAGGCCCGGTGATCCTCCCGACACCCGTCCACGACCCGGTTTGAAAATGACGGTCTTAGACTACGATTATCGCATTGCATTTCAATCAAACTTTAAAGTCTGAACAGTTTGCTTAGATTCTAGAAGCATCAGTACCATAGTGGCAGCAGCCAACAATTAAACACTCAAGAGCTGGGCTTCGGCACTGGCGATATCCTCACATCCAAGTGGTGAGAGCACGGTCTCTCTAATGTTCCTTGCAGGGGTCTGGAGTCTAGGGGCTCCTGCTGTGGCTGGGGATGAGTGTGCAGAGCGAGGTTTCTAGCACGACTGGCTCACTGGATGGCACTCAGAGAAGGCGGGACATGCAAGGGTGGGGGAGGCTTCAGGGATTTGAGGGTTCCAGGGAGGAAGCCTGATTATCCATCATTGCCGGGATGCCGCAGGTCCAGGCAGTAACTGATGGCACGCATGTGACCTTGAGCGCACAAGGGCTCCTCATTAACAGGAAGGGGTTCCACTCCTTAAATGTTCAGAATCGTGTGCCATCACCACTACGGATCATGCACGAATGTACAGCAGCTCCCTTTTGTTAGCGGCAAGCTAAAAAGTGCCGTTAAATAAGGCCACAATCTTGCCAACGCAGCCATCGAGAAATATCCTGCCAATCGCACCCAAAACGACATTTAGAAATATTTATGTTAAATCGCGGCTCTGAGAGTCAGAATGGGAAAAAGTTAGAGATGTAACAGATTTTAATTAAGTGATGAGACATGAAAAGGGGAGTTGAAGAACAGGGAAGGGGTCTGATACGGAGGAAGTCAGGAGTTTAAAATTCAAATCATGATGGTTCAAAGCAAAGGCACAAAATATGGGTCTGGAGGTGGTGTAAATGGGAAGAGCAGAATCATCATCAACAGCTGCCATCTGAAAAAAAACGAGGCTGCGTCAATGATCTGAAATTGCTGAACTCAACATATTCAGTCCAGAAGGCTGTACGGTCCCTATTTGAAAGGTAAAATGCTGTTCCTCGCGTTACACTGACCTTTATTAGAACTGAGAAGGAGATCGAGGCATAGAGGTCAGTCACTGAATCTACCTTTGGTCTCCCTAATGTGGCTCTGCATCATGAGTGACAAACAAGGTGCTATGGCAAAGGGGAGGTCGTTTCAGGAGTGACTGAAAAGTGGACCATGGTATTGCAGAACAAATGATTCACCTGGAATGCTGCAAGGGGAGGGGCAGATGTGTTTGGGAGGGTGAAAATGCAGGAGGTTGATCTGTTAATGTGGCGGATGCTGGGGTGGAAAGGAATCTGCAAAGAATTGTTACAGCTCAGAAGGAGGCCATTCAGCCCATCATATCCAGGGCTGGTTTAGCACAATGGGCTAAACAGCTGGCTTGTATTGCAGAACGAGACCAGCAGCACGGGTTCAATTCCCATACTTGCCTCCCAGAACAGGCGCCGGAATGTGGCGAATAGGGGTTTTTCATAGTAACTTCATTGAAGTCTACTTGTGACAATAAGCAATTATTATTATTATATTTCTACCAGCTCTCTGAATTAGTATTTCACCTCATGCCTTTCTCCTGCCTTCTCCCTGTAACCCTGCAGATTGATTCTTTTCAAATAATCCATGTCGCGTCTTTTCGTCCAACGTCACTTCGTCCAACGACACTTCGTCCACGTCTTTTGGTCCAACGTCTTTTTGTCCGCCCGTCTTTTGGTCCAACGTCACTTCGTCCAATTATCCAATTACAAATTAACTCCGTATATATATATATATATATTATATATATATATACCCTGTAACACAGTGTGTTATATAATATATACATAGTGTTATACCCTGTAACACAGTGTGCTATACAATATATACAGGAGTGTTATACCCTGTAACACACAGTGTGTTATATAATATATACAGGAGCGTTATACCCTGTAACACACAGTGTGGTATATAATATATACAGGAGTGGTATACCCTGTAACACACAGTGGTATATAACTCCGTATATATTAAATGGTATATGCCATTTCGGGATGGGCGAATTAAGAAAGAGAACGGTAATATCTATCCTTTAACGAGGCTCGTTAAAGGAAAGAGAACTTTAAAAATAAAAATCCTTTATTGCATATTATACCTTGTTATGTGCATTAGAGAAGATTTCTATTTACAAAAAGTTATTGTGGGGAGTGGAGTGGAGTGCTACTAAGCAAGTTACAAAAAGTCAAGTTACAAAAAGTCTTTTACAAAAAAAATCATCCGACAAAAAAATGTAACAAGTCACAAAAAATCTTTGACAAAAAAAATCATCGGACAAAAAGACGTTGAACCAAAAGACGGGCGGACAAAAAGACGTTGGACCAAAAGACGTGGACGAAGTGTCGTTGGACGAAGTGACGTCGGACGAAAAGACATAGCACCCAAATAATCATCTAACTCACTCTGAATGCCTCAATTGAACCTTCCTCCACCACATTCTCAGGAGGTGCATTCCATACGCACGGTTTTTTGTCATGTTGCTTTTGCTTATTTTGCCAATTACTTTAAACCTTCAAGGGAACAAGAGAAACCTTATTGTGAAATTCTGAAAGGGAAGAAGTGAAGAGCAGAAGTAGGGAAAATAAAATGGACGTGACCAAGGACCCTGCCAATTATGATGGAGGGGCATTCTAAATGAAGGAAAAAATATATATTGTAAACAGAAGGTAAAGTTTGGCAGAACGGATGCTTTGGAGGAAGAGATAATGGAATGCAGTACTTACGGGAAGTTGGATGGGAGGCAGCAGAGTAGCATGGTGGTTAGCATAAATGCTTCACAGCTCCAGGGTCCCAGGTTCGATTCCTGGCTGGGTCACTGTCTGTGTGGAGTCTGCACATCCTCCCCCGTGTGCGTGGGTTTCCTCCGGGTGCTCCGGTTTCCTCCCACAGTCCAAAGATGTGCGGGTTAGGTGGATTGGCCATGCTAAATTGCCCGTAGTGTCCTAATAAAAAAAGTAAGGTTAAGGGGGGGGGTTGTTGGGTTACGGGTATAGGGTGGATACGTGGGTTTGAGTAGGGTGATCATGGCTCGGCACAACATTGAGGGCCGAAGGGCCTGTTCTGTGCTGTACTGTTCTATGTTCTATGTTCTAAGTATAGTCAAGGTAGCAATAGTAGTCAGTGGTCCTTAAGTGAACATAGCCAAGCCCCAGAACTGAGACAGAGAAGTTAAGAACATAGAACAGTACAGCACAGAACAGGCCCTTCGGCCCTCGATGTTGTGCCGAGCAATGATCACCCTACCCAAACCCACGTATCCACCCTATACCCGTAACCCAACAACCTTAACCTTACTTTTTAGGACACTACGGGCAATTTAGCATGGCCAATCCACCTAACCTGCACATCTTTAGACTGTGGGAGGAAACCGGAGCACCCGGAGGAAACCCACGCACACACGGGGAGGACGTGCAGACTCCGCACAGACAGTGACCCAGCCGGGAATCGAACCTGGGACCCTGGAGCTGTAAAGCATTTATGCTAACCACCATGTTACCGTGCTGCAGAACTGGTCGGAGAAGAACAGTCGGAGATGGACCATATGAAGCTGAAGGAGGGGTGGAAATTAGAAGTAAAGTTAAAATTTTCAGTTCTGGCTGAGAGCAGGAAACAGCACTGCTACAGCCAGCAACATTCAGAAAGAAAGGCAAGGGACTAATCCCGAGTAGGATTAGAACAAAGACTAGCCTACTTTTCCCACAAAAAGTCAGGTACTGCTAAGACCCAGATGGGTGCACATAATAATACCATTTAGTTGGAAGTGAATAAATTCAACTGAGACTTCAATGTGCCAAGTTCATAAGATCAGAAATAGTAGGAGTTGGCCACTTGGCTCATTGAGCCTGCTCCACCACTCAAAGGTCAAGGCTGGACCTTAACTCCACATTTCTGCCTCTGCGCCAAAATCTTCAATCAAACATCTTTCTGACTCAGCCTTGAATATATTCAATGATCCAGCTTCCAATGCTCTCTGTGAAAGAGAATTCCAAAGACTAACCAGAAACCAGAGAGAAGAAATTCTTCCTCATCTCCATCTTAAATGGGAGATCCCTCACTTTTAAATTGTCACTTTTAAAATAGACATTACCCAGAACCACCAAAGTGCCGACCCAAAGATCCACAAACAATAACATGTCTCGTATTGGGGTCAGCCAAGACCTTAGCATCAGAAAACTGCACCGTTTTATTGATTAATATTGCTGCATCCTGGGCCCTACCATCAAAGCCCGAATGAAAAAGCTGTCCCACCCACCTTTTCTGCAATCTTGTCTGGTCTCTGACCCATAAGCAAGTCTCTTGCAGAAACACCACGTGGGCATTTAAACTCACAGAGTAATTCGACCCCCTGACATTCCAGGTGGCCAAATGAATTGGGGGCCACCGACCCCACCTCGATCCAGAGTCTGCCATTTGAACCAAGAGGGATTGTTCAACAGTTAGAGAAAGCACGGAAACCAGTTCTTCCCAAGTTGACCGTCAAACCCACTGACAAGAGTAAACCAAGAAATATTTGCAGTCACTGTCAAACATGTTTAATTTAGTGAATGCCATTGGCTGCAAATAGAAACATTTGCGAGTAAGTCATAGAATTCACAGTGCAGAAGGAGGCCATTCAGCCCGAGTCTGCATCGGCCTTTGGAAAGAGCACCCTAATTAAGCTCACGCCTCCACCCTATCTCCATAACTCAGTAACCCCGCCTAACCTTTTTGGACACACCAAGAGCAATTTATCATGGCCAATCCACCTAACCTGCACATCTTTGGACTGTGGGAGGAAACAGGAGCACCAAGAGGAAACCCACGCAGACACAGGGAGAATGTGCAGACTCCACACAGACAGTCAGTGACCCAAGCAGGGAACCTGGGACCCTGGAGCTGTGAAGCAACTGTGCTAACCACTATGCTGCTGTGCTGCCTCCTATTTAAATGGTTAAACAAATTTGACACACTCAAGATTGCTGGAGTTTAAGCTTGCTTTGGAAGTCTTAAAAGAACACACCTGGTTGACTGCTCTGCACCTCCCAGTTAAGCACATTAGTGAGTTTAATATGGCTGGCAGACATGGTGCCAAAGCCTTTTGTCTTGATGAATGCAAGACAAAGGCAAGAGTGGCAAATTTCAAACAATCAAAACAACTTACAGTCTAGGAGAAAAGGGACATGAAAAGTGCCCAGTCCACCTCACATTACCCCGGGGAAAAAAAGTATCTCAAAGGCCACGCTCGCTTAAGTAGGTTTGAACCTACTTAAGTGAGCTCACCCAGGATCTACAGGGCTCTAGGCATCTAACAGCTTCCCCAGTGAGTGCCCAGCCGATCGCCGTTCAGTACTGGTCCACACAAACATGGACCAGGCAGAATGGAACCCGAGGGGTCTACCAGGCCATTGGAGATCACTGGATGGCCAGGGACAGGGCAGTGTGGCCCCCTGGCACTCCCCCTGCAACTGCCAAGGTGCTCGGATGGCACGGCAAAGCTGGCAAGAGCACTGCCAAGATTGCAGTGCGAGGGTGCCAGGGTGGCACTGTCAAGGATCAGGGGGGCCTTAAGAGTGGGCCCCCCAGGGATCCCATAGCGGGGTGACCTCACCTGGGGGGGGGGTCATGCCATGGGTCTGGGGACCCCACAAGCTCTCTTAGAGATCAGAGCACCCTGTCAAAAGGGCGCCTTATCTCTGAGGAACCGGTCTGGCCAACCAGTTCAGCTCCCCAGTGATGAAAAAAAATCCAAGTGTGGGCTAAACCGATAAGAAACTCACAAGGCCCAAAATAGTGACTAAGTGTGGTTAGATAACAGTAGGGAACTCGCCGACAGAGCCGGCGGAAATTCACAGAAAAGCTTGCCACAAAAGATGTTCTACCACACAATTGAACAATGTTGTTTATGAATTTCAGCGTTGCTATGATGCCAGGTAAGTAGATCATACCTCACAGCAATTGGCCCATCAAATCAAAAAGCATGTCCCTTCGGTAATTTGTAATAGGCAGAGTACAGACTGTACTCAACCAAACCGTGTTTTCAAATCGCAAAATAAAATGTCTACTGTTAAATGCGATTCGGCAACATTTCCTGAACAATCCTGGGCACACCGGCACAGTGGTTAGCACTGTTGCCTCACAGTGCCAGGGACCCGGGTTCAATTCCAACCTTGGGTCACTGTTTATGGAGTTTGTACATTCTCCCCCTGTCTGCGTGGGTTTCCTCCGGGTCGTCTGGTTTTCTCCCACAGTCCAAAAATGTGCAGGTTAGGTGATTGGTCATGCTAAATTGCCCCTTAATGTCCAAAGATGTGGGATTATGGGTTTATGGGAATAGGGCAAGGGAGTGGGCATAGGTAGGGTGTTCTTTCAGAGGGTCGGTGCAAACTTGATGGGCCGAATGGCCTCCTTCTGTACTGTAGGAATTCTATGGTTCTATGACTTATACACTTGCAAGAACCGACGTACATTCATACAAACGACCCATTTTCTACAAAGAGAGATATGACCAACAGCCTGGCGCTTTTTCTATTCATAAAATATTTTATTCAAGGCATTTTCACATTGATGCACGATCAATAACTCTCGAAGCAAGATCGGCGTACAATTGAAGGCTTTATTGGACAAGATGTTTCCCTTTGCAGGTGGAAGAGCGGGCCGGGCAGCTCTGCTTGGCTTGCCCGTAACAGCGGGGCCCCCCGGGGTTGCATGGTAGCTGCGCGGCACAAGCTTGTGGGGGGATGCATCGGGGTCGGCCGCAGACGGGTTCCACGCTACCCAAGGGGCTGCCGCAAGCTCGGGGACGTACACGCGGGCGTTTCGGGAGGCCACATCCAGGGAGCTAGCAAGGGACCGTGCCTCCTTGAGGCCTAGTGTCTCTTTCTCTCGCAGCCGCTGACGGATTTGGGAAGACAGCATTCCTGCAACGAATGCGTCCCGGATTAAAAGTTCTGTGTGGTCGCTGGCTGAAACTTGCGGGCAGTCACAGTTCCTACCTAGTGCCAGACGTGCGCAGTAGAATTCGTCTAGCGATTCCCCCGGGATTTGTCGCCTTGTCGCTCGCAGATGTCGGGCGTAAACCTGGTTTACTGGGCGAATGTAGTGTCCTTTCAACAGGACCATCGCGGCCTCGAAATCGTCTGCATCCTCGATGAGCGTGTAGATTTCTGGGTTCACCCTCGAGTGGAGAACTTGCAGTTTCTGGTCCTCCGTGGGTGTAGTCGTGGCCGTCCTGAGGTACCCGTTGAAGCACGGCAGCCAGTATTTGAAGGTTGCCGCTGAGTTTGCCGCATGGGGGCTAAGTTGCAGACACTCCGGCTTGATGCGGGGCTCCATTCTTCAAAATCTAGTCCAATAAATTGATGCACGATCAACAACTCGCAAAGCAAGATTGGAGTACAATTGAAGGCTTTATTGGACGAGATGTTTCCCCCAGCAGCGCAGGTACAGAATGCAACAGCTGGGGAGACACTGACTCTTATACTCCACCTTACTGGGCAGAACCAGCAGGCAGGCTTCACCAATGATCTTGCTGTCTCAGGTACCTACCACACCAAGGGTCTTACAGCCTCAACCTGGGTACCGTAATACCCCTAATACCGACTACCACACACATATACACACACAAACAAATCAGAACAGCAGAACAACTCAATGAACAGTCACACCCCACCTCCCTCCACTGCCCCCCCCCCCTCCCCTCCCCACAACTGATCAATCCTCCTTATAGTACATCAATAAACAGCTTCCACCTGCGGGTGAACCCCTCTGCCCCTCAAAGTGAACTAGACCTTCTCCAGCCTCAGGAATTCTGCCAGGTCCCTCAATCCCACTCCCGCATTCGGCAGCTTTGAGTCCCGCCACCCGAGCAAAATCTATCTTCGGGCTAACAGGGAGGCAAAAGCCAAAATGTCGGCCTCTCTCACCCAGTGGACTCCCAGGTCTGCCTGGCACCTTTTTTGATTTAACTGGGAGCTTGTTCACCACCACCTTCTCAGGGCAATCAAGGATAAGACAATAAATCTATAAGCTATAGGAGCAGAGGGAGGCCATTCGGTCCATCAAGTTTGCACCACAATTCAATGAGATCATGGCTGATCTGATATAATATAGAATTCATACTCCATTCAACTTTCCTGCCTTATCCCATAACCCTAGATTCCCTTACTGATTAAAAATCTGTCTATCTCAGCCTTCAACACACCTACCGACCCAGCCTCTACAGCTCTTTGCGGAAAAGAATTCCACAGATTCACCACCCCCTGAGAGAAGAGATTCCTCTTCAACAGGGTTTTAAATGGGTGACCCCGGGTCCTAGACTCTCCCACAAGAGGAAACATCCTCTCAGCATCTACCCTGTAAAGCTCCCTGAGAATCCTCTGTGTCTCAATAAGGTCACTTGTAGTCCAATGACTACAGGCCCAATATACTTAACAGCTCCTCATAAGAGAATCCCTCCATAGTCAGGATCAACCTGCTGAACCTTCTCTGGACTGCCTCCAATGCCAGTATACCTTTCCTTGGATAATTAGACCAAACTGTTCACAGTATTCCAGGTGTGGCCCAACTAGTGTTTTGTACATTTTTGGCAGGACTTCCCTGTTATTATACTCCATTCCCTTTGAAATAAAAGCCAACTTGCCAATTACCTTCCTGTTACCTGCTGTACTTGCATGCTAGCTTTTTGTGATTTATGCAGGAGGACCCCCAAATCCCTCTGCGCTGCAGTCTTTCTCCATTTAAATAATATTTAGCTCCTTTATTCTCCCTACCTAATTGCATTTTCCCACATTATGTTCCATCTGTCAATTTCTTGCCGATTCACCTGCCCACATCCCTCTGTCGACTCTTTGCGACATCCTCGCCACTTTCCCTCCCACCTATTTGTGTCATCCACAAACTTGACAATATTGCGTTCATTTCCCTCATTCAAGTTAATATATATTGTAAATAATTGTGGCCCCAGCACAGATCCCCGTGGCACTCCACCAATTACAGGTTGCCATCCTGAAACTGCCCCTCTTATCCCAACTCTGTTGTTTATCAGTTAGCCAATCCTCTATCCATATTAATATACTACCCACCACACCATGGGCTCTTATTAAGTAGCCTTTTGTGTGATACCCTATTGAACACTTTTTGAGCGGAATTCAAAGCATATTACATTTACTGGTTTTCCTTCATCTATCCTGCTTGTTACCACCTCTGAAGAATTGGAATAAATTTGTCAGGCATGATTTTCCCTTCATGAAGTCATGCTGACTCTGCTTGATTATATTGTGCATTTCTAAATACCCTGCTATTACATCCTTTATAATGGACACTAACATTTTCCCAATGTCAGAAGTTAAGTTAACTGGCCTATAGATACTTCTTTCTTCCCTCCCTTTTTGAATAAAGGTGTTACATTGGCAGTTTTCCAATATTCTGGAGCTTTTCCAAAATGTAAGGATTCTTAGAAGATTACTACAAAGTGCTTCCACCATCTATGTAGCACAATTGGCTAGCACTGTGGCTTCACAGCTCCAGAGTCCCAGGCTCGATCCCCACTATCTGTGGGGAGTCTGCACGTTCTCCCAGTGTCTGCTCCTCCCGCCTTCTCCCAGTGTCTGCTCTGGTTTCCTCCCACAGTCCAAAGATGTGCAGGTTAGGTGGACTGGCCATGATAAATGCCCTTAGTGACCAAAAAGGTTAGGAGGGGTTATTGGGTTACGGGGATAGGGTGGAAGTGAGGGCTTAACTGGGTCGGTGCAGACTCAATGGGCCGAATGGCCTCCATCTGTACTGTATATTCTATGTTCCTTTAATATCCTGGGATGCAACCCATCAGGCCCAGGAGGCTTTTCAGCCTTTAGCCTCATTAGTTTCCCCGGTGATAATTATTGTACTGATTTCCTCTCTTCCCCCCCCATCCCTTCTGCCCCTTGATTATTTAATATTTTTGGAATGTTATTGGTTTCTTTCACTGAGAAGACTAACACAAAATATGTGTTTAATTCTTCTGCCATTTCCTGGTTCCCCATTATCATTTCCCCTCCCCCTTCCTTTTTATATATTTAAAGAAGCTTTTGCTGTCCACTTTTATATTACACTCAGTTTATCTTCTCCCACTTTATTATTCTTTTGGTCATCTTTTATTGGTTTTTGAAACTTTCCCAACCCTCTGGTTTACCACTCACCTTGGCCACTTTCAATTTAAGACTATCTTTCACTTCCTTGGTTAACCATGTTTGATTTGTCCCCTTCCTAGAATCCTTCTTGGTCAATAAATGCACAGCCACATTACATGAAAGAAGAAATAAAAAAAGTCCCCCCTTAGCAATGCCCTGGCCAGAGTTCACTTGCCAACCAATCAGAGTTTCTCTTGTAGAATAAAGTATGATGATCATTTGAAAATTTGGCATTCCTGTGATTGTCCTGGTGAGTACAAGACTAAAAGTTTCAGCAATATGCCTCCCCTTAGTGATTGGTAAAATAGACAAAGGTGAATACAAATGGATGGGCCTAGATTATAGGTACAGTTTGCTGCTAATCAAGGAAATGAAACCAGCAAGAAGTGTAAAATAGTAATAGTTATCATCAGCCAGTACTTTGTACTATTTGGACTACAATGTTATTTAAAAGCTTTATTGAAAATAATTATGCAGTGTTATTGTTAGGAAAACAAAAAAGGTTGGTTCTAGTAATAATTGCTCCATTTACTCGTGTGATTTAGGGGAAGGGGTGGCGTAGTGGTATTGTCACTAGACTAATAACCCAGAGACCAAGGATAAATCTCTGGGGACCCAGATTTCAATCTCACCAAGGCAGATTAACTCACAAAAAAGTCTGGAATTAAAAGTCTAATGATGACCTTGAAAAGGTTGTTGATTGTCATTAGAAGCCCATCTGGTTTACTCATGTTCCCTTATGGAGGGAAATCTCCCATCTTTACCTGTTGTGGCCTTACATGTGACTCCAGATCCACAGTAATATGGTTGACTTTTAAATGGCTCAGCAAGCCACTCCATTCAAGGGCAATTAGGAATGGCCAATAAATGCTGGCCCAGCCACCGATGCCCACATCCCATGGACAGTAAGGTCAGCCTGGAAACACGGTAGAGAATTAAAATGACAAGCAACCAGAAGCTCGAGTTCTTGGACTGAACAAAAGTGCTCCACAAAGAAGTCACGCAGTCCACGCAATCGGCCCAAATCACTGTAGCTACTGGTACACAAGAGTATTCTGAAAACTCAGACTCTGCTCAACCTGCTGCATATTTCCAGCATTTTCTGTTCCTTATTTCTACAACATTTTATCAATATCACATGTAGAGTCACATAATGCAGCTTTCCACATGATCAGAATTATCTTCTGGAAGTGAAAATTTTGAAGACTGAAATGTTGGTCCAGATCAGGGCAAGGTCCGTACACTTATGCCCTGATTATGGCACTATGGTTAAAACTTACATATGGAGATTTCACATGCATACTGACCTACAATCTGCATGTTCAAGTTCCATCTATAACATGGAGCTACTTTAATGTTACCACTTTTTCTTTTTAAAAAGAGTACTTTTTATGTTCTTAACTTCAGAGTGGTACAAAACTTAACATGCAACCCATTTCCACCATTGCCAAACTAAGTCTCCATAGGTATCTCTAAAAATAACATTTCCCACAAACAGAATGGAACAATCAATGGACTACTCAACCTTACACAACAAAAGATGTCAATGCATCAATATGCAATCCTTTCAGCCTAAATATATTTAAAATGTGACAAAGTACAGCTCAATACAGAGTGGTAGCACTGGTGAAGGCTGAAAAGGCGGCATTTTGGAGCTGAATATAGTGCATATTTCACGCCAACACTGCCATACTCTAATTGTTTGTTAACTTTACTCGTTCCATACATCTACAGAGTCCCATCTACTTTGCACATTAAAACAGAAAAAAAATTGAGAGTGCCGGTTGATAAAGAACCGGAGAAGCAATGCAGAAATCTAGTTTTGTAGTACAGGGCATCTAAAGCATTACCGTGAAATACAAATGCACAACATTATTCCTCAAAGCTAAAATCAATTGTGGACTTCAAAGTGAATGATATTAACAGTGGGAATGGAACACTTCCATTGAAGGCATTCAGGACAGTTACAATACAGCTTAGGTGCAGAATGAAGCATTCTCTACTCTGACTGATCGATTTGCCCCAGACCCAGCCTCAGGTGATGGCATCACACCACACCAGTGACATTTTTCTATTTTCCACACTAGTCATCCTGTGGTCTGTCTAACTGTGACTGCCAATTTTGTGCCAATAACTGTGGCTTTGTGCTAAAGTACATGTCTACAGGAGTTGGATTGAGAGGACTCGAGGCTCAAACCACATGGAATTCTTGTGGCTATCAGACAAAAGAGACTTTCAATTCCAGCAGTTAGGAATGGATCTGAACCCAGAGGTTAAAAGGCCAGTGCCCAAGCCACTGCATGAAAGAGCCACCTCTCCTCCACCCCACAGTCTAAGATTTTAATTTTGTTTTAAGAAAAACCTCCCTAACTGCTCTGCGAGTTAATTTAACAACTAGCTGAGCCATAAAGGTCAGGAAAGTGCACAATCTGATGAGCTAACTGGTTTCATTTTTGCAGTAGTGTTACGCGAGAGAGATTTTAGGAACTTGGGTAAAGAAATGAGATCCAAGATGTAGCAGGCAATTTAGGAGGTAAACAGGCATAGAGTCAGACATGGCCGAATTACATTGCCCCAGTCAGACTTAAACTCGTTAGTGCAAATACAGTGGATACCCCCACCACCCCAGGTACATTGTCCTTCCAAACACTCCAGTCTGACCAGCCATTAACCCAATACAGAGCCTGATGGCCTCTTTGTCCATCAATGGGAGGTTAGTTGCATATCAATAGCATGGCTCTGTTCTTTTGTATAAACGGGAGTGGGCAATCAAACAGCCAAGATAACGATGATAGTTCAAGACTGGAAACCTCAGAGAACCTTTGTTTGAGGGCCTGGGTCGAGCTGAGAGAGCGAGCGAGAGGGCGAGCGAGAGCGAGCGATAGAGAGCGAGCGAGCGAGAGAGAGCGCGAGAGAGAGCGCGAGAGAGAGCGCGAGAGAGAGCGCGAGAGAGAGAGCGAGAGAGAGCGCGAGAGAGAGCGCGAGAGAGAGCACGAGAGAGAGCACGAGAGAGAGCACGAGAGAGCGCACGAGAGAGAGCACGAGAGAGAGCACGAGAGAGAGCACGAGAGAGAGCACGAGAGAGAGCACGAGAGAGTGAGAAAGAGAGAGTGAGAGCGAGAGAGAGCACGAGAGAGCGAGTGAGAGAGCGAGCAAGACAGAGAGAATCCTGATTTTAACAGGTAAAGGGAGACGGTTTCAGAAATCGGCCGAAAGAGGTCATGAAAATTAGCCACTGAGGCAAGCTTTGCAAAAGGGTTCAGAATGAATTTCCCTAACAGAAGAAACATTGCTTTGTTGAATGCAAGTATTGCCTTTGTCTGTCTGTTTGAACCAGAGTTGAATGTTTATTTTCAGTGCTGCTAAATGGGAACTAATGTGTTAAGGTTAAGAAACTACATGTAATCAATTAGTGGCAAGAGTTGAAGTTTAAATATTGTTTTCTTTTGTTTGAATAAAGTTTGTTTTATAAAATAACCAAGCCCTATTTCTTATCTTATCACTCCTGGAATGAATCAATCTTTCTGCACCGTCTTAAAATTTTAAAACGTTATAGCTCTGGTTCAGTCTCTTAGCCACTGTTGAGAGCTGACCAGACATCTGGGCTGTGGATAGGGAGGGAAGGGAGGTGGAAATCCTTCTTTCTCCTGATCAAACATACCAATAATTACTGTTCAAAATGAGAATGGGATGTTGGGTAAAGATAGGGGCAGCACGGTAGCATGGTGGTTAGCATAAATGCTTCACAGCTCCAGGCGCCTACCTACGCCCGATCCATGGAACTTCTCAAAGAGAATTACGTCCAGTCGACAAACACTCTGTTTGCGAGACATGTACTCGCCACTCGCGTCCAGCAACCGGGTGAGTCGATTGAGGACTTCTGGCGGGCCCTTATCCCTCTAGTACGGGACTGCGAGTGCCAGGCCGTCTTGGCTATGGAACATTCGAATCTCCTCATGCGAGATGGCTTGGTGACGGGTATTGCATCGGACCCCATCCGGCAACAACTGCTGGAAGGGGCCGCGCTCGATCTAGCGGCGACAAAGACTTTAGCGGTCTCTATGACGGCCGCTTCCCGTAATGTGCAATCCTACCCCGCCCGCCCCACCCATCCTACCCCTCGTGGACCCCGCAACTGGCCCCCCCGACTGGGGCCGCTCCCGCGCAGTATACCTGCGCTGCCCGCCACACCGCGCACCCTGGGGGTCCCCGCTGCTACTTCTGCGGCCAGCAGAAGCACCCTCGACAGCGCTGCCCGGCCCGCACCGCGACCTGTAAATCCTGTGGCAAGAAAGACCACATTGCAGCGTGTGTCAGGCCCGCGCAGTTGCCGCTATCACGTCAAACTCTCCCCCTCGCCTCAGCCGGTCGCGCAATGGACCCCGCCATCCGCTGCTCCCAGGGCTACGTGCGATCAGTGGGCGCCGCCATCTTCTTCCCCGCAGGTACTTCAGACGCCGCCATTTTGTCCTCCCCTCAGGACTGGACCACGGGACCTGGGTCGCTGCCGCTACTCGTCGGACTCTACGGACTCTTCGGACAATCGCCCGCTACTCTCCTCCATGACTCTCGACCAATCCCGTCCTCATACCTGGCTACTGCTTCTACGATGGTGCTCATCAACGGCCACGCGACCTCCTGCCTAATCGACTCCGGGAGCACAGACAGCTTCATCCATCGGGACACGGTAAGGCGCTGCTCCCTCACGGTCCATCCCGCCAACCAGCGGATCTCCCTGGCCTCCGGATCCCACTCTGTCCCGATCCGGGGTTTCTCCGTGGTCAAACTCACTGTACAAGGCGTTGACTTCAACCGTTGCCGCCTGTACGTTCTCCCCAACCTCTGTGCGACACTTTTACTGGGCCTGGACTTCCAATGTAACCTCCAGAGCCTCACCCTCAAATTCGGCGATACCCACCGCATGCGCCCCCTCATGGAGCTTCCCCTCCCTCACTGCCCCAAGGCTCAAACGATGCCTGGGGTTCTTTTCTTACTACGCCCAGTGGGTCCCAAGATACGCGGACAAGGCCCACCGACTGATCCAGTCCACTCAATTTCCCCTCACGGACGAGGCACAACGGGCCTTCGCCCGTATTCGCTCAGATAGAGCGAAGGCCGGGATGCACGCAGTAGACGAGACACTGCCCTTCCAAGTAGAGAGCGACGCTTCAGATGTTGCACTTGCCGCCACTCCAAACCAGGCAGGCAGACCCGTGGCATTCTTTTCCTGCACCCTCCATGCCTCCGAAATTCGACATTCCTCTGTTGAAAAGGAGGCCCAGGCAATTGTGCGGCACTGGAGGCATTACCTGGACGGCAGGAGATTCACTCTCCTCACTGACCAACGGTCGGTAGCCTTCATGTTTAACAACACGCAGCGGGGCAAGATCAAAACGACAAAACCTTGCGGTGGCGAATCGAGCTCTCCACCTTTAATTACGAGATCTTGTATCACCCCGGCAAGCTCAACGAGCCCCCAGACGCCCTCTCCCGAAGTACATGTGCCAGTGCACAAGTGAACCAGCTCCGTGCCTTGCACGACAGCCTTTGTCATCCAGGGGTCACTCGATTGTACCACCTGGTCAAAGCCCGTAATCCACCCTACTCCGTTGAGGATGTACGGACAGTCACCAGAGACTGCCAGGTTTGTGCGGAGTGCAAGCCGCACTTCTACCGGCCAGACCGCGCGTGCCTGGTGAAAGCGTCCCGCCCTTTTGAACGCCTCAGCGTGGATTTCAAAGGGCCCCTCCCCTCCACCGACCGCAATACCTACATCCTTAGTGTGGTTGATGAATTCTCTAGGTTTCCCTTCGCCGTCCCATGCCCGGATATGACGTCTGCCGCCGTCATCAAGGCCCTCGATTCCATATTTGCTCTGTTCGGTTTCCCCAACTACATCCACAGTGCCAGGGGATCCTCATTCATGAGCGATGAGCTGTGTCAGTTCCTGCTCAGCAGGGGTATCGCCTCCAGCAGGACGACCAGCTACAACCCCCAGGGAAACGGGCAGGTAGAGAGGGAGAATGGGACGGTATGGAGGGCCGTCCAGCTGGCCCTACGGTCCAGCAACCTCCAAGCCGCACGCTGGCAGCAGGTCCTCCCTGACGCTCTCCACTCCATTCGGTCACTGCTGTGCACCACAACTAACAACACCCCATGAACGTGTTTTTGCCTTCCCTAGGAAGTCTACATCCGGGGTGTCGCTCCCGACTTGGCTCGCAGCTCCAGGGCCGGTCCTGCTTCGTAGGCATGTCAGGCTCCACAAGGCAGACCCTCTAGTGGACAAGGTACGCCTGCTCCACGCGAACCCTCAGTATGCCTACGTGGAGTTCCCCGACGGCCGCCAGGATACAGTCTTGCTCAGGGACCTGGCCCCCCTCGGGTGCCGATCCCATGTCCACACACCTCCCTTCCCACGCGCCACCCTCCTTTCCCCCGGCGCCCCCAACATCAGCCCCACCAGGTCCATCCCTCGTTCCCCTGCCCACAGTAGAGGACATGGAAGATTTTGGCTCGCTCCTGGAGTCACCCAGAGCTAGCCTGCAGGGGCTTACCGAAACCTGTAATACAGGTACTGTCGTACATCCCATAATACATATATATATATATATATATATATATATATATATGTGCCTGTATTATGGGATGTACGACAGCACCTGTATTACAGGTTTCGGTAAGCCCCTGCAGGTTAGCTCCGCCCACAGGGAGCAGTATATATATTCATAAGTTCCCCTGAGCTGCCATTCTACAGCTGCAGCCGAAGGAATAACATCTCACGGTAATAAAGCCTCTCTTGTACCGATTCAAGTCTTTTTGTGCAATTGTTAGTGCATCACAGAGTTCCCGCCGGCAGCGACCAGGGGTAAACAGCGCCGGCGGGACTCTGTCGTATCCGCGCGGATGCTCGGCCCATCCGGCGGCCCGCAGCCTGCGCCGCGCCAAACTCATTGTGCAAATCGCGCCAATTCACCTCTGAGAATCGAGCGCCAGCGTCGGAGCATCGTGGCGCGGTTGCAGCGATTCTCCGGCCCGGGGCTCGGAGAATCGCTCCCATAATCTCGACTAAGGAGTAAACACCTTCAGGACAGGAAAGCCACCAGAGAAAAATTGGTATGGAAATAATGATCCAAATGCGCAGGTTAAAAGTCTTAAGTTTTTTTTATCTTTTTCACAATTTAGAAGCACAATTCTTAAGTGTTTTTCCCCATCTTGTACAAACATTTATAAATTAATAATCATTTATATAATATCGATACAATGGTCAAATATCGATACTATGGTCAAATGCAGAAGTGAAGGGCAGAAAAAGAACCATTTATATGGTTTCACTCCATTATATGCCAACATGTCAGTTTCCATAGAAACATAGAAAATAGGTGCCGGAGTAGGCCAATCGGCCCTTCGAGCCTGCACCATCATCCAATATGATCATGGTTGATCATGCAAATTCAATATCCCACTCCCGCTTTATCTCCATACCCCTTGATCCCATTAGCTGTTCCCTCTTGAACTGGCCACAACAGCTTGCTGTGGTAGAGAATTCCACAAGTTCACAACTCGGAAAAGAAGTTCTTCCGCATCTCAGTCCTGAATGGCGTACCTCTTATTCTTGGGTTTTGACCCCTTAGTCACAGAAATAAATTTGATATTTGACACTGATGTATGTCACTATTACTACCTATTTTGTATTTCAGTAATTCACTTTTCTTCACCTACAAACCTTACTTCAGCTCCCAAATCCTCAATATTACATTGTCACCACATAACAGGAAGAAAACCCACATTAGGCTTATACATTTCAAAAGAACAGATAGTTGCCAGTGAGTTCAGACAGTGATTGGAGTCTGCTGACACTGTAAAACATTGTTTTTTATTTGTTCACGGGAAGTGGGCGTCGCTGGCTATGCAAGCATTTATTGCCCATCCCTAATTGCCCTTGAGGGGGGCAGTTAAGAGTCAACCACATTGCTGTGGGTCTGGAGTCACATGTAGGCCAGGCAACGATGGCAGATTTCCTTCCCTAAAAGACATTACTGAACCAGATGGGTTTTTACGACAATCGGCAATGGTTAGGAGTCAATCTGTAATCTTGATGGTTTGTATACCTTACAAACATACCACGCAATTTACACATGGAGTCACTAAGGGAGGTCAGGAATATCTGACATTTGCACAATAACACATGTAATTTACATAGATTTGTAATACAGCTGGAACAGAAGCTTCCAGTCCTAGGAATCACTTTCTGGACATAATCAGCTCTAAGACGGCACTGAATATAAATACAATTTGACATCCTATAACTTTTGCTATGCAGTATTCAAGTGCTGCAACCTTTCAAGCTGGCCTGACAGCCTGGACACACCGCTATCAGCCTGAATACACCACTACCAGATAACACAAAACTATTAAAGCAACCAGTTATGGACTATGGAATCCAATTAAATTTCAGGGTCACCAAGGATGACAAGCACCAGGAACATAAAGGCATACATACAAGCAGGAGTGACCATATGGCCCCTTAACCTTGCTCCACCATTCAATAAGATCATGGCTAAATGTATACATCAACTCCACTTTTGCACCATACTGATTCCCTTAGTGCCAAGAATTGATTGACCTCAACAACTGAGAATCCACAGCCCTCTCGGGTAGCTAACTGAAAAGATTCACAACCTCAAAAGTGAAGAAATTTCTTCTCATCTAAGTTATATATGTTTAGCCTTAGCCTGGAGACTACGGTCCCTTGTTCTGCACTCTTCAGCCTGGAACAACAGCCTCACAGCATCTACTCTGTTGAGCTCTCCCAGAATTTTACACATTGATATGAAATTGCCTTTGATTCTTCTAAAATCCAAAGAATATTGGCCCTACTCAATTTCTCCTTGTAGACGAGCAATCTCATCTTGTAAACTTTGTTGCACTCACTCCAGGTCAAGTACGGTAAGGAGGCGAAAGCTACACACAGTACTTGAGGCGTCGTTTCATCAAAGCCTGCATATTACAACAAGGTTTCCTTACTCGTATAATGCAAATTGCAATAAAGGTCAACTTACCCACTGCTTTCCCATGTGCTTGCTCTATCTGCATGTTATGTTTGTGTACTGACTATAAGAAAAAAGGTTAGGAGGGGTTATTAGGTTACAGGGATAGGGTGGAAGAGAGGGCTTAAGTGGTTCGGTGCAGACGCGATGGGCTGAATGGCCTCCTTCTGCACTGTATGTTCTATGTTCTCTGCACTGTATGTTCTATGTTCTAAGATATAGAGCAAGGAAGGTATGATGAACCTTCATAAAACACTAGTTTGGCTTCAACTGGAGTGGAGCATCTAGTTTTGGGCACTACACTTCAGGAAGAAGAGAGGGTGCCGAAACGATTTATGGGGAGGAGGGCAGACGCCCTTGCCTTTGCCTCCCTGATCGCCCACCGTAGAATCCTGCTTTGTTGGCAATCAGCAGCATCACCTAAAGCTGCAGACTGGCTGTCCGACCTATCAGAATTTTCCAAATGGAGAAAATCAAACTCACCATCAGTGGGTCAGAAGAGGCTTCCACAAAACATGGGAGCCATTCACTCAGCTGTTCAAAGACCTGTTTGTGGCCAACACATAAATAAACAAATAGCCAGTAGCCAGGACAAGATAGAAAGAGGAATGCGAGGGTGCAAGGTGAGGTAGCAAAACCCAGCAAGAGAAAATGGGGAGCAGCGGTGAAAGGGGGGGGGGGGGGGGGAAACGGGACGGAGGGGGGGGGGTCAAGTAGAGAGGAGCTGGGGGGGGGGGGGGGGGGGATAGGGAGGATTCTATGCTGAGCCAGATGGCAACAGACTGTGAATAGAGACACCCAAGAAGGAACCTCTGTGACTGTACAATAATTGAAAATGAACAGCAATGTATATAATTTTGAAAATGCCAATAAAAAGATTTTTTAAAAAAGATTTATGAGAATGGTTACAGGGATGAGGGATTTCAGTTATGTGGATAGTTTGGGAAAGCTGGGGATGTTCTCCTTAGAGAAAGTTGAAAGGAGATTTGAAAAGCTGTTCAGAATCATGAGGGATCTAGACGGAGTAGATAGGGAGAAACAGAGGAATTAAGAACCTGAGAACACATAATTGAGGTGACTGGGAAAAGAATCATAGGAGACAGGAGACAAAGTTTTTTATGCAACAGGTGGTTGAGACCCGGAATGCACTGCCAGAGAGGGTGGAGGCAGTGGATTCAACTGCAGCTTTCAAAGGAAATTGGATAAGTAACTGAAGATAAAAAGAATCTGCAGGTTTACAACAAAACGATTAGCAGTTTGAATGGCCTCTTTCCGTGCTGTATTGATTCTATGATTCAACATCCCTAAATTATACTTCATCTGCCACCTTCTTGCCACTTAATGCGCTTTCGCAGCTTTGTCCTCCTCTCATCTTACTTTCCCGTCTATCTTATCATTAAACTTTGATACATTACATTTGGTCCCTTCAAGTCATTGATATAAATTATAAATAATGAGACCTGAGCACTGATCCTTGCAATAACTCATTTCCATCCCAAAAATGACCCATTTGTTTGTTTTCTGCTCATTAATCATTCTCAATCTATTCTAATATATTCATTCTAATCATGAGCCCTAATTTTGTCTAACTACCTCTTCGAGCACCTTCTGAACATTTAAATGTACTACCAGTACACTGTGAAAAACAGTTCTGTTATACAAAACCTTCCTTTCATAGAACCTTACTGACACATCTCAATCATATTCTTAGTTGTTCTATTCATGTTAAAAGGTTACAGTAAGACCTGCTAAAGTTGCCAATTCGAATCAATTACATTTCAGGGGCTAAACATGCCATATTTGCATAAATGTATTTACACAAAAACAATGCCTTCTACAAGCAATAGGTTATATTCACTGTTTAGTTCTGAAGTTCTATCTCCCCAAGCCTACTGACACAACAATAATGACCTTAAAATCTTGGTACCTCGGTGGGACCTTGCTGGTTACTGCAAATCAAACCATAAAACCAACTCATTAAATGAATCAAAATATAAAACAGATCTACATCAGGAACTGAATTCTATTAGAAATTGTTGCAATTAGTGGACAAACAGGACCTTAACAGTGCATCTACAACAGCCATTTGGCAAGCACCCAATGTGTATTTTTTAATGGATTGTTCCCCTTGAGAATATCACAGCACTAATTAAAACAACAGCTGGATAATATTTCTCCTCTCCACCTACTTCATCCCCCACCTGAGCACAACTCAAGAGGTAATACGTGGATTGCGCAATCTCAAAACTAAGTGTTTAGTAAATAACCTGCAGTGCTGTAGTATAGTTTTAAATGTTGTGCATCTTAAAACTAATAAAGTTTGTGTGGCTTTACAATGAACATTAATGACAAAGGCAAAAAGATTGCTGATCTAGCCTTCCTGATGGGATGCTCCACCTCCAGATGGCACCTTTTAATTTTGAATTACTGAAGGTAGGATTTTAAACTTGCCTTTCGTGAAATAATATTTTGTTGCTGGACATTGTTGAAGCCAGCTAACTAAATCCAGCTCATCTTTTCATTCACATCACATGGTACTTGTCCCACTGTGAGTATTTACCTCACAGTCGCTGCAGGAGAGACAACCCAAACAGCAAAACATGGTAAACAAAAGGCATAATGCTGCAGATGCTGCAAGTCTGAAAACAGAAAAGGCTCAAACTATCGCACTGATCGGCAGCACCTGTGGAGAAACAGAAGGCAGTCAGTCAATTGATGCTTCAATTTTAAGACCTCTCCTCAGAATGGAAGAGTCTGGACCGGACCATTGATAGACTGGACTTTTGAGTCTCCGTTGATTCTGCCTGACTTGCCGAATTTCTTTTCTAGCTTTCAACATAACATCGATCGCATTCACTGCAACAGAATGTAATATGATTTGTGTAGGAAAACAACTCTTATTTGAAACCATGTTCAATGGCTGCACCGCAATCTGGAATTGGATTACTTTATAAATCGCTTTCAGCTTTATTTGCATGATAGTACACTTCAAACCAGCTATTATCCCATTTACAACATAGTGAATAGATTGTCCAAAAGGATTTGGTTATATATATTTTTTTTTTAAAAAGAGGCAACAAATACCTTGGATCTTAAAAAAAATATTCTAAGTCCCACGAAAATAATTTTTGAAAATGTGTGTTCATGAAGGAGTAGCACAGGGAAAACTTTCCGTTCAAATTCTTTTCTCAGAAATCCAAGTATGTTTCGTCTGAAAATGTTGCACTTGCTACATTGCTTATTTCATAAATGCTTCTAAGTATCCAGGGTAAAGTTTACATTTTGGGTAAACCAATATAATGCACCCTCAATGGGTTCGAAATTGCACTGGTCAGGTTACATTTCAAGATACTGATAAATATCGGCACAGATGTAAAATCTTTCATGACCCAGTGTAATTGGACAGCCTAATAGATTGTAATAAGTATTTCTTGAGGAATTTAAAGTGAGAAACTTGATGCAGTTTCAATACAGCTGGAAATAAGTTTATCAAAAATATGCAGAAGTGTTCAGTCCTCACTGAACATTGCTTAAAATACTGAACCATTTAATAGTTTTATTGGTGTACACAAGCCAGTTTCTTCATAAATCAAATATAATTCATATGAAAAACTTTAAAATATGTCTACTAGTGCCAGCACATCTAAGAAAATTAGCACCATTTGAACTGCCTTCCTGAACCATTGCCATTGGCAAAAATCTCAATTTCGACCTGGGTGCGGACTCCATTTTGTGGCCAGTGCCTGATCTGAGTGAATTAAATCTTCAAATCAGTGCAAAAGATCATGGAAAACATGTTATTCACTCAAAATTAAAATATACAATCTTTCACGCTGGTTCCACCAATTCTGCCCCAATACACTGATATTACAAACCTTATGTTAAACATTATAGCTGCTTGTTAATGTTCCTAAAATGATGGTTTGGGTGTGGAAGAGGAATAAACATTTGTACAACTGGTCTTCAGCATATGATATTATGCTGAGCAATATTATGCATAAGGCAGCGGGAGAGGATGAAGGAATTTAGAATTATGGGGTTCCCTCCGATCCAGTGGAATATAACACCAGGGCCTAATTAATATTTTTGGAATCCATTTTCCATTTGCTACCACCCAGATTGCTTTAGGATGTTCTGAGGTCGTGAAATGCAAGCCTTTCATTTGATTTTTAAAAATCTCCTCAAGCCATGTATTAATTCCTGGTCAAAAGCAAGCCAAGGTAATCAATTCCCAAACCTCTTCTAATGCTGCTCTGTGGCAAAATAAAAGGCACAATTCTCCAGATTGCGAAGTCTGGTAGCAAGCGGGAACTGCCACGAGCTTCCCAGCGCTCGTCTCGGTGAGGCCAGCAAGGCTATTCAACATTAATTTGTCCACTTAACAAGGCCTCACAGGCTTCACACCGCAACTGAAAGCTCGCCATCCAATTTGCTGGGAGCACCAACCCGCTAACAAGGTGGAGCACTTAAAACAGCACTTGCACAACCAACCCCTCAGCTCACAGCCATGGCGCAGAGACAACTGGCCCCAAAGTTTGGAGACATCGACCTGGGAAGGCTCCTATTTGCGGTGGAGGCCAGGAGAGATGTCCTGTTCAGAGGGTCCCAGAGGGTGAGCCACAGGGCAGCGAGTGCCACCTGGGATGACGTGGCAGCATCCATCAGCGTAAGCAGGATAACTGGCATCCAGTGCCGCAAGATTGTCAATGACCTACACGGGGCAGCATGGGTGAGTTCCCCACACCCACCTGCCCACGAACACAACCAGCACCCCCAATCCTCCATCTGCCCCCCCAACCCACCCTTCACCCCCTCCCTTTGCCCCAACTCTCCCTTCACACCCCCCCCCCCCATGTGAACCTCATGTGACTAACAATGCCCTCTCGGTGTCTCTGCAGGAGTAGCTTTCCCACAATCTCCGAGAGAGAGCCCAGATCGGCGTAGGGGTGCCAGACATAAGAATTCTCATGACCTTCAAGGAACGGCTGTGGAGGTTAGGGGGTGGCCAAGGTCAGAGCAGTCACCAATGTGTAGGTTGGCTCACCCCGCAGAGGTGAGGATTCACCGTGCCCCACGTGACTTGTTATTGCCATACAGACTGACCCATCCCTCCTACTGTCTTTGTGTTCATTCTCCCACGGGTCTTTCAGCTGACAGTGCCAACCCATCCGGAGTGACCACCTCACCTGCCTCCCATGCGACCACCTCGGAGGAGAGCTCTGAGGATGCAACCATTGAGGCTTTCATCCCCACCCGCCACCAGCACAGACACATGCACCTCAGTAGGCAACATCAGTGGACAGGCTTCTGGGGTACAATTCCGTGAGCACCACAGTCACTGATGCACATCAGGCGGAGGCAGTAATGCCCAGATGAGACAGCAGTCGAAGGGTTGCTGGATCCCAGGATCCAACTGGGTCCCAGCCAGATGCTGAGCCGCTGGAACAGATTTACCTGGAGCTGATGGAGAAGCTAGGTAGCAGCTGGGACATACAGAGGGGGATGTAAGCGACAATCCAGCAGGTCCTTAGCTGATTGGAGTCCCAGAGGTTACAGGCACAGAAGATGTCACCGACAATGCATGGCACGCAGGCCAACACTGCTAGGGTTGGGGACCGCAGTGGAGAGCCTGGTGCACAATGTCAGCAGCATGAGTGAAGGTGTCCAAGGTGTTGCGCAGTCAGTGACTGCCATGGCTGAGGGCCTAGGTAGACTGTCCGACTCGATAATGGATGTGACCCAGTACCATGCTGACATTGATGATGTGCCGCGGGACATGTCCCACTCTCAGATGGGAATGCCCAAGGTGCTGTGGAGCTCGTCCCAGTTGCAGGTGGGCATTGAGGCAGAGCATGGCCTGATCACTTAGGAGCATCATCAAAGGCGTCGACACTATGGTGCGGACCATGGGGAACTGCCAGGGCTGGCACAGCCAGATGATGCAGAGACCGCTGATGCTCAAACCAGCTGCCCCTCCATCCAGAGGTGAACCCCATGGCCCTATGGGCACCAACCAGGAGTAGTTGGTGCTGGGTGGCAATCTGGACCCATGCTATGGACTGTCGACGGTAGCGATGAGCTCCTCTGAGTTCCACCAATCTGATGAGGCCATGTCTCGCAGCCAGCACCTGGAACAAGGCAGCATGGCTGTGCATGTATCGCTGACAAGTGTGCTGCAGGCCCTCCGGCCCCAGAGGACGCCTGGCAGGGGATCGAAGGCCACGGGACGTGATTTACATAGAATTTACATTGCAGAAGGAGGCCATTCGGCCCATCGAGTCTGCACCGGCTCCTGGAAAGAGCACCCTACCCAAGGTTAACACCTCCACCCTATCCCCATAACCCAGTAACCCCACCCAACACTAAGGGCAATTTTGGACACTAAGGGCAATTTATCATGGCCAATCCACCTAACCTGCACATATTTGGACTTTGGGAGGAAACCGGAGCACACGGAGGAAACCCACGCACACACTGGGAGGATGTGCAGACTCCGCACAGACAGTGACCCAAGCCGGAATCGAACCTGGGACCCTGGAGCTGTGAAGCGATTGTGCTATCCACAATGCTACCGTGCTGCCCATAAGCAGCTGGTTGCCTCCACCCATGATGCGCATCCTGGAGATGTTCTACCTAGACATAGGGGTAGAGCAACGAAGGCCAAGCACATCGAGGATCACTGAGAGCACTGCAGTGGCCAGGGTGGATGAGGAGGTAAGGGGTGGAGTGTGCATTGTGGGGGGAAGGGGGGGGGGCGAGGATAGTGGGGTGGTACCATCAGGATAAGGTACACTTGAATGAGGAACATTAAAATACCATCACCACAACCACTACAACGTCTCTGGCTCTTTGTTTATCATGACCAACAATCCCATGCCCCCCCCCCTTCCCCAACCCAGCACGTCCTGCCCATGCACACCCGGCTGCAGACATGTGCTCGGGGCTGGGGCCCATACCCTGGGTGATCGAAGGTTGGCCACTATGCTGCCTCCCGCAGTGTTCAAGCACAATGTCCATGCACCAAGCTGCGATTAGGCTGCAAGGCAATGAGCCCCACAGCTATATAGCTTGTGCACACAGGATCCTCTTGGGATGTGTGAAGTGCTCACTTAACTATGATTGCCAATTCCCGATTAGCAATAGCCTTCAGCCGCACAACCAGAGGCCTCTGCAGTCAGTGAGAGTTATGAATGGTTGGTCGGGCAGACAGGCAAGGGTTAGGATTGCCCCCCAGTACGGAACACACGGTCCAAGGATTGGCATGGCAGACCCACCCATATCCAACCCCCCCCCCCAACTCCGCAGGGTCCCCCACACCCCACTCCTCCACCCAGCGCCAATACACACAACCCCCCCATGGCAGCCCACCCCCAACCAGGGCAGCCCACCCCCCCTCCCCCAAGCACAGGGACAGCATGCCCAGTGCCCCTGGGCTCACTGCCCATGAGCAAAGTTGGCTGTTCACCTCCTAGGGTCCCTGCTGCAGCCCATCCGCCAGGTTCCAGTTTTTCAAAAGGAGTACTAATCGGTACCAGTGTGAACACTTGCTGGGGAGGCTGCTGAATCATGAGAGGCCATTGGATGTGGGGTAGCTCCCGTTAATTGTATGGAAAAAGGGCTTACGTGGTGATATTTGGTTTCTCGCCACAGTATGGCGGGCTCCCAGTTTCGCCCATGGGACAGGTCAGTTGCATCGCAAACAGTTTGATGCCCAGCACGGTTCACGTTTTCCACCTCTCCTGCTATTCACCGGCCTGGTTTCGCTCGAGTGAGAGCGTAACGAGGCTGGAGAATCACGCCCAAAAGAGTGACCTAGGCTAAATCATCTATTGACACCTCATAGCATAATGTATGGAATTCTTATGACCACTACATTTTAGTTTTGACTGTATCCAGTATTAGATACTTGTGCAAATTGACAAGCAGCAACTGAGCAGTAAAAGTCAAAACAAGCATCGATGACTGCCAGCTGGTTTAACATGTGTAATTGTAACATATGATTTGTTTACCCTTTCATTGTAACTGTTTCATGCTTGACAATATATGTAGGTAACCGCACCAATTTTGCATTCTTACATATGATGCATTTCATTTACGATTTGAGCACATCACAAAATCAAAAACAATTTAAATGAATTTTCAGACTCAGAATGAGGATTCTCATACCATTCTGCAAATAAGTGAAACAGGTGAAAGATGAACATTATTCTATTTTAAAATACTCAAGAGACCAGACGTAATTAGTCACACAGCAACAATTCTGTACAATTCTGCAATAAGACACTTTTTAACAAACCTATTTTTGAAACATTGTGACACAGATGTAAATAGTATCAAAAAACGTTGTCACCATATTTCCAATGCACTGCTTACGAACAACACAAATACATAGAAATCTCAGCATTGTGAAATTCCATTTGGCACACTGCCAGTGTTGTGTCAACCACACGGGGCTAGATAGCTGGTTCATGATGCAGAGCAAGGCCAGCAGTGCGGATTCAATTCCTGTACTGGCTGAGCTTATTCATGAAGGCCCTGCCTTCTCAACTTTGCCCCTTGTCCGAGGTGTGGTGATCCTCAGGTTAAATCACCACCAGTCAGCTCTGCCCCTCAAAAGGAGAAAGCAGCCTATGGTCATCTGCAACTATGGCGACTTTATCTTTACACAGCAGAGGTGTGCTACTCCAATCCCATTCCCCTGCACCTTTTCTGCAATATCATGACGAAGAAAATGAACATTGGTTTTCCAACCCCAGAAATTATTTCTGGAGAATAATCTGAATTGAAAGATTCTATGCTAGCTCTACAGAATCAGAAAGTATTTATATTCAGCATTCAACATTTATGAGCAAATAAAAAAGTAATTATTTAATAACACAATCCTGAGATAACATTCACACAGTGCTTTGCTATCTCATTGCATTGAGGCAGCCACTGGGAAGCCCTGGCGTGCAGTGCTTTTGTTTAGTAAGTGATATCCATGAGCAATAGAACACCATAACCTGCTGAACCACCAAGCAGAGACTATAGGCGTATGGAAATCTAATCTAGTCAAAAGAGTTTCCTCAAGTTATTTTTGCATGGCATGTCAAGTATACCAGACAGTTAAAATACATCCTCACCCGTTGATGCAGAGAATCTCCATTAGTTCCAATGTCAGTTGCTTGGGGTTCTCATTCTTTGCAGCCTTTTTATTGTTTACAAAAATAAAGTGTCACTCATATGAAATAGGAGCAGAAGTAGGTCATTCAGCCCCTTTAACCTGCTGTGCCATTCCATAAGATCATGGCTCATCTGTTTGTGTTGAATTCTACATTCCCCATCTATACCCAATAACCTTTGATTCCTTTATCCAAGAAGAATCTGTTTACCTCCGCCTTAAGAATATACAGTGACCCCGCTTCCACCGCTTTCTGAGGCAGTGAGTTCCAAAGTTGCACAACCCTCATCTCTGTCCCAAAAGTGCCACTCCTAACTTTAAAACAGTGTAACCTGGTTTTGGACTCACCCACAAGAGAAAACATCCTTTTAGCTCCTCTTGTCAATACCAATCAGGATCTTATCTTTCAATCAGGTCACCCCCTCACTCTTCTAATCCCATGGAAACAAGCCCAGCCTTTCCAGCTTATCATCACAAAACAACCCGCTCAATCCAGGTATCAATCTAGTAAACCTCCTCTGAATTGGTCTTCAGTGCATTTACATCCTCTCTTAAATAAGGAGACCACAACTGTGCTCAGTATTCAAGATGCTTGACAGTGCTCAGCCTAACAATTCACTTCCTTAACTGTACACTTCATTTCATAACTGAGATGGAGAATAAGAATTCTCAATAAATAATGTGGAAGAAGGGAGAAATGGGAAGGGATGACTGTCCGCATAGAAAGAGAATTACAGCTCAATATCCATGGTGTACTAAATCAGACTGTAGAATCCTAGAATTAAAGTTGTTGTTCCTAATAGAACAATCACATTTCCCAATAGTAAAACTTGCTAGAGTTCAAACTGCAGCATCAAACCAACTTCACAGTTTAATTCTGTGGCACCAGGGTGGCACAGTGGTTGGCACTGCTGCCTCACAGCACCAAGGACCCGGGTTTGATCCCGACCCCAGGCCACTGATCATGTGGAGCTTGTACATTCTGCCCGTGTCTGCGTGGGTCTTACCCCCACAACCCATCAATGTACAGGGTAGATGTGCACACTAAATTGCCCCTTAATTGGAAAAATATTTTAACCAATATTGGAACCAATAACAACTGAGCACCATCAATTGGGGATTAATGTCTAACCAGTCTGACCGCACCCTCCCCCACCACTAGAGTCAAGCAGTGGTGAGAACAAACCAGCAAGATGGTGCAACAGGATGCAGATGTCCATCCAGGGCCTCAGAACCAGGACAAATCTCAGTAAATGTTTCAGGCTTCAAAGAAGTTATGGTCAGATCACTCTGTGAATAGTACTCATAGTTCTTTTAATGTGCCAGTTTATTATATGCTATTTAAGATATATTTTATACAGTTAACTGCCTACAATTGTGGCATGCAACTGACAATCAAGCCTTTTTAGTGCCATCAGTGAAGAAGAAAAACCTGATTAAACCAGGTACCATTTTTTCACCCTTCAAATGCACCTTTCACTTTTTTAAAGTAATTTGACGGGAATGGGAAATTGGTTATGTTGACGCACATATGCTAAGATTGTGGTCTGGTGTGTTGAAACGCCCAAGTCCAACCTACTATGGACTGGCACACTTTCAACGCTTTAGCCAAGCATTCGTGTTCCGCAACAACCTTTGCTTTGAAAATAAGTGACGAGTTACAAGAGTTGCATGCCTACAAGCTCTGATGGCGGAACACGAGGCTAGATCAATGAAATAGCCTTTCATCTTGCCCTTCCACAACATACAAATGCTGACACGCAAAGTTGGAGGTCAGGACACGATAATGAGCCATGACAACGATCCGCCCAACAACACCAGAGACACAGCAGTCGGCGCGTTTTGCGGAGGTGGTCATTATCCGGTCGAAAACGAATGGGACGTATATTTGGGGGGCTACCGTGGGTGGGCTGATACAAGGAAACAAGAATCAATGAAGCTGTCATTTCCCTGGCTGCTGCAATTCTTTTCAAACCGCAGCTATCGGCCCCGCCCCCTTCGTATTGGGCTTTCCTTTTGGGAATGGCAGCGAGCTGGAGATCCAGGGGCCCAGTTGGTCACCGGAGCTGTCAGTCACAATTACATCACAGTCCGACACCAAGCTGACACTCAGGGGTTTCCAGGTCGTCGCCTTTGGTCTAAAAAAAAACCCGCTCGGAGTGGCAGGAAGAGGGTGCAGGCCCTCGGCCAAATACCTCAGTTCCCTCACGTCAAAGACGCATAAAACAGTTTAGCAAAAAGGCAAAGGCTGATGATATCCATCAAGCGAAATGTTTGTGAAAAGGGGGCTGTCATTTCACAGAATCGCCCAGAGCAGATTTGGTGCAGGGGAATTGATATTTTATCTTGCAAGTCTCACATCTGCCGCTGCCCCGTGCACAGCTTACGATTCGAAGAGATATTTTGGGGGGTTTAAAAAATCTCTCGCTTAGCTTTTGGTGCATCGCAGGAGCACAGTGACCTGTCCGAAGAAAACCCCAGCTGATATGATTTCCTGCAGAAGTTCCTCCGCAGCAGTTACCGCGTTTCATGACGTTTTTAAAACAGACTTACCGAGTGATTGACTCCCCACATCAGGACGCTGAGCAATGGGTCACTAGCTCGGAACAGCTTTACTTTCTGAGCCACAAAATGTTTCTTCTTGGTTTTCGTTTTGCTGGCGAATGTTGTACTGTTCGCTGCCATCTTTCTCCCTGTCTCGCGCGTTTCCCGTTTACTTCAATTCACTGCGTTTTCAGGACCGAATTGTGTGTTGATTTCCCGTGCAATTTTTGAAATGGAAATGTCTATAATAAAAACTAATCCTGTCTTCTTCCTCCCCTCATTGAAAACAAGTTGAAACGGTTATGATGTAGATTTGTTGGGGGGGGGGGGGGGGGGTTGTTGGCGGTGGTAGTAGTAGTACGAGCATAGGCTAGTTACTATATATTCTCCAATGCTGTAGCTGCTTCCGGACCTTGGCGAGTGAGTGTATCTGCGAGGAGGCGAGGCTGTCGCTTGCAAGCCGCACACACGCAGTGCACACTGCAACGCAGCCTGGCGACCCAGGCAGCAGGCGGGGGAGACAATAGCGTGTGATTGACAGCGCCAGGAACCAAAGAGGCGGGGACCCCCCGCTGCGCAACCTTCCAAACAGGGCGGCGCCCGAGGACACCCGACCAATGCCCGGGTTGCACGAGACGATTTGATCCCGCGTGCACCGAAAGAGAATAGAAGCCATCAAGTTGGGTTGTGGTGTGAGTGGGCGTAATATGCTGTCTCAGAAACATTTGAAAAATGCCTGAAACTTTATACCTTCCCGTTATCTGCACCAAATACAAAGCAAATAGCCGAGCAGGGCTGAGGGGTTGGCGTAGCAAAGACAATCGTGGGGAGAAACTTGTATTCTGAAATAGATGTGCTGACATTATGAAATGCATGGTGGTGGGAACGATGTGTTAATGTTCTACAGTAATTATATAAGCGATAGCTTCACTGTTCCATACCACATGACGCCGCTGCCCGGTTAGTGGTGTGAATTACCTTTCTCCTCCACTAAGAAGTAGGATAGCTCTGCTGGGATTGATCAGAGTAAAAGTACGATAGTTCTAAATTTAATACCTTTTGAATTAATGTACCGATTGGTTTGGTGAGTGAAATGAAATGAAAATCGCTTGTCATAAGTAGGCTTCAAATGAAGTTACTGTGAAAAGGTCCTTGTGTGACATTTCACCAATATTGCAACAGTACAACAAATTGCAACGTAGTAATGCCTCAAAGCACTTCTCGGCAGTGTTATGAGACAAAGCATTACGGTTCTAAAATATCGGGATGAACTGTAATATTGCCATATTAACCTCCAAAATAAAATTTACATACATGTGACAATCCTGTAAATCCTCCTTTTGTGTCATTTGTGTCCCTGCTTTCTCTGTCTCTATTGTTATATTAACATTTGTCTTGTTCTTATTTCCTGTAACTTAACCTTTTTTAACTTTTACATGCTCATTTTAGAAGTGGGAACAAATTTGGAAAAATTGACAATGAACCAATTAAAATGTGGCTGAAAAGAACAGATTTTTGACAAATGGCAAAGAATTCAAGACTGACAATGTCGTGTGCAACTAGTTAATAAATTACTCTTCTAGCAGAAAAATTAATAATTGGCTGCATTAAAAAAGCTGTGACCACAAAAGGAAGTGCCTGCAGGATGTTAAGAGTTAAAATCGTACCAAAAAAAATCCAAATTCACTTATTGGTTCTTAGCTATTTAACACCAATTCCAAAAGCAGACGTTCAGTGTGCTTCACCCAGTTACTTGATTTTTTGGGTGCTAGGCTGATTTCTTACTAATTCTTTAGCTTCCAGGACAGTCAGTCATACATAGTAGAGGTGTAGAAGCATCATGCTAAACTGCATCAAACTTGCATGTATGCATAGGTTGGATCATATGGGGCAAGGAGTTATTTTACAGGTTCAGTTCCTATTTAGACAGTGGTAGAGACTAAGATGGATTAATTGCATGACAGAAACATTGAATCACGTCTTAGACTGGAATCCTGGGGCTAGCTGACATTCATACCTGTCAGCCACAGTTGAGATAATTTTGCTGGTTGCCATGCCTGTTAGGGGGAGTTATTTTCTGTAGTTCTCCATTGTTTGATGAGATCAGTAACATGGGTGAATTAAAGAGAGAAATCAAAGACATATATATGATATTGTTTGAAATCAGATACTAATATCAGTGCAATATAGAATTTTGGGACTGTATTGACAAAAGATGTTCACTCAGTGGTAGAATATTTGCCTCTTGAGTCATCAGGTTGCAGGTTCAAGTTTCAATACAAAGACTGAGTACATAATCTAGCCTCACACTTAAGTGCTGAGAGAGTGCCCTTCTTTTGGCATTGTGGACTTTCAATAGGTTCATTAAACCATGATTCTGTCTTCCTCTCATGAGGATGTAAAGATCTAATACATTCATTCAAACAGCAGGGCAGCTCTGCCCAATTCTTATTGCTCACTAAAACAGATTATCTGGTCAGTGCATAACTCCTCTGTAGGATGTTGCTGTGTGTAAATTGGCTGCTGTGTTTTTCTAAAGTACAATAGAGATTTCATTTCAAAATTAATGAATTGTCAGTAGAGAGTTTTGAGACATCCTGAGGTCATGAAAAGAGCTCATGAAAAGAGCTACAGGAATGGAATGCTCCCAGAGATCCATTTGTTTTGTATGGAATAGGTTGTATGTTTTCTTACCTTTGGATTGTCTATTACAATAACATTCAGCAGCAAGATTTTGTAAGTATTAAAATAAAGAATGTTATTTATTCTCACACCTTCCCAGAATTAAACACAAATTAAACATTAGCTGGTCTCACTCACGCACCCACATGCCTAAAGATGGATACAGATAAAGATTGTGCACTTTTTCAGTGTATAGTCATCTTACTCTCTGAATTACAATCTCTGGTCTCCCATGTGGCAGGACTGTGATCTTATGAATGGATTTTATTACATAAAATTGAAGTGGGTGTCTTGTATAGAGAAAGGTACACAGAGATTATGAGGTTTCTTGTCATTGGATAGCTAGGAGGTTGGTTATCAGCTGAACTTTAAACTGGAACGTGTTCTGGCTACCTGATGTCCTGTGTCTGGTTCACAGACTAGCTAAAATGATGGTTCTGGTGGAACTGCCTGCACACAGCTCTTAGCTGATCTCTGAAACAAGCAAAGAAACCATGACTGACTCCATATTTCTTTTCACAAGTTCAAGGCTTTTCCAGATAACGTGTGGTGTTCATGTTGATTCCACACCCTATGTTGTGGGTTAACAATCCTGAGGGTTTGAGCCAGTCAATGTCTTTGTTTTAGAATGGCACATTCAAATCAGAAACTAACCTTTGATTGGTTTCAGGGAAGGGCATCAACTCACATCAGTCTGGGATGTTCTTTGGTTCCCTTTTGAGAAGTGAGTCATTTTAATCCACAAAAAAGTCAGGTGGCCTTGGGCAGCCATATTTTTCAGCATTTTCTAAATATAAAATTCATTTGAAGTTCAGGATATTCTATGCTGGTACTGGGTGTGACTAGTTTAATTCAGGAAATTACTTACATCCACTGAACTGGATTGATCTTGCATCAGTCTTCACGCTAAAGGACAAATAAATCATCCCAGGATATGGGATCCAAATATGGAAATAGACAGAAGGGAGGAACTCAGGAAAAGTACAATCATCAGAGAAGGGTACAAAGTAATTGTCAGAACTATGGACTGGGAACTGCCCAGGCCTTGATAGATGTGATCCTAGGGTCTTAAAATAAGTGGCTAATGAGATAGTTGATGCTTTGATTTTAATTTTCCAAAGCTCCCTAGATTCAAGGTAGCTCCATTAAACTGGAAGATAGAAAATTTTACTCCATTATTCAAAAAGTAAGGAAGACAGAAAGTGGGAAACTACAGGCTAGTTAGCTTACCATATGTCATAGAGAAAATGTTAGAAGCTATTAAACACTTTATGGAATGCATTAGACTTAAAATGGATCACAGACTTCATGAATTCTGTGACTAATTTATGCTAGTTTTGAATTGAAGGACGCTTGTTGCTGATCCAGGAGCAGAGGATATTTTTACGAGCTACGAAAAGTTAGGATGTTATACAGCCTTTTTTCATTAATGTCAGTAATTCTCGCATCTGGAAGACCCAGAATTAGGAACAAATGATTAACATAGGAATTAGGAGCAGAAGTAGGCAATTTAGCCCTTCCAGCCTGCTCCGCCATTCAATTGGATCATGGCTGATCTCTTCCTGGTCTCAAATCCACCTCTCCATCTGTTGCACATATCCCTTTAACCTGTTTTTTTCTCAAGAATATATCTATCTCTTTCTTAAAACCATATAATGACTCAGATTCCACTGCATTATGGGCTAGCGAGTTCCACAAATTCACCATCCTCTGCGAGAAGTAGTTCCTCATTTCAGTTTAAAATCTAAAACCAAGAAGAAAATGCTGGAAAATCTCAGCAGGTCTGGCAGCATCTGTAGGGAGAGAAAAAAAGCTAAAGTTTGGAGTCCAGATGACCCTTTGTCATAGCTAAAGACAGAAAATGTGAGAAATATTTATACTATGGAGTGAAAATGAAAGATGAGTCATAGCCACAGAAACCAGGAAAACAGGGTGCTAATAGCCACAGAAAGCAAGGGGAAAGAGTGCAAATGGCAGTCCCCAGAGAGAACATCAGAGGGTAAACTGTGACAGATGTAGATGTGGGGAGAGGGGAAGAGGGAAGCAAAGGGGAGAAAGTTCTAAATCTACCGCCTTTCAACCTATATCAGTGACTTCTCATTCTACATTTCCCCACACAAGGGAAACATTTAGTCTATTGTTACTTTATCAATCCCATTTAGTATTTTATACACCTCGATCAGTCCCCTCTCATCCTTCTAACCTCCAGCAAGTGTAAGTCCAAACTGTTTAATCTCTCCTCATACATTAACACTCTCATCCATGGAATCAATCTGGTCAACCTCCTCTGAACTACCTCCAATGCCACTACATCCTACCTCATATAAGGATACCAAAACTAGACCCAATGCTCCAGATGTGGTCTCACCAACACCCTACACTTTTATACTCCAACCTTTTTGCAATAAACACCAGCATTCCATTTGCCTTTTTAATTACATTAAGATCTAAAGCTCTGTCAAATACCCTCTCAAGTTCCCAAACGACATCATACCAGTAGGATTGAACCTTAACACAAGTTTATATGGAGTGTATATTAATCACCTTCAACTACCAGTCACTTTAACCACATTGGAGAAATAATGGATCAAAACTGTGTCTCAGACTACTCGTGTTAGGGAAACGGAGGAATATCTTAAATGAGTCTCCTTTATTCCATTGCAAAGTTAATTACTCCATGTCTCCTAATCAATAATAGTTGCCAAGTTTTTCCCAAGTCTGCAAAGTACCCGATGTGCTAACACAGGATCTAGAACACAAGATTTCATTAAATGTGCTAATTAAGTATTTAGGTTTTACAGAAATCAGGATTTTTTTCACCAGGGAAATCGAGGAGTCAAGACTCAAGGTCGCCTTATCCAGGATGATGTCCCTGAGTTGCAAATACTTAAAAAAAGGAGTGTCTCAGAATGTCAAATTTTTGGTATAGCTGCTGAAAGGATGACAAGGTAGCATGACTGAACATATCTCCTAGCCTACAAATGCCTCTATTTCTCCAAGTATCAAATCCATGGTCCACAAGACCTGTGGGAAGTCTGGGCTGCCCTGGATGGGAAAAAGTGCAGAAGTCAGTTTAGATATCCATTCTAGTTGGCTGATCATTCTCCACGCTCTAAGAATGTTGATAATAATAATCTTTTATTGTCACAAGTATGAAGTTACTGTGAAAAGTTCCTAGTTGCCACATTCCGGCATCTGTTCATGTATGGGAATTGAACCCACGCCACTGGCCATGTTCTGCATCACAAACCAGCTGTCTAGTCCACTGAGCTAAACCAGCCCTTGTCATCAGAAAGATTCCATCTAACTGTTTCATCAAGATCTTAGACAACAACTTCAAATCAACAATCACAAGTGAGATTGGTCTATAGAAGGCACACTCCTCCAGGTAGACCTGCCTGTCTTTAAAATCAGGAAGATTTTTCCATCCAGGAGCATTGGTGGCAACAGACCTGTCTCAAGGGAATGACAGTACATACCAATGAATGGCTCTATTAACAGATCCTTTAATTCCCTGTAAAACTCACACCCAAAACCATCTGGCCCTGGGGCCTTACCCAGCTGAAGTTCCTTAATTGCCACAGCCACCTCACTTCTGGAGATAGGAACACTAAGGGCCAAATGCTGGTCCGCTGAAACCACATAAGCTTGAGTAAAGAGAAGCACTCCTTGCCTGCCGTCACATCACCGGTTGAACCAACTTATATAATTCAACAAAAAAATCCCTAAATGTCCCAATAATATCTTCTGTTTTCATTAACCTCTTAGCCCCCAAATTCTGCACAGAAGGGGCATCCCTAGAGTCTGCCCTCTTAGACAAAAAGGCCAAGTGCTTTCACGGCTTATTCCCAAACTTATACAGTTTTTGCTTTGCAAACATTAGACCTCTCTCGGCCTGCTGTGTCAATAAAGAATCAAGAACCACCCGAGCTATGTTGACCTCCTTCAACAACTGCTTGCTAGGGGCCCTCCTGTACGTCTGCTCTACATCAGCCAGACAAACCTCCAACCACCGCTAGCTTCCCAGCATTCTCCTCCTTTTGTTGGCTGTGTAAAAAAATAGCCAGCCCCCTAGCATTGACCTTATGTGTCTCCCACAGTGTAGAAGGAGTGACATCAGAGAGGGAATTGACCAAGTAAAAAAACTCAAACTCCTTCTTAAAATATGCAATAAAAGATTTATTCCTAAACAAAGAGGCATCAAACCACTATGACCCAGAGCGGGGAGGAGAGCCCTCAAGCAGAAATTCCAGGAAGACAAGCATGGTAAAAGATTACAATGCTACCTGTAAAGCAGAAGGCACCAAGTATAGGATAGCCCGAGGCACAAAAAATTAGTAAATTCTAGTCTGATGAGGGGTTGAGAAAAAAGGAAAGTTGCTTTCTCTAGGATGTAAAGTCCTCCACACATCCAGGTATCCCATTTTCTCCCACACCAATGCTCAAGCCTTTAGGGTGGGGGTGAGGGGGGGGGGGGGGGGGGAAGCTCTAGTAACTGGGAGTTTTCCCATTAAGGGGCTCAAATGACAATTAAAGTCTCCGCCCACAAAAGACAAAGTCCAAAATAACCTTAGTGACAATCTCAGGGGAGTAATTTGGCAAGCCGTACACATTCACTGTTGAGACAGTTTCTCCTTGTACTAGCCCCTTAGCAATCACATACCTGCCTCCCTTATCCTTAACAAAATTCTCCATCTTAAAGAGGACATTCTCCTTGACCAAAACTACCCTTGCTGGTCATTGAGAAAGAAGCAAAATAGACGTGCCCCACCCATTCCCGTCTTAACTTTAAGTTCTCCTTGTCATCCAAGTGAGCCTCCTGTAACTTTGCGATGTCCACTTTTTCCTTCTGAAGAAAATGAAGGATCTTTTTCCTTTTCATAGGATGATGAATTCCTTGCACATCCCATGAACAACGTTTAAAATTAGTTACTGTCATTGCATAGACCACCAGAAAAAAAGTAGGATAAGATTTTCACGCCACATTCAGGCGTGTGCCGCAACATCCCTCCCCATCTCAAATTATACCAGAGACACCAGAATATCTTTAATTAATTTTTCTCTTGGATAAAAGACCTGTCCGCACCAATGCAAGATATAGTCAACAAGATAGAAACCCCAACATTATAAAAATACAAAAGAATCACAACCACAATCGTTCTAAAGAGACATTCCTTGGCAAAGGTGAGGACCCATGGGGCTATCCCTACGGCCATATTGTCATTACCATCAGGAAACAATCTCCTCAACAAAGAGCAAAAGAAAAAAGCCAACAAGGAAATGGGAGCTAAATGGCCCTCCCACATTTTGAACCCACCCCTGAAGACCTGCACTCTCCACACACCTTCCACAATGGCTCCACTCAGTTCTACCATGATTAACAGAGAGAATATCAAACATTCAGTATTACCATCATAAAGACACGGAGAATAAGAAAAGATGACTGATGCTTAACACGCAGCACAGCTACCACGAATAATAAATGTCCTTGGAACACCTAAGGTCAAGGAAAAGACATTCATTATGGCTCTTAAATGTTAACACCTCCCACTGAGCAGGAGATCTGACAATGAATCAGAAAAACAACAAGACAGGGAGAAAGTCCAGATGTCAAATTTTTCAAGCTGCAGATTATCAGTCCAACTCTTTTCCCTCTAGTGATTTAACGAAGGCCAAGGCATTTGTCAGATAATCAGAAGAATTAACAGAGTGAAATTTTTTCACGTTGAATAAATATTTTTGTTATTAAAACTAATTATTAGAAATAAAAGTTACAGTCTTTTGAACCAGGGTTCTATTCTGAGGTCTTCTTGTTACAACATCAACTCGGATCGTAACACATTACACTCCTGACTTGTGCCTTGTAGATGGTAAACAGGGTTGCAGAATCAGGAGATGAGTTATTTGCCGCAGGATTCCTAGCCTCTGACCTACTTTTTGTAGCTACTGTATTTGTATAGCTAGCCCAGTTCAGATTCTGGTCAATGACTACTCTCAGGATGTTGATGGTGGGAAATTCAGTAATAGTAATGTCATTAAGTGTCAAGGGGTGATGGTTAGATTTTCTCTTGTTGTCAATGGTCATTCCTTGGCACTTGTGTGGCACAAATGTTATTTGTCACTTGTCAGCCCAAATATTGTCCAGGTCTTTCTGCATTTGGGCATGGACCAAAGTACCACAATACTGGTGCTGAGTATACTTTTGGGCTCTGTGTCACCAACATTGCATAGGGGCATTGGAGAAGGTACAAAGATGATTTACAAGGATGCTACCAAAACTGAGAAGAATACAGCTGTTAGAAAAGACTGAAGGGACTGTGTATCTTTTCTCCAGCAAAGAGAAGATGCTCTAATAATGGAAAGGATTTGATAGGATCGACATTTACAAGGCATTTCCAGTTGCAGGGAGGGGGGCACAGATATGAAATATCACAAGATATCTGAGATGAGTAACTCAGAGAATGTAGGACTTGCTACCAGAGGGAGGAGTTGAGGCGAAGGGCAGAGATCCATTTAATGGGTGAAGCGAGAGGTAAGTGATTGAGAGATCAGCTGAAAAGGTTAAATGAAATAAATTAGGAGGTTGGGGTGGGCTCAAACAGAGGCAGAGAGTTCCATTGGGCCCACGGTTCTGCAATTCATTCTAGGATTGAAATTTCTACATTGATGTTGGGGTGGAGCAGGCACCTTGCAAGCACATTGTGTTTGAGGTTTTTGGGAGAGAATGAAAAAGGTTGTGGAGGAATAACATAAGAATGAGAAATTGTTATTGGGGGATAGGAAACCCATGTGGATCACTTGGGTGAATGGTGCAGGACTGCACACCAGTGAGTGCATTGTGGATAAGTTGGAAATATGGAGGATGGGATGCCAAAAAGAAGAACAAATTGAGTTTGGTAGCTTTAAATGTACAATAAAGGTTCAGCAGGAGCGGGGCTGAGACAAGATGGAGACAGGCAGTGATAGAAGAGCAAAATGCTCCAGATCCTGAGGCTGGCAATGTTGGCTGGGTCAGAAACAGGCAGCCCTGGTGATAGACTGGACGTTGGGTGTAGTGCTAATTTGGTCATTTAAATGTTGAAATGACATGTTACCCAGCCATCAAAATTATATTTCCCTCCATTTTGCGTTTCACTCTCCTTCTGTTTTCTTAGTCTGTGACTGTGTGCTGTGAAAACAGGAATAAAAGGTGCAATTTTAGTTGGAGCAAATCTCCAGGGTCTCCTGTTTATCATATTAAATGTGACCCAGTCTCTGACAGCAGCCTTCAGCCATGCTAGTGCCTGGCAGCAAGGTAAATTACAAAAACGCCTCCATCTCATTATGTTCACATAGCACCAATTCAGTGCTCAAAGAGAAAGAGTAGCCATGATGTGGAGATGCCGTTGTTGGACTGAGGTGGGCACAGTAAGCAGTCTTACAACGCCAGATTAAAATCCATCAGGTTTCTTTGGAATCACTAGCTTTCGGAGTGCAGTTGACTCACCGGATGAAGGAGCAGTGCTCCGAAAGCTAGTGATTCCAAACAAACCTGTTGGACTTTAACTGGTGTTGTGAGACTTCTTACTGTGCACAGAGAGACATGTCCCCAGCTCTGGGCGCACAATCAATGTGGGAGCATCTCTGAAAAATCGATTCAATACTCCAAGAAAAGCTTTTGAAATGGTAAGTTGAAGCCAGTTTTTGGGAGTAGGTTTAAAGGGTGTTGATACACCATCAATAAACACACGACGAGTGATGAACATAACTTGAGGCTTTAATACACTAAACAGCAAGCCTCCTGCCTCTGGACCCGAACTGGGTCGGAGGCGGAGATTTGCCACCTTTATACATGAGCCCGAGGGGAGGGGCCACAGGTGGAGCCAGCCTGGACAAGCCCAGGCATGTACAACACAACACAATGCAATACAATGCAATACTGTGGTTTACCACATTCACCCCCTATTTAAAAAAAGAGTCCAGCGGTGGTGAAGTGGTCTTAAAGGTCAAGTCTGTCGGGGGCCTTGACCTTCCGCCGTGATCGTCTCAGCCCCGGCTGTGGTGTGGGCATTGGTGTCAAGACATGACCGTCCGGGAGCGTGTTGTCTTCTTCTTCTTCACCCAGATGTTGAGTCGGTGAAGGGGGTGGGGTGGGGGGGGGGGGGAGGGGGGAGGTGTATTAGCGGAGGTGGTGGTGATTGCTGCCAGTGGGCCAGCGGGTGTCAGTTCATGAGGTAGGTGGGCAGGGAGAGAGAGAGAGAAATACAGCACAGAAAAGGCCCTTCGGCCCACGATGTTGTGCCGAACTTTTATCCTAGGTTAATCATAGAATTGTGGACACTAAGGGCAATTTATCATGACCAATCCACCCAACCTGAACATCTTTGGACTGTGGGAGGAAACCCACGCACACACAGGGAGGATGTGCAGACTCCATACAGACAGTGACCCAAGTCGAAATCGAACTTGGGACCCTGGAGCTGTGAAGCAATTGTGCTATCCACAATGCTACCGTGCAGCCCTTAAGAGGTGGGGTGGGGTGGGGGAAGACGGAGTAGGGTGGGGGGTGGTGGTGATGGTCGCTGGGGAACCTGCAGGTGCCAAATCCCGAAGGGATACTGTGTCCTGTCGCCCGTCTTGGTGTGCCACGTAGGCATATTGTGGATTTGCATGGAGGAGCAGGACCTTCTCGATGAGGGGGTCGGTTTTATGGCTCCTCGCATGCTGCCGGAGAAGGACGGGCCCTGGGACTGCCAGCCAGGACGGGAGCGAGACCCCGGTGGTGGATTTCCTGGGGAAGGCAAACATATGTTCATTAGGAGTCTCATTGGTGGCTGTACACAGGAGCGACCAGATGGAGTGGAGCGCGTCAGAGAGGACCTCCTGCCAGCGGGAGACTGGGAGACTTCTAGACCATAGGGCCAGGAGGACGGCCTTCCAGACCGTCGCGTTCTCTCTCTCCACCTGTCCGTTTCCCTGGGGTTATAGATGGTCGTCCTGCTGGAGGCGATGCCCTTGCTGAGCTGGAACTGACGCAACTCGTCGCTCATGAAGGAGGATCCCCGATCACTGTTGATGTAGGCAGGGAACCCGAACAGGGTGGAAAAACTGCATGGCCTTGATGACGGAGGCAGAGGTCATGTCAGGGCACGGGATGGCGAAGTGGAATCTTGAGTACTTGTCAACGATGTTGAGGAAGTACACGTCACTGTCAGTGGAGGGGAGGGGCCCTCTGAAGTCGATGCTGAGGTGCTCAAAGGGGCGAGAGGCCTTTACCAGGTGTGCTCTGTCTGGCCGATAGAAGTGCAGCTCGCACTCCGCGCTGACCTGGCAGTTCCTGGTCATGGTCCTGACCTCCTCGATGGAGTAAGGCAGGTTGCAGGCCTTGAGGAAGTGAAAAAACGGGTGACAGAAGTCATTGTGGAGGGCCCGGAGTCGGTCCACCTGTGCGCTGGCACATGTAACGCGGGATAGGGCATCTGGGGGCTCATTGAGCTTCCCGGGTCGATACAAGATATCATAGCTGTAGGTGGAGAGCTTGATCCTCCACCTCAGAATCTTGTCATTCTTGATCTTGCCCCACTGTGTATTCCGGTCCAGAGGCAGGAGGCTTGTTGTTTAGTGTATTAAATTGATATGCCAACTGTAGTACCCTCAATAACGACACAGTGGAGTAGAACGGTAAAAGAAGGCTTTAATGAGCAGAGAACTAGCCTGTTGCCACCTACAGGGCGGCCCCTTATATACGACTCCCTGGTGGGAGGAGGCGGAGGCGGAGTTCCCCAGGGTTCCAAGTCCGGTCTTAAAGGGGCATCACCTACTTGATGATAAGGGTACAGTGACTGTTCATCACACCATCAATAAACACATGACGAGTGATGAACGGCTTTAATACACTAAACAGCAGGGCAGCACGGTGGCCTAGTGGTTAGCACAACCTCCTCACGGCGCTGAGGTCCCAGGTTTGATCCCGGCTCTGGGTCACTGTCCATGTGGAGTTTGCACATTCTCCCCGTGTCTGAGTGGGTTTCGCCCCCACAACCCAAAAATGTGCAGAGTAGGTGGAGTGGCCACGCTAAATTGCCCCTTAATTAGAAAAAATAATTGGCTAATCTAAATTTATTTAAAAAAATACACTAAACAGCAAGCCTCCTGCCTCTGGACCAGAACTGGGTCGGAGGCGGAGACTTGCCACCTTTATACCTGAGCCCGAGGGGAGGAGCCACAGGCGGAGCCCAGGCATGTACAACACAACACAATACAATGCAACACCGTGGTTTACCATGGATTTACACTTAGCCCAGTGTTCTTCAAAGTTGGGGGCGTGACCCGCGGGTGGGTTGCGGGCGGGTGTCGGGAGGGTCACGGAGCCGTTTTCTGCAGTGCTCCCGATTGCGCAAATGCCTGCGCAGCAGCCAGCTGTTCATAACGCCGGCTGCAAATGGCCACGAACATGTTAAAAAAAAATTGTCTGCATTGCGCATGCGTGCATGATGATCAGGCCGATAATCGGGCACGCATGCGCAGTGCGGCTGCTATTTTTTTTTAAACGGTTTCAGCTTTTTGTTTTACAAGTTCTGTAGTAGTTTTTATTCATTTATTTTATTCACTTAATTTTTTTTCATTTATTTTATTCATTTTATTTTTTTTACAAGTTCGGGGTTTTTAAATTCATTTTTAACATTTATTTTATTCATTTTATTTTTTATTTTTTTACAAGTTCGGGGGGGGGGGGTTTAAACATTTTTGTCATTTATTTTACTCATTTTATTTTTTTATTTTTTTACAAATTCGGTGGGGGTTTATTTGATTAAAATTTACAGGAAAAAAATTCAGAACTTTGGACTGTGGTGAACCTATTGTACTAACCATTGGCCAATGTATTACACTGTATCACGCTGTTGCCCATGTGGGCTCCACCTATGGACCATTGTACGATATTATACAGAATGTATCATGTTGGTGCCCTTGTGGGCTCTGCCCCTGGCTCTGCCCCCTTGAGGGGAGGTATAAAGAGCAGTAGCCCTGTAGGCGGCCCTCATAGCAGAGCAGTCACAGGCAGGTGCTGTTCTAGTCGATTAAAGCCACAGTTTACATCTACTCTCTGTTTCGCGTGAATTGATGGTTGCATCAATTTAATCGACTACACCACAATGGAATTGGCCCTCAAACCAGACCGACTGGAACTCGACCCACAAGCTGTGGACGCCAAAGGGATTTTTTCGCACTGGCTCTGCTGTTTTATAGCCTAGCTCATCGCCTCCTCTTCGCTTTCGGTTTCCGACGATCAGAAGCTGAGCCTCCTCCACGCCCGGGTGAGCAATCGAATCTCTGTCCAACTCGAGGAAGCCTCCACTTACCCAGACGCCCTCGTGATACTGAAGCACCTATACGTAAGGCCCGTGAACAAGGTGTACGCTCAATACTCACTTCCTCAATACTCGCCGCCAACGCCCCGGGGAATCGCTGGAGGAGTACCTACGTGACCTCAAAGTCCTCGCACGAAGTTGCAACTACCAGGCCATTACGGCCACTCAACATATGGACCTCGCCATCCGGGATGTTACGTGGCAGGAGTCAAGTCAAACTACGTGAGACAGCCATGTTCCTCGCCACCTGACATGTGCGACCGACGGGGGCTGCCATCTCGGCCACCATCTGCAGTGACGCCCGACACATGCAACCGATGGGGGCAGCCATCTTGGGACCACCCCAGCACCATCGACCACACCGGTTACCCGCAACTCAGCGTGGTCACCCTTGACCAGTCGCATCCAAATACCTCCGGAGCTCCATGATGACCGTCCGGGTCAATGGACACGAAACGCCTTGCCTGTTCGACTCCGGGTGCACGGAGAGCTTCATTCATCCAGATATGGTAAGGTGCTGCTCGCTCCCAATCTTCCCTGCACATCAAACCATCTCCCCCACTTCTGGGTCGCACAGATCCGGGGGTGCACTACCGTAACCATTGCAATGCAGGGCGCCGAGCACGCCGATTTTAAGTTATTTGTACTCCCCGACCTCTGTGCTCCTCTCCTGTTGGGACTGGACTCCCAGTGCAACCTCAGGAGCCTGACTCTGAAGTTCGGCGGGCCCCTACTCCCACTCACCGTATGTAGTTTCACGACCCTGAAGGTCGACCAACCCCCCCCCTCCCCCCCCCCCCACCCTTCACAAATCTCACGGCCTATTGTACCACCAGAAGCAGGCGGTACAGCATACAGGACAGGACTTTCATCCGGTCCGAGGTCCGGTGACTCTTACAGGGGGGCTCATCGAGGCCAGCAATAGCCCCTGGAGAGCTCAGGCGGTGGTCGTCAGGACCGGGGAAAAGACCTGGATGGCTGTAGACTACAGCCAAAACATAAACCGGTACACGCACCTCGATGCGTACCAACTTCCCTGGATCGCAGACATGGTGAGCCAGATCGCGCACTACCAGGTATTCACCATGGTGGATCTGAAGTCTGCATATCACCAGCTCCCAATCGCCCGGAGGACCGCCACTACATGGCCTTTGAGGCAGAAGGCTGCCTCTTCCACTTGCTCCAGGTCCCCTTCAGTGTCACAAATGGGGTCTCGGTCTTCCAAAGCACGATGGACCGAATGGTGCACCAGTACGGGCTGCGGGCCACATTTCCATACTTGGACAACATCACCATCTGTGGCCACAACCAGCAAGACCACAACGCCAACCTCCAGAGATTTCTTCAAACTGCCCAAGCCCTTAAACTCACTTATAACAAGGAAAATGTGTTTTCCGCACAACCAGACTAGCCATCCTCGGCTACGTCATGGAAAACGGTGTTCTAGAACCCGATCCCGACCGTATGCACCCCCTCCTGCAACTCCCCCTTCCCCACTACCCAAAGGCCCTGAAAAGGTGCCTCGGGTTTTTTTCTTATTACACCCAGTGGGTCCCCAACTATGCGGACAAAGCCCGCCCACTAATCAAGGCCACTATCTTCCCACTGGTAACTGAGGCCCGCCAGGCCTCAGCCACATCAAGGCAGATATTGCCAAAGCCGAGTCTGTCCCGTTCCAGGTGGAGAGCGACGCGTCAGAAGTCGCTCTCACCGCCACCGTTAACCAGGCGGGCAGGCCAGTAGCATTTTTTTCACGTACCCTCAACTTCTCCGAAATTCGACACTCCTCGGTCAAAAAACCCAAGCCATCGTGGAAGCTGTGCAGCACTGGAGGCACTAACTCGCTGGGAGGAGGTTTACCCTCGACACCGACCAACGATCGGTAGCCTTCATGTTTGATAATACGCAGCGGGGCAAGATCAAGAATGATAAGATCTTGAGGTGGAGGATCGAACTCTCCACCTATAATTACAATATAATACAGTGTCCTGGGAAGCTCAACGAGCCCCCAGATGCCCTGTCCCGCGGCACATGCGCCAGCGCGCAATACAACCGACTCCAGGCTATCCACGATGACCTCTGCCACCCGGGGGTCACCCGGCTCCTCCACTACATCAAGGCCCGCAATCTGCCCTACTCCATCGAGGAGGTCAGAGCCATGGCCAGGGACTGCCAAATCTGCGCGGAGTGTAAGCCGCACTTCTATCCTCCGGATAAGGCCCACCTGGTAAAGGCATCCCAGCCCTTTGAGCGCCTCAGTATTGACTTCAAAGGGCCCCTCCCCTCTATCAACCGCAACACGTACTTCCTCAACGTCGTTGACGAGTTCTCCCGCTCCCCCTTTGCAATCCCATGGCCCGACATGACCACGGCCACCATCATTAAAGCCCTGCATAGTGTCTTCACCCTGTTCAGCTTCCCCACGTACGTCCACAGTGACTGGGGCTCGTCGTTCATGAACGACGAACTGCGTCAGCAGCGCCGGCCCTAGGGTTGCTGGCGCCCCGGGCAAGCTGAACTTCTGCGCCCTGGGGGGGGGGGGCTGAGGCGGGGGCCGAGGCGGGGAGGCGGGGGGGGGGGGGCGAGGCGAGGGGGCGGGGCCAAGGCAGGGGCGGGGCCGAGGCGGGGGCGGGGCTGAGGCGGGGGGCGGGGCCGAGGCGGGGGGCGGGGCCGAGACGGGGGGCGGGGCCGAGGCGGGGGGGGGCGAGGCGGGGGGGCGAGGCGGGGGGGCGGGGCCGAGGCGCGGTGGGGGGGCGAGGAGCGGGGGGATGGGCCGAGGCGCGGGGGGAGGCCGAGGCGCGGGGGGGGCCGAGGGTCCGCGGGGGGTGGTGGGGGCGCGGGGCCGAGGCGGGGGGGAGGGGGGCCGGGGCCGAGGCGGGGGGGAGGGGGGCTGGGGCCGAGGCGGGGGGCGGGGGCGGGGCGGACGGAGGGGAGGACAGAGGGGGGGGTTGGCCGGAGGGGGGGGCGGAGGGGGGGCGGAGGAGGCCGCCCTGGGGGAGGGCGGCCACCGCGCATTCGCTGGTTGGCACCGGCCAAACTGCGCATGCGCGGGACCCGAGTCTGGCGTCCCCTAGCACATGGCGCCCCGGGCGACTGCCCGAGTTGCTGGTACCTTGGGCCGGCCCTGTGCGTCAGTACCTGCTCGGTAAGGGCATCGCCTCGAGCAGGACTACCAGTTATAACCCCCGGGGAAACAAGCAGGTGGAGATGGAGAACGCGACGGTCTGGAAGGCCGTCCTCCTGGCCCTACAGTCTAGGAATCCTCCAGTCTCCCACTGGCAGGAGGTCCTCCCCGTGCGCTCCACTCCATTAGGTCCCTCCTTTGCATAGCCACAAACGAAACCCCTCATGACTGCCTGTTTGTTTACCCCAGGAAATCCACCTCCGGGGTCTCGCTTCCGTCTTGGCTGAAGACACCGGGGCCCGTCCTACTCCGCAAACACGTAAGGAGCCATAAGTCCGACCGCCTGGTCGAGAGGGTCCAGCTCCTACACACCAACCCCCAGTACGCATACGTAGAACACCCCGACGGCCGACAGGATACGCTTTTCCTTCGGGACGTGGCACCCGCAGGTTCTCCTACCATCACCCCAACCTACCCCCCCCCCTCAACCTACACCAAACATCGCCCCCGCCCTACATGGCCTCTAAACCCCCTCTTATACTCCCTCCCCCTTCACGGACCCACAGGAACGAAGCTCCAGAAGACACGCTCCCGGAGCCCACGGCTGTGCCCGCACCGGCGAGTTCACCACCCAAGCTCGCACCGATGAGTTTGACACCCGGGCCAGCTGCGATACCAGAGCCTCTGGTGATCGCAGCACATGATCAGGGCGGCGGACAGACTGAACCTGTGAACCCTTCACCCCCGCTGGACTTCATTTTTTTAAACAGGGGGTGAATGTATTGTACTAACCATTCACCACTGTATTACACTGTATCACGCTGTTGCCCATGTGGGCTCCACCTATGGACCATTGTCCGATATTACACAGAATGTATCATGTTGGTGCCCTTGTGGGCTCTGCCCCTGGCTCTGCCCCCTTGAGGGGAGGTATAAAGAGCAGCTGACCTGTAGGCAGCTCTCACTAGCAGAGCAGTCACAGGCAGGCACTGTTCTAGTCAATTAAAGCCACAGTGTACAGCTACAGCTACAGGGGCAGCACGGTAGTTAGCATAAATGCTTCACAGCTCCAGGGTCCCAGGTTCGATTCCTGGCTGGGTCGCTGTCTGTGTGGAGTCTGCACGTCCTCCCCGTGTGTGTGTGGGTTTCCTCCGGGTGCTCCGGTTTCCTCCCACAGTCCAAAGATGTGCGGGTTAGGTGGATTGGCCATGCTAAATTGCCCATAGTATCCTAATAGTAAGGTTGAGGGGGGGAGTTGTTGGGTTACGGGTGTGGGGTGGATACGTGGGTTTGAGTGGGGTGGTCATTGCTCGGCACAACATCGAGGGCCGAAGGGCCTGTTCTGTGCTGTACTGTTCTATGTTCTATGTACTCTCTGTTTCGTGTGAATTAATGGTCGCATCATGGACAGATGGAGACTCCCTACTTTCCGACACCGGAAGGCTTCACTTTCACCCAACAGGTTCCATTGGAGGAGTGTGTATGAGGGCCAAAGGGACCCAAAACATTTCCCCCCATTTTTGTCAGCAGCACACAAGGTAAGAGAAAGTGGTGGGTCACGCAGATCGGCTGAGTTGGGTCCTGACGGTTGGTCTGTTGGTAAAAATTTGTCCCCAGAAAAAATGTTTGAAGAACACTGCCATAGCCACCCCGTGATGCCGCAGTGTGTTTCATTGTAAGACTGCCTCTGATGAGGACTACCATTTCGGGTCATCTGGGGCTGGATTGTCCGTTGCAAGATTTACCGTTGCTAGTGAGAAGGTAAATTCTACTCCCACCACTTGTCAACGAGACCAGAGAATCCCGCTGCCAGCGAGTAAATGGCCAGAGAATTCCCTGGTTTAGCTTGGGCAACCTATATAAATGTTGCTGGAATGTGGATATTAATGTAAGTTCGACTGCCCCTGATCTGAACGAATGGCTAGAACAGACCTGAGACTGAGGGATAAGTTGATAGGGCGACAGGAGGCTCATGTGGAACGTAAACACAACGAGGAATGGCCTGTTTGTGTAATTTGCAGTTTTGCTACGAAATTTTTGCGGCAGATTCTAATGTGTTGCCCTAAGTCTAAAGTGGTACCGCTCCACACGTTTAAATGCAGAAAATCACCAGTCTCCCTGCCCCCCTATTCATCCGCCTGCTCAAATTTCTTGCACGGGTACAGGATAAAATAGCAGATTTTCCATCGCTTGCCAAACACGCTCTTTTTGCTTTCACTTCGCTGGCAAGCTGCAGTTCACGTGACCCGCTGCGCGCGGTGTTTGCCCGTCGCCTGGCAACCGCTCCGGGCCGGAGGTGGGGAAGCCTGTGGAAGGCAGGTGAAGGTCTGCAGGCAGACGTCCCGAGGCCCCGTCCGTTATTCGCGGCCGGCTCTGGTGCTCGGTGCTGAGCTTTTCCACGGGCTGGAGTTTTCAACGCACCACAATAAGCTCCTAGCAAAGCTTCGCCGTGAGTAAAGTTTATTATTTCTGTATATTTAGTGACTGTCCCTCTTACCAACGTATACGACTAAGTCGCTGAAAACCGTCGCCAAGCTTTTCGGGGGGAAATTATCCACCCCTAATTTGTGGGTTTGAGAAAGTCAGCAACCCCATTGGACAGCATTTTGTTCGGAGTCCGACATCTCCGGGTAAATTAATTTCATAAGATTTGGGTGGATTGTTGTTGACTACCGACATACAGCAGATCTTCTCTGTAATCATTTAATATAGTCGCTAAACTAAAAGCATGAATATATGAAAATCTCAACTAAATGGTTCTGATTTGAAGTGGCAGTGATCCACCCTGGAAACGTTAGCTTTCCTTTTCTCTTCTCCACAGATGCTGGCAGATCTGCTGAGGTTGTCCAGTATTTCCAGGTTGTGCTTCTGATTTGAATCTGGGTCAGTAGGTGTCGACCCAACACCAACAGGCTGAGCACCAATAACAACCATATAAACACAATAATGGTTGGATTTTACATTGGTGCTTGCTGCCAACTTCGAAGGGAAGCCTACCCACGAAGATTTTTCACAGTGCTCAGCAAAGGTTTATATCAACAAAAAGGAAGGATGGTAGAAAGAGGGAAAATCAACCGTGGATATCTAAGGAAATAGGGAGAGTATCAAATTGAAGGAAAAAGCATACAAAGTGGCAAAGGTTAGTGGGAGACTAGAGGACTGGGAAATCTTTCGGGGGCAACAGAAAGCTACTAAAGAGCTATAAAGAAGAGTAAAATAGATTATGAGAGTAAATTTGCTCAGAAAATAGAAACATCTAGAAAACGTTTCGACAAATATATAAAACAAGAAAGAATGGCGAAGGTAAATATTGGTCCTTTAGAGGATGAGAAGGGAGATTTAATAATGGGAGATGAGGAAATGGCTGAGGAACTGAACAGGTTTTTTGGGTCGGTCTTCACAGTGGAAGACACAAATAACATGCCAGTGATGATAGAAATGAGGCTATGACAGGTGAGGACATGAGATGATTGTTATCACCTAAGGAGGCAGTGATGGGCAAGCTAATGGGGCTAAAGGTAGACAAATCTCCTAGCCCTGATGGAGTGCATCCCAGAGTGCTAAAAGAGATGGTGAGGGAAATTGCAAATGCACTAGTGATAATTTACCAAAATTCACTAGACTCTGGGGTGGTCCCAGCGGATTGGAAATTAGCAAACATGACACCACTGTTTAAAAAAGGAGGTAGGCAAAAAGCGGGCAATTATAGGCGAGTGAGCTTAACTTTGGTAGTAGGGAAGATGCTGGAATCTATCATCAAGGAAGAAATAGCGAGACATCTGGATGGAAATTGTCCCATTGGGCAGAGGCAGCATGGGTTCATAAAGGGCCTAACTAATTTCGTGGAATTTTTTGAGGACATTACCAGAGCGGAAGATAACAGGGAGCCAATGGATGTGGTATATCTGGATTTCCAGAAAGCCTTTGATAAGGTGCCACGCAAAAGGTTGCTGCATAAGATAAAGATGCATGGCAGTAAGGGTAAAGTAGTAGCAATGTAGAGGATTGGTTAATTAATAGAAAGCAAAGAGTGGGGATTAATGGGTGATTCTCTGGTTGACAATCAGTAGCTAGTGGTGTCCCTCAGGGATCAGTGTTGGGCCCACAATTGTTCACAATTTACATAGATGGTTTGGAGTTGGGGACCAAGGGCAATGTGTCCAATTTTGCAGACGACACTAAGATAAGTGGTAAAGCAAAAAGTGCAGAGGATACCGGAAGTCTGCAGAGAGATTTGGATAGGTTAAGTGAATGGGCTAGGGTCTGGCAGATGGAATACAATGTTGACAAATGTGAGGTTATCCATTTTGGTAGGAATAACAGCAAAAGGGATTATTATTTAAATGATAAAATATTAAAACATGCTGTAGTGCAGAGAGACCTGGGTGTGCTAGTGCATGAGTCGCAAAATGTTGGTTTACAGGTGCAACAGGTGATTAAGAAGGCAAATTAAATGTTGTCCTTCATTGCTAGAGGGATGGAGTTTAAGACTAGGGACGTCCTGCTGCAATTGTATAAGGTGTTAGTGAGGCCACACCTGGAGTATTGTGTTCAGTTTTGGCCTCCTTACCTGAGAAAGGACGTACTGGCGCTGGAGGGTGTGCAGAGGAGATTCACTAGGTTAATCCCAGATGTGAAGGGGTTGGATTATGAGGAGAGGTTGAGTAGACTGGGACTGTACTCGTTGGAATTTAGAAGGTTGAGGTGGGATCTTATAGAAACATATAAAATTATGAAGGGAATAGATAGGATAGATGAGGGCAGGTTGTTTCCACTGACGGGTGGAAGCAGAACTAGGGGGCATAGCCTGAAAGTAAGGGGAAGTAGATTTCGGACTGAGTTTAGGAGGAACCTCTTCACCCAAAGGGTTGTGAATCTATGGAATTCCTTGCCCAGTGAAGCAGTTGAGGCTCCTTCATTAAATGTTTTTAAGATAAAGATAGATAGTTTTTTGAAGAATAAAGAGATTAAGGGTTATGGTGTTTGGGCCAGAAAGTGGAGCTGAGTCCACAAAAGATCAGCCATGATCTTATTGAATGGCGGAGCAGGCTCGAGGGGCCAGATGGCTTACTCCTGCTCCTAGTTCTTATGTAAGATTGGGGGGGGGGGGGGGGCACGGTAGCACAGTTGCTTCAGAGCTCTCGGGTCCCAAATTCTAAATCCGGCTTGTGTCACTGTCTGTGCAGTGTTTACGGGGATGGGGTGAGGTGCGGCCTTAGGTAGGGTGCTCTTTCCATGGGTCGGTGCAGACTTGATGGGCTGAATGGCCTCCTGCACTGTTAATTCTATGATCTAGTGGTCCCGGTGACCTGATTTTCCTTTTCCCAGCGGCAATTTAAATCTAGTGCTGCGTGAGGGGGGAGGGATCTTCAGGCATCAGCAGCAGTGCTGTCAGCAAACAAGGTAGGTAGCCAACCAAGCACGCTGAAGTAATCACACAGACAGCAAGCCAGGAAGATAAAACCACTAATTTCCCCCTACTTTCAATTAATATTCTCAAGTAGTGAAATAAAGTATTATAATTTGATTTAGAAATTAAAATATAAACAAATTGACTTTTTATCATAATATGGAAATTTGACATTGCGTATAAAATTAGCCTTCAAGTCTTTTGAAGCTGTTTAGCAGTAATTATTGTGAACCTAGTATAACATTAAAACCCCAGTTATGCCTCATCCACCAAAATGGAACTTTTTCAAAGGGTTTTTCAGCAAAACCAACAATAGGGCAGCACGGTAGCACAGTGGTTAGCACCGTTGCTTAACAGTACCAGGGTCCCAGGTTCGATTCCCAGCTTGGATCACTGTCTGTGCGAAATCTGCATGCTCTCCCCGTGTCTGCGTGGGTTTCCTCTGGGTGCACCGGTTTCCTCCCACAGTCCAAAGATGTGCAGGTTTGGTGGATTGGCCATGATTGCCCTTCGTGTCAAACAAAGGGTAGCTGGGGTTATTGGGTTACAGGGATAGGGTGGAGGTTGGGGCTTGGATAGGGTGGTCTTTCCAAGGGCTGGTGCAGACTCGATGGGCCAAATGGTCTCCTGCACTGTAAATTCTATGATTTGTATGAATGTTAATGTTTTTGTCGTTTCACATGTTGCGCATTGGGGAGATCTCAACAATCCACTCCCTGGTGGAGTATACAATCACTGTCAGCAACTTAACAATCTCTGCATTGTTCTGTGTGTGGAATCATAGAAATACAGAAGGAGGCCATTGTGTACGTTCTGGCTCTCTGGAAGAGCTATTCAGATTGTCCTAAATCCTTGCCTTTTCCCTGTGGCTCTGCAAATGTTTGCACCCTCAAATATTTATGCAATTCTCTTTGAAAGCCCCATTTGTATCTGACTCCACCACACTCTCAGGCAGTGCATTCCAGATTTTAACCACCCTCTAGATAAAAAATCTTTTCCTTGTGTGCACTTCAGAAGTTTCTCTCAGTGTTGCTGAAATTATAACACTGAGCACTGACAGTGACAATTTTAGTGCATGAAGCAGGAATAACAACACGGGCGGGATTTACCAACCCTGTCACATGTTTTGTGGCAGCGGAGGTGGCCCGCCAGTGGGATCTATTGATCCTAGGCTTCATTGAAGCCTACTCGTGACAATAAGCGATTTTCATTCATTTCATTTCATTCATCTACCAGTCCCGCCATTGCCAACAGGATTTCCCATTGACAGCAACCCTCGTCGCCAGGAAACCCGTGCGCCAACGTGGGACTGGAATTGTCCGCCGGCGTGAACAGCCGGTAAATCCTGCCCAAAATGTTGCTCTTCGACAACATGATCTTAATTTTTCAGGACAGCTTAATGTTAGAATTAAACAGCAGTTTTGACAATACCCATATAAATCATTTTTTAAATGCCTTTTTAAAAAGAATCTTTGGGTGAGATTTTCCAGCCCTTCCTGTTGACAGGATCTCTTGGCCCCAATGCAGTCAATGCCAATTTGAATGGCTCCCTCATCCTGCTGCCAGGAAAACTACAGTGGGTTTGACTACAAGGAGAATTCTGGCCCGTTTCTTTTGGTTAGATTTTCTGCTCACCAAGATGTCAGATCATGCATAACTGGATGCAGCTGTTGATACAGAGAAAATACCTACTGTTCCAGTGGTGGGCAACCTAGTCTAGTGAATAGGCCGCAAGTGTGACCCTGCTTCATTTCAATGAGCAGTATAGATTGAAATTGGGCATGATCGTTAACTATTGCTGTTGAATAAGATTGAATACATTTAATACATGCTGAATATTTCATAAGTTATAGAAAATGCTTGCTCACATATATTATTAGAACTGTTAGCAACTTAAAGTGGTAAAAAAACAAAAATAAATATTTACGCTTGATTGGATGCAGAGAGAGCCCATGGCTCTCGGAGCCAATGTTGTGTGCAATCAGCACACACCTCACTTCACATGCCCTTGCATACGTGCATATCACTTCAGCCATAACGGTAGAAAAAAAGGTGACATGGATGGAAATCAGTGGAATGTGTCAACTTTATGTGTGGGCAATAGTCAACAAAATATCTCTTAGGCCGAACTCAACCCTGATGAGCTACATGTGCCCCCCGCAAGCTGTAGGTTACCCATCACCAGTGTGTTCTGTTTTAATGTACCTTAGTCTTAATTCAGTGGAGCATTTGCCTACTACATTTTTAAAATTCTTTCCATATTTTCCAGTAGTCATTCTTTTGACTTTTGAGATTGTCAGATTCCTATTGATATTTGTTGTGATGGAGCAGAGCTAGACTGTTTAAAACCTCACTAGTTTTTGAAAGACGTAGTACCCTGTAAGCATATGTACAATAGGTGAAGTTTCAATTCTTTGCATTGGGTTGCACTAAAGTTTGACCCCTGAGGTAACTTACTGTTACTTCAGAGACACAAGAGGAACTATGTATTTTTCCTGTTTTATTTTAAAAGTAAGGGACAACACAGTGGTTAGCACTACTGCCTCACAGCTCCAGGAACCCAGGTTCAATTCCTTGTGTGACTGTGGAGTTTGCATTTTCTTCCCGTGTCTGCGTGGGTTTCCTCCGGGTGCTCCGGTTTCCTCTCACAGTCCTAAGATGTGTAGGTTAGGTGGATTGGCTATGCTAAATTTCCCTCAGTGTCCAAAAAGATTAGGTGGGGAATCTGGATTTTGGGGATAGGGTGGAGGTGTGGGATTAAGTAGGGTGCTCTTTCCAAGGGCCAGTGCAGACTCTATGGGCTGTACATTCTATGATTCTATGAAGCAAAGTGTGCAGTAATATTTCAAAATGTATTTTCATTAAAGTTTTCAAATTTTAATAATTAATGCACCAAAACAAAATAAGAAAAAAAACAGCGATAGGTTTCAATACAAAACAGATACAGCACAACTGTAATTATTAAAAGCATAGGAACAAATAAGACTCTTATGAGTTGAGGACAACATCCCAAATGTGTTCCCCCTACCAAAGCAGGTTACAGTCAACAACACGTCAAGGAAAACTAACAGAGGAATAAAAACCCTGAGAACTCCAATGCTAAGGGGAAATTACACTGATACCCACAATGCAAAAGGCCCAAGATTAAGGAGGATATTATCAGATCTCAGCTAGAAGGGGGGGAACTCTGTACCAGACAAGAGGGGACCATTAGGCTATCCCCCAAGCCACCCCCAAAGTGAGGGCCAGCTCACCTCCCCCAGCACCAGGGAACCCACCCTGACAATCAGGAAAAACAGGTAGGGCTACCCAAAAAAAAACAGTGCTCTGCATCCAAATTCAAAAAACGTCCCCCTTACCCCCCCCCCCCCCCCCCCAAAAACCGGAAGCTGCTGAGCTCTAACTGATGGGGACCTTCCTCGATCACAGCGAGAACAACCTAACGCTACAAGCTCCCACCCCTCGCCCCTCTCCAGCTCTGCTCATCTTCGTTCTATTACATTTAAGATAAAGACTATGCACAAATCCCGTATTCAGCAATTGGCTTAACATGGTATAAATATTTTCTGTATATAAATTGAACATGAGAGAAAGTGAGGTGTTCTTGATTAATGGCAGAAGGCAGGAAAAACAACGGCGGGAAGGGGGGGGGGGGGGGGAGAGTTGCTGTTTAAGGTGATGAGAGCTAGTTTCAGGTATTTGGGTATCCAGGTGGTGCGGAGCTGGGTACAACTTCATAAACTGAACTTGCCTCGACTGTTGGAACAGATGAAGGCAGATTTCAAGAGGTGGGATGTGCTGTTGCTGGCAGGGGGGTGCAGACAGCAAAAAGTATGGTGCTACCTAGGTTTCTGTGTTTCTTTGTCCCCAAGTCGCTCTTTAGGAAAGTCAGTGGCTGATCTCCGGGTTTGTCTGGGTGGGGAAGTCCCCGCAGGTGCAGCGAGCCTTTTTGGAACGGGGTTGAGGGATGGAGCTCTGAGAGGTAGTGATATTATTTGGGGTATTGAAACTTCCGGGGGTCCAGGCGATGAGAGGAGTCAATGTTTTGGTCTCTGCCTCCCTGTTAGCTCAGAGACTAATATTGCTAGGATGGCGGGACTTGTCTTCCAACTTCTATTAAATCCTTACAAACCAGTGCTCTGTTAGAATTTATACAATAATCAGTTTTGGCATGCCCAGACTGTTAATTCGTCACTTTAAGGGACATTTGCTGGGTTTATTTGGTGGCCAATGTAGAGGCATATGTGAGGCATACAGAGGGCCCCATGGGGGGCATCACACATGCAGCAGCCAAAGATTGAAAGCAGCGGTGGTGGGATGGCAAGGTTGGTGGAGAAACAAAATTGTGGAAGGAAAGGTGAGCCCAAAAGCAAAGTTACCCTGGCTGGAGGGATTGTTCCTGTGAGGGATGGGATGGCTTCAGATGGCAAGAATGGGATTAGGACAGCATGGGAGAGGTGGCATGGGAGGGGTTGATCGGACAATGGAATTGGTTAAATGTGGCAAATTGGTAAGGGCAGTTATTTGATATAACTTCTTGAAAAGAGGAGCATGGTGGCATAGTGGCTAGCACTACTGCATCAGAGCACCAGGGACTCTGGTTCAATTCCAGTCTTGGGTGACTGCGTACAGTTTGCACGTATTCCCCCTGTCAGTGGGGTTTTCCTTCGGGTGCTCTGGTTTCCTCCCACAGTCCAAAGTTGTGAGGGTTAGGTGGGTTACAGCAATAGGGTGGGGTGAATTGGGGGGTGCAGGGTTGAGACCTGGGCGGATAGCTCTTTTGGAGTTTCGATGCAGACTCGATGGCCGAATGGCCTCCTTATACACTGTAGGGATTCTATGTAAAACTATTTGTTGTGTTAAACTGGAAGAATCAGTAGATTGAACATAGAACATACAGTGCAGAAGGAGGCCATTTGGCCCATTTGAGTCTGCACTGACCTACTTAAGCCCTTACTTCCACCATATCCCCGTAACTCAATAACCCCTCCTAACCTGTTTGGACATTAAGGGCAATTTTTAGCACGGCCAATCCACCTAACATGCACACCTTTGGACTGTGGGAGGAAACCGGAGCACCAGGAGGAAACCCGCACAGGGAGAATGTGCAGACTCTGCGCAGACAGTGACCCAACGGGGAATCGAACCTGGGACCCTAGCGCTGTGAAGCCACTTATGCTACTGTGCTGCCCCATAAAAATAAAAATGAAAAAAATAATTTGGAAAAGCTGTCAGACGAATTAAAAGAATAATTGATTTTGTAAATTAAGAGATCATCTCAGGAGAGATCTTAGGAAGCACTTCTCCACACAAAGGTTTGGAACTTTCCAACAAAAATGGTAATTGATGCTAGATCAGTCGTTCATTTAAAACCTGTGATAGATAAAATGTTGTGAGGCAAAGTAATTAAGGGATATAGGCCAAAGGCAGGTATAAGGTGTTGGGCCACAGATCAGTCATGCTCTCATTGAATGGCTAAGCAGCCTTGAGGGGCTGAATGGCCTATTCATGTTCCTAAAACAGTCTTTACTGCAACGTGCATAAACATGGCATGTGGTTTTTGGTTGTGTTAAAAAAGTTACTGGGAATACTTTTTCTGTAGTTTAGTGTATTAGTTACCTATTAATGTTTAGTTGATGTTGATTTTAGTTTGTTTCTTACAGTAAAAATCTTAAAACTTGAAATCTTGTGTGGTTATTTCCTTTGATTGCTGGGAAATCCACTTCTTCTTAAAATTATCAGTCTTTATGGGATTGCAACCAATTGGGGACTCTTCCGGGATCTAAATCCAGAGTCTGTAAAACTGGCACACTGGAATTTTCCAGAATTAAAAAAAAAATAAAAAATTTTATTCAAATTTTCACAAAAAAGAAAACAATAACAGAAAATTCTAAGAACAAAAAAACCCCCAGGAAACCAACCCCCCCCCCCCCCCCCCCCCAACACAACACACACACACCGCCGTAAATACAAAAGAGAAGCAATAAATTAACGCCCATCATTGGCAAAAAAAACAGATATTCAACCCAAAACAAAAACAAAGAGACAACCCCCCCCGGGTTGCTGCTGCTGCTGATCTTTTGTTTTTACCGTTCTGCCAGGAGGTCTAGGAATGGTTGCCATCTCCTGAAAAACCCCTGCACTGACCCCCTTAGGGCAAATTTCACCCTCTCCAATTTAATAAACCCCGTCATATAGTTGACCCAGGCCTCCATGCTTGGGGGCCACACATCCTTCCACTGAAGAAGAATCATCCGCCGGGCTACTAGGGACGCAAAGGCCAGAACACCGGCCTCTTTCGCCTCCTGCACTCCCGGCTCCACTGCAACCCCAAATATTGCGAGTCCCCAGCCTGGCTTGACCCTGGATCCTACCACCCTCGATACCGTCCTTGCTACATCCTTCCAAAATTCCCCCAGCGCTGGGCATGCCCAGAACATGTGGACATGGTTTGCTGGGCTCCCTGAGCACCTAATACACCTGTCCTCGGTCCCAAAAAAAGGCTCATCCTTGTCCCGGTCATACGAGCCCTATGCAGTACCTTAAACTGTATGAGGCTAAGCTTCGCAGACGAAGAGGAGGAGTTCACCCTTTCTAGGGCATCCGCCCACGTCCCCTCCTCAATCTCCTCACCCAGCTCCTCCTTCCATTTATCTTTCAGCTCCTCCACCGAGGCCTCGTCTACCTCCTGCATCACCTGTACACTTCCGAGATCCTCCCCTCTCCAACCCATACCCCCGAGAGCACCCTGTCCTGGACCCCACGCGGCGGCAGCAGGGGGAACCCCGCCACCTGCCGCCTGACAAACGCCCTTACTTGCATGTACCTAAACGCAGTTTCAGTGCGTGGGAGGAGCTGAAAGGGAGGGTTTTGCAGTGAGTGGGAGGAGCCGAATTGCGCTCTGGGAAGGTGAGTGAATTGATATATTTGGGCAGTGGCTAAACCCGAGACACTACACGTGTAGTGTCTCCCACCCGCCCTCCTCCTCTAACCAAAAAAAAAGACTGTGTTGAAAACGAGCAGCGGACATCAGATTCTCAGCGGGAGCAGTGGCGAGGGGTCTTTGTGACGGTAAGTTTACCTCTTTGAAACTTTAAAAACTTACCTGGAAGAGCGACATCACAGCAAAGCAGAGATCTGATTGGCTGGTAAGGAAAGTTCTCCAATTAGCAGCAGCTGGGAGAAATTTAACTCTTCGTGTGTTGGTAAGTATTGTGATTGGTAAGTAAAATCTTTGTTCCTTTCACTTATTAATTATTTGATAGTATAGTTTGTAGCCAGTTAAGGTAAAGGGTAAAAATGGCAGGAGATCCCAGACCCGTGTTATGCTCCTCGTGCTCAATGTGGGAGTTTAGGGACGCGACCGATGTCCCTGACTCCTTCATGTGCGCAAAGTGTGTCTAGCTGCAGCGCCTGTTGGACTGCATGACAGCTCTGGGGCTGCGGATGGACTCACTTTGGAGCATCCATGATGCTGAGGAGGTCGTGGATAGCATGTTCAGTGAGTTGGTCACACCGCAGATTAGGATTGGTGAGGGAGACAGGGAATGGGTGGCCAAAAGGCAGAGAAAGAGCAGGAAGGCAGTGTAGGTATCCCCTGCGGTCATCTCCCTCCAAAACAGGTATACCGTTTTGGATACTGTTGGGGGAGATGACTCACCAGCGGAAGGCAGTAGTAGCCAGGCTCATGGCACTGTGGCTGGCTCTGCTGCACAGAAGGGCGGGAAAAAGACTGGCAGGGCTATAGTCGTAGGGGATTCAATTGTAAGGGGAGTAGACAGGCGTTTCTGTGGTCGAAAACGAGACTCCCGAATGGTATGTTGCCTCCCGGATGCTCGGGTCAGGGATGTCTCCGATTGGCTGCAGGACATACTAAAGGGGGAGGGTGAACAGCCAGTTGTCGTGTTGGATATAGGCACCAACGATATAGGTTTTAAAAAAAAAAAGGATGAGGTCCTACAATCAGAATTTAGGGAGATAGGAGATAAGTTTAAAAAGTAGGACCTCAAAGGTAGTAATCTCAGGATTGCTACCAGTGCCACGTGACAGTCAGAGTAGAAATTCAAGAATAGTCAGTATGAATATGTGGCTTGAGAGATGGTGCAGGAGGAGGGGTTCAGATTTTTGGGACATTGAAACCGATTCTGGGGGTGGTGGGACCATTACAAACCCATGGTCTACACCTGGGCAGGACTGGAACCAATGTCCTAGGGGGTGCTTTTGCTAACACTGTTGGGGAGGTTTTAAACTAATGTGGCAGGGGGATGGGAACCAGATTAGGAAGTTAGAGGTTAGTAAAGAAGCAGCAAGTAAAGCCGGTAAGGTACGAGATAATAAACTCCATGTGACTAAGGGGCAGAGACGACAGGGAAGAGATGATGAACGCAAAGGGACAGGTGGTCTGTCATGCATTTGTTTTAATGCGAGAAGTGTAGCAGGTAAGAACTTAGGGCTTGGATCAGTACCTGGGAATATGATGTTATTGGTATTACTGAGACTTGGTTGAGGGACGGGCAGGACTGGCAACTGAATATCCCAGGGTATAGATGCTTCAGGGGGGATAGAGAGGGAGGTAGAAGGGGTGGAGGAGTTGCATTATTTGTCAGAGATGATATCACAGCTGTGATTAAGGAGGGCACGATAGAGGATTCGAGCACTGAGGCAATATGGGTGGAGCTAAGAAATAGGAAGGGTGCAGTAAAATTGTTGGGACTTTACTACAGGCCTCCCAAAAGTGAGCATGAAGGAGATGGTACAAATATGCAGACAGATTATAGAAAAATGTAGGAGCAATTGCGTGGTTGTGATTGGAGATTTTAACTTCCCCAACATTGAATGGGATTCGTGTAGTGTTGGAGGCGTAGATGGAGCAGAGTTTGTAAGGAGCATCCAGGAGAGTTTTTTTTAGAGCAGTATGTAAATAGTCCAACTTGGGAAGGGGCCATACTGGACCTGGTATTGGGGAATGATCCCGGCCAGGTAGTTGATATTTCAGTCGGTGATTACTTTGGGAATAGCGATCACAATTCCGTAAGTTTTAGAATACTCATGGACAAGGACAAGAGTGGTCCAAAAGGAAGAGTGCTAAATTGGGGAAAGGCAGAGTATAACAAAATTCGGCAGAAGCTAGGGAATGTGGATTGGGAGCAGCTGTTTAAGGGTAAATCCACATTTGAAATATGGGAGTCTTTTAAGGAAAAGTTGATTAGAGTGCAGGACAGACATGTTCCTATGAAAATGAGAGATAGAAATGGCAAGATTAGAGAACCATGGATGACGGGTGAAATTGGGAGACTAGCTAAGATGAAAAAGGAAGCATATGTAAGATCGAGGCGACTCAAAACAGATGAAGCTTTGGAGGAATATTGGGAAAGTAGGACGAATCTCAAATGCGCAATAAAAAGGGCTAAAAGGGGTCATGAAATATCTTTGGCTAACAGGGTTAAGGAAAATCCCAAAGCCTTTTATTCGTATGTAAGGAGCAAGAGGGTAACTAGGGAAAGGATTGGTCCACTCAAAGACAAAAGAGGGAATTTATGCGTGGACTCAGACGAAATGGGTGAGATTCTTAATGAGAACTTTGCATCGGTATTCAGAAAGGAGAGGGACAAGACGGATGTTGAGGCTAGGGATGGATGTTTAAGTACTCTAGGTCAAGTTGTCATACGGAAAGGGGAAGTTTTGGGTATTCTAAAAGACATTAAGGTGGGCAAGTCCCCAGGACCGGATGGGATCTATCCCAGGTTACTGAGGGAAGCGAGGGTCGAAATAGCTGGGGCTATATCTTTGCAGATATCTTTGCAGCATCCTTGAGCACGGGTGAGGTCCCGGAGGACTGGAGAATTGCTAATGTTGTCCCTTTGTTTAAGAAGGGTAGCAGGGAAAATCCAGGGAATTACAGACCTGTGAGCTTGACGTCAGTGGTAGGCAAACTGTTGGAGAAGATACTGAGGGATAGGATCTATTCACATCTGGAAGAAAATAGACTTATCAGTGATGGGCAGCATGGTTTTGTGCAAGGAAGGTCATGTCTTACAAACCTAATAGAATTCTTTGAGGAAGTGACAGAATTAATTGATGAGGGAAGGGCTGGAGAGGTCATATACATGGACTTTAGTAAGGCGTTTGGTAAGGTTTCCCATGGCAGGTTGATGGCAAAAGTGAAGTTGTTTGGGGTTCAGGGTGTACTAGCTAGATGGATAAAGAACTGGCTGGGCAACAGGAGACAGAGTAGTGGTGGAAGGGTGTGTCTCAAAATGGAGAAGGGTGACTAGTGGTGTTCCACAGGGATCTGTACTTGGACCACTGTTGTTTGTGATCTACATAAATGACCTGGAAGAAGGTATAGGTGGTCTGATTAGCAAGTTTGCAGATGATACTAAGATTGGTGGAGTTGCAGATAGCAAGGGGGACTGTCTGAGAATACAACAAAATATAGATAGATTGGAGAGTTGGGCAGAGAAATGGCAGATGGAGTTCAATCCAGGCAAATGCGAGGTGATGCATTTTGGAAGATCAAATTCAAGAGCGGACTATATGGACAATGGAAGGGTCCTGGGGAAAATTAATGTACAGAGAGATCTGGGAGTTCAGGTCCGTTGTACCCTGAAGGTGGCAACGCAGGTTGTTAGAGTGGTCAAGAAGGCATACAGCATGCTTGCCTTCATCGGACGGGGTATTGAGTACAAGAGTAGGCAGGTCATGTTACAGTTGTATAGGACTTTGGTTAGGCCATATTTGGAATACTGCGTGCAGTTCTGGTCGCCACATTACCAGAAGGATGTGGATGATTTGGAGAGGGTGCAGAGGAGGTTCACCAGGATGTTGCCTGGTATGGAGGGTGCTAGCTATGAAGAAAGGTTGAGTAGATTAGGATTGTTTTCGTTGGAAAGCCGGAGGTTGAGGGGGGACCTGATTGAGGTATACAAAAGTATGAGAGGTATGGACAGGGTGGATAGCAACAAGTTTTTTCCAAGAGTGGGGGTGTCAGTTACAAGGGGTCACGATTTCAAGGTGAGAGGGGGAAAGTTTAAGGGAGATGTGCGTGGAAAGTTTTTTACGCAGAGGGTGGTGGGTGCCTGGAACGCTTTGCCAGCGGAGGTGGTAGAGGCGGGCACGATAGCATAATTTAAGAGGCATCTAGACAGGTATATGAACGGGCGGCAACAGAGGGAAGTAGACCTTGGAAAATAGGAGACAGGTTTAGATAAAGGATCTGAATCGGCTGGGAGGGCCGAAGGGCCTGTTCCTGTGCTGTAATTTTCTTTGTTCTTAAAGGTGTTCCCCGGGGGGAGCCTGAACTTCCCTTCCAGCTCACCCAGGCTCGCAAACCTCCCGTCTATGAACAGGTCCCCCAGCCTCCTGACACCTGCCCTGTGCCAACTCAGGAACCCGCCATCAATTCTCCCCGGAACAAACCGGTGGTTCCCCCGCATCGGGGATCCAATCGAGGGCCCCACCTCCCCCCTGTGCCGCCTCCATTGCCCCCAAATCGTGAGGGTAGCTGCCACCACCGGGCTCGTGGAATACCTAGTTGGAGGGAGCGGCAGCGGCGCCGTTGTCAGCGCTTCCAGGCTCGTACCCACACAGGATGCCATCTCCAGCCTCTTCCATGCCACCCCCTCCCCGTCCATTACCCACTTACGCACCATCTCTGCGTTGGCAGCCGAATAATACCCAGAGGTTGGGCAACGCCAGCCCCCCCCCCCCCCCCCATCCCTGCCCCGCTCCAAGAGTCCCGTGTGCCCGCACAAACCCCGTAATGCACCTGTTAACCCGCCTGAAAAAGGCCTTCGGGATAAGGATGGGGAGGCACTGGAACAGGAACAGACACCTCGGGAGCACCGTCATCTTGACTGTCTGCACCCTACCTGCCAAAGACAGCGGCAGCATGTCCCACCTCTTAAACTCCTCCATTTGCTCCACCAGCCTTGAGGTTTAGCTTATGCAAGGCCCCCCCAGCTCCTGGCCACCTGAACCCCCAAGTACCTGAAGCTCTTCTCCGCCCTTTTCAGTGGGAGCCTCCCAATCCCCCCCTCCTGGTCCCCTGGGTGTACCACAAACAGTTCGCTTTTCCCAAAGTTAAATTTATACCCTGAGAAATCCCCAAATTCCCAGAGAATCCCCATCACCACCGGCATTCCCCCCACCGGGTCCGCCACATACAACAATAGGTCATCCGGAATTTTCCAGAATTTAACAAACAATATTTCATAAGAACTAGGAGCAGGAGTAGGCTATCTGGCCCCTCGAGCCTGCTCCGCCATTCAATGAGATCATGGCTGATCTTTTGTGGACTCCGCTCCACTTTCCAGCCTGAACACCATAACCCTTAATCCCTTTATTCTTCAAAAAACTATCTATCTTTACCTTAAAAACATTTAATGAAGGAGCCTCAACTGCTTCACTGGGCAAGGAATTCCATAGATTCACAACCCTTTGGGTGAAGAGGTTCCTCCTAAACTCAGTCCCAAATCTACTTCCCCTTATTTTGAGGCTATGTCCCCTAGTTCTGCTTTCACCCGCCAGTGGAAACAACCTGCCCGCATCTATCCTATCTCGTCCCTTCATAATTTTAAATGTTTCTATAAGATTCCCCCTCATCCTTCTAAATTCCAATGAATACAGTCCCAGTCAACTCAACCTCTCCTCATAATCCAACCCCTTCAGCTCTGGGATTAACCTAGTGAATCTCCTCTGCACACCCTAGGGTGCCAGTATGTCCTTTCTCAAGTAAGGAGACTAAAACTGAACACAATACTCCAGGTGTGGCCTCACTAACACCTTATACAATTGCAACATAACCTCCCTAGTCTTAAACTCCATCCCTCTAGCAATGAAGGACAACATTCCATTTGCCTTCTTAATCACCTGTTGCACCTGTAAACCAACCTTCTGTGACTCATGCACTAGCACACCCAAGTCTCTCTGCACAGCGGCATGCTTTAATATTTTATCGTTTAAATAATAATCCCGTTTGCTGTTACTCCTACCAAAATGGATAACCTCACATTTGTCAACATTGTATTCCATCTGCCAGACCCTAGCCCATTCACTTAACCTATCCAAATTCCTCTGCAAACTTCCGGTATCCTCTGCACTGTTCGCTTTGCCACTCATCTTAGTGTCATCTTCAAACTTGGACACATTGCCCTTGGTCCCCAACTCCAAATCATCTATGTAAATTGTGAACAATTGTGGGCCCAACACAGATCCCTGAGGGACACCACTAGCTACTGATTGCCAACCAGAGAAACACCCATTAATCCCCACTCTTTGCTTTCTTTTAATTAACCAATCCTCTATCCATGCTACTACTTTACCCCTAATGCCATGCATCGTTATCTTATGCAGCAACCTTTTGTGTGGCACCTTGTCAAAGGCTTTCTGGAAATCCAGATATACCACATCCATTGGCTCCCCGTTATCTACTGCACTGGTAATGTCCTCAAAAAATTCCACTAAGTTAGTTAGGCATGACCTGCCCTTTATGAACCCATGCTGCGTCTGCCCAATGGGACAATTTCTAACCAGATGCCTTGCTATTTCTTCCTTGATGATAGATTCCAGCATCTTCCCTACTACCGAAGTTAAGCTCACTGGCCTATAATTTCCTGCTTTCTGCCTACCTCCTTTTTTAAATAGTGGTGTCACGTTTGCCAAATTCCAATCCACCGGGACTACCCCAGAGTCTAGTGAATTTCGGTAAATTATCACGAGTGCATCTGCAATTTCCCTAGCCATCTCTTTTAGCACTCTGGGATGCATTCCATCAGGGCCAGGAGACTTGTCTACCTTTAGCCCCGTTAGCTTGCCCATCACTACCTCCTTAGTGATAACAATCCTCTCGAGGTCCTCACCTGTCATAGTCTCATTTCTATCAGTCACTGGCATGTTATTTGTGTCTTCCACTGTGAAGACCAACCCAAAAAACCTGTTCAGTTCCTCAGCCATTTCCTCATTTCCCATTATTAAAACTCCGTTCTCATCCTCTAAAGGACCAATATTTACCTTAGCCACTCTTTTTTGTTTTATATATTTGTAAAAACTTTTACTGTCTGTTTTTATATTCTGAGCAAGTTTACTCTCATACTCTATCGTACTCTTCTTTATAGCTTTTTTAGTAGCTTTCTGTTGCCCCCTAAAGATTTCCCAGTCCTCTAGTCTCCCAGCAATCTTTGCCACTTTATATGCTTTTTCCTTCAATTTGATACTCTCCCTTATTTTCTTAGATATCCACGGTCGATTTTCCCTCTTTCTACCGTCCTTCCTTTTTGTTGGTATAAACCTTTGCTGAGCCCTGTGAAAAATCGCTTGGAAGGTTCTCCACTGTTCCTCAACTGTTCCACCATAAAGTCTTTGCTCCCAGTCTACCTTAGCTAGATCTTCTCTCATCCCTTTGTAATCTCCTTTGTTTAAACACAAAACACTAGTATTTGACTTTACTTTCTCACACTCCAAATGTATTTTAAATTTAACCATATTGTGATCGCTCTTTCCGAGAGGATCCCTAACTATGAGATCATGAATCAATCCTGTCTCATTACACAGGACAAGATCATGGACCGCTTGTTCCCTCGTAGGTTCCATTACATACTGTTCTAGGAAACTATCGCGGATACATTCTATAAACTCCTCCTCAAGGTTGCCTTGACCGACCTGGTTAAACCAATCGACATGTAGATTAAAATCCCCCATGATAACTGCTGTACCATTTCTACATGCATCAGTTATTTCTTTGTTTATTGCCTGCCCCACCATAACGTTACTATTTGGTGGCCGATAGACTACTCCTATCGGTGACTTTTTTGCCTTACTATTCCTGATTTCCACCCAAATGGATTCAACCTTATCCTCCATAGTACCGATGTCATCCCTTACTATTGTCCGGATGTCATCCTTAAATAACAGAGCAACACCACCTCCCTTACTATCCACTCTGTCCTTCCAAATAGTTTGATACCCTCGGATATTTAACTCCCAGTCATGACCATCCTTTAACCATGTTTCAGTAATGGGAACTAAATCATAGTCATTTACGATGATTTGTGCCATCAACTCATTTACTTTATTCCGAATACTGCGAGCATTCTGGTAAAGTACACTTTTATGTTGGTTTTTTTACCTCTGTTTTGAATCTTAACATATCCAGTTTTATTCCTTTTGTTATTACTGGGCCTATTCACTGAGCTCCCCTTAGTCTCTGTACCTTGTACTGTCGCCCTTTTAGATTTTTGACTATGTCTTCTCTGCCTTGCACTTTCCCCCTTAATTCCTTTTGCTTCTGTCCCTGTTTTACTACCATCCAACTTCCTGCATCGGTTCCCATCCCCCTGCCACATTAGTTTAAACCCTCCCCAACAGCTCTAGAAAACCCCCCCCCTAGGACATCGGTTCCAGTCCTGCCCAGGTGCAGACCGTCCGGTTTGTACTGGTCCCACCTCCCCCAGAACCGGTCCCAATGCCCTAGGAATTTGAATCCCTCCCTCTTGCACCATCTCTCGAGCCACGCATTCATCCTATCTATCCTGACATTCCTACTCTGACTAGCTCGTGGCACTGGTAGCAATCCTGAGATTACTACCTTTTGAGGTCCTACTTTTTAGTTTCACACCTAACTCCCTGAATTCCGCTTGTAGGACCTCATCCCATTTTTTCCCTATATCGTTGGTGCCTATGTGCACCACGACAGCTGGCTGTTCACCCCACCTCACCAGTGTTGAGGCAATTCTGGTAAGAGACAAGCTGTCTGTTAATGCCTTAGAACTGTTCTCGAGGTTAATTCAAAAGCAGTGGCAGAAAGATTAGGCGTCAATTTGAAAGTCCAAGCTAAAAATTTAGAAATTGTTGAGGTATTAGCTCAGCACCCGAGCTTCGATGAGGGGAAGGGTAAGATTTTAATTACAAATGAAACAATTTAAATTGGAAAGAAAGATAAGGCAAACACTTGGAAGTAGAATTCCAGTGAGAAGAAAATGCAAAAGCCAAGGTCAGAGAGAAAAAAGTTGGGGGGAAAAAAGGGAAAACCTTGAACTCCAAAAGCAAAGGAAAGTGCGAAAATTTGAATTAGGTAGAGAAACTCTTCGATTATGCAAAAGCCTTAATATGTGAAATATTTGTTAGTTACTGGGCAATTTATATCTTTTTTATTGGCAAATCAAGAGACTATGAAAGGAGACTGTGAGTATGCTGGAATTTGCCAAATTTTAAATAATTTCACAGTTAGTTTTGCTGAAAATTAGCATGGCTCTGTATGGTGTTTAGATGTTTCTGGAGAGGGACAACTTGTCGGTAAATGTCTTGCAAAAGTTAATTTAAAGCCTGTGGTGGACAAAGTAGGTGTTAACTTAAAAATGGGGCTAATAAGGCAGTGGGCCGTGTTTGGCTCAACCCCTGAACACCGAAGAGGAAAAGGGTGATCCCGAAAGCACTTGGGTTGAGTTAGCAAGAATTCAGTTGCAAATGGAACAACTTGAGTTTTAAAAAGTTTATTAAAATTGTTTTTATATTTATCAAACCAACCTGAAACAATCAAACAGAAATACACAAAACAAGAGGGGAAACAAAAGCAAAAACACAGACCTAATTGACTTTATCACAAAAACTAACCTAACCCCCTAAAAGCTGACAGTGACTAACTCCTTTTAAAAAAGGAAATGAACGGTTCCCATCTTAGGTAGAACCTCTCCACCGACCCCTGATGTTGCACTTGACCTTCTCCAATGCGGAAATGACATGAGGTCACACAGCTAAGCTGAGGCACTAGGCAGTGTAGGAGACCTCCACCCAAGCAGAATTCGCCTCCGGGCTATCAGCGGGGCAAAGGCAAGACATCCGCCTTCATCCCAGACGGAATCACTGATGAATCTGACAACCTAAATATGGTCACCAGCGGACATGGATGCAAACCTACATGGAGTATCTCCGGCATGGTGTCAACGAAAGAAGCCCAGAAGTTTATCAACTTGGGACAGGATCAGAACATATGTGTATGGTTAGCTGGTCCTCAAGAGCAGCGCTCACACTTATGCTCATCGCCAGGGACAACAACGTTCATCCTAGCCCTGGTAAAGTGCGTCCTATGCAAAGTCTTGAATTCAACTCAGTCGAACGCATGAAAACCCTGTGAAGGGTCTCACACCGTGGTCACGTAATGGTCACCTCACCAATACGAAAGGACCACAATTCACCCTCCCATTTTGTCCTCACATCATTTAATGAAGCAGAATCTGTTGAAAGGATATGGCCATATATTTCTGAAATAGATCCCCTGTCAGGCCGAGCTAAACCGGGAAGAGGGTGTCACAAAAGGAAAGGAGGGAAAAGCTTTGTGCAAAAAATCGTGAATTTGAAAATACCTGAAAAGACTGGAACCGGGCAGTTAGAATTTCTAAGCTAAGTCCTTCAAAACTAACCAACTTCCCCTCCATGAACACGTCTCTAAGCTGCTCCAGACCCTTCCCATCCCAAGATTTAAATGTTGAGTCCAAACCAGCTGGTAGGAAAAGGTTATTATTACTTATGGTGATTCAGAGTCTATTTTGAAAAGTGAAAATCCTGATAACGAATTAATGTTTGACTTCTGTGGTGAATTATACTGTATTGCAATTCACACTGTATTGCATTGCATTATATTATGTCCTTGTGGGCTCTGTATGTGAGCTGTTGCGCGGCTCTGCCCATATGGGGAGATGAGGAGCTTGTACAGAGCTCCACCCTTGGCTCTGCCTATGGCTCCGCCCATGGCCCCCTCCCACTACCGGAAGTATGAAGTGCTGCAGCCGTAAGCCTGCTCTCAGTTCCTCTGGTCACAGGCAGGCTCAGTTGTAAGACAATTAAAACCACAGTTTACTTCCAGTCGTGTCTCTAGTGAATTGATGGTCACATCAATTTAATAGTCTTAGAAAACTACTATGGAATCAGCCCTCAAACCTGACCGACTAGAACTTGACCCGCAGGCTGCAGAGGCGAAGGAAATCTTCCGACACTGGCTTCGATGTTTCACAGCCTATCTGGCTGAATCAAGCACATCCGAGACTAGAGGAGCAGAAACTCAGCCTACTGCACGCACGGGTGAGCAATCGTATCTCTACGCAACGCAATTGTACCACCTCATATACTGAGGTTCTAGCTATGCTCGACCGACTGTACATGCGGCCGATTATCGAGGTCTACGTGCAGCACATTTTCACAACCCAGCGCCCCGCAGAGTCACTAGAAGACTTTCTGTGCGATTTAAAAGCCCTTGCTCGGGGCTGCAATTTTCAGGCTGTAACAGCCTCCCAGCATATGGAATAGAACATAGAACATAGAACAGTACAGCACAGAACAGGCCCTTCGGCCCTCAATGTTGTGCCGAGCCATGATCACCCTACTCAAACCCACATATCCACCCTATACCCGTAACCCAACAACCCCCCCCCCTTAACCTTACATTTATTAGGACACTACGGGCAATTTAGCATGGCCAATCCACCTAACCCGCACATCTTTGGACTGTGGGAGGAAACCGGAGCACCCGGAGGAAACCCACGCACACAGGGGGAGGACGTGCAGACTCCACACAGACAGTGACCCAGCCGGGAATCGAACCTGGGACCCTGGAGCTGTGAAGCATTTATGCTAACCACCATGCTACCCTGCTGCCGTACGTGATGTATATGTTGCAGGGCTCAGGTCCAACTATGTGCGCCAGTGATTGCTTGAAAAAGGGGCCCAGAACTTGGAGGACACTAGAGTTAGCCATGACTATGGGGGTCGCGTTCCGCAGTTTGAACTCATTCCCCGTGGACCAAGCGACCCCATCATGGGCCCCTGACCAGAGACTGCCCCAGGCCTGCGACGCGCGGACACCCACCCACTATCGAGCGCCATCGTGCCATTTTCGTGGCCAGCCCCAACACCCACGGCAGCACTACCATGGGGGCTTCGCTCCCATCTTGATTGAGAACACCGGACCCGGTACTCTTCCAGAAGCACGTCCGGACACACAAAACAGACCCGCTAGTGGTGAGAGTGCTACTGCTTCATTCAAACCCCCAATACGCCTTCATTGAATACCCCGACAGCTGTCAGGACACAGTTTCCCTCCGGGACCTGGCGCCTGCAGGATCCAACTCCTCCACCGCCAAGGAGTCCTCACACTACACCCCACCCAACCCCCCCACGTCCTGCGCCTATAGGTTCCCTGCCCACGCTCGGCGCCCCCGCGCCTGTAGGTTTCCTGTCCCCCCCCCCCATCGCCCGGGTTAGGTATGAAGCTCTGACTGAAACACCCCCGGTGTCCGCCCCCATTCCCACACTGATCGTCACCACCCAACCACTCGAAGAGGCTGCAACCCCGGTGCTCCGCCGATCCCAAAGGACGACTCGGCCACCGGACCGGCTGAACTTGTAGACCCGTCACCCCCGCCGGACTTGATTTTTTTACAGGGGTGAATGTGGTGAATTATACTGTATTGTAATTCACACTGTATTGCATTGCATTATATTATGTCCTTGTGGGCTCTGTATGTGAGCCGTTGCATTTCTCTGCCCCTAGGGGAGATGAGGAGCTTGTACAGGGCTCCACCCTTGGCTCTGCCCATGGCCCCCTCCCACTACCGGAAGTATAAAGCACTGCAGCCGTAAGCCTGCTCTCAGTTCCGCTGGTCGCAGGCAGGCTCAGTTGTAAGACTATTAAAACCACAGTGTACAGTGTCTAGTGAATTGATGGTCACATCAACTTCAAAGAAGAAGAAAGGAAATTCTTGAATCCAGAGGATAAGAAGCACTATGACAGAGGATTTCTTCTTGGACTACACAGCTGCCAGTATCCAGGAGGTTGCCAGCAATCAGTAATGCTATTCTTGATCAGGCCAAACAAATTGTAAAACCTTTGAGCGTTGTAAATACTGCCTCAGGATCCAGACTGTATGCAATCCGATCTAGATTTTTAAAAAAGGTAGCACGAAAGGTGCAAAATCACAACCAAATCTTTTAAACTGAGGGCACGGATATACTGTATAGCCTACACAAAATGAAAAAGCCGATCTTTTGCAACGATTGAAAGAAAATGACCAGTGATTTTAAAAAAAACGCTCATTTGCTAGCGATGTGAGAATATAAGACCTCGTGCTAGCTGGACCTAAATCCCAATTGTTACTTTTGGATAGCAGTTACAGTAAGCCCTATAATGTTGTTTAGACAAAATGTTTAGTGGTGAAATGTAACAATAGGGGAAAGAATATTAGTAGTATCGTATGTAGTAGATTAGTTGTTAAATGTTTACAATGTTGTATTTTGACAGTGTTGCCATTAATGCTTTTTCTGATTTTTGGTGTTGTAACAAGACTTTAAACAAAAGTTTTGTTTTAAACTGGAGGTATAACAGAATGTTCTGAATGGAGTTGATGTGATCATGCCAATTCTGCTGAGAAAGAGGCCCATGTGATCTGTAACCAGAATCTATTAGAAAAAATCAAGTGACAAGTTTTCATTATTTGACACAATTTTTCTGGTAAAAGACATACAAGACTGTGAGAGACGTAGAGAGGGAGACAGAAACAGCTGCTGCTGTTTAAGGTGGAGGGAAGCTTTTTATGCAAACCACCAAGCAGGATGTTTGAGGGAACTGGTTCTCTCTTCAAAGATAAATTACGTGGATATTTCAGGAAAAGAAGTGTCACCGGTGAGGGCTTTACAGCTGTTTGGGGGTACTTAGAAAATTGCAGAAACGGCTTTTGAAAGTCAGAAAACTGGTGTGGCAGGGAGAGGGGAGTCTGCAGAAAAGTGAGGTGGAGCTTGAAACTGAATCTTCACAACTGCATATTTGCAGGGAGTGTGGTGTTAAATAATTTGGTTATGTTAGTTAATGGGGAAAAAACCTTATTTATGTATTTTGGTGTATTTCTAGTCTAGATTTTTGTTTGTCACAGTAAAAGTTTTAAAACGTGATATCTTGTCATGCATTTCTTTCGATCCGGCAGTGGGAAATTGATCTCTTTTTAAAAGTTATTGGTCTCTACAGAGATTGCGTCTACAGGAATTGTAACAATATAACATTTGTTTTATGTTTGTAATCTGCAAGATTGTAATCTATAGATATAAAAGCTTGTGATAATGTAGCGCCTTTCTTGACATAGGGACGCTCCAAAACTATGTTTGAGTATATTCATTGTTTTTTAAAATAAATTTAGAGTAACCAATTCTTTGTTTTCCAATTATGGGGTAATTTAGCGTGGCTAATTTGCCCAACCTGCACATCTTTTTGGGTTTTGGGGGCGAGACCCACATAGACATGGGGAGAATGTGCAAACTCTACACTGACAGTGATCCGGAGCCGGGAGTGAACCCCTGTCCTCGGTACCGTGAGGCAACGGTGCTAACCACTGTGCCACCATGCTATATTCATTGGTTTTTCATTTAGATCCCATCCTTTAAAGTTACAAAGCCAATCCGCAGAGTGGACCTTTCAAGCCCCTAATCTATCTCATTGCTTGCTCTGAAAATCAGTTCAAAATCAAATTGAATCCAATTCATGGTGTCCACAAGAGTATATACTAGATCCAAGCTGACAAGAAAAGGCATTGCACCTCATCTTGGGCTTAATGTGACGCTTTATCTTAGCCAAAATGAGTGAGCAAATTTGTACTTAACAAGCTCCCACACACAACAATGTGACGACCAATAATCTGATTTCGTGACATTGATTTGATTTCATATTGCAGTTGTACAAAACTCTGGTGCGGCCGCATTTGGAGTATTGTGTGCAGTTCTGGTCGCCGCATTATAGGAAGGATGTGGAAGCATTGGAAAGGGTACAGAGGAGATTTACAAGGATGTTGTATGGAGGGAAGATCTTATGAGGAAAGGCTGAAGGACTTGAGGCTGTTTTCGTTAGAGAGAAGAAGGTTAAGAGGTGACTTAATTGAGGCATACAAGATGACCAGAGGATTAGATAGGGTGGACATTGAGAGCCTTTTTCCTCGGATGGTGATGTCCAGCACGCGAGGACATAGCTTTAAATTGAAGGGAGATAGATATAGGACAGATGTCAGAAGTAGGTTCTTTACTCAGAGTAGTAAGGGCGTAGTACATAGAACAGTACAGCACAGAACAGGCCCTTCGGCCCTCAATGTTGTGCCGAGCCATGATCACCCTACTCAAACCCACGTATCCACCCTATACCCGTAACCCAACAACCCCCCCTTAACCTTACTTTTATTAGGACACTACGGGCAATTTAGCATGGCCAATCCACCTAACCCGCACATCTTTGGACTGTGGGAGGAAACCGGAGCACCCGGAGGAAACCCACGCACACAGGGGGAGGACGTGCAGACTCCACACAGACAGTGACCCAGCCAGGAATTGAACCTGGGACCCTGGAGCTGTGAAGCATTTATGCTAACCACCATGCTACCCTGCTGCAGTGGACGCAGTAAGTAGCAGTGGACGCGCCAACACTAAATGCATTCAAATGGTCATTGGATAGGCATATGGACGATAAAGGAATAGTGTAGAGGGACTTTAGAGGGGTTTCACAGGTCGGCGCAACATCGAGGGCCGAAGGGCCTGTACTGCGCTGTAATGTTCTATGTTCTCTGATTGAGGATTAGAGATTGGCTGGGACACTGAGCACCTCCTTACTCTTTTTAGAAATAGTGATGCAGCACATAACGAGGCCATGCTATCAAATATGCCTGTGCGAGCCCTTTGAAGGAGTTTTCCAATTAATTAAATTTAATTACATTCCTCATAGTTTGCAAATTTTCCTCCTTCATATATTTATCCAAATCCCTGTTGAAAATTTTTATTGAATATGTTTCTCCATCCGTGCAATGCACTCGAGATCCCAAAAATTTATCCGTAATTACTCAATCAAAAGCTAGTGGATGGGAGCTTCTGTACCACCCGGGTGGTGAATGTAGCCTAGTTTAAAGAGTCATCAATTTATGGCATCTCCAACAGTATTGTGTGGAGGTGAGTGCTGAGATAGATTTTGCATTAAGCCTTTAAAATGGGACTTTGGCTCCGAGGCAAGGTTAATAGTGCTATGCCACAATTGATGCCTGATGTAGGTGGAGGCAGTGACAGTGGTATTGTCCCTGGACTAATGATCCAGAGACCCAGACTAGTGATCCAGAGACCTGGGGACCCGGGATCTGATCCTGCATGGCAGATAGTGAAATTTGAATTCAGTAAAGAATCTGAAATTAAAAGTTTAAAGGTGACCATGACACCATTGTTGATTGTCATAAAAACCTATTTGGTTCACATAGTCCTTTAGGGAAAGGAATCTGTCGTCCTTACTTGGTCTGGCCTACATGTGACTGCAGATCCCTAGCAATGTGGTTGACTCTTAAAATGCCTTCAGGGATGGGCAATAAATGCTGGCCTCCAGCAATGCCTACATCCCATGAACGAATAAAGAAAAAAAAAATATTAGTAGCGTAGCTCCTTCATCAGATTATGCTCTGAAAGCAAGTCATTCCAAATAAACCTGTTGGACTTTAACCTGGTGTTGTAAGACTTCTTACTGTAACCTTTTGGACACTAAGGGGCAATTTAGCATGGCCAATCCACCTAACCTGCACATCTTTGGACTGCGGGGGTAAATCGGAGCACCCGGAGGAAACCCACGCAGGCACAGAGAGAGAGTGTAAACTCCACCCAGACAGTCACCCGAGGCCGGAATTGAACCCAGGTCCCTGGAGCTTTGAGGCAGCAGTGTTAACCACTGTGTCACTGTGCCCCCTTGGGTGAGAAGAATATAAAAGATGAGTAAAACTTTTTTTAAAAAATCATTCATGGGATGTGGGCATCACTGGCAAGGCCAGCATTTGTTGCCAATCACTGAATGACTTGAACTGAGGGCAGTTAAGTCTCAACCACATTGCTGTGGATCCGGAGTCATATCTTGGCCAGACAACGTACGGTTGGCAGATTTCCTTCCCTCCAGGACATTAATGAACCAGCTGGATTTTTTTTTAAACATCATTCGGATGATAGTTGTCATGGTCACCATTACTGAAATGAACTTTCTATCTGGATGTTTTAAGTGAATTTAAATTCCACCAGCTGCTTTGGTGAGAATTGAAACCATATTCCACAGCATTAGGCTAGGCCTCTGGAGTACTGTCCAGTGATATTACTTCTGTGCCATCATCTCCTCTCATCTTGCTTACTTTACAGTTCATGAAATTCTGTAGCCTGAGTTGTCTCTTGTGCATACGAAAGTGAGTGATGACAGTGCTGTGATTGGAAAGTCAAGTGACTATTAAATAATGTGGTGTCTAGGTTGTTACTTCTGACAAGCTGTCAAGTGAATGGACAGCATTATATACGTCCTCCAATGTATTGGAATAGATATCCACTAGATAGGGTACTATATGTACATTATTGAAAGGCTAGCCCATTTTGAGGCCCAGGGCTAATTGTTTGCACTCAATTCTTTGCCGATCAGCTTCGCTATTTGTTTGGCTGTATGTAGGTTCAACAGATGTATATGCATTCAGCTGCCTTCAAAAACACTAATGGATTCTGAAATAGAGTTTGTTTTTACAGATTTCCTCTGAATGTGAGTTGACGGCTTTGACAGTTTTATGATACTTTTAACAGGTGTGATAAAAGGAAAATAAAAAAACTCGCTTTATGTGTATGTTTAAATTGGAGTCATGGTTTGGGAACTACAGTTCCAATAGGCTTGGGCCTTCTGTGCATGTGCCATCCTGGAAATGGCCACATCTACGCAGTTCGTGCTTTTTATATTTTTGTGCATTTGCTGGCTGGGGAATGGCTTGTCAAATACAGTTTGTTGATTTTGCAGTCCTTGTGCTGGGAACCAGAGTGACGCACATATGTAGTTCATTTTTCTATGGGTGGCACAGTGATCATCACTGCTCTCTCTCAGCCCCAGGGACCCAGATTCGATTCATGCCTCGGATGATTGTCTATATTGAGTTTGTACGTTCTCCTGCCTGCATGGGTTTCCTCCCAAAGACAGTACAAAGACATGTAGATTGTCCATATTAAATTGCCCTCAGTGCTAGGTTAGGTGGGGTTACCGGGATAGGTCGGGGAATTGGGCCTAGGTAGGGTGCTTTTCAGAGGGTCGATGCAGACTCAATGGGCTGAATGGCCTCCTTCTGCAGTGTAGGGATTCTGATATTCAAACTATGAATTAGACTGAGAACTGGTCCTGCACATGTGCAGAAGAAAAAAAGTGAAACCACATGAAACTGGAGGTCCAGTGACCTGAAGAGGAGCACCATTTCATGGAAGGTATCCCAAGGGGCAGGACATAGGGGCCATTTTGGGGCAGCATGGTAGCATGGTGGTTAGCATCAATGCTTCACAGCTCCAGGGTCCCAGGTTCGATTCCCGGCTGGGTCACTGTCTGTGTGGAGTCTGCACGTCCTCCCCATTTGTGCGTGGGTTTCCTCCGGGTGCTCCGTTTCCTCCCACAGTCCAACGATGTGCGGGTTAGGTGGATTGGCCATGCTAAATTGCCCGTAGTGTCCTAATAGTAAGGTTAAGGGGGGGGGGGGGGGGGAGTTGTTGGGTTGCGGGTATAGGGTAGATATGTGGATTTGAGTAGGGTGATCATTGCTCGGCACAACATCGAGGGCCGAAGGGCCTGTTCTGTGCTGTACTGTTCTATTGGAGGGAGGGAAAGAGAGGTCCCAAAGAAAGAAAAGAAGTATCCAAACCAGGGAGTGGGGCAGAAACAGGTCCCAGAAGACAGTTCCAGTTCAGGGGCAAGGGCAGAGATCAGAAACAAATCCAGTTAAGTAAAATTATAAGAAAGGTGCAGAGCAATAGGCTCCGAATTAAAGAGAAGGATGTGTGGGGAGCCGATCTGAAGCAAAGTGGGCACAAGAGAACTCCTCAGGATCTGAGGGTAGCTGAGAGGTTAGTGACTGTGCTGCGGCCCATAAGGGCAAATGGTACTCTCTTTTTTTTTGGAGCTGTGGTGTTTTGCTTGGCATGGCCAAAGATATGAAAATGTGCTTGGAAGGTGAAGCTTGAGTTGAGTGTACATAGAATACCTACATGCAGATCCAGGAGAAAGGAATCTCAGAAGGCAAGATTGAAACTCTGGAGGTGAATTCTGCTTGAGACTGTCCAAGTGAGAGTGACGTATCGGAGAGAATTCCGAGGCAAGATTTGATTGTGGAGATTGGAAACCCTTCTTGAGAGAGACAGCGTTTCAGTGAGACCAGTTGACTCACCATGCAACAAGCATCTGGGTGGGTAATTGAGAGATCCATAGATTTGGTCGCATTTGTTATTTACCTTGCAGTATGGTGTAGCCACCTGGGGTGGCCATGTCCCGTTTTTCAAAATGGACACTTGCAGAGAATGAAAGGAAAATTGGACAATGCTAAGAAAGCAAGCAAGTACAAGGTTTGTCTATGGCTTGGAGGTTGCAGCTCCCAGACAAGACCGATACTACCAGCCATTCGCATGCTAATGAGCTATCTCCAGGGACAAAAGAGAAACATTTTAAGCAAATGATACCAGAGGAGACTCCCCGGCGCCAGAGGAGACTTAAAACAAAGCAGGCCAACGGTCACCTAGGGCCCGCCCAGTAATCAAGGCAGCCACCCCTTTATTGGAGAAAATCAATACCAATGATTAGGATATGGTCCAATTAATTGGGGCCAAGTTCAAGGCCCGCCCAAAAGAGCGCGAAGCCCCTTTGGGGTATAAAGAGGAGCCCCTAAGACAGATCGCTTTCTTCTTCTTCTTCTTCTTCTCCTTCATCTTGGCCTTGGCTCTCAGCGACGAGAGACCCGCCCAGCACCAGACAAGTAAGTCTAAAGTCAACACATGCTACGAGATAGGTGCTCCTCGCTACTAGTCTCTTCAAGTTCGATGCCAGCAGCCTCAGAACCGGACAACGGCCATTGTTCCTCTGACTGAGTGGGCACCCAAAGCTAAGTATAGGCTTTTAGTAGTAGTGATAGTTTAGTGAGTAGAGTATGTGCACAAGTATAATTGACTGTGTGTGTAAATAAATGTGCATTGATTTCAAACTAACTAACTGGTGTATTGAGTCTTTGATCAGTATTCGGTTTTGAACCTTGTGGCAGTATCGAAAAGATACCTGGCGACTCTTGAGCTAGCATAATTAAAACTGAGCAAATTAAGGAGAGCATAATGAGCAACAATGGAGTGTCTGACTGCAGTTGGCTTTTTAATTCACATGTACCACGCACTTGCTTTGACTATTACAGTATAAGATAGATGTGGTAAATTGTTTATCTTTCTGAATTTGTTGTGTCTGTAAAGAGATAGCTGGGGTGAAGGAATCGTGAATATTTGGATAATTCCTTTTGTGTTTGTATTGAAATCTTTCCAATCTATTTGTCTGGTATAATATACTTCATTTTCTTTGTTTAATAAATGTTTTATTAACTGTTAATAGTTCATGAGCAGACTTCCTATAAATTGGTTCAGTAATTTACCTCCAGGGTTTCTTTAAAAAAAATTAGGATCTATCAAGCCAGGTTTCATTCTAGGATTTTATATGTTCGGTGTGATCATCGGATGAGATGATAACACCAGCTATAATTGTTCTGTCAAAAATCATTTTTTTTTCTTTTAATTGTGCCTTTCAACTAATTTGTTAATAGGTTTATGAATTTTTCAATATCTTCCAAATGTTATTGTGGGGCTTGAGTTCTGTTTATAAAGTAGGTTCTGGATGAGTAGGTGAGGGAGGAGGGTGGGGTAATGGGGGGGGGGGGGGGCGTTGGGGGGTGAGAGCAAGGGGGGCTTTTCACTCGTCTGTTGGTTTAACTTTATGTGGAAGAGCCACTGATGGCCTTGAAGCACTGGGCCGATATATCTGGAAATGGAGGCAGGCTTCTTAACCTGAACACGTTGGCATGGGCCCGTCCCCACTTTTGCCTTCTCCTCCAGCCTGCACTGCATCTTGATATCTTCCCATTCTCCAAGACATGAAGTTCCCACCTGCCGCCAGGGCAGAAGCAGGATTACAATGTCAGAGTTAATCCAGACTCCTGATTCCTTCCTATTTCCATTTGCAATGCTGATCATTGCCTGCTCGCAGCAACAATTCATTTGTCACAGGATTATCGCATGCATTGAAAAAAAGTGAATGCAATTTTCCACATTACAATTTTATCAAAACTTGGGATCAGCAGTATATTGTGAAGGTGTACACTCTAAATAATTTATGAATATCAGAATCCCTGCAGAACTCCATGTCATTAGCCCTCCAATTAAGATTTTCTACTTACTTTATGGGAATTGCATGAAGTACTCTTAATACTTAAAGTTTACAATAAAATACTTAACATGTCAGATAAAAACATTACGATGCAGTGTATCTATTTATATATGTCTTCCTATAATAATTATTTAAAGCATATCTGTTGTCTTTTCCATAGGATGGGTAAGAAACAAAAGAAGGAAGTTGAGCCATTTCCAAAAGATCCAGTAAGTTGGTCTTAAATATAAAAGCCTCCTAATAGCTGTTAGCCACTCTGTAAAATATTTTGTATCGTGACAATTGGTTTAAACATTTGATTAACTAACTGACAAGTGAGACAAGAGTTTGCTGAGCATAGATGCACATTTATTTTGATTTTTTTTTCTACAAAAGTCGAATTCCAGATGATTATTTGCCCTTCAGAAAACAAATGATTTCATTTATTATTTGGAGAACTGGACAAATTGACTGAACCATCGTGGCCATTCTGTTTATGCTTAAGAATGAGGCAGACAATAGAGACCGACAGAACACCACTCCTCATGTCTCTCGTTGGAAAGATTTTTTTTGTATTATTATTTTTTCAACTTTGTTTTATTGCCATATAGGTTTTATCCACCATTGCTTCCATGTGTGTTGACTTACTTTTAGAAAGCCTCATGTGGAGCTTTATTATGTGCCTTCAAATTATGCCCAACAGCAGCACACCTTTTCATTGTTTATGGTATGGGCAGGTAATTTACTAAAAGATCACAGCCCCATCAATATTTTTTTCTTGGTTGTGCACACCTAGTTTAAAAGGGCTTGTTCGCCACAGATGTTGGAATTTTTGAGTTGCTGTGCAGCCACTAGGGGGAAACATTGCCCTCTCGATCTGTGCACGTTCAGGACCTGGACGTTCCTGTTGCTTGCCATTTTAACAAAAGACTCTGCTCCCATGCCCACATGTCTGTTCTTGGCCTACTGCAATGTTCCAGTGAAGCTCAACGCAAACTAGAGGAACAACATCGCCCTACAGTCGGTCTCAACATCAAATTCAACAGCTTCAGATGATTAGCTCTACACCACCTAGACCCATTTTGTTTTCATCCCATTTCATTTCAACTGTCTCTTACCATTTCTTTCTTTCTTAATATATATTTAAACCCCAATCTTATCCACCTTTCCTTACCCCTTCTCCCCTTTGCTTGTCAAAGTTTAGCCTCTGATGTTAGTTTCTCTGTTGTTTGGTCTCTCACACCTTTTGTTCTCTCTGGGGACTGCTATTAGCACTCTTTTCCCTTGGTTTCTGTGGCCATTAGCACCCCATTTCTCTGGGTTTTTGTGGCTATGACTTATCTTTTCTTACTCTGCAGTATAAATATTCCCCACATTCTCTGACTTAGCTTTGACAAAGAGTCATTGGACTCGAAACGCTAGCTCTTTTCTCTCCCTACAGATGCTGCCAGACCTGCTGAGATTTTCCAGCATTTTCTCTTTCAAATTATTCATATGGTGAGGTTCATTGTTTCTAAATCCAGAGTGCTCTTTTAAGGTCCCTAGGTTCATGGAGATAACATAAATAAGGGGTAAAATTCTGAAGGGCATGCAGGAGCAGTGGGACTATCAATTGTGCATAGTTCATTGAAGGTAGCAGGGCAGGTGGAGAGCAGTTAATAAAGCATATGTATCCTGGACAATATTAATAGGGATATAGCGTACAAGAGCAAGGAGGTTATGCTGAATCTATACAATACTAGATAGACCTCAGCTAGAGTGTAAGTTCTGGGTGCCACACGACAGGAAGGATATGAAGGTATTGCAGAGAGTGCAGAAGTATTTACAAGAATGGTTTCACGGATGAGAAACTTCAGTTATGAGGATAGATTGGGGAGGTTGGGGCTGTTCTCCTTGGAGAGAAGAAGGCTAAGAGGAGATTTGCTAGAGATGTTCAAAACCATGTGGGGGCTGGACAGAGTAGATAGGGAGAAGCTGTTCCTGCTCCTAAAAGGATCAAAAATTATATTTTCAAAAGAAGCAAATGTAATGTGCGGAGAAACTTTTTCACACACAAGTGTTTCGGGTCTGGGATGCATTGCCTGGAAGTGTGGTGGAGGCAGGTTCAATTGAGGCATTCAAGAGGCCATTAGGTTATTATTGGAATGGAAACAATGTTGCACAGTGATTAGCACTGTTGCTCCACAGCACCAGGGTCCCAGGTTCAATTCCCGGCTTGGGTAACTGTGTGGTGTCTGCACGTTCGCCCCGTGCCTCCGTGGGTTTTCTCTGGGTGCTCCAGTTTCCTTCCATATGTCCGGAAAGACGTACAGATTGGGAATTTGAACATCCTGAATTCTCCCTCTGTGTACCTGAACAGGTGCCGGAATGTGGTGACTGGGGCTTTTCACAGAACTTCATTGCAGTGTTAATGTAAGCCTACTTGTGACACTAAAGTTTATTATTAAAATGTGCAGGGGTATAGGGAAAGGCAGGGGAATGGCACTAACTTATAATGCTCATTTTGATATTATTATTATTATTATTATTACAACAATTCTGGGAAAAATTCTGGGATTCTATGAGAAGGTATCCTGACAAATTATTTTTTTAAACATATTTTTATTGGCATTTTCAATTTAATTATGTACAGTTGCATTTTGTGTTTGATATTCATAGACTTAATAGAATTTACAGTGCAGAAGGAGGCCGTTCAGCCCATCATGTCTGCACCGGCGCTTGGAAAGAGCACCTCACTTAAGCCCACACCTCCACCCTATCCCCGTAACCCCACCAAACCTTTTTTTTTTGGACACTTAAGGCAAATTATCATGGCCAATCCACCTAACCTGCACATCTTGGACTGTTGGGAGGAAACCGGAGCACCCGGAGGAAACCTATGCCGACATGGGGAGAACATGCAGACTTCGCCTGGACCCAAGCCGGGAATCCAACCTGGGTCCCAGGAACTGTGAAGCAACAGTGCTAACCACTGTGCTACCTTACCATGTATTGTACAGAACTTGAGATTCTTTTACATTTATTTACATTTTGTCAGCATCTGGCTTGGTGCATTAGCCTCTCCTCTCTCTTTCTCCCCCCCCCCCCCCTCTTGATATCCTCCTCTGCTCGCTCAGGAGTGTGCCCCCCGCCTCGCCTCTCTTCTGCTCTTCTGCTTTGATTGAGATCAGCAACAAGATCCTAGAAAATGTACTAATTTTCCACATATTGGGAGTCTCCTCTCCACGAAGGCAGACATGGACAACAAGCTGCTTATTCACTCCAATATGCCAGCTTAGCCTTTGACAACTGAGAAAAAGAGTACTTCAGGACTAGGATCTCAAACCTGAGACTAGGTTTATGGTTTACTAGACAGCAGTAATTCCTGTGCTCTGATATGCTTTAGAGTCGTGGACAACCTACAGAAGGCATCACTGGTGGTGCTTTCACAAGATCGTACAAATATGGTGACAAGAAAAGCAGTCCAACAACAGTGTTTTCTCTATTTCTGACCAGCATCAAAATACTAAGCACTCACACCTGGCTGAACTATAGTGTCCCAGTAAGTCTTAAACTCGTTATTCGGAATACACAGGGTGCCCCTGATCCATTGTTCTTCAGGACATTCCTGTCTAAACGGCTATTCGCCCATTACAGGGTCTGATGGCCTCTTTGCCCATCAGTGGGAGGTTAGTTGATTATCAATAGGATAGCTCTGTTCTTTTGTATTATTTGATGGTGTCGGCCATCAAACAGCCCAAGATAACAATGATGGGTTCAAGTCTGGAAATCCCAGAGAACCTTTGTTGGAAGGGCTGGGTGGAGCTTAGAGACAAGAGAGAAAAAATGCTGTTTTGTACATGTACAGGGGGAAGGTTTTTGAAATCAACTGAGAGAGGTCATGAAAATTGCCACCAAGACATGTTTTGGAAAAGGGCTCTGAACGAATGTCCCTAATGGAAGAAAAATTGCATCGTAAATGCAAGTATTACCTTTTGTCTTCCTGTGTATGTGGGATGAGAACTGCATGTTCTGGGACAGTGCTGTTTAACGGTAACTAGTATGTAAAGGTTAAGAAACTTCATGTAATTGGCTATTGTTAGGGTTGAAGTTTAAATATTCTTTTTCTTTTGTTTTAATAAAGTTTGTTTATAAAATAACCAACCCCTATTGCTTATATTTTCACTCTTGGAATGAAACAATCTTTCCGAACAGTCTTAAAACTTGTATAGCTTTGGTCCAGTCTTTTAGTCACTGTTAAGAGCTGACCAGACGTCTGTAACATAAGGGTGGGGAGTCTGTATTCAATAGAAGCTTAACTGGACTAGCTATATAACCCCTTGGTAGCAAGAGCAGGTCAGAGGCTTAGTACTCTGTGATGAATAGATCACCTCCTGACCCTTCAAAACCCCTGCATCATTTGCAAGGCTGAAGTCAGGAGAATTATGAAAGATTCAAGTTAAAAATCTGACCCCATCCAAGACAGAGCAGTAAGTTTCAATGCAGCAATGGTCTCAAAATCCACCTCCTCCAATGTTGCATTGTGGCTGCAGTATATATGATTTGCAGGATGCAGTATGTGTTTAAGCATAAGAAAGTAGAGTCAACGAAAAGCAGAATTGGAGCAAAGGATAAGGTAGGGCAAAGCCATATTTTAAATACCTGGTCAAAAATTTAAAATGTTTGGTTTTAGAAGAGTTCTTTTGTAATTTAGTGAGGATATGGATGATGGACAACGGCACTTGCGGCAGAAAATATGTGTGCTGGGGGTTCGGACAGGCGTTTGTGGAGGGTTGCGGGTGGGAAACCAGCAAGCAGTGCTGAGGCTGATCGAAACTGGGGATAATGCAGGAATGTGTGAGAATTTTAACAATAGGGATATTGGAGGTATGGGCGCTCGGTGTGAGGTGGGGGTGGGGGATGAGACTAGAAATTTTGCTAAGGTGTGCAGTATTCTGTCTTTGTGATAGATATGATATAAGCTTTAAAAGTTCAACTTAAAATCAAACTAGAATCCTAGTTTCCAAATGCTTAGTTCAGTTTGGAAGAGTAGCTGCAGAGGGGAATGGAATCTGTAGCAAAGGAGTGGAGATTGTGATGGAGACTGAATATGATAGTTTTGTGTTCAGTTGGAGAATTACTCATCCAACACTGAGCCAAATAATTGGTTGATAGCATTGGGCTTGAAAGTGTGGATATTGGTGTATGGGGCTCCAAAAAGGTGATGAACAATAAGTTGACTTCAGTTGTACTTGTGAAAGCTGACCCTATCTCTACACATGTAGATGAGGATGCAGATGAACCAGGGTTAGATTATTGGGAACACTAGGTGAATATGCAGGGTTGGAAAAAAAGCTGTTCCTTAGAAGTGCTGTGGCTACATTCAGATAGTTATTTGTCTGTTTGTTATTTACTGTACAGAAGGAAGCTATCGTGTCTGCATCGGCTCCCAAAAGAGTAACCTAGCTAGTCTCAATCCCCAGCCTTATCTCCGTAACCTTCTAAATTAATCGCTTTCAAATATATATCCAGCTCTCTTTTGAAACCTCCTATGGAATTCATATACATCACTCTCACAGGCAGCACATTCCAAACCCCAACAACTCTTCAAAGTTTCTCCTCATCTCACTCCGAGCTCTTTTGCTAACCATCTTGAAATTGTGATCCCCAGTCACTGATATATCAACTAGTGGAAACAGAATATCCTTCTTTACTCTCTCAAAATTGTTCAGAATTTTGAACACCTCAATAAGGTCACCTTTTACTCTTCTCTGCTCCAAGGAGAACAAGCCCAATTTCTCCAATTTTTCCTTGTATCTCATTCCTCATTCCTGGTATCATTCAAGTAAATCTCCTCTGCACGCTCTCCAGGGCTTTAACATCCTTCCTTAAATATAGTGCCCAGAACTGAACACAGTACTCCAAATGTGGTCTAACCAATGACTTGTAGAGGTGTAGCATCACTTTCTTGCTATACTCTATGCCTCTATTTATATACCCAAGGATGCCTTCTGAACAACTGTTTCACCTGCCTGGCCACCTTCAGAGAATTTTGCACTTTAATTAGAACTCACAATTGAGTATAATGAAACTTCAAGAGTCAAATTAGCTGACCTCCACCGGGGCAGCAGTTAAGATACTAAAATTGTCTTTGTGTTCCTGGACTAGGACCAGTAAATTGGGGTAGGGGGGGGGAGATATTATTGTTCCTTCTTCTGACATTTATCCAGTGTCCTGCACAAATAGACCCTGGATATAATTGTGAGGTTATATTTATATGCATGGTCAAAAAATTAAATATTTTAAACACTCACAAATAGGATGGAGGGGCTAGAAGGCTTTCCAGTGTGTGTGTGTGTGTGTGAAACTATTCGAGGAAGAATAAACTAATTCAGAAGAAAATGGAAAATATTCGAAGGGAAAACCAATCTGGAGAGAATCATTAGTAAAGAGAACTATATACTTTTGAAGACGCCAACAACTGATTAGTGCGACAATGGACCTAAACATACATAGCCACATGTAGTAGATATTTCAATGAAAAAACAAATATCAGTTTATTGTGAACAATCATTTGTATTCTCTGAGGAATGCTGTTAAGAACTTTCCTGATTTAAATGCAAGGGTATTCCAAATCACTGAAGGGAAACATGTAATGCTGGTTTTTAACTGTTTATTTTGCAATTTGGTATAATGTGTTTATTTTGCAATTTGGTATAATGTGAGAAAAGAGATGAAAACCAATGTCTTGCTATAATCATTCAAAGAAAAAAATGTTTATTGAACTGTAAACCACACACCAGGAATGGCAATAATATAGAACAAAATTATTAACTACAATAATGGTTACACGCATGGTATATTTAAATCAACTCCACTGCAAATCTCTCTACATTCCTAAACTCTGAGAACATACCTCCCCAAAACAACATCCCATAGATTTTAACAGAATGAGCCAAATCCAGCAATAATGACTACAAATGATTTTGGGAGGCGGGGGCGGGCCAGGCTGATCATATGGAATGTGAGAGGGTTGAATGAAATGAGGGTGGATTTTAAGAGGTGGGATATGTTGCCGCTGCTACTGGCTGGATGCGATCTATCCTCACACACCTTAATGAAATTTCCACTTTACAATAATTTTAAGCATTGAGAATAATGAGTTACCTAAATTGGCCATTTCATCCAATACAAGGTAGATTTTAAAATATGGTTGAATGAGTGCTGGAAAATGTTGTTTATTCACTTCTTGAAGTGACGGAATATTAAAAATATACAAAAATGAACTCTGCTCTTTTCAGCAATTTAGTACATTTATTATCGAGAGCCGAAATGTGCACACAGTGGTTCTTATGCTGGATTCACTAGAAGATGAAATTTTGCTTAAAGCCTGTGAAGCCATCTACAAATTTGCCGAGAAAGGTTAGTTTATTTTCATTCACACTTGTCTTGTAGTATGTTAATATTTCAAGATGTTCATCAAGTAACCGTGCATGATACAATTTTTAATACCTAATCATTACAATCCATTTGCATTGCTTTTGTAGAATTGACCTTGTGCTTTTTGTGTTATTTTTGTAAGGAAAATATAAGTATTTCCTAAATGGTGGCATTTTCAGGGGCTTTTGCTTTTTAAATCCACTGCATACTTCACATTTTTGTACGGTAAAATGTAATTTAAAATTGGGTACTTTATGGAGATATGCTGCAGCTAAATGATGTTCATGAAAGTGAAATGCAGTGTATGAAAATTTGAAGCTGGTAGTTTTTGGGCTGAGAAAAGTATGTTAGTTTCCATAATAAACAGATGATATGTAAAAGAAGCGACACAAGCAAAATCTTTGATCGCAATGAGTGGGTAGAATCTGAAGTGTGACTTCGAGTGGCATAAAGTAGGGGGAAGACATGCACAATGTGCCTCCTGCTGGAGAACTGATCTCTTTGCCCTTTTTTTGGCGGCAAGGGTTGCTTAATCCTTGGAAACTTATGTTAGTTACCGGGGAGTTCTCTCTTTGCTGAGATGCCGAGAAAAAGCAAAGATAAGAAAGCTTTGAGCAGAAACTCGTTGACAGAGTCTGAAGCCTCTCGGAGCTCAAAATTAGTTAAGATGGCAGAGTTGGTTTCTTTCTTTCCTGCCACTCCATTAACGTCTGAGGTTCTCACTAGTATCTTGGCGGAAGAGTTTGAGAAGGATCTTTATAGATCAATCAAATAGTCCTTGGCCCCCGTTTGTGTGGCTCAGGGAAAAACTAGTGAGACTATCGAAGTCCATGGAGTTGCAGTCAAGAGTACGGAGGTGGCTTTATTGGACCACAGCGACCGGATTCATAGAATCATAGAATTTTCAGTGCAGAAGAAGGCCATTTGCCCATCTAGTCTGCACCAGCTCTTGGAAAGAGCACCCACTTAAGCCCACACCTCCACCCCATCCCTGTAACCCAGTAACCGCACCTAACCCTAAGGGCAATTTACCGTGGCTGATCCACCTAACCTGCATATCTTTGGACTGTGGGAGGAAACCAGAGCCGCGGAGGAAACCCATGCAGACACCGTACAGACAGTGATTCAAGCCGTGAATCAAACCTGGGACCCTGAAACTGTGCTAAGCACTGCCATTGTGCTGCCCTTTAATGGTTTCATTGTCATCATTAGAGTTTTAATTCTATCACCTGCCATGGTGCGATCCGGATCCCCATATCATTATCCGGGGTCTCTGGGTTACCAGTATGGCAACAATACCACTATGCTACCAGCTCACCACAAGTCAGATTGGACCCCAGTAACCCGGCTAGTATTATTTAATTTATGAAGCAACGCCCAATCATAGGCCACTTGGATTCCCAGGTGACGAAAGCTAGATCTGGCAAGATGAAAAGGTAACATCCCTAGATGGGCTCCCCTCTCTGGGAAGGTTAACTGGGAAGTATTTGCTCTTATCCAGATTTGGCTTATACCCAGATAAGGAGCCAAAGCTCCCAAGCAGCTTCATTATCTCATCCATAGTGGTACTGGGTCCATAAAATAAAGAAACAGGTCATCCACGCACAAGACACTTCAGTTGCCAGCGCAAATGGGAACAAAGACGATGGACATCCCTGCTCTTGCAGCTATTCAGCGGAACGTAATCTTAATTCAAAGGATTTGTGCGAACACTAACAGTGGGGACTCTATAAAGAAGACAAATCCATGATGTAAACTATTGTCCAAATCCAAACTTCCCAAGAATCTCAAAGGGAGGTACCCACTCCATCCTATCAAATGCCTTTTAAGTATCTAGGGAAACAATCCTGTTCAGTTCAGGCACAGAATAGGGGGTGAGGACAACATTTAATAGACTATGTATATTAGCTGACAACTGCTGACCCCTGACAAATCCTGTTTTGCCTTCCAAGATTACCTGGGAGGCAGGACTCCAACCGCAGTGTTAGCACTGTGCAAGTAACTTTGTGTCCGAAATAGACCCACATTCTGTAGAGTCCTTATCTGTCTTAAGGATCAGGGAAATAGAGGCCTGCACAACTAACGGACAGCTAACCCAAGGAAGGGAGGACCAGTTGTTTTGCAAACTTCTTATAAAACTCAATGGGAAGCCATCAGGGCTAGGAGCTTTACCGTCTATATCAATGTAATGCATTTCTTAATTTTCTCAGGGCCCAACAGGGATTCCAACTCTTTCTATTTCTCCCTCCTCTTTGTCTTAATTAATAAGACTAGTATGGCGGGGGGTGGGCACCGGAGCAATAGGTCAGAAGGTGAAAAAATTGACAGAGAACTCGGAAATAGGGCCGGTATGGCCCTGAGGAAGAGCAGACAGGGAGATGTTGCTGAAAACAGTGGGACTGGTGGCCTGATGTTTAACACAAGAAGTATAACGGGTAAGGCAGATGAACGTAGAGCTTGGATTAGTACTTGGAACCATGATGTTGTTGCCAATACAGAGACCTGGTTGAAGGAAGGACAGGATTGGCAGCTAAACATTCCAGGATTTAGATGTTTAAGCCAGGATAGAGGGGGATGTAAAAGGGGTGGAGGAGTTGTGCTACTGATTAGGGAAGCGGGGGAGGAAAGAGATTGATGCTGGGCGATGTTTTTTCGAGAGGAAATGATGTAAGGAGGGGCGGGGTGGAGGGAAAGGGGTTCGATGTTAATAATGGATAGGGGTGGGTCAGGCTCATGGGGCAGGGCCCGGTGGTATGATGATGGTGGATAAGAAGGGTGGGGGGGGTGGGGGTAAGAGACCCCCAGTTAGGATAGTCACGTGAGAGGGCTAGGAGGTCCGGTCAAGGGTGCTTGCGCATCTTAAAAGTTTGAAAGCCAATGTAGCAATTCTGCAGAAGACTCACTTGAGAGTGAAGGACCAGGTGAGACTTAAATCGGGCTGGGTTAGCCAAGTGTTTCACTCTGGACTTGACGGAAGGGCTCGAGGGGTAGCGGTGTTGGTCAGCAAAAGAGTACGCTTCCAGATGGAGAAGGTGGTGGCAGATCAAGGGGGTAGATATGTGATTGTGACAGGGGCGCTGGAGGGGAGGTTAGTGGTGCTGTTAAGTTGAGACCATGTGTGATTCGCAAAGAAGGTGTTTGGGACCATCCCCGACTTGGACACACACAAACTGATAGTGGGGAGTGATGCACAATCAATTGTACAAAGACTAAGGTGAGATACAACTGTGGCTTTATTGCAGTAAGATGTGTGGCCTCCCACAGCACCTGGCGAAATGGCTGCTGAATAGAGGACACGCTCCTCCTACTGGGCGGAGCCAGCAGGCAAGGGCTACCGGCGAACTTGTCGTACAGGTCCCACCTTACATCACCTAATACAGGTGTAACAGTGGTATACCACATTCACCCCCTGTTAAAAATGAGTCCAGCGGGGGTGGTGGAGAACTATATACAGTAGTGAATTTATGTACAGTGTTTTATCAGGGAAAAGAAAAAAAACGTAATTTGAAAGTCCGGTGCCAGTTAGAGATTCAACTGGTCTGGTGCCTTGATGTTCCGCTGGGAGAGACACAGCGGTGGCAGCGATGTCGATGCTGCCCTGATGTTGGGTGACTCCAGGAGTGTGCTGAAATCCTCTTCATCATCTGGCATGGGCAGGGGAAGGAGGGATGGTCCTGGTGGGGTTCATGTTGGGAGCGCCGGGGAAGGGGAGGGTGGCGCCGGGCCGGAGAAGTGTGTGTGTGTGGGTGGAACCTGCTGGTGCCAGGTCCCTGAGGGAGACAATATCATGGCGGCTGTCGGGGTACACCACATAGGCATACTGGGGGTTGGCATGGGGCAAGTGCACCCTATCCGCCAACGGATCTGCCTTGTGGAGTCGGACGTGCCTACGGAGCAGGACCGGTCCTGGAGCTGCGAACCAAGTGGGGAGCGACACCCCGGATGTGGACTTCTTGGGGAAGGCAAAAAAACGATCATGGGGAGTGTTATTCGCAGCGGTGCACAGTTGTGACCGGATGGAGTGTAGTGCATCAGGGAGGACTTCCTGCCAGCGAGAGGCTGGGAGGTTCCTGGACCGTAGGGCCAGTTGGACGGCCCTCCATACCGTCCCGTTCTCCCTCTCTACCTGCCCATTTCCCCGGGGATTATAGCTGGTCGTCCTGCTGGAGGCGATACCCCTGCTGAGCAGGAACTGCTGCAGCTCATCACTCATGAATGAGGGTCCCCTGTCACTGTGGATGTAGGCAGGGAAACCGAACAGAGCGAAGATTGTGTTTGGGGCTTTGATGACGGTGGCAGACATCATATCGGGGCATGGGATGGCGAAGGGGAATCTGAAGTACTCATCGACCACACTGAGAATATACGTGTTTCGGTCAGTGGAGGGGAGGGGCCCTTTGAAATCCACGCTGTGGCGTTCAAAGGGGTCGGAGGCCTTCACCAGGTGTGCACGGTCCGGCCGGTAGAAGTGCGGTTTGCACTCCGCATAGACCTGGCAGTCCCTGGTCACTGTCCGTACTTCCTCGACGGAGTAGGGCAGATTTAAAAAAAATAAAATAATTTTTATTGAAAAATTTTGAATTGGGAGCCTCGCATCCTTCCACTGCAGCAAGATCCTCCGCATGGCTGCTAGGGACGCAAAGGCCAGAACACCGGCCTCTTTTGCCTCCTGCACTCCCGGCTCCACCGCAACTCCAAAAATCGCAAGTCCCCACCCTGGTTTGACCCTGGATCCAACCACCCTCGACACCGTCCCCGCCACCCACTTCCAGAATTCTTCCAGTGCTGGGCATGCCCAGAACATATGGGCGTGGTTCGCTGGACTCCCCGAACATCTGGTGCACCTGTCCTCTCCCCCAAAGAACCTACTCATCCTAGTCCCGGACATGTGGGCCTGGTGCAGCACCTTAAATTGGATGAGACTAAGCCTCGCATATGAGGAGGAAGAGTTGACTCTCTCCAAGGCATCCGCCCAAGTTCCATCCTCTATCTGCTCCCCGAGTTCCTCCTCCCATTTAGCCTTCAGCTCCTCCACTGACGATTCCTCCACCTCCTGCATTACCTTATAGATGTCAGACACCTTCCCCTCTCTGACCCACACCCCCGAAAGCACTCTGTCCATCGTTCCCCACGAGGGCAGCAAAGGGAATTCCTCTACCTGCCGCCTAGCAAAAGCCTTTACCTGCAAGTATCTGAACATGTTCCCTTGGGGAAGCCCAAATTTATCTTCCAGTTCCCCCAGGCCCGCAAACCTCCCGCCAATAAACAGGTCCCTCAATTTACTGATGCCCACCCTCTGCCATCCCCTAAATCCCCCATCCCTGTTCCCTGGGATGAACCGATGATTGCCACCCAATGGAGCCTCCATCGAGCCCCCTGTTTCCCCCCTATGTCGTCTCCACTGTCCCCAGATTCTTAGGGTCGCCGCCACCACCGGACTCGTGATAAACCTCTTAGGGGAGAGCAGCAACGGCGCCGTTGGAGTAGGGCAGATTGTGATCCTTGACGAGATGGTACAATCCTAGACCCCCGGGTGACAAAGGCTGTCGTGTAGAGCCCGGAGTCGGTCTACTTGTGCGCTGGCACATGTACCTCGGGATAGGGTGTCTGGGGGCTCGTTGAGTTTGTCGGGGCGATACAAAATCTCGTAATTATAGGTGGAGAGCTCGATTCTCCACTGCAAGATTTTATCGTTTTTGATCTTGCCCCACTGCGTGTTGTTAAACATGAAGGCTAACGACTGTTGGTCAGTGAGGAGGGTGAATCTCCTGCCGGCCAGGTAATGCCTCCAATGCCGCACAGCTTCAACGATAGCTTGGGTTCTTTTTCGACGTGCGAGTGCCAAATTTCTGAGGCATGAAGGGTGCGGGAAAAGAATGCCACGGGTCTGCCTGCCTGATTGAGGGTTGCGGCAAGTGCGACATCTGATGCGTCGCATTCTACTTGGAAGGGCAGTGTCTCGTCTACTGTGTGCATCCCGGCCTTGGCTATATCAGCTCTGATACGGGCAAAGGCCTGTTGTGCCTCGGCCGTAAGGGGAAAGTGGATGGGCTGAATGAGTGGGCGGGCCTTGTCCGCATAGTTTGGGACCCACTGGGCGTAGTAGGAGAAGAACCCCAGGCAGCATTTGAGGGCCTTGGGGCAGTGGAGAAGGGGAAGCACCATGAGGGGCTGCATGTGGTCGGGATCGGGCCCCAGATCTCCGTTCTGGACAACGTAGCCGAGGATGGCTAAGCGGGTTGTGCTGAACACGCACTTCTCCTTGTTGTCGGTGAGGTTGAGGAGAGTGGCGATGTGGAGGAATTTGGCAAGGTTGGCATCGTGGCTGCAAATCGTGACAGTGACGTTGTCTTGGTACGGTAAGGTGGCCCGCAAACCGTACCAGTCGACCATTCGGTCCATCTCCCTTTGGAAGACCGAGACCCCGTTAGTGACGCCGAAGGGAACCCCGAGGAAGTGATAGCGATGACCGTCTGCCTCAAAAGCAGCGTATGGACGGTCCGATTTATGAATGGGGAGCTGGTGGTAGGTGGATTTGAGGTCTATCGTTGAGAAGACCCGGCGCAGTGCAATCTGATTGACCATAGCAGATATGCGTGGGAGGGGGCATGCGTGAGCTGCATGTACCGATTGATGGTCTGGCTGTAGTCCATGACCAATCTGTGTTTCTCCCCAGTTTTAACGACTACGACTTGATGCCTTCCCGAAGCAACCGCTGGACCTCCGACCTGAAGATCTTGTCCTGGGTGCTGTACCATCTGCTCCTGGTGGCAACGGGTTTGCAATCCGGAGTTAGATTGGCAAAGAGGGAGGGTGGGTCGACCTTTAGGGTCACGAGGCTGCACACAGTGAGGGGTGGTACGGGCCCGCCGAATTTGAGGGTAAGGCTCTGGAGATTGCACTGGAAGTCCAGGCCTAATAGTAGTGCAGCACAGAGATTAAGAAGGACGTAGAAGCGGAAGTCGCTGAATTCTACGTCCTGGACCGTGAGCGTGACCGTGCAGAACCCCCAATTGCAACGGAATGGGATCTGGAGGCCAGGGAAATTCTTTGATTGGCGGTATGGACCGCGAGGGAACAGCGCCTTATCGTATCCGGGTGGATGAAGTTTACAGTGTTCCCGGAGTCCAGCAGGCAAGAGGTGGCCAGGTTGTGTGGACGAGACTGGTCGATCGTCACTGAGGCGAGCTGCGGTCGGTCGTCACTGGTGTCGGAGGATGGAGAGCGTGGGGGACCCAGGTCGTGGAATGCTGTCTGCGTCCATGCCCCGTGGGGAAGACAGGATAGCGGCGCCTGAAGATCCTGCAGGGAACAAAATGGTGGCGCCCATGGGCCGCACGTTGTGGGAGCTGGACAAGATGGTGGCGCCCCTGGGCCGCACATGGCTCCGGGAGGTGAAGATGGCAGCGCCCACTGGCCGCGTGTGGTCCGGGATGAAGTTGGCGCCCATTGTGTGTAGGTCAGGGGGGAGGGTGCGATAGCAGCGACTGCGCGGGCCTGGCACACCGTGGCGAAGTGCCACTTTTTGCTGCAAGCCTTGCAAATTGCAGTGCAGGCCAGGCAGCATTGATGGGGGTGCTTCTGCTGGCCACAGAAGTAACATCGGGGACTCCCGGGGTGCGCGGGTTGGCGTGTGGCGCAGGCGTACTGGCTGGGTGAAGCCCCGGCTGGGGCGGCCGTCTGTGGGGTCCACGAGGGATAGGAGGGGTGGACCTGAGTATTATGTGAGGCGACCGTCATGGAGAGTGCTAGCTTTTCAGACTGAGCTAGGTCGAGCGTGGCCCCTTCTAGCAGTCTTTGGCGTATGAGGTCCGACCCAATCCCCATTACAAACACATCGCGCATAAGACGGTTGGAATGTTCGGTGGCCGTAACGGCCTGACAGTCACAGTCCCGGACGAATGGGATTAGGGCCCGCCGGAAGTCTTTTATGGACTCAGCAGGGAGTTGAGAGCAGGTGGCGAGTATGTGCCTGGTGAAGAGTGTGTTCATTTTCTGTGCGTAGTTTTCTTTGAGGAGCGCCATGGCGTCTGCGTAATTCGGGGCATCCTGGATCAGCGGAAACCCGTTGGAGCTCAACCTTGAGTACAGGATCTGTATCTTCTGAGCCTCCATCGATGGGGTGGTCGCTGAGCTGATATAGGCCTCGAAGCAAGCTAGCCAGTGATTAAAGTTATTTTTGGCGTCGCTTGATTGCGGATCCAGCTGCAGGCTGGGGTTAAGGGGTCGGAATACTCTGCAATTGCAGTGTCAGATCATGCTCCGCATTGGGTGGATGTGGTGCTGGAGAAGGGAGTAGCGCACAGGCCGGGATGGAAATTAGATTTGGGACTTTTGGGGGACCAACTGTTCTGTGACAAAAAAAGGTAATTAAGGAATATGTAGGTTTCAACTGTACGGGTGAGGTGTTGAAGGCGGTCGTCTGGGAGGCTCTAAAGGCGGTGGTAAGGGGGGAGGTGATTTTGTTTAAGGCCAGGGTGGACAAAGAGGAGAAGTTGGAGCGGCAGAGGGTAATAGGTGAGATGTTGGAGTGGCAGAGGGTAATAGATGAGATGTTGGAGTTAGATAGGAGTTATGCATAGGATGGGGACCCAGCAAAGCTGGAAAAGAGGAAGGAACTACAGGTGAGCTTCGACCGACTGTCCACCAGGAAGGCGGTGCGCCAACTGAGACGAGCAAGGGATGCAGTTTACAAACATGGAGATAAGGCAGGTATGTTAGCAGGTCGGCTCCGGAGGGAGGCAGCGGTAAGGGAAATTGTTCAGGTAAGGGATAGGGCAGGGAAGTTGGTGGTTGCTCCGGATCTGATTATCAAGGTTTTTGAGGAATTTTATGAGAGGTTGTACAGGTCAGAGCCACCCGGGGGAGACAGTGAGATGCAGGAATTTCTAGATGGGTTGGAGTACCCGAGGTTAGGGGAGGGGGACAGTGCTACATTAGAAGGAGGCGAGAAAGGGTGCGATTGGGAGGATGCAGTCGGGGAAGGTGGCAGGGCCGGATGGGTTTCCGGTGGAATATTATACAAAATTCAAGGATAAGTTGGCACCCCTGATGGTGGGGATGTTTGAAGAGGCGATAGGGAAGGGGGTGCTGCCACAAACGTTGCGGCAGGCATCGATTTCCCTGTTGCTAAAAAAAGATAAAGATCCGACGGAGTGTGGGGCGCAAAAGTACTGGCGGGTAGGCTGGAGGGCTGCCTCCAGAAGGTGATAGGTGAAGATCAGACGGGGTTCGTGAGAGGGAGGCAGCTCTTTTCAAACATTAGAAGTGTATTGAACGTCGTTATGGCACCGGCAGAGGGGAAGGAAACAGAGGTGGTTGTGGCATTGGACGCTGAGAAGGCATTCAACCAGGTAGAATGGGGGTACTTGATGGCAGTTCTGGAGCAGTTTGGGATTGGACCAAGATTTGTGAACTGGGTAAAAGGAGCCGAGGGCGAGTTTCCGCACAAACAACATCAGCTCGAGATACTTTTCTCTCCACAGTGGGACTAGGTAGGGATGTCCTATGTCCCACCTGCTGGTTGCACTCACGATAGAGCCGTTGGCCATTGCATTAAGAAGTTTGGGGATATGGAAAGGAATAGTGCGGGGGAGGGGGGTGGGGAGGGGGGAAAGTGAGGAGATAGAGCATAGGGTGTCCTTATATGCTGATAACTTGCTGTTATACCGAGTGTCGATAGGGGGAATATTGGAGCTGCTTCGAGTGTTTGGGTCTTTCTCTGGGTACTAACTAAATCTAGACCAGAGTGAATATTTTGTGGTGTCTTGGCTGGGGGTGGGGGGGCTGCCATTCCGTAGGACAGGGGCTCACTTTAGGTACCTCGGGGTGCAGGTTGCCCGGGAGTGAGGGGGGGGGGGGGGGGGCTCCGCAGGTACAAGATTTCTAGTTTGGTGGGGAGAGTGAAAGCTGATCTGGCAAGGTGGGTGGTCTCCCTCTGTCACTGGCGGGTTGGGTAGAGGCGGTTAAAATGGACTTGTTGCCGCAATTTCTGTTCATTTTACATGCCTGCTGATCTTCCTGCCAAAGGCTTTTTTTCAGAGAGATTGAGGGAAGGATTGCGTCATTCATATGGGGAGGGAAGGTGGCCAGAGTTAGAAAGGTGCTGCTACAGAGGGGAAGGCAGGCAGGGAGTTTGGGTCTCCCGAACCTGATGTACTACTACTGGGCGGCGAATGTGGAGAAGGTGCAGAGCTGGGTCAGAGGGGTTGATTCCCAGTGGGTCAGAACGGAGGAGAGTTTGTGCAAGGAGTTGGGGCTGAAAGCACTAGCAACAGCGCACTCCCGATAGCCCCGGGGAAGTATTCAGGGAGTCCGGTAATAATAGCTTCATTGAGAATTTGGAGGCAGTTTCGCCAACACTTCAGGTTGGGGGCAGGGTCAAGGGAAATGCCGATTCGGGGGAACCACAGATTTGACCCAGGGCGGTGGGATGGAAATTTTCGGAAATGGGAGGAGAAGGGGATCAAGACACTGAAAGATTTGTTTCTTGGCGGTCTGTTTGCAGGATTGAAGGAACTGGAAGTGAAGAATGGGCTGGAGCGGGGGAAATGTTTAGATACATGCAGGTTTGCGATTTTGCCAGAAAGGAGATACAGAACTTCCTGGAGGAACTGGCGTCCACATTGCTGGAGGAGGTGCTGATGACAGGGGGACTGGAGAAGGCGGTAGTAGCAGTTTACGGAGCTATTTACGGAGGTATTTTAGAAGAGAAGGCACCACTGGAAGGGATCAAAGCAAAGTGGGAGGAAGAGTTGGGAGGGGTTCTGGTGTGAGGTCCTCCGGAGAGTGAATGCTTCCACCTCGTGTGCGAGGTTGGGGCTGATAGAGCTGAAGATGGTATACGGAGCACACCTCACGAGGGCGAGGATGAGCCGATTCTTTGAAGGAGTAGAAGATGTGTGTGAATGTTGCGGGGAAGCCCTGCTAATCACGTTCATATGTTTTGGTCCTGTCCAAAGATAGAGGATTACTGGAAGGAGGGTTTAGGGTAATTTTTAAAGTGGTGTAGGTGAAACTGGACCTGGTCCCCCGGGAGGCCATGTTCGGGGCGTCAGACCAGCCAGGGTTGGAAACTGGTGCGGAGGCAGATGTTGTAGCCTTTGCCTCGTTGATCGCTGAAGGTGGGTCCTGATGGGTTGGAGAGCAACCTCTCCACCCTGTGCCCTGGTGTGGCGGGGGGTCCTGTTAGAATTCTTGACTTTTGAAGGTTAAGTTTGAACTGAGGGGAAGGATAGATCGGTTTTACAATTCATGGGCGTTATTCATTATGCACTTTCAAAAACTGGATAACATCGAACAGTTGGGGTGGGTGGGAGGGTTGGGGGGAGGGGAGCAATGTGTGTTAATGGTGGCTTGGGTGATTCCGGATTTGTTTTTGTCATTTGTTTATGTGGACATGTGGGCGAATGTTTGGTGGGAGGATGGGATCGTTGTTATTGATAAGGGGATTGACATATTTGTTACTGATTATTGTTTATTGTTGGTGGGTATAAATTTGGGAGAAAATGTGAAAAAGGAGGAGAACAAAGACATATTTTAAAAAAAAGAGTAGCAAGGATAATCCAGGGAACTACAGGCCGGTGCGCCTTGCGTCAGTGGTAGGGAAATTACTGGAGAGAATTATTTGTGACAGGATCTACTCACATTTGGAAGCAAGTGGTCGTATTAGTGAGAGGCAGCACGGTTTTGTGAAGGGGAGGTCATGTCTCACTAACTTGATAGAGTTTTTCAAAGAGGTCACAAAGATGATTGATGCAGGTAGGGCAGTGGATGTTGTCTATATGGACTTCAGTAAGGCCTTTGACAAGGACCCTCATGGCAGACTGGTACAAAAGGTGAAGTCACAGAGGTGAACTGGCAAGGTGGATACAGAACTGGCTAGGTCATAGAAGGCACAGAGTAGCAATGGAAGGGTGCTTTTCTGATTGGAGGGCTGTGACTAGTGGTGTTCCGCAGGGATCAGTGCTGGGACTTTTGCTGTTCATAGTATATATAAATGATTTAGAGGAAAATGTAACTGGTCAGATTAGTAAGTTGGCGGACGATACAAGGGTTGGTGGAATTGCGGATAGCGATGAGGACTGTCAGAGGATACAGCAGGATTTGGATCGTTTGGAGACTTGGGCGGCGAGATGACAGATGGAATTTAATCTGGACAAATGTGAGGTAATGCATTTTGGAAGGTCTAATGCAAGTAGGGAATATACAGTGATTGGTAGAACCCTCAAGAGTATTGACAGTCAGAGAGATCTTTGTGTACAGGTCCACAGGTCACTGAAAGGGGCAACACTGGTGGAGAAGGTAGTCAAGAAGGCATACGTCATGCTTGCCTTCATTGGCCGGGGCGTTGAGTATAAAAATTGGCAAGCCATATTGCAGCTGTATAGAACCTTAGTTAGGCCACACTTGGCGTATAGTGTTCAATTCTGGTCGTCACACTACCAGAAGGATGTGGAGGCTTTAGAGAGGGTGCAGAAGAGATTTACCAGGATGTTGCCTGGTATGGAGGGCATTAGTTATGAGGAGAGGTTGAATAAACTTGGTTTGTTCTCACTGGAGCGAAGGAGGTTGAGGGGCGACCTGATCGAGGTCTACAAAATTATGAGGGGCATAGACCGAATGGATCGTCAGAGACTTTTTCCCCAGAGTAGAGGGTTAATTACTAGGGGGCATAGGTTTAAGCTGCGAGGGGCAAGGGTTAGAGGAGATGTACGAGGTGTTTTTTGCACATAGGGTAGAGGGTGCCTGGAACTCGCTGCCAGAGGAGGTGGTGGAAGCAGGGACGACAGTGACGTTTAAGGGGCATTTTGACAAATACATAAATAGAGGGATCCTCTGAAGTGGAGAAGATTTTAGTTTAGACGGGCAGCATGGTCGGCGCAGGCTTGGAGGGCCGAAGGGCCTGTTCCCGTGCTGTATTTTTCTTTGTTCTTTGTTGGATGGAAATCAGGATCTGCGCCACCTCCTGGGAAACTGATTGCCATTTCATCTGGTGAGCGAAAGGCCTTCTTCCTGTGTCCATAAAATACACATGTACGCCGCTGCTGGCCCACTGCCTTATCCGTTGATAATTCAAATTGTGTCCGCAGCTTTTTCCTACTTTTGGGGCAAGTGAGTACTGATTGTCCAACTCCAGGATGGAGTCCACCAGCCTCTACGGTTTAGCTCTCACTGTCTTTTCCATGTCCACTTTGTAGGAAATTATCTCTCCCGATAACCACCTTAAGGGCTTCCTACAGCGTGGAAGATGAGATGGACTCTGATATTAACCAGTGTAAACCTAGAATAACTTTAAATCAACAAACCTATTGAGAGAATGTTATCCTCATAGTGGTGACTCATATGAGTTCTGTAGAGGATTTTATACTTTAAAAAAAAACAGAGCAATTGTGAAGTTGATTGGTCATTTGAACTGGTTGAGAGCTCTGACTGGAGCAGTTTTGATGTTTTGGGAGTTAACTCCCACGATAAAACACTCTCAGCTGTAGAATGTTTCAAAAACAAAGAAATAGAATAAAATGTATGCTGAAGTTCCCATCATTAAATAAGCAAAGAATATGAAACTAGTAATTTTTAGTGATAGTTTCCACGCTACTCATCTTGAAGGGTATTCTCGTGCAACAATATTTCTTCCAGTGTGTAATTTTAAAGGGTTTATTATTGTAATTAGTTCATAATTCATTTTAGTAGGAAGAAGCAGAGAGACAAAGAGGTGGTGAGGGAATCAACAAAAGGAAAACACATACGTGACCTCTTCCACATCAATCTACCTGCAGCAGATGCATTTGTCCATGACAGCATCGGTAGGAGTGACTACTGCACAGTCTTCGTAGAGGCAAGTCCCATCTTCACATTGTGTTGCGTGGCACTACCACCGTGCTAAATGGGATAGATTTTGAACAGATCTAGCAACTCGAGACTGGGCAACCATGAGACAATGTAGACCATCATCAGCCGCAGAATTGTACTGTAACCCCATTGCCTGGCATATCTTCCACTCTACCATTACCACCAAGCCAGATGATCAACCCTGGTTCAATGAAGAATGGAGGAGGGCATGGCAGGAGCAGCATACCTAAAATGAAGAATAAAGCTGATGAAGCTACAATATAGGACTACTTGTGTGCCAACCAACATATAAGCAGCAAGTGATAGACAGAGCTAAGTGATTCCAGAGCCAACGGATCAAATTTAGTTCTGCAGTCCTGCCACATCTAGCTGTGAATGGTAGTTCACACATTCACACAATTAAATAACTCACTGGATGAGGAAGCTTCACAAAAGTCCCTATCCTCGAAGATGGGTGCCGAGCACATCAGTGCAACAGATGAGGCTGAGACATTTTCTACAATTGTCAGCTAGAAGTGTTGAGTGGATGATTCATCGTGATTTCCTTTGGCGGTCCCCAGCATCACAACTGTCATTCTTCAACCAATTCGATTCATTCCATGTGACATTATGAAACTCCTGAAGGCACTGGATACTGCAAAGGCTATCGACCATGACAATATTGCAGCAATAGTATTGAAGTCATGCGCTCTAGAACTCGCCACACCCCTAGCCAAGCTGTTCCAGCAATGCTATAACACTGACATCTACCCAGCAGTATGGCAAATTGCCCAGCTATGTCCTATACACAAAAAGCAAGACAAATGCAACACACTCAATTATCGCCCCATTAGTGTCTTCTCGATCATCAATAAAGTGATGAACAGTGTAATCAACAGTGTTATCAAGTGACACTTGCTTAACAATAATCTGCTCAATGATGCTCCGTTTAGGATCCACCAAGGCCACTCATCTCCGGACCTCATTACAGCCTTGATCCAAAAGAGCCGAACTCCACTCGTGAGGTGAGAGTGATTGCCATTGATATCAAGGGTGTATTTTACCAAGTGTAGAGTTAAGGAGCCGTTGCAAAATTGGAGTCAATGGGAATCGGGCGTGAAATTCTTCACTGCATGGAGTCATGCCTAATCCAAGGGAAGATGATTATGATTGTTCGATGTCACTCATCTTAGCTCCAGGACATCACTGTAGGAGCTCGTCAAGGTAGTGTACTAGGCCTAGCCACCTTCAGCTGCTTGAACAATGACCTTCCTTCCATCAATAGATCAGAAATGGGGATGCTCACTGCCAATTGTACAATGTTCAGTACCATGCATGCATCTAATCCTGAAACAGTTCATGTCCAAATGCAGCAAGACCTGGACAATATCCAGGTCTGGGCTGGCAAATAATATTTGCGCCACACTAGTGCTAGACAATGACCATCTTCAATAAGAGCAAATCTCACCCCTCAACATTCCATGGCATTACCGTCAGAGAGTCTCTCACCGTCAACATTCTGGGAGTTGCCATTGACCAGAAACTTACCTGGACTAGCCAAAGAAAACTGTTGTCTTAAATTGCTGCAGTCTATGTAGTGTAGATATACATACAATGGTGTTAGGGAGTGAGTTCCAAGATTTTGACCCAGGGTTAGTGAAGGAATGGCAATACATTTCCAAGTCAGGGTGGTTTGCAGCTACTCTTAAAATCATAGATCCCTACAGTGTAGAAGAAAGCCATTTGGCCGACTGAGTCTGCACCAACCCTTTGAAGGACCACCCTACCTAAGCCTAATCGCCTGACCTATTCCTGCAACCCCACCCTAAAGGGCAGTTTATCATGGCCAATCCACCTAACCTGCACATGCTTGGACTATGGGAGAAAACCGGAACATCCGGAGGAAACCCACGCAGACACAGGGAGAATATACAAACCCCACTCAGTCACTGGAGGTTGGAATTGAACCCGGGTCCCTGGCACTGTGAGGCAGCAATACTTACCACTGTGCCTCCCCAGGCTACATTTGTGACTGTTATGGCTACAAGAGCACTTCAGAGGCTAGGAATCCTGCGGTTTGTAACTCTCCTCCTGACACCCCAAAGCATGTCCACAGTCTACAAGGCACAAGTCAGGAATGTGGCGGAATACTCTCCCCTTGCCTGGATGAGTGCAACTCCAACAACACTGAAGAAACGTGACACCAGCCAGGACAAAGCAGAGCACTTGATTGACATCCCATCTGCAAACATTCACTCCCTCCACCACCGGTACATACTAGCAGCAGTACATCTTCAAGATGTACTGCAGGAACTCACCAAAGCCCTTTGGGTAGCACCTTGCAAATCCATGACCACTACCATCTCAACTGATTTCGGCAGCAGATACATGGGAACACCACCACCTGGAAGTTCCCCTCGCGTGACCTCTTTTCTCAATTTCTCCCTGGGTAAATTCTCACTGCAGTACAGTGTATGACCACATGAGGCTGATGTAGAGGCCGGTGCCATGGACGTTTGCCTCCCTGGGTCACTGTTACAGTCACTGCCACCAACACAGCCTTCAGCAGTCACTTCCATCCCTGCAGTAGTTGATCAGCCAGGTTAGTCTGCACCTACAGCTGAAGAGTTTTTAAAAAAATCAATTATCTTTATATTCATTTCCTGCCGATACTCCTTCTGCACAGTTAGTTTCCAGCAGTGTTTCGCACTCTTTTTTTTTTTCCAGGCCTGCATCTCCCACCCAAAACCAAGTGACTGCTGACTGGAATATGTTTCCACAAGTACCACAGTCAGTACCCCTTATACTTGATCTAGCAGATAATTCCTGTGTCTCCTGTGGGATCTTCCCACCTTTCAATTGGTCCATTGTCACAAAGATGATTCATGTTTGCCCCATTCTGAACTCGGCTCTGGGGCGACGGGTTTGGGAACTTCATCCATCCCAGTCAGGAGGGAAATGCATCTGTTCAAGTACAGCTCATGGGCAGCAGGGAGTCAAGGGTCACACAAAGAAACCAACTTCAGGGTTAACCTTCTGAATCAGATGCATGTTTAATGTCTGCCATTGTTACCATTGGCAATTAATCTTGAATTTCTGTTACCATTAATGTTGTCAGTGTTGGTTCAATTTCTGCGACAGTTAATCTTGTTGATGTGTGTTGAGTTTCAGTTACTCTTAACCTTGTCAATCAGATCTATGTATAAAATTGTGCTGTGTGTGCATAAGAGGTTTGATGTATATTTAAAATGGGGAGCCGCCCTCCACTCACTTTGAGATCAGCCGCTGTCTCAGTGAGACTGACTTTAAGATCGATGGTGAGTCTCCTTCCTTCCCCATCAGCCCAAAATCCAGATGTGTTTCCAAGAATTTCCTCATTCCCCCTTCAAACAATAATAATGATGATCTTTATTAGTGTCACAAGTAGGCTTACAATAACACTGCAATGGAGCCACTATGAAAACCCCCTAGTCGCCACACGTCAGCACCTGTTTGGGTACAGTGAGGGAGAATGCAGACTGTCCAATTCACCTAACAAGGACATCTTAAGCTTTAAGTTTGGCACAATAGATAATGATGGTGGTGTTTGTTTTGTTCTAGGGGATGACAACAAAATGAATCTTCTGGGACTTGGAGCCATTCCAAGATTGGCTAAATTAATATCCCATGAAGACAAACAAATCCATATGTATGCTACTATGGCCTTTGGAGTAATGTCAACCAATAGTAAGTACCTTGAACTGGATTTATTGTTTTTTGGGGAAAATAGAGAAAGCAAGGTAAAGAATCAAAGTCTGTGGTGCAGGACATAATGAAAACTAAAAAGAATAAAAGAGAACTTGGCTTTAAAATCCCAAATATTATATGAAAAAAGAAAGACTGATAGACATAAACAATTCTATAATTTCCTTGCAGAGAAAGACTGATGAATCTTAATACTGCCACAGTTATTGTTATTTTTGATAGAAGGCATAGTTGGAGTTTAGAAGAAGTAAGAAGGAAATCTGATAGCATTGGACATTGTACTGTAGAGAGACACGAAAAGTAGAGAAATAGAGAAAATTAGCTGTGATTGAGAGATTGTTTATAAAAGCATAGAAATTAGAAGCGAGAGAAGTCCACTGAGCTCATCTAACCTGCTCCGCCACTCAATCTGATCATGGATGATCGTCTATTTTGGTGCCGTACGCCAGTTCTCTCCACATCAGACAAGATTTTTGATAGGAGCACAATTTAAATCACGAAGACAATTCAACTTGAGAGGGAACATTTGTCCCGATATCATGATTTGGGATGGAAGAAATAATTGTAGTGCAGTCACTGAGGTGGCATTGAACAGGTGTTTAATTAAAGGCCCAGTGTCCCGTATGCTTTCAAGAAGGAGTCGACAATGACCTGGAGCTCTGTTTCTGAATGAGTGAGCACACAAGAATCATCCGAATGCTGAATTTCAATGACTGAAGTCGCAGTAATTTTGGTTTTGGTTTGAAGGCAGTGTACAGTTTTCTGTCAGTTCTGTAAATTATCTCCATGCTTTTGGGTAATTTGCTGAAGGTGAGGGGCAATATTACAGCAAGGGAGATGGAGAAGAGGATCGGTGTGATGACACAGCCTTATTTGATCCCAGTCTTCACAGAAGATACGGTCTGTGGAGGGTCCTCTGGTAATAGTCACAACTTGCATGTCGATTGGATTGGATTGGATTTGGATTTGAGTTTATTGTCATATGTACCAAGGTACAGTTAAAAGTATTGTTCTGTGAACAGTCCAGACAGATCGTTCCATACATAAAAAACATAGGACATACAATAGACACGCAATGTAAATACATAGACATAGACATGGGGTGAAGCATACTGAGTGTAGTACTACTCTGCAGAGAAGATGCATGGAGAGTTCAATTCAGTCCATAAGAGGAATTCAAGAGTCTGGCAACAGCGGGGAAGAAGCTGTTTTTGAGTCTGTTCGTGCATGTTCTTTTATATCCCCTGCTGATGGAAGAGAGAATAACCAAGATGGGAGGGGTCTTTGATTATGCTGCCTGCTAGATTTCCGGTGGCGAATGAGCGGTTGGACACAGTGCAGCTCCAGATCAAATGCTTCAATATGAGCTCTTTTTTTTACCCAAAAGTGGGAGAATTTACCCAAAAGTGGGAGAATTTTCACAGGAAAGTGTAGCTGAAGGTGTGGAGGAGAGGTTCCACCCGGGAGTGGCATGTCTGCTGCTAATCAGACCCGGCAGAAGAAGGTTAAAGACCTGGCCAAGGAACTGGAGGAGATCTGTGGCGCAGCAACAATTGGAAAGATTGTGGGGAGGAAGGTTGTTGCTCGCTGGAAAGCCCCAGATGGAGCAGCTGATGGCGTTCATCAGAGACGGGTTCCGCCAGCAGTGAAAGGAGATGCAGGAAGACCGGTTGAAGGCCATTGAGGGAGCAGTAATACCTTTGAAAGGCTCAATGGAAAGAGTCGAGAAGTGCTTGGAGGCACAGGGATCCGGGAGATGGAAAAGGTGATGTCTGACCACAGTGGTTGGGTGGTGGCATTGGAGTTGATTGGGTGGTGGCAGTGGAGTTGGGACTCTTGGGGGACCTTTGCAAGTCGCTAAGGGCAAAGGTGGAGGGGCAGGAGACTAGATCCAGAAGGCAGAAGCTGCATATTGTTGGCTTGCCTGAAAGTGTGGAAGGCACGGGTGCCACGAGAAAAGTCTCATGGATGCTCGTGGACTGGTGGCCAACGGGGTGCTGGACAAGGCCCCAGAGGTGAATAAGGCACACAAGTCCCTAAGGCAGAAGCTAAGAGTGTGAGAGCAGCCACCGGCGGTGATTGTGAGGCGCCACAGGTTTGTGAAGATGGAGAAGATTCTGCGGTGGGCCAGGGAGAAGCAGAACTGTGAATGTGAGGGGAACAAGGTACAATACTATCAGGGCATTGGAGCGGATCTGGCGAAAAAGCGCGCCGGGTTCAACAAGGCCAAAGTGGTTTGTTACTGAAGGCAGATCAGGTTTGGGATGCTGTAGCTGGTGAAACTGTGGGTGACTTTTGAAGGCCGGAAGTACTATTTTGAAACTCCAGAGAAGGCCAGGGACATTATTAGAGACCATAAACTGGGGGAGAACTGAACATTGATGGTAGCTGGAACAACAGAGTTCAGAATATGCGGGTAGTGTGAGAGCTGGAGGATGGGGCGATTTTTTTCTTCTCGGCTGGGGTAAGTTTGTTGTTGTGATTGTTTGTTTGCTAACGGATAAAAAGCTTGTAATGGGGCAACTCTCTCCCCCCCACCCCCGACCACTTGTGTTTCTTTTTCGGGGGGGGTGACCTGTGTTTTTTGATGTGTCTTTGTTTGTGTGAGGTAGGGTGGGTCCACAGGGAGCCATTTGCACAGACCAAGGAGGAGAAGGCGGGGCGAAGGCTGGAGGGGTAGATAGGAAGAGTCTTTGTGCAATAGCTGGCAGATAATGCTGGCGAACAGAAGTGAGGTGGAGGTGTGGCCGCGGAGGTTGGCCATGTGCGATGGGGTTGGGACGAGGTGGGGAGAGGAGGGACACGATGTGGCAGGGTTGGAGTAGGAACGGGTTATGGATGGAGAAGGGGGCCATCTTGGATGGGTCCAGTTTACAGTGAAATTAAAGGGGACAGAATTGGAAGGGGAGGATGGCGGACAGTAGAGGAGAGTGGAGGTGCAAGCTCTAGTAAGTTCATAAGATGGAACATACAAGAACTAAACGGGCCGGTGAAGAGGTCCCGAGTATTCATGCACTTGAGGAGCTTGAAGGGGGTGTTTGTCTTTCTGCAGGAGTCGCACCTCCGGGTGAAGGATCAGGTCAGGTTGAGAAAGGGTCAGGTGTTTCACTCTGGCTTCGAGACGTGGAAGGGGAGGGTAGGATTGGGGATATATACAGGTGCCTGGGGGAGCTGGGGGGGCGAGTGCAGGTGGTGAGGATTAAAGAGAAATGGGAGGAGGTGCTGGGGGGCAGGGCAGGTAGATAGAATGGGGTGAAAAGGGGGAAAAAAACTTGCACAAACTGTGAAATGTGGAGAATGTCCTTCGATGTGTTTATGCTTTTGTACTTTTGAAAGTTCGGAATAAAATACATTTTTAAAAAGATTATGCTGCCCACTTTCCCAAGGCAGCGGGAAGTGTAGACAGAGACAATGGATGGGAATCAGGTTCGCATGTTGGACTGGGCTGTGTTCACGACTCTCTTTAGGTTCTTACGGTCTTGGGCCGAGCAGTTGCCATACCAGGCTGTGATGCAGCAAGATAGGATACTTTCTGTGGTGCATCTGTGAAAATTGTTAAGAGTTAATGTGGACATGCCGAATTTCCATAGTTTCCTGAAGAAGTATAGGCTCTGTTGTGCTTTCTTGGTCGTAGCATTGATGTGGGTGGGCCAGGGCAGATTGTTGGTGATGTGCACACCTAGGAATTTGAAGCCGTCAGCCATTGCTTCCTCGGCAGCATTGATGCAGACGATGTGTACGATACTTCACATCCCAAAGTCAATGACCAGCTCCTTAATTTTGCTGATGTTGAGGGAGATATTGTTGTCGTTACACCACTCCACTATTTCTCTATCTCTCTCCTGCATTCTGACTCATCATTGTTTGTGATCCGACCCACTACAGTCGTGTCATCAGCAAATTTGTAGATGGAGTTGGAGCCAAACTTCCTGGGTGTCACCATCACCAAATGTCTGTCCTGGTTCACTCCTATTGATGCAACAGTCAAGAAAGCCCAACAACGTCTCTACTTCCTACGAAAGCTAAAGAAATTCGGCATGTCTGCATGGACTCTCACACACTTCGACAGATGTGCAATAGAGAGCATCATATCCGGCTGGTATGGCAACTGCTCGGTCCAAGATTGCAAGAAACTGCAGAGTGTGGTGAACTCAGTTCAGCGCCTCACACAAGCTTGACACTCGACCCCCCCCCCCCCCCCCCGTCGTGAACTCGGCCGAGTTTCACGACGGCCTCGGAGGCCGCTCCTCTCACCTTATTCACCCCCACCCGGGGGGCCTAGGAGCGGCGCTCTGTAACTCTCGGCCGCCAGGCCTTGACTCTTGCGCCAAGGTGGCGTGCCGAGAATGATGCGACGGCGGCGCCTAAGTGACGCCAGCCGCGCATGGGCAGGTTGGCCGGCTCCAACCCGTGCATGCGCGGCTAATGTCACGATGGCTGATGGCTCAAACCCGCGCATGTGGGGTTGCCGTCTTCCCCTCTGCTGCCCCGCAAGACGTGGCGGCTTGATCTTGCGGGGCGGCAGAGGGGAAAGAGTGCGTCGCTTTGAAACGCTGGCCCGACGATCGGTGGGTACCGATCGCAGGCCAGTCCCCTCGCGAACACGGCCGTGGTGCTCACTCCCCTCTCTGCCCCCCACAAGCTTCAAAAGAGCATTTGCTGAGCGGAGAATCGCGCCCATTGCCTTCTTCCAGACCCTTCCTTCAGGCAGGAGGTACAGAAGTCTGAAGATCCACAAATCCAGACATAGGAACAGCTTCTTCCCCACAGCTACAAGACTCCTCAACAACTCCCCCTCGGACTGATCTGTTCCCTGTAAGAAGACTTTTCACAACACCCTATGCTGCTCTTGCTCATGTATTTGCTTTGTTTGGCCCCTTGTTCCACACTGTAGCCAACCACTTACTGTCGATGTAACATTTGAGAATGTTCTCTGTTGATTATTCTTTTGTCTACTATGTGCGTTCCCTCGGCTGCAGAAAAATACTTTTCATTGCACCTCGGTACATGTGACAATAAATCAAATCAACACATCCAGCATATCCCATAAATGAATTTTTTTTAAACTGTGTAATAATTGCAGCACTTGCCTGACTTTCAATGAGACCCATGAGTTGCTGCTGTGTTCTTACTCTTGTGCCAAAGGCTAGATTCGTGGAGCTTGGGAAATCCATGGAAATGTTGTTAAATTCAATATTACATTGAACAAATGCTTTAGTGGAACGATTAAGACATTCAAATCCCTGGCGTGTGTTTCTCGCAACTTGCTGAGTGTGCCTGAATAGATTCTGGTCATCAACATGTTGGAGCAAGCTTCCAGACACAATTGCATCTTTGGCCACCTTAACACTGCATCGAGACATATTCTTTGTTCCATGTTAAAATTGTCTCCTTTTTCTCTTTTTGAACAATGATTTGTGTCGCGTTCAAATGAAATAGCCTTTGGGTGCAATGGCCTTGCTTTGGTAAAGTGAATAAAGAGATATAAAGCTGTTGATTAATTTTCTTCATGCTGATATTTTAATTTTTTTCAGGTGAAGTTCGAAAATCAATGAGACAATTGAATTTCCTACCATCCATTATTGCATGTCTAGCTCCAGATGGTAATTCTAAGCTTCATTTTTATTAGTCGTAATCTACAAATAATGTAATTCTGAGAATAAATTTATTTTTAAAATTTGTATATTTCATAGGTTTTAATTTCTTCCAAATAACACAAGAAACATTTTTGATTCAAAACAGGTACAGTATAAAACCAGAATTATTGCAAATATAAAAACAAAAAGAAAATTATCCCAATAATACAAACAAAACAAAGAAAAATAAAATAACAGCTGACAGTGTCCAGATCTTTGAAAATTGCTATCTCAGGTAGAATCTTGCAACAGAACCCCTGATTGTGAATTTAATTTTCTACAAAAAGGATATTAATTCCCCAAGCCACTTAGAGGCAATAGGCGGAGCGGGAGACTTCTAACTGAGCAGTATCCGCCTCAGTGCTTTCAATGAGGCAAAGGCAATAACATCCGCCTCTACCCAAGAGTGAATTGCCAGGGAGTCTAAAACCGCAAATATATTGGGCATGGCTGTAAACCTAATTGGAGAATAATAAACATAGTGTTAAAAAAGTAAGCCCAGAAACTGGAGCAGGACCACAAATATGTGTTGATCTGTGGGGGCAAGCGAAAAGCGGTCACATCTGTTCTCAACATGCAGGGGAATAATCGCTCATCTTTCCGTGGTGAAGTGTGTCCTATATAGCACTTTGAACAAAATTAGGCTCAAACAGGCACATGAGACGTGGTGTTGACCCTGTGTATGGCCTCTCTCCAGACTTCACTTGCGAGTGCAGGGCCCAGTTGACCAAATGTTCAAATTACCTAACGCCATGTCTTTCGGGACTTGTGGGAGGAAACCAGAGCACCCTGAGGAAACCCATGCAGATGAGGGGCGAACATGCAGCCTCCACACAAAGAACCTGGGACCCTGGCACTGTGAAGCAACAGTGCTAACCACTGTGACTGTATGTAATGAACTTTGAGACAGGGAGTCGTAGAACATATCTAACAGCAAAGGTGTAAGCTGTTCCAAGAATTTCTTATAGAACTCTATTGGAAAGCCATCCAGGCCAGAGACCTTACCAGCCTGAATAAGACCAATGCATTTTAAAATCTCATTGGGCTTGAATGTGGGGGGGCAACTCACAACTCTTGACTGTTTCGACAGACGGGATGGGCAATCTGTCCTGAAAATCATCCATGATCGACTTGTCTGTGGAGGCTCTGGTTTATACAGGTCACAATAGTAGTACGTAAAAACCGCATTGACTTGGCGAGGGGTGAAAACGAGGTTGCAGCCCGGGTTGAGTACCTGGGGGGATCTCGCGGGAGTCCAATTGGTGTTTATGTTGGTGTGATATAAGACCACTGGCTTTTTCCCCATATTCGTTCAAAGTACCCCTGAAGCACTGGAGCAGACATGCGGCCTTATTGGTGGTCAGTAACTCAAACTATGTTTGCAAGTTTTGTCTGCTTGCATATAATTCCGGTGTGGGATCAAGTGAGTACTGGTGATCCACCTCTAAAATGGAGTCCTCCAGTTCCTGTTCTAATTTCCTCGCCTTTAGCACATGTGCTCTATTAGAACTAATTTCCTCCCGAAGGACTACATTAATAACCTCCCACAACGTGGAAGGGGAGATGGAGTCGGACCTATTTAATTCAATGTAGTCGTCAATAGAGGTGGACAGGCTCAGCCAGCAAAGTAGTATCCAACCTCCACAGTAGACGTTGGGTGTGGCTAGACTCCAACAAAGTTTGGGGCGCGGTCAGACATTACAATTGCTGAGTACTCAGCCGCCACCATCGATGGGAGGAGAACCCTATCCAGAATTTTAAAAATCAATACGAGAATACACATGGTCAACAAGAGAGAAAAAGAAGAAATCCCTGTCATTCAGATGTAAAAAAAAATAGCAGGGGTCTACCCATCCCATCTGAGCCATGAAGGAAGACAAAGCTCTGGCTACTCCCCATGGGACAAAATTTGGATTTTGATTGATCCAAATTTGGGTCCAGAAGGGAAGACAGCAAAGAGTTGATTAAATTTTTATCACCCCAATTAATGCCCAATGGGCAATAAATGCTGGCCTAACCAGCGACACCTACATTCTGCAATTTAATTAAAAAACCTGGGAGCACTCCAGGCACAACCATCGCAAGAAGAAAGGACCCTGGCTTTCGAACCCAGAGATGACATCCACATCGAGTGTCTGTAGCCTGCCAGCCTCCTTTACTAAGTGTGGGTAAAACCCAAAGCTCAGCTGTGAGTCTGAGTCAGATTTTGTTGAGTAATAGAATTGTGAATAAAATTGCGTTTAAGCTGTGAAAATAAAATTAGGGGCTTAGATGTTGAACAGAACCACTCAGTGGCGGACTGGGTCTAAAAATATTGGTTGCCAGGAGACAAAGGGGGCCCAACAATGCTATCATTTAATTTTGATAATGAATAAATAGAATTTTTTTAAAATACATATGGAAAAAAGGGTACAATTAAAATTTTTGTGGAAAAAATGTATTTCTTAGTAATTACAGTGTACATATACTGTACATATTACTGGCAGTCGATACCAAATGTAAATACAGAATGTTATAATTGAATTTTTAATTTTTTAAATTTTAAGTAATTGGTTGATATTTTTAAATAGTTTACTGCACAATTTACACATTGACAGATAGTTCAAAAGCACAAAGAGCATTGCATGCAGTCCACTATGTTAAGAGCAATCGTTTGTGTTCGCTAGATGATTGTGCGGATCTGCCAATAATTGCTTCTGCATCCAATTCATCTAACAATTCCTTTTCAATAGATAGCAACATGTATGATTCCAAATTCTCCTCAGACAGCGAATTTCTTAACCTTGTCTTTATGATCTTTAGCTTTGAAAATGTCCTCTCACATTGGACTTGAGTAACTGATAGTGTGCAGATGACTTTATATAAAGGTTATCATATGCCTTGTCATGAAGTCTGTTGGATGCCAGAATTTTTAGTACACACGATGGGCAAGTGCTGCAAATTTTACAATTGTTGCAGCAACTGGAATCCATATTCTCACCATCATTAAGCAATAGCTTTAATTTTGAAGCAAAAGAAAACAATTCCAATATTACTTGATCTTTGCTGATTTGTGGAAACAGCTTAATAATACCTTCCAATGCTTCATCTTCAAGGCCCTTCTCTGCAATAGTTTTAAACTTTGCTGGGTCCAAGCAGGACAAATCTTTATACAACTGTTTGTGTTGTACAAAGTGTGATTCTAGTGACTGGACAATGCGATCCATTATTAGGTTAAACACATTTACTCGAAAATCAGCAAGAGATTCTGAGGAATTTCTTTCATCATCAATAAGCTCATCTGCCATTCTTTTCTTCTTCCTCTGCCTCTTAACTGGCAATGCTGTTTCCAATGCATCAATTTCCAATGTTTGATTTTCATCCATATTCATCTGTGAAATCCTGTCATTACATTTATTTACAAATTCCAAAGACTTGCTGTGAACGTTATCAAATGTTCTTGTCTGTTCCTTCAACATTGTTGTAGCTGAATCGACCAAACTCCATGCAGTAAACATATCTAAACCACTTGTCTGTAGATAACTTGATAACGGGGTTGTAGTTTCAAATATATACAAGTAAGTAAATGCTGTCAATATGGTTTCAAACTTTAGAAGACTTTGAAGTAAAACATTTGCTTCATCTTTTGTTTTTGCATCAAACTTTTCTGAATCTTGTATCATTGATAAGCATGTCAATAGATTTACGAAAGTACTGGCAGCGGCATCATCAAAACGTCCAAATATAGTTGTTGCTGCATTGGATTTTCCTGACCATCTGGTCTCACCAATTAGCTTTAATTGTTTCATTTTTTCTTGTCCTAGATGTTTTCCAACAACTTCTATCCATACAGCCATTCTCTTGTATGATGATTTCACAAACGTTGCTATATTATGGAGCAAATTGAAAAAAGAAACTGCAGGCACACAACATTTTGTTGTTTCAGTTATCCCCAAATTCAAGACATGGACGTAGCACCATATATGAACATGTTGATCAGCCACATCAGCAATTTTACTTTGTAAACCATTATACTGGCCATGGTAGCTTGCAGCGCCATCTGTGCTATCAGATAAACATTTTTGGGGGTCAATTTTAAGATGCTGTAATGTTTCAATCAATAGATCAAAAAATCCCTGTCCTGTACCATCATTACTTGGCACAAGTGAAAGTACAGTAGTCGCTCACAGATAATACCTTTAAGCACATACCGAATAATAATGCTAAACTGATCGATGGATGAATTATCTTGTGTTGAATCAACCTGAATAGAATAATATTTTGCTTGAGAAACTTCATGACTAATTCTTTCTTGTATCATATTCTTCATAATTTTGACTAACATGTTTATTGTTGTTTTACTCAGGTATGCAACAAGTCCACCACGGCCTTTACTTTGAGCCTTTCCTTGTTGCTCTAATCGTTTAATTCTTTGTTTAGACTTGCTTTGCACTGCAGAAATATGAGCTGCCATAATGGGATCATATTTTGCCATCAACTGCACTGTAGCTAAAAAATTGCCATGATTCAGAACCTCATTATCTAGAGTGTAGGCCGATTCATTTCTGTGACCTTGAAAAGGAAGTGCTTGCTTGCCTAACATCTTTATGATGTCTATAATCCTCATGACAATACTTCTCTGCTTCAATACTTCTTCTTTCCTTCTAATTAGTGATGCTGCAAAAAATTTATCTAAGGTACCATCATTAACCACACTGATGCATTTCTGACATGTGTTGTTGTCGATTCATATAAAGTCAAGCTCTGGCTAATACGCCTGTAGTCACTAAAGCCACGTACAAAGGGTAATGGATTACAAGTGCTGGAAAACTCAAAGGCTAAGCAGTATGAACAATATAAGCATCTATTTTCTTTGTTATATGTTAGCCATTTTCTTGGGACTGAGTCATTCATAATTTTCCTCTCGTACAAACGAGCATCAAATGGCAGATCATCAAGTGGCTGAAGTGGATGTTCAGCAAAAAACTGTTTTATCTTTGCTCGTGATGGATATTGGAAGATTCCAGTAATTGATCTTTCATTTTCTTGCGTAGGTTCATTTACAGGATGTGCTTCAGAAACCAAGTAATTTATGTTTGAAGGAATATCTGATTCTCTGTCACTAGTTGAAGCTATGTGTTCAGATGTTGCAACTACAGGCAGTACAGATACCGGAACAAGGAAGACAGAAGAAATATTGGGCCTGGGTTGATTAGTAATGGATGCACTTGTATTTGTCTCTACATTCAAAGTAGCTCTTCTCTGTTCTTGTAACTCACATGTCATTGCATCATCACCATGAGCATTGTTTCTTGCTTCTTGATTTATTTGTTGCAGAACTGGATATTGATGTGGATTGTGCTTGTGGTGTTATAAATTCTGTAATAGGCCTGCATCGCTTGGCTGATTCCTTCCTTTCTGCTTCTTTTTGTTCTTTGCGTTTTCGTGACCCAGATTTATGCTTTTTCTTTTCCATGCTGGTAGGGGCAATATTTCTGAAATACAAACTTAATTAAAAATAGCCCACATTGGGAAAAATGAATATTGATGATTGCAAGAATAACTTGAAGGAACGCCTGATAAACCCCTACTTGATAAAAAAAATATAAAATAACTTACTTACACTTCAATAGGCTATGTTCATTAGTCAATGCTACTATGGCCTATGCAGCTTCAGAAGAGGAGACAATCCAGTGTTCACACCAGCAAGCAACTGAGACAACTGTTGAAACTTAGAAGTTTGGTCCGACTATAGTAAGACATTAAAAATGGTCCCACGACCAAAGTTAACATGTCCAGTTTGATACCATTGTAGTATTACAAGTTGCAACCCTTTGAGTTTACCGATCATGGCTTATCACTTCAATATCTTTGACCTCATGATTCACGGTCAAAGGTACCGCTTCTCCTTTTCGGTGACCTCACGACCCTATGTACTGCTTGATATCCTTTCAAGTTGCCGACCATCTCAAATCACGAACTGTAACTTTATCTTTGAATTCACACACTCTTGCTGAAAACTTGGATTTCCAACTATGTCCGACCCGGGTGAACCAGCACCCTGTCACCCACTCCTTTTCACATCCGTTTAACACTGCTTTGTTCCTTCATGCACTGAGTGATTGTTTGTTTCTTTATTGCATTTTTATTTGGTATTGCTCTTTTTAAAAACAATTATATTTTATTAAGTTGGAATACAAATCTCAGGAAAGAAGTTGGAGATTTATTTATCTAATTAATTATAATTTTTAAGGGCCCTTCAGAGATTCACGGGCCCCTTCTTGGCTCCCCGGGCCCCGGACCGATGTACCGGCTGAACCAAGACTACTGCTTGATATCCTTTGAAGTTGCCGACCATCTCAAATCACGAATTGTAACTTTATCTTTAAATTCACACACACTTGCTGAAAACATGGAATTTCCTTAATTATGCCCGACCCGGGCCCCCCTATTCCACATCCTTCCACTACCTCCCCTGCTTCGTTCCTTTTCATGCACTGCTTATTTGTGTCCTGTTCTCTTTTTTTTCTTATTCCTTTTTATTACTAAAACAGTTGTCTGTGTTTGTTTCTTTATTGCATTTTTATTTGATATAGGGGGCCCACTTCATCAGGGGCCCACTTGCCATCGGGCAAGCTGACACCCTGGCCAGTCCGCCACTGGAAACACTGGTGTTCAATAGGGAGCCGCATACGATTCTATGGGACCATTTAGGACAGCCATAGTCTGGGATGAGGAACATTGGACTCTTTTGTTGATTAAAATCACGATGCCTCTCTCCCTGCTTTAAAACTAGAATGAAAAACTTGTCGAATCCATCTTTTGCATAGCCTGGTCTGATCTTTACTGGGAAAATGGGTTTCTGCCCCAAAAAAAAAAAATCAGAATTTAGGATGCTCTCAATTGTTTCACAGGGCCATTCAAACCACTAACGATCCCCTCAGATTGGGGGGGAGAGGGGGCTCCCATCAACTCTCAAATCAGAGTAAGCTATTGGCAGGAGGGGTGTTAAAGAAGGGGCACAAAGGAAGAAGATCAACCCAAGCTGGCCACTGAGCCACGTCCGGTGATTCGACAAAGAGAGACCAGTAGACGCCATCAGCAAACTAAAACTAAAACCCACCCCATCCTGCTCCTCCACAACCCAAACATGCCTTCTCAGCCGAGCATAACCACGCCGAAAAGCAAATGGAATGGTGGCAAACAACTTAACCTTGTACAGTACAAATAACCAAACAAAACTCAACAAAATCCCTAAACTCGTTCTAAAAAGTGTTATGTGCTGCAGAAAACCCTTTAATATCGTTCCCGCTAACTAGCACACCTTGGTAGCAGAGAGACTGCCAAATGGAGAATAAAAACCTTGGATTGCCATGAGGATGATTGAAAGTTGCATCAAATAGTAGTAATGAAAATAAATTATTGTAAGGAGCGAGCAGCAGAAATCCCTACTAAGTTCAACTAAATTTGTCAAGAATACACCCAAACAACAGAAATGAAAATTGTCTATACAATGAGTCATACAACAGATTAAACGTAAAACAAATTGTGCTTCTGGACAAAGGAATCTGCACCTCCCAGTAAATCAAAACAATAGTCCTTTTCACGGAATATTATACAAAGGTGGGCTGGATAAATCATCCTGAGGTTCACTCCATTCCTGTACAGGGAAGATTTCACTTTTTAAATGCGTCCCTTTTCTTGGCTTCACTTGCACTCATGTCCTGGTATAATCTGATGGTGTGGCCTTCCCACGTAAAATCCTGGTGTTCTGTTGCCCCTAGTCGTCACACTCCATCACCTGTTCGGGTACACAGTGGGAGAATTCAGAATGTCCAATTCACCCAACATCACGTCTTTCGGGACATGTGGGAGGAAACCGGAGCACCCGAAGGATATCCACGCAGACACGGGGAGAACGTGCAGATTCCGAACAGACAGCCACCCAAGCTGGGAATCAAACCTGGGACCCTGGCACTGTGAAGCAACAGTGCTAACTGCTGTGCTACTGTGCTGCCCAACTCAATATCAATAAGCTTCCAACTCAGTATCTTCTCCATCAAAGTCTACAACTTTCAGTTCAATAGCATTGTCTAACCCTTCCCTGTTGCAGCCTGTCTACATGGAAACCTTCATCCATGCCTTCCATTAATTTCAGACTTGATTACTCCAAAATTCTCATTGCCGGCTTTCTCTAACCACCATAAGCATAACCTTGTGCTGAGGCAAGTGTTACGGCCCATTGGGCTAGTGCACGCTAAATTCCACCCCACTTGACCCAGAGTCACAACACAATTGAAATTAACAAAAAATTCTCCGAAAAAACACCCAAAGTCTTTGGTCATTGGGCTGCCCAATAACTACAGTCACCAGGTTTGTAAATTTAAGCACCATTAATATTATGAACAACAATAACTATAATTAAATATGCATCAAATTCAACAGATTAACTATTATCTAGCTCCTAACCCCCCCACCTTAACGTGCCCCACCCTCAATATATAATATATATCACAATATATATATATATATATTTTTTAAATTTAGATTACCCAATTATTTTTTCCAATTAAGGGGCAATTTAGCGTGGCCAATCCACCTACTCTGCATATTTTTGGGTTGTGGGGGCGAAACCCACGCAGACACGGGGCGAATGTGCAAACTCCACACAGACATTGACCCAGAGCCGGGATCGAACCTGGGACCTCAGCGGCGTGAGGCGGTTGTGCTAACCACTAGGCCACCGTGCTGCCCCATATATATCACAATATATATGTGTGAGTGTGTACATATGTGTAAAATATTAAGTAAGAAATAAGAGTCTTTGTTTCTGATTGTTGTCCTCGAGCGCACCTTCCTTCAATCTAGGCTTTCAGTTCAAAGTTTCGGCTTTCAGCCTGTAATGATTTTCACCGTACTTCCATCCAGGTCTCAAGACTTCTTTGCATGTTCAGAGAAATAGCAGATAGGCAATATTTCTGTAGAGAGACTGAGAGAAACAGACACTAACAGCTGCTCCTCTTCGCATCCAGGATCCGACTGCTTTCCGTAGTTCTCTGAAAAATCATCCCACTCGGATAGGGTCCAATCACTGCCTGTTACCGGGCACAATACAGCCTTTTTGGCCAATTCATTGACCACCAGCCAACCAATCGAACCAGATCCCACCAATGTCTCGGGTGCTGAAAGGCCTGTGTTCTGTTGTCCGACGACAAGCACAGGGCACAATTCTTCCATAAACGTTTCTAAGTGTGGTAGTGAGTGGGAACTGCTGCACACGGCCCTGTGCTCGGCCCGGCAAGACCATCACCGCAATACAACTTTAATTGGTCCACTTATGGAGGCCCCATGGGCTTCAGGCCGCAAATGAAGGCTCACCAGCTGATTCACCGGGACTGCGCTCGCCAGTCTTCCACTAACCAGGCACAGCAGCACTTAAACTGCACTTACACAGCCGACCCCACTCAGCTCTCAGCCACAATGCCAAGACGACTGGCCCAACGACTTGGGGATGCAGACCTAGGGAGGTTCTTAAAGCTGGCCAAGGCCAGGAGGGTTGCCCAGTTTTTCTGAGGATCCCAGAGGATGAACACCAGGGGAGACTGTGCTGCCTGGGATGAAGTGGCAGTAGCTGTCAGCTTGGGCAGTGTGACCAGGAGGACTGGCACCCAGTGCCGCAAGAATACACTGGGCCGCACAGGTGAGTTGGCACCACCAATCTGCCCTCGCATGAGCCTACACTTGGCTCCGCCCAGCACCATGTCCTGGCGAGCTCATACTGGCCTCTCCCCGAAACCCTCTTCCAGCCCCCACTCCTAGCCCCCTCCACAAACACGCCACCCCCCAAACCCGGGTACACTGCGTGCAGGTGATGGGTGTGAGCGAGCACACAGCAGACAGGCAGGGGTCAGCCTATAGCATAGATTGAGGGGCATCAGCCCTCTGCAGGTTATCATCACACCCTACTCTCAACAGTGACCTGCTGACAGTGCCGACACAGTTCCGGCACACTGAATTGATGTAACACAGACCCTTGGAGGGTGGGAAATTAGGAGGGGGGGGGGTGTAAACCAGGCCACATGCTATGTGAAGCTGGCAAGTATGAGGGCCTCCCTGGCCCACCGGGCTTGCTGGACCCTCGATTCTGCGTCTGTCCTGCAGCCTCCGGTTGGTCCTCCACTTCCTCCCTTCTGTTATGGTTTCCATTGCTCTATGGAAAATTTCTGAGGCAGAGATGATTCCAAAGGGCATGCGACTGAAACAATATCTTCTATACGGCGTATTAAAAGTACAGGGCATTTTGCTGGACCTATCAAGTTGTAGCTGCCAAAATCCTTTTGAGGCATCTAACTTAGAGAAAAGTTTTGCGTGTGCTACCTCACCTGTAATCCCTTCGTGTTTAGGAATTGGATAGTGCTCTCTTCTGATATTCTTGTTCAGATCGTTTGGGTCTGCATAGGTTTCGCACACATACCATGAAACTAACCCAATCTGTAGGTTCAGTTATCTTGGATATGATGTTCAGTTTCTGTGTATGATCCAGTTCCTGCTTGAGACATTCTTTAAGAGGGGCTGGTACTCTTCTCCGAGGATGTATTACTGGTGTAGCAATTTCTTTAAGCTGTATTTTATAGCTAAACGGGAACATACCCATATGAGTGAATACATTTGGAAACCTAGCAAGGATGTCCTCTATGCTATCTTTCTGTGAACCAACACATCGATTGGCTTGTGAATCCTTTTTACAAGATTCAGCATCAGACAAGCATCAACACCTAGTAGAGATTTACTGGCATCAACTAATGCAAATTGCACTGGCAGGTGGATTTCATTGTTGCTTACAGTTAGACAACACAACTCTCTTGTGCTAATGATGGAGCCATTGTTGTCCCTCAATTGGCATTTAGTAGTTTCAATTGGAGGAGGACACTGTAGAGAGGTCTGATTCCGTGATCAGATTTGCATGAGCTCCAGTATCCAACTTATAAAATATTTTGGACCCATTTACTTTCAATGGTATGTTCCAATCTTTCTTCATGTGAACAGATGATATTCTGCTTTAAATGTTGTTTGTCAGCAGTATCAATCTTGTTGACTGAGTCAACAAAGAATGTGTCTTCTAAATCATATTGTTGTGCTTCATCATTGGAATGAGAATTTTTTTTTCTCCATTTGATCCATTTGCACACTTGTTAAAAAAGCTTTTCGTATTACTTTTTTTTGTATTTAAACGGCACTGTGAAGTGTAATGATTAAGTTTGCCACAGTTTGCACATACTTTCCCGATGGCTGGACATTTTGTTCCTTGGTGGGCGTGGCCACAACATTCACACGTCACGACGCTGTTTATGTCATTTTCAAAGTGGGCGCTAGCTGCAGTGCCCATTTAAAAAAAAACTGTGCCACAGCATTAATGGCGTTAGCCACGTTGTCTTCTTTCGCATTTTTTTCCTGGGATTGTATATCGGCATACTTGCTCGCGGCAAGCTCACTCGCTCGACATACACTTATTGCATCTTCTAAAGATAAATTGTGCTGCCTAAGCAAATGCTCACAAAGTTTTTCCTTTTTTACACCAAATACGATTTGCTCACAGAGGAGGGAATCTGTTAGCGTTGAAAAGTTGTAAATCTGCGCTCTTAAACAGAGACTCGAGACAAAATAATCTATTGATTCACCTGCTTTTTGAACCCGTTTCTTAAACATAAATCTCTCCTATGTTTCATTATTCGAGCTTTACAATGTAGATCAAATCTTTTCATTACTGCATTAAAAATTTTCTGATCGTCACTATTTCTACAATGAAACTCATTAAAAAGTTCATGTCTTGTCCTGCCACAGTGAGAAATAACCCCAATTTTCCGCTGGTCACTGGCTGACTCTGGAGCTGAAGCTGAGAGAGAAAGCTGAAATTGTTGCTTAAAACTTTTCCAATTCACATCCAGTTTACCAATAGTCTTGAAGTGCTTTGGAGTCTGAAGACCTTCCATTTTTGCTTCTTTCACACTGTGTCTAGAGGTGACTGGCTTATAGAGTGTGATGGGTTTTTCCCCGACAAAGTATTTTTTTCGACGATCTTCTTACTAACCTTACTACACCTAACTAAAAACCTTTAGCAATCACTCCTAGTACCATGTTGTGTTCTTTGTTTTTGTTCTTCAGGATGGTGAAGGTTGCAGTGTTTTTTTAAAATAAATTTAGAGTACCCAATTATTTTTCCAATTAAGGGGCAATTTAGGGTAGCCAATCTACCTACTCGGCACATCCTTGGGTTGTGGGGGTGAAACCCACGCAGACACGGGGAGAATGTGCAAACTCCACACGGACAGTGACCCAGGGCCGGGATTCGAACCCGGGTCCTCAGCGCCGTAGGCAGCAATACTAACCATTGTGCCACCGTGCTGCCCCAAGGTTGCAGTGTTGACAAAGAACAGCAAGCAGTGTTTAACGATCAAAGCTAATTTATTACACTACACTTAATTAAATTCAAACATTTACTAAGGAATTAGATAAGTAAAGAATACACTACACTTCTACACCTCTACAATACTAAATTATTCTATCAGTTAAATTATCTCACATCTACTCTATCTGGCTTTTCACTCTCCCATAAGTCAAGGAGGTCTGCGATATTTATATGGTTGCTCTAGGGCACCATCTAGTGGCGAGTGTAGTAACATTACATTAACCCTTTATGTTCCTTACAATATCCACATTTGCAACACACTAGTGGCAGTTCCTTCAGTTGCTGGGTCTCTGAGTGCTGGAATTCCCGACTTACACCTTTCCGCATCTGACTTGCTTTTCTCTTTTAAGACGTTTGTTAAAAGCTTCCTCTTTGACCCAGCTTTTGGTCATATGACTGAGTGGCTTGGTGTCATATTTTGTTTTATAATTTTCCTGTGAAGTGCTGTAGGATGTTTCATTATGTTAAAGGCGCTATATAAATATAAGTTGTTGTTGATGGGCTAAACAAAGGAACTGCCAGCCTCCCCGAACAGGCGCCGGAATGTGGCAACTAGGGGCTTTTCACAGTAACTTCATTTGAAGCCTACTTGTGACAATAAGCGATTTTCATTTCATTTCAACTATGTCTTCTGGTGGAGGAATTAAGAGCAAAGTGCAAAATTTAAAATTATAATTTGGCTGTTCTGGAGCAAATTCAAAATATCTGGGATTTTCCTCTCCCAAAAGGATGTGGATCATGGTGCAAAATTGGAATTTCCAAGGCTGACACAGATAGATTTTGATTTGATGAGGATATCAAGGGGATGGAGCAAAAGTGGGTAATTTGATTTGTGTAACTGTAAAAAAAAAAATTTGAAGAACCCAAATTTTTTTTTCAATTAAGGGGCAATTTAGCGTGGCCAATCCACCTACCCTGCACATCTTTGGGTTGTGGGGGTGAATCCCACGTAGACACTGGGAGAATGTGCAAACTCCACACGGACAGTGACCCAGGGCCGGGATTCGAACCCGGGTCTCGGAACTGCAGTCCTATTGCTAACCACTGCGCCACATGCCGCCCCCATAACTGATCAGTTATGATGTCGTTGAATGGCTGAAGAGCTTGAGGGCTGAATGACCTGCTCCTATGCCCTGAAAACCTTCTGCTAATATCCGATTACATACCATTTACTCTCACCTACCATTCACTCGTCCCAGCTGACTCATATTTAGTTGCCAGTTCCTAAAAACCTTGTATATAAAATTCATGATCTTGTGTTTAAATTCCTCAGTGACCTCTCCCCTCCCTATCTTGTAATCTACAACAGCTGTAAATATTATCCTTCCCACACTCTTGATTCATCAAAACCCCCTGGTTCTTTTCCCTTCTTGCTTCGAATCTCTAGTGGCCACACCTTCAGCTACCTTCGATTCAAATCTCTGAATTTTCCTTCTTCAAACATTGTGACAAATTTTGAATATCCCTTCAAATATATTTTTTACAGTTTATTTTTTGTTTATCTCAAATTTCTTTAAAGTACCTTGAACTATCATCTACAGTAAACATGTGGTATTAATGCAGATTATTTTATTGCATTGAAGTTTCTCAATACAAAGAAATCCCCCCCCCCCCCCACACACACACACACACACACACACAGACCTTCAGCACATGCTGCACAAATTGCATAAAAACCATGAACTTAGGTAACACATTCAGCCGTGTTGAAGGAATCCATATGTCAATATTCCCAGAAATAAAATTAAGTTAATAAATTCACTACTAACTGGCAGTACTAAATGGTAGTGGCCATTGGCATGGATTTAGGTGTGACATTGTCAAACAGGAGCAAGATTGTTCGTTTGGACATAATACATGGAATAATAATTGTTTAAAAAATGCAACCCATGCTTTCTACAGACGTTTTGCAAATTTTTCCATTATGGACTCCTGGGAAAATATTCTACATTGGTACTGATTCTCAAATATAATCCAATGACATTGATTATAATTTCAATCTGGACTGTCTCCTCGTGACTCCACATCTCACCAGAATATGCAATTGATCATTGATCATTCTATCATATTCACTGAATTTTCTAGAGAGTGGTGAATCTATGGCATTCACTACCACAGAAAGTAGTTGAGGCCAAAACGTTGTGTAATTTCAAGAAGGAATTGGAAATAGCTTTGGGGCTAAAGGCATCAAGGGGTATGGGGGTGAAGGCAGGATCAGGGATTGAACTTGATGATTAGTATGATCATAATGAATGGCGGAGCAGGCTAAAAGGCCGAAAGGCCTCCTCCTACTTCTAATTTCTATGTATGTTTCTCGGCATGAATGAGGAAAAACATCTATTCTAGTTTCTAAATTAATTAGTTTCTCAGTAGTTATTGTTAATTATTTGTTGATTATGTTGTTAAAGATATATAGTGATGGGCATTGTTTAAGGACTGGGATCAAATCTTTTTGCTCCTCAATTTTTGTTTGCCCTCAGCCCCATCCTCCTGATATTTGATTACCTGGAGCAGAGGGAGGTGGGCAGGTTGGAGAACCTCGTGGGAATGCTCCTGGGCTTGGTCAAGGTGGCTATTTATTGGTCCAGGCAGAAGGAAGTGGTGTGACTGTTTGGCTGGACTGTCTGCCCTTCTCTGAGGCTGTGTTTGTGACTGGGTGTTCCTGGTGAGGGAACATGTGGCTACTGGTACACTTGAGCGACTGTTGGTGCTGCAAGGGCAGGAGTGTGCCATCAGCCCCAGGAATAACGTTGTTTATTATGTTAAGTTTCCGTTAGTGTTTTTTTTTTGTTAGAGTGCCCCTTTAAGGAGCTGTTAATCGGTTAATTTCCTATGAATACATTTATTCAATTAACATACTCAAAGTACCACAAAGACAGTCCGTTCATGTGGCTGGCGGAAGAGAGTGCTTGAGCTGCTGGGGTGATCAGATTTCGGAATGTAATTGATGGTGAAGAGCGGGCTGGATAATGCCATAACAACTTTTTTTTTAAATTTAGAGTGCCCAATTAGTTTTTTCCAATTAAAGGACAATTTAGCATAGCCAATCCACCTACCCTGCACATTATTGGGTTGTGGGGGTGAGACCCACTCAGACACTGGAAGAATGTGCAAACTCTACACGGACAGTGACCAGGATCTGGGATTAATCCTGGGTCCTCAGCGTTGTGAGGCAACAGTACTTGCCACTGTGCCGCCCAATGCCACAACAAATTGAGCATCACACATCTATTTCTTTACAGCTTGCGGGCAAAGCAATCCCCAGCCTTGTGGTGTTTGGCCCTGATGGCATTCAAGGTGACAAGGCCGTTCAAGCATGCGGTGGGCTCCCATCTGAACTGACCCACGTTCAGACAGAAACCTCCCTCAGGAACCATGGGCCCACAATTTGAACTGCCTTCAGAAAGTTACTCTGTGCCTTTTGTCCCACTTGGAGGGATTTCCTATATGGGCTGCTTGCACACATCCTTCACTTCCTGTCCCTGGTCAACCGCCTGGACACGCCGTGGATTTACGTCCTGCTGTCCAGAGGTGATAGGAGCTTCAGTGAAGGACTCTCTCTGTGGGAGTCCTCCTCTTTACCATGGGAATTTGGCGTAGAGGGTGTTGCATGCAGCCATCCATGCAACTGTTGGTTAGTGTGGTTCTCGGACCCCCAGGCCTACTATTTTCTGTGATCTTGATGAATCAGTATTCCATATGCATAGAAGCTGCGTGAGCTTGCAGTCCCTTTTTGATTATTTGAAGGTGATGCTCTCGAATTTTGGTTGCACTTCAGCCCGAGGCTCCAGGTTTTTTGATGGGTGATCAGAGGACTTTTTTGTTGGTCTGCTCCTGGGCCTGGCCAAGGTGGGCAATAACAGGGGTCGTCTGACCTGACTGTCTGCCCCTCTTCTGCTATTTTTATGTCTGGGTGTTCCTGGAGAGGGAGCATGTGGTACACTTAGGCCTTCTGTGACCAGTGACATTGCAGGGACTAGAGTGCATCATCAGCCCTGGGAACAATGTTTTAATTTAATTTGTTAAGTTTCCATTAAAGTTTTTTTTAATTATTGTGTCTTTAAGAGGCTGCTAATTGGTTAATTTGCTATTAGTTAATTTGATTAATTAATACTCGAGTAAAAAGAAAGCCAGCTGGGGTACTGAGGTAGTAGTTAGGAGGCAGAGATCTAGTGAAGCTACATCCTGTGAATAAACTATCAAAGAAAAGGATTGTCTTGCTTCGTACTTCACCATCTGGCTTGGATCCATTTAGCAATGATTGGCAGAATTTTAGTTCCAGCGTCCCAATTCTAATGTTCGGCTGGAACTCCGAAGTGACTCTTCGTGGACCCTGGAGGAAATTTTCAGGGAAGTAGCCAATTAAGAACCTGCCTTCGGAAACTCCAGCCAATTTAGATCCACTGGCAGGAATGACAATGGGAGTGCCCGAGGCTCTGGCCTCTTGCCACCCCACTGGACATTGTGGGCTTTGCTACAATGGCTAGGGTCCTTGAGGCCACCTCCAGAAGGAGATGACCTCTGAAAACTTGTGAATTGTTCAAAATATTCTGTGGCTACAGCTGCCATGCTATCATTGTGTTAGGGAATCTCTCCTCAGGATGGCCTATGGCTTTGACTATGCCCCATGCAGCCCAATGGATTCACGCTGGCTGCTTTGCGTGATATGCCTCTGGTTCCCATGGTCTGCTGCCGGGAGGCCACCACCATGCCATCTATGGGCTACAGCCACATCCAGCAGCCTGTTCTTGGACAGTATGTGCCGTTTACCCACATTTGGCACTTCAATTGGCCTAATTGGCTACCCAGTTCTGACATAATAGGCAAGATGTGGAAACTGTTGACAGTACACTGATAGTATAAAATTGCTGGAATTCCAAACCTACCTCTGCCTCGGAATAGAAAACCAGCCTAATATTTAATCAAAATAGAAATATTTCATCCAGATGGATATCTTCTGACCAGGAGACCTGACATGATGAGCCCCCTTTACTTTCAGACGTCTCAAAACAACATATAGAGAAATCATTAGTAACATTTTTGTAAAGGAGACAAGTTTTTATCATCTTAAGGTACGTTGATGAGGCAGCACAGAGAACATTACTTTTCACTTGACATATTTGAAAGGACCTATGCTAGTAGTGTTTGGTCCGAAGTGTCAAAATTGGGTCTACGCAATTTTATGTGGTAGCACTCATTGTTTGAGCCATTTTGATGTCAAAATAGTATCCACTGCACACACGCACACTTTTGCTGTGAATCGCACCAGAAGGTATTTACACGCATGCAGCTAAATTCGACTGGTTTACCAAGCATGCAGATAATGACGTCAGTCAGCGCTGCCATTTTGAGTATCCACGATTCATCCAGCTCTTAATTTTTCGTAATTGAACACATGTTAAGCAGCATGAAGGACCCCTTGCCTCACCAGTGCCATTTAGAGCTGGTATCAACTATTTATTAGTTACTAGCAGATTTCCTTTTGTAGTTGGTAAAATTCCATAAGGTACGTTGCTGTCCAAAGTTTTATATTTCACCAATATATGGAAGAAAATGAAACACTGTTGGCTGACTGCGGGAATGAAGAATCTCACTGCCAGTAGGGATGCGCCACGCTGTGGCTGGTGGACTGGAGAATCTCGCCTATGGTATTGCTCACGTGCAGCCTGGAATATGACCATTGTTGTGATATTTTCAGTTAGATGTTTGAGGTAATCCCTTTGTGACAAACTGGCCTAAAAAGTAAACCCAGGTAATTGTCGCTCTGTGAGCTCAACAATTTTAAATGTCTTTAAACTCTGATTCCAGCTCAGAAGAACCCATCGAGAATGAGAAGGATTGTTTCATTCCAATCTTTTAAAGCATTTTTACATCTGTAACAGTGTTGCACTTTGAACTGGGACAGACAGAGAGAGAGCGAGAGAGAGAGTGAGAATGAGAGATTTTAATTGTTTATTGTTTCTTCTGCTTTGGCCTCAGATGATGTTGTCGTCCATGAACTTGCTACTCTGTGCCTAGCTTCCATGTCCATTGATTTCACCAGTAAAGTGGAAATTTACGAGAAAGGTGGGATGGCACCACTTATTCATCTTCTTTCAAGCCCTGATCCTGATGTTCAAAAGAATTCCATTGAGTGTATTTCAAATTTAGTTAAGGTAATATTGATTTTTCAATTATGATTGATGAGCATATTCTCAGACATAATGTGATAATACTGATTTTCTTAATTTTATAAATATAGCCAATATACAAAACAATTTTTAAAAAATTAAATGTCACGGCGGTCGCTGTTATGACCTTTTATAAAGTAATCCTAAACCATGCCAATTTGTATTTATCTAATTTGCCAGCGCTCTTGAGGAATGGCTGGCCAGTGGGTGGAGGAGGAAATAAAGTGGCCCTTGCTTGGAACTTTACTGTACCTACATATGTAGTTTCAACTGGTTGACAAATACTTACTGTTGAACTGTCTAAGACTATGAATCCGTTAATAAAACCAACCGAACTATGCCCAACACTTTATTGCATGGTGGCAAGTGAACGGAAAAGCTCAAAATCTTGCAGTGACTGCCCAGGAAAACTGAAGGAAAAATCAAAGAAGCAGTCTGACAAAGGTGCAAAGGGATATCATCAGAGAAAAGCTCTGAAGAAAGGCTTTGGAAGCTGAAGGCAGAAATTAAATTCCTCACTGTAGCACAAGATTCCACTGAATCCTCTAGAAGTCCAGTTTTGATACACAGATTGTACACAGTTAGCAGGCCTAGCAGGAGTGAGCTAGACACTTTAAATTCTTGGACAGCGCAAGTCTCATAAAATATTAGGTACTCCTGTGCTCAGAAATTTCCATTTAAATTGCAGTCCAAGAAACCTAGTGCCTGAGTTGGCTCCTGAACACATGGTGGCTGAGCTTTCCCGAAACAAAGAAAAAAAAGAAATTGAAAATTAATTGTGACCGTGTAGGCAGCTTAAAAAAACCCCCAAAAAGCCAGGATTCGATACTACGAAGACCCGTGAAGATTGTACTAAAAGTGTGGAAGGCTCTAAGCAGTCAATCCAGGTAGCCAATTTTTAAAAAAGTTTAAACGCTGAGATCACGAACGCCAGTACAGCAAGCATAGAAAAAACGGTTGTGCCAAAGCGTGCCGTTACACCCTCTTGGATTTTCGGAAACCTCTTAACGCTGAACCTACAATTTAAACATTTTAACCATGGATCAGAAATCCACTCTTCCAGATTAATTTGGATTTATTCAAGGCCAATTACAAAATGGGGGATTTGGAGTTAAGAGATTCCTCAGTTACATGAATACTTCAGGACTGTATAAAAATACAGAAGCTGAACAAGCTAACACACTACTTTATTTGGCAGGCCTGATAGCTGACAATATAATAGCTAGACAAGGAATCAACAAATTGTCTTTAAAGTGATTTAATAACATAATTTGACACTTATTTTAATCTCAGAAACAATAAAATCCTTGAAAGGGCTAAATTTAATAAACGTGTCTACTAGACCAGTGATTCTCAAACTATCTGATGTGGCGGACCGGCAGTTTTTTTTTTCCATGTGCCAGGGACCAGCAGTCTCCCGTGGCGTTGAATATCACTACTGTCTCTTTCTTTTCTGGAAACACTCCACGTACCGGCAGACAATGGCTCGCGTACCGGCACCGGTACGCGTACCACACTTTGAGTAGCACTGTACTAGACAGTAAAACCTGTTGATTTCTTCAGTAATTAATTGTACAGAATATTAAAGAGCTAATCATAGAGTCTTAGAGGTCTATTGCACAGAAAAAGCCCTTTGGCCCATTGCGTCTGCACTGGTCAAAAACAACCACCTCTCATTTTCTCAGACATGCTTCAAGCAAAGGAAGATCTACTGCTTGGGAGAACCATCCATATTGTCAAATCCATTTACAGCAGAGATGATATTAAGGGGAGAAAGCAATATGTATGCAAAGTGAACTTCCACTGTCCAGTTAGTGAAAAGCACAGAAACTGGGACACTCCAAACCAAGGGAAGCAATACCCTAACCAAGAATTAGAACAACCATACTAGCACTGTGGTGCAAAGCAAAGGTGTAATCAATGTCTGGCTATTTCAGCCCACTGCTTTCAATGTAACTTTGGATTCCAAGAGGATTTAGAGATTGTTCCAGTACGCCAAGAGGACCCACAACTAGGCTTCTTGGGTGAGGTCAAATACCTTAGATTTTCATTCCAAAATGTTGATATCGCTGTTAATGGCCATCTCACAAACTTTAAGTTGGACAAGGGAGCCAGTATTATGGTCCTATCTGACAGAGAACCATGGGTGATATTGCAATATTGCAACGGTTAATGCGACAAAGTATCTGTACGGAGCAGGAAATATTAAACTCCCTGTGAAAGGTACTCTGCAGTCAAAGATGAAACAATCCGAAAGACTCTGTGGTCCACAACTAGGACTGTTTATTTCTTGGTCGAAAACCCAGGGTTTTATAAAAAATAGACAAGGTCAACCAACACAGGACTAGCTCCAAGTATGAAGCGGAGTTACTGAAACAGCATTGAGGCCACTGAAGAACACATACCAGTTCACACTGGCGGAAGATGCCAAGCCTGCTCGTGCCATAAAGTATTCCCCATCTGCTCATGAAGCAAATGGAACAGAGGCTTCAAACATGGGTGCCATCCGTCCAGTCACATAACCAACTGCATGGTGTTCCCAGGTGGTACCAGTCCCAGAACCAAATGAGTCCATTTTTATTGCATCGACCTGACACAACTCAATAAAGCCGTAGCCTGAATGTACACCTGGAAAAAGTCAGTGGATGAAAGTCTGACCAAACCTTCTGAAGAGCACTTGAGATTTCCAGACTTGACACCAACAGTGGCTTTGTTGGCACCTCCCACTATACAAAGCATCCAGGTTGCTGAACACATTCTTTATCCCCTTTGGCATATTCTGCTTCAACTGCCTACCTCTTGGAATCGCCTTAGCACCAGGTTACAAGGCCTCCAGAATATCTGAACCTATGAACTTAGAGATTGGGAGGGTGGGGGTGGGGTAGTAGTAATGATGTCAATACATGGGGTAAACTGGACTAACATGTAAATACTTTGGATAAAGATTAGGGGGAGGTGTAGTATAAGGGATGGGCTCATGTGGGAATAAGTGCAGTATTGCCCACATAATGATGTAAGCAGACACATGACCTGCACCCTGGTGTCAGTGGACAGAGTCTTGAAACTGGTGAAAGGGCTGCTGTGTAGAATCAAACATGGAGACAGCTCCTAGCTTGGAACTTTCCCCGTGTGTGCATAGTTTCTAGTAGTTAAATACTTAATGTTGAATTACCTAAGTGTGGTGAATCACAGTAGCGTAATTCACACTGTATTACTATGTCTCTGTAAGCTCAGCACATGAGCAGTTGCGCTGCTCTGCCACTAGGGGGAGATGCCCTGGGAGTGTACGGGAGTTTGTACTGGGCTCCATCCTTGGCTCCACCCACGCTCCTCCCCCCTAACCGGATGTATAAAGGTTGATGCTGAGAGCCTGCCTGCAGCTCATCTGGAGTTCATCGTGTGACAGGCAGGCTCTGTTGTAAGATGATTAAAACCACTGTTCACTTCTAACCACATGTCACGTGAATTGATGGTCTCATCAATTTAATCGTCTTAAGAAACAGTAAGGAATGACCATGGAATCAGCCCTCAAGCCTAACCGACTGGAATTCAACCCGCAGGATGCAGAGGCGAAATAAATCTTTTCACATTGGCTCCGATGTTTAAGGCCTACCTGGCTGAAACAAGCACCCCAGAAATGACGGAGGAGCAGAAACTCAGTCTACTGCACGTGAGGGTGAGCCATCGTATATCTACTCAGCTAAACTGTACCGGCTCATATACAGAAGCCCTAGCCCTACTCGATAGGATGTACGTGAGGCCTATCAATGAGGTCTACGCACACCACGTTTTTACTACTCGCCGCCAGCACCCTACAGAATCGCTAGAAGAATTCCTCAGAGACTTAAAAGGCTTATCCCGGGACTGTAATTATCAGGCTGTAACTACTACAGAGCATAGAGAACTTGCTGTCCACGATGCCTTTGTTGCAGGCCTTAGATCAAATTACGTGCGCCAGTGACTGCTGGAGAAGGGGGCCCTAAATTTAGAAGATACTGTTGAACTCGCTACAACTATGGAGGTCTCATTTTGCAGCCTCACCTCGTTTCCTGCCAGCTGCGTGACCGCGTCAGCAGCCCCCGACCAGCGACTCCCCCAGGCCTGCGCCGCACGGCCACCCAGCCACCATGCTGCCCCAGCCTGCCCCTTTTGTGGCCAGCCCCAGCACCCGTGGCAGCACTGCCCGGCCCACAACGCGACCTGCAGCAGCTGCGAGCAAAAAGGCCACTACGCCAGTGTGTGCCTGGCAATGAAGACCCCAGTCCCTAAAACTCCAACGGCACAGATTAATCGCTCTCCACACTCGCAGGCCCCAGAACGCAGCGGCCTATGCCACGACTCTGCCCCCACTCTGTCCATATCCAAGGGCGCACCATCGCAATTCTAAAAATCCAAGGCGCTAGCTATTCTAAATTCCAACTATACATCCTGCCCGAACTCTGCGCCCCACTCTTATTGGGACTCGACTTTCAATGCAATCTCAAGAGTCTCACCCTCAGCTTCGGCGGACCCCTACCCCCCACTCACTATCTGCAGCCTAGCCACGCTGCAAATCTCCCCCCCTCCTCTCTTTGCCAACCTCACTCCAGACTGTAAACCCATAGCCACTCGCAGCAGGCGGTACAGCCTACAGGACAGGGTGTTCATTCGATCCGAGGTTCGGAGGCTTTTCCGTGAGGGGATCATAGAGGCCAGTAACAGTCCAAGGAGAGCTCAGGTGGTGGTCGTCAAGACCGGGGAGAAATTCCGCATGGTCATAGACTATAGTCAGACTATTAACTGGTTTACGCTCCTCCTCGGTGGGTGAGCATGCGGCATGGGTTAGTACCTGGGACTTCGATGTTGTGGCCATTTCGGAGACATGGATAGAGCAGGGCGAGGAATGGATGTTGCAGGTGCCGGGGTTTAGGTATTTCAGTAAGTTCAGGGAAGGTGGTAAGAGAGGGGGAGGGGTGGCATTGTTAGTCAAGGACAGTATTACGGTGGCTAAGAGGACATTTGATGAGGACTCGAATACTGAGGTTGTATGGGCTGAGTTAAGAAACAGGAAAGGAGAGGTCACCCTGTTAGGGCGTTTCTATAGGCCTCCGAAAAGTTCCAGAGATGTAGAGGAAAGGATTGCAAAGATGATTCTGGATAGGAGCGAAAATAACAGGGTAGTTGTTATGGGGGACTTTAACTTTCCAAATATTGACTGGAAACACTACAGTTCGAGTACTTTAGATGGATCCGTTTTTGTCCAATGTGTGCAGGAGGGTTTCCTGATGCAGTATGTAGATAGGCCAACAAGAGGCGAGGCCGTATTGGATTTGGTACTGGGTAATGAACCAGGACAGGTGTTAGATTTGGAGGTAGGTGAGCATTTTGGTGATAGTGACCACAATTCGATTACGTTTACTTTAGCGATGGAAAGGGATAGGTATAAACCGCAGGGCAAGAGTTATAGCTGGGGGAAAGGCAATTATGATGCGATGAGGCAAGATTTAGGATGCATCGCCTGGAGAGGAAAACTGCAGGGGATGGACACAATGGAAATGTGGAGCATGTTCAAGGAACAGCTACTGCGTGTCCTTGATAAGTATGTACTTGTTAGGCAGGGAGGAAGTGGTCGAGTGAGGGAACCATGGGTCACTAAAGCAGTTGAAACACTTGTCAAGAGGAAGAAGGGGGCTTATGTGAAGATGAGATGTGATGGTTCAGTTGGGTCGCTTGAGAGTTACAAGTTAGCTAGGAAGGCTCTAAAGAGAGAGCTAAGAAGAGCCAAGCGAGGACATGATAAGTCTTTGGCAGGTAGGATCAAGGATAACCCTAAAGCTTTCTATAGGTATGTCAAGAATAAAAGAATGACTAAGGTAAGAGTAGGGCCAGTCAAGGACAGTAGTGGGAAGTTGTGTATAGAGTCCGAAGAGATAGGAGAGGTGCTAAATGAATATTTTTCGTCCGTGTTCACACAGGAAAAAGACAAAGTTGTCGAGGAGAATACGGAGATACAGGCTACTAGATTAGAAGGGCTTGAGGTTCATAAGGAGGAGGTGTTAGCGATTCTGGAAAGTGTGAAAATAGATAAATCCCCTGGGCCGGATGGGATTGATCCTAGGATTCTCTGGGAAGCTAGGGAGGAGATTGCTGAGCCTTTGGCTTTGATCTTTCAGTCATCTTTGTCTACAGGAATAGTGCCAGAGGACTGGAGGATAGCAAATGTTGTCCCCTTGTACAAGAAGGGGAGTAGAGATAGCCCCGGTAACTATAGACCAGTGAGCCTTACTTCTGTTGTGGGAAAAGTCTTGGAAAGGTTTATAAGAGATAGGATGTATAATCATCTGGAAAGGAATAATTTGATTAGAGATAGTCAACATGGTTTTGTGAAGGGTAGGTCGTGCCTCACAAACCTCATTGAGTTCTTCGAGAAGGTGACCAAACAGATGGATGAGGGTGAAGCAGTTGATGTGGTGTATATGGATTTCAGTAAAGCGTTTGATAAGGTTCCCCATGGTAGGCTATTGCAGAAAATACAGAGGCATGGGATTCAGGGTGATTTAGCAGGTTGGATCAGAAATTGGCTAGCTGATAGAAGACAAAGAGTGGTGGTTGATGGGAAATGCTCTGACTGGTGTCCAGTTACTAGTGGTGTGCCACAAGGATCTGTTTTGGGGCTGTTGCTGTTTGGCATTTTTATAAATGACCTGGAGGAGGGCGTAGAAGGATGCGTGAGTAAATTTGCAGATGACACTAAAGTCGGTGGAATTGTGGACAGTGCAGAAGGATGTTACAAGTTACAGAGGGACATAGATAAGCTGCAGAGCTGGGCTGACAGGTGGCAAATGGAGTTTAATGCAGAAAAGTGTGAGGTGATTCATTTTGGAAGGAATAACAGGAAGGCAGAGTACTGGGCTAATGGTAAGATTCTTGGTAGTGTGGACGAGCAGAGAGATCTCGGTATCCATGTCCATAGATCCCTGAAAGTCGCCACCCAGGTTGAGAGGATTGTTAAGAAGGCGTACGGTGTGTTAGCTTTTATTGGTAGAGGAATTGAGTTTCGGAGCCATGAGGTCATGTTGCAGTTGTACAAAACTCTGGTGCGGCCGCATTTGGAGTATTGTGTGCAGTTCTGGTCGCCACATTATAGGAAGGATGTGGAAGCACTGGAAAGGGTACAGAGGAGATTTACAAGAATGTTGCCTGGTATGGAGGGAAGATTATATGAGGAAAGGCTGAAGGACTTGAGGCTGTTTTCGTTAGAGAGAAGAAGGTTAAGAGGGGACTTAATTGAGGCATACAAGATGATCAGAGGATTAGATAGGGTGGACATCGAGAGCCTTTTTCCTCAGATGGTGATGTCCAGCACGAGGGGACATAGCTTTAAATTGAGGGGAGATAGGTATAGGACAGATGTCAGAGGTAGGTTCTTTACTCGGAGAGTAGTTAGGACGTGGAATGCCCTGCCTGCAAAAGTAGTGGACTCGCCAACACTAAACGCATTCAAATGGTCATTGGATAGGCAGATGGACGATAAGGGAATAGTGTAGAGGGACTTTAGCAGGGTTTCACAGGACGGTGCAATATCGTAGGCCGAAGGGCCTGTACTGCGCTGTAATGTTCTATGTTCTATGACGCGTACCCCCTCCCCAGGATTGCAGACATGGTGAATCAGATCGGCCAGTATCAGATTTTTTCCACGGTGGATCTGAAGTCTGCAGACCACCAACTCCCAATCCGCCCAGAGGACCACCACTTCACGGCGTTTGAGGCAGATGGCCGCCTCTTCCACTTCCTCTGGGTCCCCTTTGGCGTCACGAATGGGGTTTTGGTGTTCCAACGAGCAATGGACCGAATGGTGGACCAGTACGGGCTGCGGGCCACGTTTCCGTACTTGGATAACGTCACCATCTGCGGCTATAACCAGCAGGACCACGATGCCAACCTCAACCGATTTCTCCAGATGGCCCAGAAGCTTAACCTCACATACAACAAGGAGAAATGCGTTTTCCGCACGACCAGACTAGCCATCCTCGGCTATGTCGTGGAAAACGGAGTCCTGGGTCCCAGCCCGGACTGTATGCGCCCCCTCTTAGAACTCCCTCTCCCTCATTGTCCCAAGGCCCTCAAACGGTGCTTGGGATTCTTTTCGTATTATGCCCAGTGGGTCCCTCAATATGCGGACAAAGCCCGCCCACTCTTTAAGGCCACACTTTTTCCCCTGTCAGCTGAGGCTCGCCAGGCCTTCAACTGCATCAAGGAGGACATCGCCAAAGCGGCCATGCGGGCGGTGGATGAATCCACCCCCTTTCAGGTTGAGAGCGATGCCTCAGAGGTAGCTCTTGCAGCCACATTAAATCAGGCAGGGAGACCAGTCGCATTTTTCTCCCGAACACCTCTCCGCTTCGGAACTTCAACACTCCTCAGTTGAAAAGGAAGCACAAGCCATTGTGGAGGCTATTCGTCACTGGAGGCACTACCTCGCAGGTAGAAGGTTCACCCTCATCACCGACCAAAGATCGGTTGCCTTCATGTTTGACAACTCGCAAAGGGGCAAAATTAAAAATGACAAAATTCTGAGGTGGAGGATCAAACTCTCCACCTACAATTACGATATTATGTATCGACCGGGGAAGCTCAACGATCCCCCAGATGCCCTGCCCCGCGGGACGTGTGTCAGCGCACAGAGCGACCGCTTAAGAACCATCCACAACGACCTCTGCCACCCGGGGGTCACCCGGCTCGCCCAATACATTAAAGCCCGAAATCTGCCTTTCTCCACCGAGGAGGTAAAAGCCATCACCAGGGATTGCCCGATCTGCGTGGAGTGCAAACCGCACTTCTACAGACCAGACAGGGCCCACCTGGTCAAGGCTTCTAGGCCCTTTGAGCACCTCGCTATCGATTTCAAAGGGCCACTCCCTTTAAAAGTACTTCCTGAACGTCATAGACGAGTTCTCCCGTTTTCCCTTTGCTATCCCGTGCCCCGATCTGACCTCCCACACAGTCATTAGGGCCCTGCATAGTATCTTCACCCTGTTTGGTTTCCCCAGCTATGTACACAGCAACCGGGGTTCATCTTTTATGAGCGACGAGCTGCGTCAGTACCTGCTTGGCAAGGGCATCGCCTCGAGCAGGACTACCAGCTTGATGGAACCATCATTTCACCGGACACGTGTTTCCGATATGAATCTAGGCTTTAATCGACTTACTTCAGAGCCAGCCTGTTACCCGTTGATGAACTCGTAGTGAACTCAGGCTGACTCTGGACAAGGGTATTTATACAGCGGCACTAGGGGGAGGAGTCGTGGGCGGAGCCCAGTACAAGTTCGTGAGTACTCCCAGAGCTACTCCCCCTAGTGGTAGGATAGCGCCACAGCGCTTTACAAAAACAGTGTGAATTATCATATCTACACGTATATCACATTCACCACACAACTATAACCCCAGGGGGAACGGGCAGGTGGAGAGGGAGAATGCGACAGTCTGGGAGACCGTCCTACTGACCCTCCGGTCCAGGAATCTCCCGATCTCCCATTGGCAAGAGGTCCTCCCAGACGTGCTCCACGCTATTAGGTCCCTCTTATGTACCGCTACCAACCAGACCCCTCACGAGTGGTTCTTTATTTTTTCCAGGGGCACTACCACGGGGGTTTCGCTCCCGGCATGGTTGAAGACACCGGGCCCAGTACTCCTCTGGAAGCACATCAGGGCGCACAAAACTGACCAACTCGTAGAGAAAGTGCTCCTACTGCATTCGAACCCCGAGTACCCCTTTCATAGAGTTCCCTGACGGCCGTCAGGACACTGTATCCCTCCGGGACCTAGCACCTGCAGGATCCAACCCCCCCACTACCACCGCCGAGGTACCCCTCATACTACATCCCACCCAACTCGCCCCCCACGCCCCCGCACCTACCAGTTCGCTACATTTTTTTTGCGCGCCCGTGCTAGCTAGCTCCCAGCGCCCCCAGTCCCCAGTCGAACCAGACGGGTACGAAGCTAGGGCGGAATCGCCCCCGGAGTCCGCCATCGTACCCCAACCAACGGTGCTCATCCAGCCACCAGAAGGGGTTGCAACCCCGGTGCTCCGCCGATCACAGCGGACAACTCGGCCACCGGATAGACTCAATCTGTAAGCCACCACCCCCGCCAGACTTGATTTTTTACAGGGGGTGAATGTGGTGAATCACAGTAGCGTAATTCACACTGTATTACTATGTCTCTGTAAGCTCGACACACGAGCAGTTGCGCTGCTCTGCCACTAGGGGAGATGCCCTGGGAGTGTACGGGAGTTTGTACTGGGCTCCACCCTTGGCTCCACCCACGGCTCCTCCCCCCTAACCGGAAGTATAAAGGTTGATGCTGAGAGCCTGCCTGCAGTTCATCTGGAGTTCATTGTGTCATAGGCAGGCTCTGTTGTAAGACGATTAAAACCACTGTTCACTTCTAACCACGCGTCGCGTGAATTGATGGTCTCATCACTAAGATTACAAATACCTTAAAAGGGCCTACTGATTATACCCAACACTTTACAATAATATTGAAACTGGATACTGACCCTGGTGTACTGCAACATTCCTCTGAAGCAGTCCAGGATGAAGGGCTTCTTGACCACACTAATTGGTCGCTTTGTGATATTCCTCACGGCAGTATTGGCTGGATTTCCAAACGACCCCCTACCACCCGCCAGCAGGTCTGAAGGTGGGAGACATATAAAATCCAGTAGGTGACCTTTCCGCCACCCACTTAATTTCTCCCAATCTGGCTGAAATTTTATGTGGGCGGAGGAGATATCCGTCGGCACACCTGCCCTTGAGCTTATTGAAACCCTTAAGTTGCCAATTAATAACCACTTAAGGGCCTCATCCTGCCACCACTGGAGTGGCCCCCTTTCTAACTGCCTCCCATGATCAACGGCCTCCCCAGCAAGTAGTCACAGAGGTGCCTTTTTTAAAACGTGAAACCGGCAGAAGGGCTGCTGTGGCGATCCAAGTTGGTGAGTAGCCATCTTCGCTCCCAGGCGATGAACCCAGGGACATTGTGATTGCTGTCCTGGTGCTCGGAGGGGGCTGGAGGAACCCCCACGGGGCCAACCTCCATCAGGGAGAGGTGGGGGGGTGTTTGGGGAGGTTGCCCATATTTGGGGGGGGGGGGGGGGGTGGAATATGGGCAGCATTGCTGGACATGGGTGGGCCGGGGCACAGAATGGTGCTGGGTAGGGGCAGTGCCAGGCGCATTTTCATGGTGGTGGTTTGGTGCTAACCCACCTGCGAAGCCCAGAGGAGGTCATTAATCATCTTATGGCACTGGGTGCCAGTCCTCCTGGTCACCCTCCCCCAACTGACCCTCCGAGACCCTCGGGAGAACATGGCATCCCATTTGGCCTCAACTGCGTCCGTAATCTGCACAGGTTGGCATCCCCAAATTGTGGGGCTGGTCTTCTCGGAGGCATGACTGTGAGCTGTGTGAGGTTGGCTGTGCAGGAATGGTTTAAGTGCTGTTCTCCCTTGTTAGCAAGGTGCCGATGAGCGTGGTCATGGTGAATCAGCCGGCGGGACCAGCAGCGGTGTGAAGCCTGTGGAGTTTCGCTAAGTGGACCAATTAATGTTTTATAGCGGTGATGGCATCATGGCAGTTCCCGCTTGCTACCACACTTAAATCGCACCTTAAGTAAACCTATTGTGTTAACTTTATTAATAAATGGCATTTGAACTGTATTGGGGTTGCTTGGTTTGAATATTTATCGTGAAAGTATAGGGCATAAGTTAAAGAATTTTCTTTTGTTTTCAGAACTGTTTAACCATTAATTCTAAAGCAATTTTTTTGATGTTAATGTGGTTAATTTTGTGTTTAAATTAAAGCTTGTTTTAACATAAAAGCTACCTATTAATCTGAGGTGAAATATCCTTTTCTCACAGTTTTTCAAATTGAAAATTTGTTTGGGGTTCTGGTCCGGTATCCAAACACCCTCCTGATGCATGTAGCCAATGAACAGCAAGTGTTTAGATATTAGGCAGTACCAATTTCATACATAATATGTACATCTATATTATGTAATATGAAAGCAGAATACGGAGGATGCTGGAAATGTGAAATCAAAACTCAACAGGTCTAGCAGCATCTGTGGAGAGAGAAACAGTTAACTGAGTCTATATGATTCTTCAAAATTTAATATGTTACCTCCAACGCAGTGATCAGACATGGGCTAACTGGGTACTGCAATGTACAAACCAATTTAACCTCCATACATCTTGCTTTCATTGGCCATGAAATACAACTAATAGTAACAATGGTGTAAGACTGAATAATTGAGAGATACAAATACACAGTTTTAATTCAAACACGCACAGTAAGTACAGTTATGTGTGTAATTAGGTTTCATAGAATCACATTTGTAGGTTTTTTTAAACTTTTGTTCAACAGTGAACTAAAATTATAAAGATTATTTTCCTCTTGAATATTTTTTCTAGGACTATGTGTGTCGTGCTGCACTTAGTGAAATTAATGGAATTTTTCCTGTGCTGAGCCTACTGAGCTCTGAATACCCTGTCATTCAACACTTGGCACTGCAGACCCTAATAACCATATCCACTGATGTAGAGAGCAGAAAAGCACTGTGTCAGATTGACGGCCATGAAAACCTTCTCCAGGTTCTTGATACACCGGTAATAAAATCTATGCAGCAATCTTTTGTAAAATGTGTAAACGTGCGCAGTGTTTGATCCAACAGTTTGGTAAGAGTGTGATGCAGTCATGAAAGTAATCTCAGTTCTTTCTTGAGAAACTGTGATGTTGATAATCATTACCATAATGACCATTAAAAATATTAAATAGAATTTGAAATCAGTACATTTGTCATGTGGCATCAAAACTAATTATTGATTCCGTATGTCCTATGTAAACAACTACTGTTGACTCAAAATTATTTACCAAAATGTTGAATGATTTCCTGCTCCCAATCAAACAAAACAGTAAAATAATTTTGATCTACTTGCCATTGTGGAAAATAGGAATGGAGCTAGACACCACATTAGAACTTTATTTAGCAATGCCAGATTCACTTGGAAGTGCAATAGCATATCAGCTTAACTTCCCTTTTTCAGAACAGATTGGGATCAAATCTTGAAGCTTTGCTGGAGTCAAGGATAGCAGGCATACCTAACCTCAGAAATAATAAAACATTCGAAGACCAATGGCTCTTAGAATATATTTACTCATATTCTGCTTATAATGGAACTTATTTTATTTGTGATGATAAAGCATATCCCTGGCTCCCAAGATCCTGGTCAGGATCTTGCTATTTAGGATACATGGTATCTGCCATTCATCATGTGACTAATCTCCTGCATACTTCAGAAATGACTGTTCAAAGAAAAAAACGTTCCATCACCTTTAGAGATGCAATTTTTGCTAGAATCATTCCTTTCTATTGGGAAGTAAGGATGGAGAATGAGTTAAATAAAATAACAACCATCATGCAAAATGTAGCTGATTACACTGCCACTGCCCTAGATAAAATCTCTGACGAAATGCGAGCAATTCGAACCGTGGTATTACAAAATCGAATGGCACTTGACTATGTGCTAGCTGAAAAAGGTGGCACGTGCGCCCTGATTGGTGCAGAATGTTGCACTTTCATTCCCGATAACTCTGAAGAAGTTAAAGATTTGGTATTACATATCCAAAAAGAAATCAAAAAACTTGATCCATCCCAAGTTCTCTCTCTGGGATAGAATTTGCGGGTGGTTTGGACACACTGGAATGTCCATAATGAGAATAATCCTATTCTCCTGTGCAGCTGGATTCATCATTTATATAACATACCAATGTGCTACGTGCATCAAAGAACTATTCACTAAACGCAGGGGACCAACTGTCAGAATGATTCACACTAACCCTACTGCACCCCCAATTGATGAATTTGAGGTGAAATACTTTTGTTGAAATGTTAACCGTAATATTATCAATCAATTATTTGTATAATCTAGTAATACTGAATCTATAGTATCAAATTTGACTAATTTATTAATTGTTATTTTGTAATGATGATTCTTTAAGAATTTTAATGATTATTGTTGAAATAGTTGTTGCAATGCTAAGTTTCCATTCTATTGTTTAAATCTGCAATGACAATATGAATGGATTAATCTTTGCGCTTTTACCTATCCTATCGCTTTAATAATGTCTTTTATCTTATTCTGATATATCTCACTTGATCTTTCGATTCACCAAAGGGCCGACTGTAGAAGCCAGGTATTTTAAATACACTTAATATAGGTAAAAAGCTGCTTAAAGCATAAATATTAATTCCCAGATTTAAAATGAAAGAAACTATATAATTTCCAAACTCAGTCATGAGTTTGCAAAACACAGAAGTCTGATAAGATCATTACATTTTTCCAAGGACAAGGGTTGAATCCATAGCAACGAGGAATAAGAATGAAGGATTGCACGATTCTCACGCCGTTTGAGATTAGGGTGAATTACATTCCATGATTATACAGGCTGAAACATTTTAAACTGTGTTGCCTTGTTTTTAATAAATGGACAGTTAAAACATCGAATCAAATATAATATATATATATTTGATTCCAACATTCTCATTGAAACAATCTTATAAAAGACAGTTTGAATTATATTTTCGGAATTATGCCTAGCATAGTATGACGAGATAACATAAGGTCTCTATTATTGCAGCAGTGAGGTCAGCATGAGGTTTCCATTGTGGCAATAGGTAGGTCAGCATTAGACCAGTTTTTGCTGGTTTTGATAAAGCACAATATCCCATGAAAAATATACAAGCAGGCAACAATTGGAAGTAATGTTACATCGTGAAGATGGACAGCTTGCTATCAAATCAAATGTGTTTGAGTCTAACCCAAACCAATTAGGATTATATTGGGGTGTGATCGGATCGCTTAAGACAGATATGAAATAGTATATCCATGGACAATTTGGCCACCATTTTGAGAGAAAGGGAGAGACAGAGAGAGAAAGAGAAAGAGAGAGAGAGACAGAAAGGAAAGGAAGAGAATTAGAAAAGAGTTCTGTATTCATATTTCATTTTCAGACTTTGACTTCAGACTTTGACTTTTAAAGTTGTGTTCGAGCTATTGTCTCAGAAGATAATTCCTGTGATTCTTTGAAGAAAATCAAATTGTCTACAAACTACCTTCTAAATGATTTTCAAGTTGTAACCAATGAACTCCAAATAAAACAATTCTTATTTGCACCTGACAAGTTTTTAACTTGAATTTCTACTGAGTTTCAGCAATGTACAAGAACAACCGGTAACCCTGAATTGAATAAACTTCGCAATCCTAAGATCCTTCAATGTCTATAAATCAGTAATAGAACACTCTATAGCAGGGGTGGGCAAACTATGGCCCGCGGGCCGCATGCGGCCCGCCAAAGGTTTTTATGCGGCCCACCAAGTCATTAAAAAAAAATTTTTTTTTAAGGTTAATGGGAGGGGGGGGGGGGGGGGGGGGGGGGGCTGTTGGGTTACTTACTGGTATAGGGTGGATACGTTGACTTGAGTAGGGTGATCATTGCCCGGCACAACATCGAGGGCCGAAGGGCCTGTTCTGTGCTGTACTGTTCTATGTTCTATATGAGGCGCCCAGAATCATAACCGGGTGAAGTAATTATTTTACTTAATATACTATGCGGCCCTTTAAAATTGTGAATTTCTGAACGTGGCCCTTGCACGGAAAAGTTTGCCCACCCCTGCTCTATAGAAAGAAAAGAAAAGTGAAAGACCATTTTATAATATATTTAGAACTGTACCTGATGTGATCAATGCATTTGACCATGGAGGAAAGAACCCATTGCAATGACATCAAGGCAATACACTACTATTTCTTGCTGTCAGCAGAAATATCTAACAGACCAAAGGATCTCTTGAACCACCAAAATATTTCCACTGCATCAATACTGATCTCAAATTGAAATGAATGGTTCTGCTTGTGAATTAAATCAATAAAAAGGCAGACATAAAATCATCGTGCACAGGAGAGTATGGAACATAAAAGAAATTGGTCCTTCAACACCATTTCTCTGTAAGTAGTGCATATTGCACTGTTATGGACCAACCCATTTAATCGGTTTGTAAAAAAAAGTTCTTCAAAGTTGCTCAGTTTCAAAAGATAAATTAAGTAAATCTCGAGTTTTTGTTGTAACTTTCATCGACCTTGCTACTTTGTATTAATTATTAGTTTTAACAAAAGTCAGTTTGAGTCAGTCAACTTAATCCCAGAAATTGACTTCCGGTTGCGGCTATGCGGAGCTAAGTTGCACGTTTGGCAGCTCCCGCTAGAAACGGACTTTTGGGCTCTTTTTAGGGCCCCCAGCGGTACTTTTTCAACGTTTCCTGGTGTGGGAAGGAGTCAGCAACATTTCCCCAGCAGTGTATGGCCTGGACCAGGAGTGGGGCGAGTAAAAAAGTGATAGCAAAGCCAAAGCAGGTGCAAGGGAAGAAGCACAAGATGGCGGCGGGCGGAGACCAGGCCGCATGGATGCAGTGGGCGCAGGAGCAGCAGGAGGCTCTTCAGAGCTGCTTCAGGGAGCTTAAAGCTGAGCTGCTGGAGTCGATGAAGTCTTCAATTATTAAGCTGCTGGAGACCCAGACGGCCCAGGGGGTGGCGATCCGAGAGGTCCGACAAAAGGTCTCCGAAAACGAGGATGAGATCTTAGGCCTCACGGTGAAGGTGGAGCCGCTCCATAAAAAATGGCAGGAGAGGGTCGAGGAGATGGAGAATCGTTCGAGGCGGAAAAATCTGCGGATCCTGGGCATCCAGGAGGGGTCGGACGTGGGGGCCTTTGTGGTCACCATGCTAAATTTGCTGATGGGAGCTGGGTCCTTCCAGGGGACCCTGGAGCTGGAGGGGGCGCGCAGACTATTGGCGAGAAGGCCCAAGCCTAATGAGCCGCCACGGGCGGTGCTGGTGCGGTTCCACCGGTTTGCTGACCGGGAGTGTGTGCTCAGGTGGGCCAAGAAGGAGCGGAGCAGCAGGTGGGAGAATGCGGAGGTTCGGATCTACCAAGATTGGAGTGCGGAGGTGGCAAAGAAGAGGGCCGGGTACAACCGGACGAAGGTGGTGCTACACAGGAAGGGGGTGATGTTCGGCATGCTGCAGCCGGCGAGTCTGTGGGTCACCTACAAGGACCGACACTTTTACTTTGAGTCCCCGGAGGAGGCGTGGGCCTTCGTACAGGCCGAAAAATTGGACTCGAACTGAGGGTTGGGTACGGGGGTTTGTATGTAGCTGTGCTACATTTTGAGGGGGGGGGGGGGTTCTCTGTTTATTGTTAGTTCTTTGTTGCTTTTGGGTTGGGGTGGGGCACTTTTTTGCTTGGGTTTGTCGGATGGGCTCGGGGAGGGAGGCAGACCTGCAATGTGGGGGGCTGATGGCGGGAAGGGGGGTTGGGGCCCCGTGAGGGAACCGGGCCGGTAAAGGGAGCTGCGTCAGAGGAGGTGAGGTCAGGCAGGTGGAAAGCGCGGGCTTCTTCCCACGCAGAGGGCTGAAAGGAGCGGGGCTGGAGCTGGGAAGGGGTCGAAGGAGTGGCGGGAGCGGCTGGGGTCAGCAGGAGTCAGCTGACTTACGGGAGTGCAATGGAGGGAGCAAGGCAGCTGGGGGGGGGGGGTCCTAGCTGGGAGAGGGGGGGTACCGGGTTGCTGCTGGAATGACCAAGAGGGAGCTGGAGCAGGTAGAGGGGGTCGGGATGGGGGTCTGCCGCCGCGGGGAACGGGCCGAGCGGGGGTGCGCGGGCACGTGGCGGGCTGAGGAAGGGTATGGCTAGTCGGTGGGGGTGAGGTGTAGGTAGCCCCCTGATCCGGCTGATAACCTGGAATGTAAGGGGACTGAATGGGCCGGTCAAACGGGCCTGCGTGTCTGCGCATCTGAAGGGGCAGAAGGCAAATGTGGTCATGCTTCAGGAGACGCACCTGAAGGTGGCGGATCAGGTTAGATTGCAGAAGGGATGGGTAGGCCAGGTGTTTCATTTGGGGCTGGATGCAAAAAATCGGTGGGTGGCGATCCTGGTGGGAAAGAGGGTGTCGTTCGAGGCGTTGAACATTGTGGCAAACAGTGGCGGGTGGTATGTGATGGTAAGTGTCAAGCTGTAGGGGGAGTGGGTGGTGCTGGTCAATGTATACGCCCCGAATTCGGACGATGCGCATGTTGGGGGGGGGGGGGGGGATTTCAACACGGTGCTGGATCCGGCACTGAATCGATCCAGATCTAGGACGGGTAGGAGGCCAGCGGTGGCTAAGGTGCTGAGGGGGTTTATGGACCAGATGGGAAGGGTTGACCCCTGGAGGTTTGCGAGACCGAGGGCCAGGGAATTTTCATTCTTCTCCCATGTGCAGAAGGCATATTCCCGGATTGATTTTTATGTTATGAGCAGGGCGCTGATTGCGAGAGTGGAGGATACTGAGTACTCGGCGATAGCCATTTCTGATCATGCCCCGCATTGGGTGGACCTCGAGCATTGGCACTTAGAGGTGGGGTTGCTGGCGGACGAGGAGGTGGGCGGGCGGGTCCGAGGATGTATTGAGAGATACCTGGAGGCCAATGACAATGGGGAGGTCCGAGTGGGGACGGTCTGGGAGGCGCTGAAGGCGGTGGTTAGGGGAGAGTTGCTCTCCATTCGGGCCCACAGGGAGAGGAGAGAGCAGAGAGAGAGGGAGAGGTTGGTGGTGAAGATGGTGAGGGTGGACAGGAAGTGCGCGGAGGCTCCGGAAGAGGGATTGTTTAGGGAGCGGCGTAGTCTCCAGGCCGAATTTGACCTATTGACCACCAGGAAGGCGGAAGTTCAGTGGAGGAAGGCACAGGGGGCGGTGTATGAATATGGGGAAAAGGCGAGCCGGATGCTGGCGCACCAACTTCGGAAGCGAGATGCGGCTAGGGAGATCGGTGGAGTTAAGGATAGGGGAGGGAATGTGGTGCGAAGTGGGGTAGCCATCAATGGGGTCTTCAGGGACTTCTATGAGGAACTGTATTGGTCCGAACCCCCACTGGAGGAGGGGGGGATGAGGCGTTTTCTGGACTGGTTAAGATTCCGGAGGGTGGAGGAGGGACAGGTGGGGGGACTGGGGGCACCAGTTGAGCTGGAGGAGCTGGTCAAAGGGATAGGGAGCATGCAGCCGGGGAAGGTGCCGGGGCTGGATGTGTTCCCGGTCGAATTCTATAAGACGTATGCAGACCTGCTGGGCCCTCTGTTGGTTAGGACCTTCAGCGAGGCAAGGGAAGGAGGGGCTTTGCCTCTGACGATGTCTCGGGCGCTGATTTCCTTGATCCTTAAGCGGGACAAGGATCCCCTGCAGTGTGGGTCATACAGGCCGATCTCACTCTTAAATGTAGACGCCAAGTTGTAGCCGAAGATTTTAGCCACGAGGATAGAGGACTGTGTGCCGCAGGTTATTCACGAGGATCAAACGGGGTTCGTGAAAGGGAGGCAATTGAATACTAACATACGGAGGCTTTTGAACGTTATAATGATGCCGGCGGTAGAAGGGGAGGCGGAGATAGTGGTGGCGATGGACGCAGCGAAGGCCTTCGATAGCGTAGAGTGGGGGTACTTGTGGGAGGTGCAGAAAAGGTTCGGGTTCGGGGAGGGGTTTGTCAGGTGGGTGAGGCTGTTATACGAGGCCCCGGTGGCGAGTGTGAACAGGAGGAGGCCGGAGTATTTTCGGCTATGCTGAGGGACGAGGCAGGGGTGTCCCTTGTCCCTCCATGCTTTTTGCACTGGCAATTGAACCCCTGGCCATGGCGTTGAGGGAGTCGAGGAACTGGAGGGGGCTGGTGCGAGGTGGGGAGGAACACAGAGTGTCGCTCAATGCGGATGACTTGTTGTTGTATGTGGCGGACCCGGCATCCAGAGGTAATGAGGCGGATCCGGCATCCGGAGGTAATGAGGATTCTCAGGGAGTTTGGGGATTTCTCAGGTTACAAGCTCAACATGGGGAAGAGCGAGTTGTTCGTTTTTCACCCAGGGGACCAGGAGGGGGGGATTGGTAAGCTCCCATTAAAAAGGGAGGAGAGGAGCTTCAGGTACTTGGGGGCCCAGGTGGCCAGGAGCTGGGGGGCCTTGCACAGGCTTAACCTCACGAGGCTGGTGGAGCAAATGGAGGAGGAGATTAAGAGGTGGGACATGCTGCCGCTCTCTCTGGCGGATAGGGTGCAGTCAGTCAAGGTGACGGTGCTCCCAATATTTCTGTTCCTGTTCCAGTGCCTCCCCATCCTTATCCCGAAGGCCTTCTTCAGGTGGGTTAATAGGAGCATTACGGGGTTTGTGTGGGCGCACGGGACCCCGAAGGTGAGAAGGGTGTTCCTGGAGCGGGGCAGGGATGGGGGGAGGGGGAGGGGGGGCTGGTGCTGCCCAACCTCTGTGGGTATTACTGGGCTGCCAACGCAGCGATGGTGCGCAAGTGGGTGATGGAGGGGGAAGGGGCAGCATGGAAGAGGATGGAGGTGGCGTCCTGTGTGGGCATGAGCCTGGAGGCGCTGGTGAGGGCGCCGCTGCCGCTCCCTCCAACGAGGTATACCACGAGCCCGGTGGTGGCGGCTACCCTCAAAATTTGGGGGCAATGGAGACGGCACAGGGGGGAGGTGGGGGCTTCGGTGAGCTCCCCAATACGGGGAAACCACCGGTTTGTCCCGGGGAGAATTGACGGCGTGTTCCTGAGTTGGCACAGGGCAGGTATTAGGAAGATGGGGGACCTGTTTGTGGACGGGAAGTTCGCGAGCCTGGGTGAGTTGGAGAACTTTGGGCTCCCCCGGGCGGACACGTTCAGATATATGCAGGTAAGGGCCTTCATCAGGCAGCAAGTGGTGGAGTTCCCACTGTTGCTTCCGCGCGGGGTCCAGGACAAGGTGCTCTCGGGGGTGTGGGTTGGAGAGGGGAGGATCTCGGCAACGTACCAAGTAATGCAGGAGGAGGACGAGGCCACGGTGGAGGAGCTGAAGAGTAAATGGGAGGAGGAGCTGGGTGAGGAGATCGAGGAGGGGCCGTGGGCGGACGCCCTGGGGAGAGTGAAGTCCTCCTCTTCTTGAGCGAGGCTCAGCCTTATACAATTTAAGGTGCTGCTTAGGACTCACATGACCGGGACAAGGATGAGCCGGTTTTTTGGGAGTGAGGACAGGTGTGTTAGGTGCTCAAGGAGCCCAGCAAACCATGCCCATATGTTCTAGGCATGCCCAGCGCTGGAGGAATTTTGGAAGGGCATAGCAAGGACGGTGTCGAGGGTGGTAGGATTCAGGGTCAAACCGGGCTGGGGGCTCGCAATATTTGGGTTGCAGAGGAGCCGGGAGTGCAGGAGGCGAAAGAGGCCGGTATTCTGGCCTTTGCGTCCCTGGTAGCTCGGCGGAGGATTCTTCTTCAGTGGACGGATGCGAGACCCCCAAGCGTGGAGACCTGGATCAACGATATGGCGGGGTTTATTAAATTAGAGAGGATGAAATTTGCCCTGAGGGGATCAGTGCAGGGGTTCTTCAGGAGGTGGCAACCATTCTTAGATTTCCTGGCAGAACAGTAGAAAAAAGGCCAGCAGCAGCAGCAACGCGGGGTGTGGGGAGTTTCGCCTCTTTGTTTTGCGCTGAAGGGGCGTATATATGAAAAAAAATGAAAATCGCTTATTGTCACGAGTAGGCTTCAATGAAGTTACTGTGAAAAGCCCGTAGTCGCCACATTCTGGAGCCTGTCCGCGGAGGCTGGTACGGGAATCGAACCGTGCTGCTGGCCTGCTTTAAAAGCCAGCGATTTAGCCTGGTGAGCTAAACATATATTTGTTCATTGTTGATGACGGGTGTTGATTTATTTCTTTTTTTTTGTATATATGGGGGGGGGGGGGGTTGTTTCCTCTTTTCTTTTTGTATTTTGTTATTGATATTTTGTGAAAATTTGAAAAAGTGATAAAAATTATTTTTAAAGAAAAACTTAATCCCAGAAATTTTGGCAAGCCTGTCTTCATTAAGACTGTTACCAGTCTGCTGTGGCATCTACCTGTTTACTGGATGGCTTGCATGACTGGTGGGCATACACAATTTTTGTCCTGTATATCCCCAACTTCAATGTTTTGGTTTATTTTTATATTTTATGTAAACTTATGAGAAAGTCAGTTTGGGAGGTTTGAAGAATAAAAAGTCCATGGAAAAAATAGTTCAATGTGACTACCAAAAGAAAAAACATTCAATAAAGGGCAATACAAGAGGTTATGAGACAAAATTATGACTTATGGATTGAGGATTGATTAACAGGCACACAATACAGAGTAGGAATAAATGGGTAATTTTTGGGTTTGTCGGCTATAACTACTAGGATACACGAGGATCAGTGCTTGGGGGTCAGCTATTTATAAACTATATCAATGATGTAGGTGAGAGGACTGTGTGTAATCAGGGGAAAAATTTCCGCTGGTTGGAGTTAGGCCTGGCACAAAGAAAGATGGTTGTGGCGGTCAATCATCTCAGCTCCAGGACATCACTACACGAGTTGCTCAGGGTAGTGTCCTAGGCCCAGCCATCTGCAGTTGCTTCATTAATCACCTCCTTTCCATCATAAGGTCAGAAGTGGGGATTTTGCAGATAACTGCATAATGTTCAGCACCATTCGCAACTCCTCAGATAATGAAGCAGTCCATGGCCAAATGCAGTAAGACCTGGGGTGACAAGTTACATTTGCGCCACACAAGTGCCAGCCACTGACCATCTCCTACAAGAGAGGATCTAACCATCACCCCTTGACATTCAATGGCATGACTATCACTGAATCTTCCACAATCAACATCCTGGGGGTTACCATTGATCGAAATTGAACTGGACTAACTAATTAATACTGTGGCTACCAAGTCAGGTCAAAGGCTAGGAATCCCACAGCGAGTAACTCACCTCTTGACCCCTCCAAAGCCTGTCCACTTTCTACAAGGCACAAGTCAGGAGTGTAATGGGATACTCTCCACTTGCCTGAATGAGTGCAGCTTCAGCAACACTCAAGAAGCTTAACACCATCCAGGACAAAGCAGCTCGCTTGATTGCTCCTCCTTCCACAAACATTGAAATCCTCCACCACTGATGAACAGTGGCAGCCGTGTGCACCATCCACAAGATATACTGCAGTAACTCACCAAGGTTCCTTGACCGCACCTTCCAAACCCACGACCACTACGACCTAGAACAGTGTTCTTCAAACTTTGTTCCCGGGGACTCATTTTTACCAACCGGCCAACCTTCGGGACCTAACCCGGCCAACCCTCATGACCCACGCCGGCTGACCCTTGCAACCCACGCCGGCTGACCCTCATGATCCATGCCGGCCGACCCTCACGACTCACGCCGGCCGACCTTCGTGACCTACCATTTTCTCACCGTTAATGCGAGAGGTGAACCTGCTTGGTCCTCACGATCTCACTCCAATTAGGCTCACAGGAAGAGAGGGCTATGCGCATATCGGGTGAAGGATTCAGCCGGTTCCTTTGTGGCGTCTTCACCTTTGTGAGGGCGGAAAATCCAACGTTGCACATGTAGGCCGTTGTGAAGGGCAAGAGCAACAAAATGCTTGTTTTACTCAGCTTCGGATACTCCTGAGAGATGCTACTCCAGAATGCTGACAGCCTTATTGACTTGTGCCGTGTTTTTAATATGCTGTCACAGCATAAGCTCAATTTCTTCTTTTGGAGTCAGCTGCAAGTTAAGAACTGATTCTGGGATCCCAAACTCAAAGGAATTTTTCACCCACCTCCTCTCTCTCAGAATCTTAAACTTCACCTCTGGAAAGTTGCGATCAAAATTGTCGATCAGGGCAGCCAGATGCAACTGCTTGCCAATCTATTTACAGTTTCCTTACTAATGCTGTTTTCTTCAATGTGTCGTAGCAGTGTGGGAAACATGTAATAGTTTTGGCTTCGCACTCGCAATTGCCTAACTTTCAATATCTTTTGGAAAGCTTCGATTTCTTCAGAGTGCCGAAAGCAATCATCATCCTTCCCTTGCAATTTGAGGTTCAGTTCATTTAGAATTGAAAAGATGTCTGCAAGGTAAGACATTGCTCGCATCCAAGTTTCATCAGCAAACAAATCAGCCAGAGGGGACAATTTCTCGAGGAGGAAAGCGTGGATTTCATACCTCAGTTCGTAAACTATGAGTAGCACCCGACCCTTTGACAGCCAACGTACTTCTGTGTGGAACAATAAATGTGTGTGCTCAGCCCCCATATCGGAACACAGTGTCAAAAAGTCTGGTATTGAGTGGGCTGCGTTTAATGAAATTCACAACTTACACTATTCCTTTCAACACCACTTCAAGATTGGATGGAATTCCTTTCGATGCCAGTGCCTCACGGTGAATAAAACTATGATTGCAAACAATGTCCTGACCAGCTGCCTCCTTAATCCTTACTATAACTCCGCTGTTTTTCCCAGTCATGTTGGTTGCTTCATCATTTGTGATTCCTCTGCAATTACCCAGTCGAGCCCACACTTTCCAACCACAGAACTATTCAAAACTGCAAAAACTTCTGCAGCAGTCGTGTGGGTTGCTAAAGTCAGGTAGCACAGCTAATCTTCAACAAATTCATTATGCCAAACATACCTAACGTATACTAGCAAGGTTGCACAATCTGAAATGTCTGTACTTTCATCCAGTTGTATTGAGAATGCCTGCGCTGATTTTAAATGAGAAATAGGCTGGGCTTCTAAATTCTCAGCAATATCAGAAATTCGGCGAGCCACTGTGCTATCACTAAGTGGGATGCATGTCACTTTTTCAACGAACCTCTCATCTATGACCGTACGAACTATATCTAATGCTGCAGGGAGAATTAATCTCTGCGCTATAGTGTGGGGCATTTTCTCTTTACCTACACGGTAAGCTATCATGTAAGAGACTAATTGTACTTTGTTGTTCAATGTAACATTTCTGCTGAGGACTTCAGTCAACGATTTAAGTTCTCGTTGCATCCTTTGAAAAAAATCAAGAGGTTTGTCCTCGAACTCACCATGCTTAGTCTTCAAATGCCTTCGAAGTTTTGAGGGTTTTAAACTTTCATTTGCCTGCACTTCCCTGCATGTACGCACATGGGCCATGCATCCTGATTTGCGCAATTAATAAATCCATACCTTAAAAAATCGTCTTTATACTGCTTTGTGCCTGATTTCAGCTTCTTCTTAATGGACTGTTCACCAGAGGCCCTGGAGCTCACACCAGCACTGCTTTGTCCTGCTGTGAACCCACCTGAACAGCTCACACCAACAGTGCTTTGTCCTGCTGTGGATTTTCCTGAGCCACTCTCTCTAACAGGTTGAGTTGTGAGATCCTGGACTCTTTGTGTCTCCGGCCCTCTCTTCCTTATAACAAAATGATCCATTTTAAATTTTATTGGCCTGTTGCTTGTTTGCTGCTAACAAAATGGAGGAATCGCAATCATGCCCAAAGCACGTGACGTCGACATTTGTGTGACCTGCCCTCTGCCTCTCTTTAGGCAGGAAGATTAGATAGATTAGGTAAAAAAATCTTCTGTGTCTCTAACGCCGGCTGCAAGCGACCTTCAAAATGGCCGTAAACATATTTTTAAAAATCGGCTGCATTGTGCATGCGCGCCCGATCATTGGTGCGCATGCGCAAAACTATATATACTGCTTTGCGCGATCGGGAGCACCGCGAAGGATGGCTCCGTGACCCTCCCGACACCCGCCCGTGACCCACCCGTGGGTCGCGCCCCCGGGTTTGAAGAACAGTGACATAGAAGGCCAAGAGCAACAGATACCCAGAAACCCCACCACCTGGTGGTTCCCCACAAAGTCACTCATCACCCTGACTTGGAAATATATTGATGTTCCTTCACTTTCTCTGCTGCACAATCCTGGAACTCCCTCCCTAACAGCTCAGCGGGTGTTCCTACACCTCAAGGACTGCAGCGGATAAAGAAGGCAACTCACTAGGGCAACTAGGGATGGGCAATAAATGCTGGCCTAACCATGACGCCACATCCCGTAAATGAAAAGTAAAATCTACGTATGAATTTAAACTACGAGGAGGATGCAGAGGGTCTGCAAGGGATATGCACATGTTAGATGATTGAGCAGGGAAGTAGTAGATAGAATACAATATAGCGTGTTGACCAGTACCCTTTCTCCAGCTGATTAATAGACACAACACCTTTCACTTTGAATCAAATCACTCCTTTATTGGCTTCTTCCTTCTTTTGTGATGTTGTTCCTCATGGTTTTGCTCATTAACTCTCTTTGGGTGCGATCCACCAGCTGCATTGCCATCTCGCTTGAGCGAGGTACGGCCAGTGAATGCCGGAAGAGCCCTCTCGTGGGTTTCGTGGAAGTTTTCACGGCTCGCAGGATTCATCCAAGTCCCGTGAAGCGTCAGATTTAGGATACTGCCCACAAGGGGCGAGACCAAATGGTGCGTGCCAAAGCCGGTTTAAAACCAGCTTCGGCGAACTTACCCGGTATCCATTGGCATTGCGGAATCCACCGTCTTCCCCAGTGAGGTTGCAGCCGGACGCCGTTCAGTACTGGTCCACACAAACGTGGGCCAGGCAGAACAGCACCTGGGGAGTCTCCCTGGGCCATCGGAGACCCCAGGGTCGGTGGGATCGACGCTGGGTGGCCCATGGGCTGCCTCCTGGACCATGGGCACCTTGGCACTGCCCATCCTGGCAATGCCAAGCTGGCAGGAGCACTGCCTGGGTGCTAGTGTAAGGGTGCACAATGCCAGGGTGACACTGCCAAGCATCAGGGGCTGAGGGCGGCCATGCCCATGAAATGAGGGTGAAGGGGGAGTTTGAAGGGTGGACGTATGCAGGGCAGGTAAGTAGAGGCCTCCGGAAGTTTTTTTGGGGTGGGTTGAAGGTGGGGGTCCAGGAAGGGTGAGATTGCTTGGGGGGCCTGCAGAAGGGTGGGGAGTGGGGGGGGTGGCCATCAGGGACCCCATTGCAGAGTGGCCCCACCTAACCCAATTAGAGATTAGGGTACCCTTTCAAAATGGTGGCCCAATCTTTGAGTTCTGCTCCCCAGTGCTTAAAAAAAATTGTAAATGTCTGCTAAACCAGTGAGAAACTCCACTGGGCCCCAAAAAATGTCTAAGTGTCATTGAATAGTGGTGGGGAACGCGACGGCAGAGCTGCCGAGAAACTTCCTGAAAAACCTGCCACAAATGAAGAATCACACCCTTTGTCTTTCCTTTTTATACAGATCTTGCTGGCATAGATCTCATGCTCCCAGTCATGTGCTCACAGGCAGCACTGATCAATGACTGTCCTTGAGCCCCGAATGTTCAAAGAGCAGGGGCAGCAGGGTAGCATGGTGGTTAGCATAAATGCTTCACAGCTCCAGGGTCCCAGGTTCGATTCCCGGCTGAGTCACTGTCTGTGTGGAGTCTGCACGTCCTCCCCCTGTGTGCGTGGGTTTCCTCCGGGTGCTCCGGTTTCCTCCCACAGTCCAAAGATGTGCGGGTTAGGTGGATTAGCCATGCTAAATTGCCCGTAGTGTCCTAATAAAAAAGTACGGTTAAGGGGGGGGTTGTTGGGTTACAGGTGTGGGGTGGATGTGTGGGTTTGAGTGGGGTGATCGTGGCTCGGCACAACATTGAGGGCCGAAGGGCCTGTTCTGTGCTGTTCTGTGCTGTACTGTTCTATGTTCTATGAGTTGCGACTATTTCAGGGGTCATAATTCTCTCAGGGACACTACACAGAGGGGCCTGTGTTAACTCACTGTCTGTCCAAGTCACAGCAACAGCCATTGTCCAATCAGCTCCTTTGCCTTGAGCTGATAACAATCTCCTTTGAAGCCAGGGGCCTCCTGTTGTCCTGCATCCTGCCCTGCATTCCCAGAAAGCCCCTGCGATTTCTTTAATATTTTTGTTACTTGGCCACATTTCCCATCAGGCTACAGTGCCTCTTGTAACTTGGCCATATTTCCCAGTAGACTTGGGGGTCAGGGCTGCAAGCTTTGGGGAATAAATGTCTTCATCCGGAGGGTGCTGAACCTGTGGAATTGTCTACCACAGAAGGCTGTGGAGGCCAAGTCACCAAATATGTTTAAGCAGGAAATAAATTGATTTCTAGATTATAAAGGCATCAAGGAGTATGTGGGGGGGGGGGGGGGGGGGTGCAGGAGTATGGTATTGAGACAAAGGATCAGTTATGATCCTACTAAACAGTGGAGCAGGTTCGAAAGACCAGATGACCTACACCTTCTCATATTTTCTATGTTTATTTCTATGATAAACTGAAGTTATCCATCTCGATAATAAACATAGAAGAACAGAATTTTTTAAAAGGTGAAAGACTGGAAAATGTTGATATTCAAAAGGACCTGGATATTCTTGTACACAGAAAGTTTGTATTTCACATAATATGTTAACTTTTATTAGTAAGGGAATTGAATGGAATAGCAAAGTGGTCTTATTGTGATTATATCAGACCTCGACGAGACCAGCCCCTGCGTATAGTTTTGGTCTCCTTACCCAAGGAAGGATTTCATTGCTACAGAGGGAATGATTAAAGGTTTACTAGACTGATTCTTTGAAACAGGGTATTGTCCTTTGAGGAAAGATTGAATTGACTAGACCTGTATTCCCTTGGGTTTAGAAGATTGAGTGAACATCTGAGTGGAACATAAAATTCTAAAGAGACCTGGTATGATAGATGCTTGAATGTAATTTCCCCTGGCATGAAATCTAGGGAGAACAACCTCAGAATGAGGGGTTAGCCATCCAGGAGAAATTTATGAAATAAAGGGTTGTGAAATTTTAGAATTCTCTACCCAGATGGCTGGATGCTTATTTGTTGAGTTCTTCAATTCTTATGTTCTTAAACCCCTCCCTTGAAATTTTAGTATCATTGCCTTCGAAAAAAGGAAACACGTAACTATGTGTCTATCAGGATAGGTTTACTTACCTGCATTTCAGTAAATCCATTTAATAAACTGGTAATTATCATGCAATGGTTTTGCTTTAATCTCCTCTCCCTCACCCCCTTCTTTAACATTATTATTTTGACTTAATAGTTATTTTAGTTAGTTTGTTGCATTCAAAATCATTTTGGGAAAATGAAAAATGAAATGAAAATCGCTTATTGTCACGAGTAGGCTTCAATGAAGTTACTGTGAAAAGCCCCTAGTCGCCACATTCCGGCGCCTGTCCGGGGAGGCTGGTACGGGAATCGAACCGTGCTGCTGGCCTGCTTGGTCTGCTTTAAAAGCCAGCGATTTAGCCTTGTGAGCTAAACCAGCCCCTGTGAGAGGGCTAACTCCTTCCTGTAAAAATTACTGGTATTGCCTTCTTAATATAAGATACCACCTTTGTGTCCCTGTGGAGTTATACTTGCCTCACCCTGCACTTAATCTAACCGTACTGTATCCTATCCTTGTATAACTTATTGCGCTAACTGACTCTGAATACTTTCTATGACTGGTGGACAAAATGTAATGTTTTTGTTTCAGTTTCTTTGGGATATATCATTTTGATTTAATTTTGTTACATTTTCATGCTGGTTTGCGTGGATGAACACAGTTGTGTCTCAGTGAAATTCTTGTGGTATTGCTGTTTTAATATAGGCACTTGATTTTGGAAACTTAGGGCTGGGTATATTTAAATCTATTATTAGACAGTCTATCTAAAATTGAATTTTTTATCACATGATTGGGTGTATAATTCAGGTAAGGCATGTGATTATGGTTCACTGGCCTATTTAAGTAAGGTTCTTATTTAATTTGCTGTGTATGCCGACTGATTGGCCAGTTTCCATGACCAATGCACACAGTATGAAATCAGGTGATGCGTTTACAATTCGCTTCCGGTTACAGATTTCTGTCGGAGTTTATTTGCTTGATTTCAATGGAATTTAATTGGTTATTGAGGCTCCCAAAAAAAACTTTACAAAGCAGAAGACAATTTTATAATTTATGATTCATAATTTTCGCAATGATATCCAGAATGTTTTACCATTTTTGCACAATGTTGCTAATATTAATATCATTTTAATTTTAGTGATTGCATTTAATTTTTTACCCCTAGGAATTTGGTGATCTTCATGCAGATACATTGCATATACTGTCAAACTGTTTGGAAGAGGCGCAGAATGTTACAATCATCCGTGACTCAGGAGCCCTGGAAAAGTTTTTGGTATTTGTAGCTACATCCACTTATCCAGAGGCACAGAAACATGCAACAAGTGCAATAACAAGATCAGCTCGTAGTAATAGTATGTCCGAACTTAATTTTGCAAAATATATTTAAGATACATTATTACCTAGTTTGAAGCAATTTCTATGGGTTATTATTTGATCAAAAATAATTCTTAATACAGTCTAAGTAATGCTGTTTTTTCTTTGGTCCGCTGTCACTGTTGTGTGTAACAGCACAACATAATTTTGTATGAGAAGTAAATGATTGTTGATGGGAAGTACCAAAGATATATGAATTTGCACTGGGATGTTTTATAAATGCTGCCCTCTAGATGCAAAGTCTGTTGCATGCTCACTTTTTAAACTTTTTTTGTGGATTTATGCTAATTGTCCACTTACAGTATTTTGCAAATTTGGCCTCATGAGCGTCATGGGCTGAGGCTGATGCACTCCCTAACTTGCACTAAAATGACAATGACAGTGCCTTACTTGCTGCTCTCCAGCCTCCAACTTAATTTTTAGATGCTGCTAGTGTATGTTTCTAGCCAGAACATGATTTTATAGTTGTGCACTACAAGATTTATAGTCGCACCACAAAACATGATGCTAAATTATTTTTAAGCGCAAGAGAAATAGAACACCGTTTGCATTATTTTTGCAATTCATCCCTTTCTTGTGCCAGTAAATGAAAAACCAAAGTTAGTGGTGATTTGGTCAATCTCACACATTTAATAACATTCTTAAAAAGACCACATGTTATAACATATGGCTTAAAGATGGATAAGTCTAATGAAAATTTAGACTAAAAAGTGATGAATCAATACCCTCAAAAATATTAAATTTGGAAACATCTTTGAAGGGATTACCTGTAGTAACTCTCAGCTTGGCTGGAACTGGTGTGGAATTTTCAAAAAATAAAGTTGAACAATTTAACACAATTCGATGCAATTCACTTCCCCCAACACACTGGACTGGTAACTGGACAGCACCACAGAAAATCAGAATATGTATTGTTCACTTAAGTATGATATGAGGACAGTGCCTTCAAACTAGGAATAAAATAGTCCTGAAACCGATAAAAGCTATTTGTTGTGGTTAGCTATTTTTGAATACTATCAACAGCTCGTAGTCAGGGGCAGCACGCTGGCGCAGTGGGTTAGCCCTGTTGCCTCAAGGCGCCAAGGTTCCAGGTTCGATCCCGGCTGTGAGTCACTGACCGTGTGGAGTTTGCACATTCTCCCCGTGTTTGCGTGGGTTTCGCCCCCACAACCTAAAGATGTGCAGGTTAGGTGGATTGGCCACGCTAAATTGCCCATTAATTGGAAAAAATTGATTGGATACTCTAAATTTATATTAAAAAAACAGCTCGTAGTCCCCTTTCCCTCTTTTTCTCCTTTCTATTTCTGTTACTGTAGCATTTCTTGCAAATTATTTTCTCATGTTATCATTTATTTTCTTTCGCATATTGTCAAACGTGATGCTGAGGAATCAATATTCAAGTCTTAATTTAAATGTTGTTATATTTATTGCTGCTGCCATTTGTAAATTATAAGTAGAAGTTAAACTTGTGATCCTGTAGTGGAACGAAGCTGGCATCAAATTAAGTGCAGTCCACATGAAAGATAAATGAACCATTGTTTAGGTTCAGAGGCAATTACAAAGTACTTAAAAATATATATTTAATACAATTCTAAGTTAAAGTATTTTATTTTGAAAATGCTTTCTTTTGCAATCATTTTCTATTTTAATTATGTAGGTGTCAGAAACTGTGGCTTAACAGGTAGTTTCCAGTTAGTTGTGACACGGGTGGAATTTTCTGCGCGCAGAGGCGGCCCGCCATTGGCCAGTGGTGGGATCTTTTGGTCCCATCATTTTCTTTTTTTTGAAAACATTTTATTAAGGCATTTGTGATTTTGTAATTACAAATGTAAACATAACTCAGTAAATAACACTCTTTCCCCCTCCCCCCAGCCAACAACCATACCCAACCAACATGGCTTACACACTCAGTTCCCCAGTCCCACCGGTCCCGTCATTGTCAACAGGGTTTCCTGTTGAATGCACCCTTCGCCGCTGTGAAATCTGTGGCGGGGGTGCACCATTGGTGTGACGGGAAGATCCCACCGGCGTGAATGGCTGGAAAATTCTGGTCAGGAGTTTTATCTATTTTTACTATAAAGGAAGAGGCAGGTAAATCCAAAGACTATCAGATTTAGATGGTGGAATTATTGCTTGTTTTCCCTTGACTGAGCAATGATCCAGTTGTGGAGTTTAAAATATTAAAAGGATTTGACAAGGTAGATACAGAAAAACTGTGTTTGGTTGAAAAATTGAGAACAAGCCGTGTGTTTGCCCACTCACTCAACTTATCTAAAGCACCTTGAAGCCTCCATGAATCCTCCGAACAACTCAAAACTCTGCCCAGGTTTGAGTCGTCAGCAAACTTGGAAAAATTACATTTGGTTCCCTCATCCAGGTCATTTATATATATCATGAACAGCTGGACCCAAGTACTGATCCCTCCAGTACCCCACAAGTCACTGCTTGCCACTCAGAAGAAGTTCCATTTATTCCCACTTTCCGTTTCCGGTCAGTTCCGGGTCTTGGTCCACTCTCATTAGTGTCACCGACGTGACGCAATTTTCAAATGGAACTGTACTAACCGGCATGTGGACAGGTTCAGTAACCAATTGGGAGCCCCAAATATTTTGGTGTTTACCTGGAGGTTGGTCCTCACTGAGGCTGTGGCCGAGAGGCAGCAGATTTTCTACTTGCCCAGAAATTGCCCCCTCCACTCCCCTTCCAGCAGAACAATAGGTCATGGTTGTAGGAGGTGGTGGAGATGAGAGGTCTCAATATAGGTCCAGTGCCCCAAGCACTTCACTGACCTCATAAGATCTGGAAAGGTGAGTGGCAAGCAGTACCTAAAAGCAGCATGCTCATTCATGAGTGCAACAGACTATGCTCAGACTTCTACTTAACTGGATCGGATTTTGTTTACTGACACGTGTGCCGAGGTACAGTGAAAATTATTTTTCTGCGATCTCAATAGATCATTAAGTACATGAAAAGAAAAGAAAGAAAATACATAATAGGGCAATACAAGGTACACAATGTAACTACATAAACACCGGCATCGGGTAACTTTGTCAGAACAATGCATAGCCACATCACTGAGATGCCAGCAACGCTCTTGAAGAGCCATATGCAGCACCACTCTTGAGTGGCTGCAGGAGCAATGCTCAGACATGCACAGAAAGAGTGAGGTTCTATGATGTATGGAATGCTCAGTCCAATGTTGCTAATGGCACAGAGATGCAAAGAGTTCTAAAACTTAGCTGCCTGTATCTTAACTCGCACCATGTCCCATTCACCTCTGGAACTTTGGCTCTCAGTCAAGCAAGGACTGGGTTTTAAAAGCCTCATTCTTGTTTTCAAATCCCTTCATGGCCTCACCCATCTCTATCTCTGTCATGTCCCTCAGCCCTCAGATTTCTGTGCTCCTCTAATTCTGACCTCTTAAAATCCCTGATTTTAATCACTGCACCATTGGTGGTCAAGTCAATAGCTGCCTGAGCCATAAGCTCTGGGGTTCCTCTCTAAACCTTTCTGCCCCTCTACCTCAACTTATTCCTAAAATCTACCTATTTGACTAAGATTTTGATCATCTTACCATTCCACCTAAGTAAATATTAGGTCTCATGTTTGTTTTCTAATGCATCTGTGAAGTGCATTGGGACATTTTATTACATTAAAGTTACTATATAAATTGTTGAACTAAGTCAAAATTGAAACGAATCTTCTAATTTTCACCAAGCCCAAATATGTTACATTTTAGATATCTACTTCTTAGCTTATGGCCAATGATTATTTAAGTATTATGACAGGTTTTCCTAGGAGGAATTGTAAAATCACAAAAGAATGATATATTTTTTAATTTATTTGTTCATGGAATGTTAGCATCTCCGGCAAGGCCAGCATTTATTGCCCTTCCTAACATTTCTATGAGGGTCGTGGTGTGCTTCTACCTTGAACCACAGAAGTCTCTGTGATGTAACTACATCCACAGTGTTGATGGGAAGGGAGTTCCATGTTCTGACAGAGTTCCAGCAACAGCGATAACGTGCCAAGTCAGGAGATTTTTTAATCGAATGGCTGGGGGGAAATGGTTATAGTTCGATATTGAGGTTACTACCTGGGGAAGCAGAGCCAATACACTACATACTTCTTCACTCGCAGAATACTGGTTCTCAATCTGACTCAGGACCCGCTGCGCAAATGTGGTAGATATCGACTTCCAGGCAGTCTTGAGGATTCATAGAACTTTCACAGAATCTACAGTGCAGAAGGAGGCCATTCGGCCCAGCGAGTCTGCACCGGCTCTTGGAAAGAGCACCCTACTTAAGCCCACACCTCCACCCTATCCCAGTAAACCCACCTAACCTTTTTGGACAGGAAGGGCAATTTATCATGGCCAATCCACCTAACCTGCACATCTTTGGACTGTGGGAGAAAACCGGAGCACCCGGAGGAAACCCATGCAGAGATGGGGAGAATGTGCAAACTCCACACAGACAGTGACCCAAGCCGGGAATCGAACCTGGGACCCTGGAGCTGTGAAGCAACTGTGCTGTGTTAAGGGTAACAGGAGGAGGCTGAATAACAAAGGGAGGAATTGGAATGAGGAGGCGGGAGTATGGGGGAGGATGGGAGGATCTCAGTGGGCGATAGGGGTGGTTGTAAGCTGGTCTCATTTACAAAGGTTAGCAGCACTATTTTTGCAATCGCTAAAGAATGGAACGTTGAAACAACAAGAAAATGTTAAGTACGGAGGGATGTCAGGGCATGTGGAAGGTGTTCAGCAAAACAATTTAGGGCATGTTGAAGGGATGCCCTCTATATTTCCTGCTCAAACCATTGAGATTGAGGCTCAGCTGAGTGCTGGATTTGTTGATCTGATGTACAATAGATGAGATTTGCACCTATACTGTTACTGGATCAAAGTCTTGGAACTCCCTCCAACAGCACTGTGGGCGCACCTATATCATGTGGACTGCAGCAGTTCAAGAAGATGGCTCACCACCACTTTCTCAAGATCAATTATGGATGGGTAATAAAAATGCTGGCCAAGCCAGCAATGCCCACATCCCATTAAAAATAATTTAAAACATCTAATGGTGCACATTTAGGTGCGCATCTATTAGTATAGGTGCTGTAGAACATTTGATCTTTGGTATATGATCTTTCAAGAGGCATGTAAGAATGAATGTAGGGTCAAGCAGTTAAGAGTCACGGCTGCTGCACAGAATCTAAATGGACCCTACAAGCCTCAACGTTTCCCGGTATACTAGCCATGGGGCTGGATACTTCACAGCCCCACGCTGCGATTGCGTTTGGCGCGGGGGCGGAGAACCCACTTTCACACCGAAATCGGGCCCGGCGCCGGCCTGGTGATTCTCCGGCACCCGAAAATTGGCATTATCACAGAGTACGCCGCGTGGCTGGGGGCCCTTTGACAGAGCATCCGCACGGTTAGATGCTCGTGCGCGTGGCTGATCGGGGGCGTCTCATTTTTGCGTCTGGCTCCGCAGTCCGAGTTTGGAGCTCGGCACGGCCGCTGGAGGCTACCACTGTGCCCCAAACAGGACGTGTGGGGGCCCGTATCCGCAGCTAAAGCTGGGAGATTTACTCCGGGTCCCTGCTAGCCCCCTGCAGGGCATTGAATTAGTTCATAATTTTTACAAGAATCTCTGGAGTAAAACTCCAATGTTTTTACGCCGGTGTGGGGACATAGTCCCATTTTGGGAGAATCCAGCCCATGGTATTCAAGGCACCATGCTTGCAGTCATGACGCAAGTGCAAGGATTGGATATCAATATTATTGTCAAGGCTACTGGACTACAACTAACAGAAGCCTGACAGAGGGTTATAGGACTTGGACCTTCAGAGCCTAATTAAGACCCTCATTGAGAAAGTGCAATCGTATATGAGGGAGATGTTCAGCTCGCAGTCATTCTTCAAGTTGGCATAATTCTGTAAGAGGTGGCCTGCACATGCCATGTACAGGCTGATGATAGGTCAAAGGCTTGAGTCTAGATTCCTGCCTTAAAAATGGAGGGACACCATTCAAAGGGAACTATCATTGATTGCTCAATTGTATCTGTTCAAAGATTCAAGGAAGAGTGGAGAATGCAGGCTTCAGGCAATACTGCCTTGTTGATAGCTGTACAGCCAGATCAGGCTATATAAGTAGTCTACTGAGTCCTGCTAAAGAGAAGCCCACTGAGTGAATGAGAGGAGGTTGACTAGAAGAGTGGAGGGACTTGCTATCTGCAGAACTGAGTGCCAAATTTCATTAATACATGAGCTAGGTATTGACTTCCCTTTTGGTGAGTATTGTTGGGAACTCGGCCGGTTGGGAGTGGAGGATCGCTGGGTGGGCCTCTGTCAATGGGCCCCCAGCCGCGCGGCGTACTCCGTGATCACGACAATTTCCAAGGTTGGTGAGTATCTGTAATTAAACATTCACCGTTATAGTGTATCTGGATAACTGCGAGTTATTGAACTGAGAGAACTTCACCCCATCTATCACAGTCTCCAGCCCCTACACATTTCGCAGTCCTTCCAACCGTGGCATCAAAATGTCAGTGGATGTACCTACACCACATGGACTGCAGGAATTCAAGAAGGCAGCTCATCACCACCTTGTCGAGGGCAATTGGGGATGGCCAACAATTGCTGGCCTAGCCAGCGAAACACATCCTATTCAAGCAATATAAAAAATAATAATTTGCTCACTGATGCTCAGTTTGGATTCTGCCAGTGCCACTCAGCTCCTGACCTTATTACAGCCTTGGTTCAACCATGGACAAAAGAGCGGAACTCCCAGAGGTGAGGTGAGAATGACGGCCCTTGACATCAAGGAAGAAGTTGACCGATTGTGGCATCAAGGGGCCCGAGCAAAAGTGGAGTCAATAGGAATCGGGGGAAAACTCTCCGCTGGTTGGAGTCATACCTAGAACAAAGAAAGATGGTTGTAGTTGTTGGAGCTCAATCATCTCAGTTCCAAGATGTCACTGCAGGAATTCCTCAGAGTAGTGTCCCGGGCTCCACTATCTTCAGCTGCTTCATCAGTGATCTTCGTTCCATCGTGAGGTCAGAAGTGGGGATGCTCGCTGATGTTTACACAATGCTTCGCCCCATTTCCGAACAGCACTGTGGATGTATCTACACCATGTGGACTGCAACTGTTCAAGAAAACTGTTCACCGCCACCTTCTCAAGGGCAATTAAGGATGGGCAATAAATGCTAGTCTAGCCAGCGAAGCCCAAATCCCTTGAATAGAATTTTAAAAATCAATAAAATAAAAGCTGCAACTCTTAAGGGGCTGCAGGAGCTCCTTCAGGAGAAGGGATACCTGGAGAGAAGCCAAGGTGCCCCTTCCGCCTCTCTGCTGGCTAGAGCAAAGATATGGAATACTGAGCGTAAACCTGTCAGAAACAGCTGAGCCTGGTTCTCCAAGGCAGCCACCACCTTTCAAGTGGAGACTTAATACGCTCACATGCCAGAGCCATGACATCAGACAGAAAATGGACAGACTTCATCCTTCGTTTCAGTCTGGTGAAGGCCCCAGCCAGTTTTGTCTGATGTTCTCCGCCTGTCTCTACATCTCCAACATGTCTCTTAGGGCCAATTCCAAAGGCTCTTTATTGGACTTGGACTCAGCAGGGTCCTGGTCTCCAGCACTCCTCCAAGTACTTGTTAAGACTGAGCCTACTAAGTCCCACCGAGGTGTGAGTATCTGCAGTAGTTGATGATGCAGGTGAATGCAGTGACACTTTTTTCATCAGATGATGCCTTCTAATCTGAGGTGGTGCAAGGGTTGGGGCTGAGTCGTTTGCAGGAGGAGATCCTTTGCCTTTTCTCATGGCACCTGGAATAGAAAGAAGAGAGAATTAGGGCATGATCTACCAGCCACGGAAGCGGAGCGCTACTGGTAGATCCCTGGAGAGGCCTTCCCTGGGCTTCCCGACAACCAGTACGCCTCGCGAGATCTACTCAGGTCTCGTGAGGTGTCATGATCAGCATCTCCCTCACAATGGGCAGGACCAAGCCTTGCACACTTAAGTAGATTTAAAACTCACCTAGGCATGCTGACCCAGGATCTATCCGGCCCTCAGCATCTATCGACCTCCCCAGGGGAGCCCATTCAGTACTGTCCACACAAATATGGATCTGGTGGAACCGCACCCAGGGTGTCTCCCAGAACATTGGAGGCCCCTGGGTGGTTAGGAACAGGGCAGGGTGGCTCACTGGCCCTCCCCCTGGAATGCAGGCACCTTGGCACTGCCAGGTTGGCACTTTGGCACCACCACCTGGCATTGCCAAGGTGTGGGTGGCACTGCCAAGCTGACAAGTGCACTTCCAGGTTGGCAGTGCCAGGGTGGCACAGCCAGGGGTCAGGGTCTGATGGGGGCCAAGCCCATGAAATGAGGGTGGAGAGGCAGTATGAAGGGTGGGGTGCAGAGTGGATATGAAGAGGTCTCCTGAAGGTTGGGGAGGATATGAAGAGGTCTCCTGAAGAGGGGTCCTGGAAAGGGGGTGATCCCCACAAGGGGGCATGGGAAGGCCTGAAAAGTGGTGTCCCTCAATGACCCTATAACGGGGTGTTATTACTTGTGGATGGGGGGGGGGGGGGGGGTGGTAGTGTTAGGTAGTGCCCGTGTGTGTGGGGGTGTGAGGAGTACTCTCAAGCTCACTTGAAGATTAGGGCACCCTTTCAAAATGGTGGCCTGATCTTTGAGGAGCTGGCCTGGCCAGTGAGTTCAGCTCCCCAGTGATGAAAATAATTCTTAAGTGTGGGCTAGCCCAGTGATAAACTCCCCAGGACACAAAAAAGTGACTACGTGTGGTTAGAAAACAGTGGGGAACTCAGTGATAGAGCCAGGGAGAAATCCCTAGCAAAATACACCACAAATGGCACTTCGAACATTTTGTTAGATCGCGCCCTTAGTGATTGTCTCAGTAGGCTCCAATATTATAGATCACTCACAGTCATGGTCCACATGCGATTGATGTGTACCGGGTGCACAATCACTAGCATGTTGGGAGATGCTGATCTCGGGTGTGATCTAACGGCCACGCTAAGCCCGCAAAGCAGGGCACCGTTGTGCACGTGGCAGGTAAATAGAACAAAGAACAAAGAAAAGTACAGCACAGGAACAGGCCATTCGGCCCTCCAAGCCTGTGCCAACCATGCTGCCCGTCTAAACTAAAATCTTCTACTCTTCCTGGGTCTGTATCCCTCTATTCCCATCCTATTCATGTATTTGTCAAGATGCCCCTTAAATGTCACTATCGTCCCTGCTTCCACCACTTCCTCCGGCAGCGAGTTCCAGCACCCACTACCATCTGAAAAAAAACTTGCCTCGTACATCTCCTCTAAAACCTTGCTCCTCACACCTTAAACCTATGCCCCCTCGTAATTGACCCCTCTACCCTGGGAAAAAGCCTCTGTGTATCCACTCTGTCTATGCCCCTCAACCTCCGTCATTCCAGTGAGAACAAACCGAGTTTATTCAACCGCTCATCATAGCTAATGCCCTCCATACCAGGCATTAGCCTGGTTAATCGCTTCTGCACCCTTTCTAAAGCCTCCACATCTTTCTGGTAGTGTGGCGACCAGAATTGAACACTATACTCCAAGTGTGGCCAAACTAAAATTGACGTCGTGATCTCTCCTGCACTGAGGAGTTTCGGCGAGCGGGGCTCCTCAATGCAGGAAACAGGCCTAAGTGCGGCCTCGGCTGCAAATTCCCACCGAGGCCCCCTTTCTAAACGGAGTCATGTTAGAGAGTGTTGTCATTCTCGATGTTGCTCTCGCTATGGGACATAGTTCCCATTTGGTTAAATCGAGTCCCTTTGCCTTCGCACAGGAATGATCCCTGTACTCTGCAGCCAGCTACGCGGCTTGTTCCTCAGAGGGGGAGAGGATCCTCACCAGTCTCGGCTCTCTCCCTTTTCCTATGGAAAATCTTGGGTGAAATTCTCTGACCCCCCGCAATTTACATAGAACGATCGGGGCCCACCGATTGGAGGGCAGGCCAGTTCCGTGGGGGAACTCTTTCTCTTCCGCCGAGGCAGAAGAGAATCCCCCAGCACGCATGCGCTGGTGGTGACGTCACCACCGGCGCATGCGCGAACCGGCGAAGGCCTTTCGGAATTCTCCACACCTTTGGCGGCTAGGCCCACGCTGGAGCGGTTGGCACCACGTCGACTGGTGCGAAAACCGGCACCAGCGGCCTTTCAGGCCCACCGCCCGGCGCCGGGGCTAGTCGAAAGGCCTTCGCCGGTTTGCGCATGCGCTGGCCTGCCCACCGATTGGTGGGCCCCGATCGCGGGTCTGGCCACCATGGGGGCACCCCCCCCGGGGTCCGATCGCCCCGCGTCCCCCCCAGGACCCAGGGGGCCCACTCGCGCCGCCACCAGAGGTGGTTCAAACCTCGGCGGTGGGAGAGGCCTCCCAGCAGCGAGACTTCGGCCCATCGCGGGCCGGAGAATCGCCGCAGGGGGCTCGCCGCTCGACGTGGCGCGATTCCCGCCCCCGCCAATTCCAGGGTGGCGAATAATTTCTGCCACTGCGGGGGCGGGACTTTTGGCGGCCGCGGGCGATTCTCCGACCCTGCGGGGGGTCGGAGAATTTCGCCCATGGTTTGACTGTGAGCACCATGAATACAAAAGCAGTTCAGGAGCATGCATCATTTCCACTGAGCTCAATCCCAGTAAGGAAGTAAGATGTTGTTAGTGCAGGATCTCACATGACCAAAACAGGTGCCAGAGTGTGGCGACTATGGTATTTTCACAGTAACTACCTTGCAGTTTTAATGTAAGCCTACTTGTGACACTAATAAAGATTATTTATTATTTATTTATAAAGTGGCTGGCAGACAATCAATGCTGATGACCTATTTTCTGGTAGTTTGTGATGTCTTTGTAGGCTCTTCTAACCTTTAGACTATCTGCTGCCCTTATGAGCGTCTGAGTTTGGAGTTAATAAAAGGTCTGCTTGCACTGGCAGAACATTCATCCTTTATCGGCACTGTAGAGTGATCCTTTATGGTTTATCAGGGGCGCTGACCTCCCTGGCAGCCTCATCTCAGTTGGGCGTGGTTAGGTGGGAGGACATGGGTTCATAAAGGGCAGGTCATGCCTAACTAATTTAGTGGAATTTTTTGAGGACATTACCAGTGCTGTAGATAACGGGGAGCCAATGGATGTGGTATATCTGGATTTCCAGAAAGCCCTTGACAAGGTGCCACACAAAAGGTTGCTGCATAAGATAAAGATGCATGGCATTAAGAGTAAAGTAGTAGCATGGATAGAGGATTGGTTAATTAATAGAAAGCAAAGAGTGGGGATTAATGGGTGCTTCTCTGGTTGGCGATCAGTAGATAGTGGTGTCCCTCAGGGATCCGTGTTGGGCCCACAATTATTCACAATTTACATAGATGATTTGCAGTTGGGGACCAAGGGCAATGTGTCCAAGTTTGCAGATGACACTAAGATGAGTGGTAAAGCGAAAAGTGCAGAGGATACTGGAAGTCTGCAGAGGGATTTGATAGGTTAAGTGAATGGGTTAGGGTCTGGCAGATGGAATACAATGTTGACAAATGTGAGGTTATCCATTTTGGTAGGAATAACAGCAAACGGAATTATTATTTAAACGATAAAATATTAAAACATGCCGCTGTGCAGAGAGACCTGGGTGTGCTAGTGCATGAGTCACAGAAAGTTGGTTTACAGGTGCAACAGGTGATTAAGAAGGCAAATGGAATTTTGTCCTTCATTGCTAGAGGGATGGAGTTTAAGACTAGGGAGGTTATGTTGCAATTGTATAAGGTGTTAGTGAGGCCACACCTGGAGTATTGTGTTCAGTTTTGGTCTCCTTACTTGAGAAAGGACGTACTGGCACTGGAGGGTGTGCAGAGGAGATTCACTAGGTTAATCCCAGAGCTGAAGGGGTTGGATTATGAGGAGAGGTTGAGTAGACTGGGACTGTACTCGTTGGAATTTAGAAGGATGAGGGGGGATCTTATAGAAACATTTAAAATTATGAAGGGAATAGATAGGATAGATGCGGGCAGGTTGTTTCCACTGGTGGGTGAAAGCATAACTAGGGGACATAGCCTCAAAATAAGGGGAAATAGATTTAGGACTGAGTTTAGGAGGAACTTCTTCACCCAAAGGGTTGTGAATCTATGGAATTCCTTGCCCAGTGAAGCAGTTGAGGCTCCTTCATTAAATGTTTTTAAGGTAAAGATAGATAGTTTTTTGAAGAATAAAGGGATTAAGGGTTATGGTGTTCGGGCCGGAAAGTGGAGCTGAGTCCACAAAAGATCAGCCATGATCTCATTGAATGGCGGAGCAGGCTCGAGGGGCCAGATGGCCTACTCCTGCTCCTAGTTCTTATGTTCTTATGACCTTCTGCGAGGGCTAGAGGGAATAGTTGGGGAGTGACCAGGAGGTGGCCTGAGGAGTCAGGGTACCACACCATTACCGCAGTCGGCAGGGCAGCCATGTGGGTGCGCATGCCGCTGACAGCCCGCTATAAACCTTGTGCTGTACCATTCTATCATTAAGCTTCAAGTTGCCTGCCAAGAAATCATTATGGAATGTGCTGTTTCTATAGGTGTACATATTCATTTTATGAAATGAATTTCAGTTTGTTTTGGCCTGCCAATGACTTTTATCGCAGGTGCTAATGTTGTTTGTGGTGTTAATGGTCACCGTGAACGTTTGTTGATTTGTGTTTGTATTACTGCCGGTTTTCAAGGAAAACAGGAAATTCTGGCCAGTTTCTAGAAAGTTGTACATTTACTGTCATTTAAAGAGCATTCCTCTGCAGTTGAGAAATATGCTTTGTGTGATGTACTTGATTTCACTTCCCTTAATATCATTAAATAATGTTGATAGAATAATGCTGATCGTAACCAAATATGTTGATCTTTCAAAGTGTTTCGAGGATTATAGCCAGGAAAAATAATCATATTATTGCGAGGATACAGCAAATGATACCGAACGGCGCTGTTGAGCATCTTTGCTGTGAATTTTATTAAGTTATGCACCGTCTGCTGGTTTGTACAAAAATATTGTGTCAATTAATTAAGAGTGATGTAAGGTACAGTAAAAAGAGTCAATATGTTAATCTTGAAGATTGAATGGTTCTATATATTTGTCATTGCAGTTATTAGATGAACAAATAATTATCCATATATAATACTCCAGTGTTTTGAAACTTTCCATCACTCTTGTCTCTTAATGATATAAGGTGAAACCAGACATATTTTTCATCAGGAAGGTTTGGAAAAAGTATTGGTGATGCTTTTAGGAATCAACAATGATGCAATCAGAATAGCTGCTTGTGAAGCAGTATCAGTTATGAGTGAAGATGAGGCGAGCAAAGAGACCTTCAGAACTGAAAGTAAGTATGAATCATTTCATATCATTCTATAGTTAAATATTTGTTCCATAAATAGCAAATTGTACGATAGTCAACTGCATGTGTGTAAAGTTGAAACTAGATTTATAAAGTATTTTTTTGCAGACGGTATTGTTCAAGTGGTTCCGCTACTGACGAGTGACAATGTGGAAATGAAAGAGGCAGCAGCCTTAGCTCTAGCAAATCTAACAACTGCTAATTCCAGTAATGCTAGGTAAACAGATTTATTATTAATGCTATCCTTACTTTGCATCAGAGTTTATAATGGAGAATTTTCCCTGTAAATTTGTTGCTCATTGGAAGGGCAATATCAGTGATCGGGAATGGATCCACGATCTGCTTTGTGCAACAAGACCTCAAAATTTGTGTACATCAATGCAAAAATACTTTTGTCTGAAACTCTTTAAAGTCTGCAGTTTTGTTTTAAACAGAATTTAAATAAAGAAGTTCTATATTAAAGTTTCAAGCTAATATTTGCACACCATAGCTTCAAATCTCTAGTGTTAGCATGAATCACTGTCAAGTTAGTTATATCACGATGATACGCAGACTAAGGGCTAAGGACCTGAGTCGGAAGAGGATGGAAAAGTAAAATTCCAAAGTGGGGTGGATCAGGGGTGGGATAAGAATTGGGGCTGGTTCAGCTGAGGTTGTAACCTCAAATTAAAGTGCCACCTTAAATTCCAGTGAGGAACAAGACACTTCTTTGCCTGCCCCCACATCAGATGAATGGCTGGGTTACCCTGCAAATTTTGCCCATTTTAAGACTTCTTTGAAAACTTTGGGACCTTTGGATAGGTCCTGGACCTCATTTGACTGAGGGATCCAAAATCGATCCCAAAAGGTAGACAGCGATGTTTAACTAATTGCTGTATGGCTCCTTTACGAGATTAAAACAAAAGACAATTTGTGTTGACTAGCAGTACAGTTACGGGGTGCTCTGCCACCTGCTGGCACACTGGTAAAACTGCCTTTGTGCCTTTACAAAAATGGGCACCTGCCCTGATCAAATCAATAACCCAATCCCCACAATTTAGGATAGGGTCCATGGCTTGAGGGTGTGGGCATATGGGTGTCATGCTCCATATAGCAGAATTCCAGACTTCTATCTAAAGTTCTATCTAATATGGTCTAAAAAAATGCCTTAATCCCGATCACAAAAGAGTATCTCCATTACTTCAATATGCGTTATTGGATCTCTTGTTCTAGCTGTCTTTTCCTTCACATTATTGGCAGGGTTATATTTTCACAATACGTCCATACTCTGCAAGGTTTGACTTAAGATCTGTGCAGTCAGTAGTTTCTACTAAATTAAAATTTTGGTTCCAAAACGTACACTTAACTTCTACATCACTCGACACCCTTGGTTAAAGTATTTTGTACTACTTAAAAATGTAAAGACCCTGAGGTTTGCAATTTCAGGTTCAGAGTCAAAATTGCTGTGCAACTCAAAGAATAAATAGCCATAGCAATGGTGTGTTACGCAGGAACACATGTAGGCTATTCAGCCCTCTGAGCTTGTTCCACCATTCAGTCAGATCATGGCTGATCTATACCTCAACTCAATTTTCTCACCTTTGGTACCTATCCCTTGATTACCTTATCTCACAAAATGTATCAATCGCAGTCTTGAAAACGCCTATTTTCCCAGCATCTACAGACTTTCTCAGAGACAATTCCAGATTTCTATTGGGCTCTCCACAAAAAAAATGCTTCCTGATTTCTCTCTTAAGTGGTATAACTCTAGTTTTATTAAAGATTATGATCCTTGATTTTGATTGCGCCACCAGAGGCAAAAGTCTACCCTATTGAATCCTTTTAACATTTTAAACCCCTCAAGCAGATTGCACTCAATCATCTGTGCTCTAGAGAATACAAGCTATGTTTGTGTAACCTCTCCACATACTTTTACCCTTTTGACTCAGCGTCATTCTGGTGAATCTATTCTTTCTGAGGTGTGGTGCCCAAAGCTGAACAAAGAGAAACAGATGGAAGTTCTGTTCAACTGAGCCTAACTTCCCTTGCATTGCAGCTCCTTGAGACTAACGGCAACATTCCATGAACCTTTCTGATTTCATTCCTTGCAACTGTTTTTAAATGACTTGTGTACTTGGACTCTCAAAATCAATTTTTTCTTGTACATCACCAGTGTCACTATTTACTTAATAAATAGTATTAACTTCTATTAGAAGTTAATACTATTTATTAAGTAAATAATAACTTCCTATTATCTAAAATAGATGATTGAGCACTTACAACATTAAACTCTATCTGTCATCATTTTGTGCATTCACTTAATCTTTCTCTGGCCCTTTGCAACTTCCTGCTTCCTGCACCACCCACTGTCCCTGTTACTTGAGTGTCCTCTGCAAACTTTGATATACAACTCTTAATTCTTGCATCCAAATCATGATAAATATGATGAACAATTGACATTCCAGCACTGATCCCTGGAAACGTTATTTGTCACGCTCTGGCAAAATTATGTCAGCCTCCTTTTCGTTGCATTCTTAATTTTGCAATACTCTGTTGTGTGGAACCTTATCAAATATATTCTGTAAATCCATTCAAATAACATCCATTGATACTCCCTTGTCTACATTATTAGTGATTGCTTTAAAAACGTCAACTAGATTAGTCAGACACTAGATAGACTGTACTCTTCCAACAAGTGTGGCAAGCTGATGGAATTCTTTGAGCAGTATTTAATGGAGCCCACTGAGTGAGCATTTGGTGGGGGGCTGGAGCAGGAGTGAATTGGGCAGGAGCCCTCTGCCAAGATTGCCGGCAGCCTTGTAGGGAAGAGTCCCTCATTCACGGGCACAGTGCCAGATTTTGGCAGAGAAAAAGCAGAGAGTGCAAGATTTCAGAGGAGAAATTGGAGAAGGGCGTGAGACTTTCAGGTCCAAAGTCACTGGGATTCCCTCCCTTAAACCTCCCCGCCTTTCTCTGCTCCTTTAAGGCTCCCATTAAAACGTACCAGTGACCAAGACTTTTAGTCATCCATTCTCATAAAATATTCTTTGGGTTTGTGTCTATTTCTTGATCCCTTAGTTTTGGAACATGTTCCAATTTTAAAGACTCTATACTTGCAAATTGTTGTTGGTTATTGGCACAATAAGAAGAGTAACATATGGGGTGAAATTTAACTTTAAAAAGTCCCATTGTGGGTTGCTTTAGCGGGGTGTTTCCTAGTGGAACAACCTCATTATGCAATAGGACTCTGTTATTTTCTTCGGGCCTCAGCAGGACAGGCCCAGTCGAGGCCGCACTTACCTTCATTTCCTGCACCGAGGAGCACCGCACGTCAGTGTAGGAAGAGATTGGGTATGGCTTACCCAATGCCAAAGTAGGTCAGTGAGCACTGGGGTGATAGCAGGAAGAGATTGGGTATGGCTTACCCAATGCCAAAGTAGGCCAGTGAGCACTGGGGTGATAGCAGGAAGAGATTGGGTATCTCGCGATCCTCCAATGCAACCCCTGCACCCCCCCCCCCCCCCCCCAATTTACCTATTGGGGATCCTCGAGCCTCCCCTCACCCCATCTCAAAAGATCAGGGCACCCCAAGGCCCAATCCCCAGCATGGACAAAATGCCACCTTGGCACGACCATGGTGCCAGGTTCGCAGTGTCAAGGTCCCTGCGGGACATCAGCAGTGTCTAGAGACCAACCACCCGGGGGCTTCTGATCGTATGGGAGCACCCCCCCCCCCCCCCCCCCCCCCCCACTCAATTGCCATTAGGCCTAGTCCCTGTATGTGGAGACTAATGCTAAACAGTGCCCAGCTGGGGTCTCCTAGGCGAGGCCGTTTAGTTCTGGTGGGGACATATTTAAGTGTGCCCAACTGCACACTTAAATATGTGAATTAAAGCCAGCCCATGTGGGCGGGATCCAGATTGCGATGCCTCATGAGATACTGTTAGGTCTCATGAGGCATGATGAGCTGGATAAATCTTGCAAAAGGCCTTTCGTGAGATTTACCAGTCGCATGCCGAGTCGGGCGCGATACGGCTGTTAGATCGCACCCAGAATGTGAGTACTAGACTTGGGAGAAATTAAATTCCTGGAGCCAAGTGACAGTTTCCTAACCCTGACCTTTCTTATGAATAATGAACTTGTATTCCATGTGTATTTCTGAGATAGCTAATTACTTTTGAGTTTATTTAGAAAATGATAGGGTTAATTAAGGAGTTAGAATTTCTCCAGAAAAGCGCACTCTGGGGATGTCCACTGAAAGAGATGGAGTATATCTTCTTTTGCCATAAAACAAAAAGGTACAAAATACTGGGGATAATAAGTTGATGTTTTACTGAACCAATGAAGGATCTGAACAGCACACAGACAAACCCTGTAAATATATGATTATTTTCAAATAATGAGGGATCTAACCAAATATCTACCTAAGATCTACATATCTACATTTATGGAGTAAACGCTTCCCCCAGCAAAAACTTGTACTTATATACCACTTCAACATAGTTAAAATGTCCGAAGGCACTTCACAGGAGCATTTTGTCACAAAATTTGACACTGAACCATGTAAGGGATTTTATGGAACAATGAGAGATAAAGAGGTTTTAAGGAAGGAATTTCAGCACTTGGGGCCTTGGCAGCTGAAGGGAATGGAGTTGATGGTGGACAGATTAAAATTGGGGATGTTCAAAAGGCAAGAATTAGAGAAGCGCAGATATCTTGGAAGATTATATGGCTGGAAGACATAGGGAAGGTGAGAGCACAGAGGGATTTGAAATCAAGGATGAGAATTTTAAAATTGAGGCATTGCTTACCCAATGCCAAAGTAGGTCAGACAGCACTAGGGTGACAGCGGAATGGGACTTGATTTGAGTCAGGACAGGGGCTGCAGAGTTTTTGGGGACCTGATGGGTAGGCTGGCCAGGAGTGCATTGAATTGTCAATTCTAGTTGTACCAATGGAATGAATAAAAACTTCAGCAGATTACCTAAGGCAGGGGTGGAGTCAGGCAATGTTGCAGATGTGAAAATAAATGGCTTCAGTGATGGTGTGTGGGAATGTGGTAAATATTATCTTGAAATATAATCTCAGGGTCAAACGTGACATTAAAGTTGCAAATAGTCTGAGTTAGTCACTCAGTTGCCAAAGGGAGCGAGGGAATCTGTGGCTAAGGAACATAGCTTGTGACAGGAACCAAAGCCAACGGGTGGTATTTCAAGCTTCTGGCGGGAAGACAAATCGATTAAAAAAAAAAAAAAAAAAAAAAAAAATTGCCTCTGGAACAGCGCGCTGACGTACTGAGAAGGTGGTCTGCCGTGCTGGGTTCTGGGCCTGCGGACTGCTATGTCCGGTTGAGGGGGCACGCCTGCGCGGGACGGCCGGCATTCTTGAAAGCCGGTTGCGACGGGCATTTGTAAAAAACGGTTACAGCTTTCCGCGATCGTCAATGCCGCGACCAATCGCTCCGCAACGCTCTCGGCACCCGCTCCCAACCCATCCACGGGTTGCGACCCTGAGTTTCAAAATTACTGGTTTAGTGGAAACATTGATGGAACAGGAGGTAGGTCTTATGGGCAAGATAGGTTTGGAGACTGCATAGGGGAAATGTGAGAGAAAAATGCTAATTTAGATTGGAACAAGGCTGGACCTCAGGGGAATTTTGGCTCAGTTGGCATGCGGTTGGTCAGAAAACAGCAGAGGCACTAAGAAGTTACTTTTTAATTCTGACCACGTTTAAGAAGAAATACTTGTTTCTAATATTTATTTAATTTGAAACAGTGCTGTATTTGATGCTGACGGTGTGGAACCATTGGTGAAATTGCTGTCGGAACCAGGAGATGGCATTGTTGTCAATGCTGCTGCCACAATTACTAATCTAGCCCTACAGGAACCAATACGAGCTAGTATTCAGAATTGCGGGACTATGACTGCCATCATAGAACCATTGAAGTCTAACAACCCTGTGGTGCAGAGCAAAGCTGCACTAGTTGTGGCTTCATTAGCTTGTGATGCAAATGGAAGAACAGAGGTATGAATTAGTTAAAATCTGCAACATGAAGTAGTGATAATATTCAGAATGTTAAATATAATTTGTATTATATATATTTGTATTAAATTTGAATAAGACTCTGTTTAAATATAGTTTGTGAGAAATTCCAAATGCGTCAGGCTATAACACACTACATAGAAGTGTAGTCAGCCTGTGCCTACGATTCCCAATATTTTATGGCTCTCAGTCAAGGTTTAGAAAATGCAAGCTCAGTATTTCTTCTCATAGACAGAAACTTTAAATAAAGCGCCATGATGCATAATGTTCCTGGGAAAAGGCCAAGGGTTGATATTCCTGGAGGTAGTGCCCAGACTTTCCTAGGATCATTGCTGGGTTTTAGCTGCAACTGAGAATCCTGAAGAGAAAAGTACGCAACAGCCTTCTTAGTGTTGGAGTTAGGGTTGGAAAATTCCTACACTTTAGGCCACGTAAGTACAGAAGCTAAGAGCGTAGAGTTATCACTAGGAATGGGGTTATTTCCTGAGGCTAAGGTCAGGAGCAGAAATGTTTCTGGAGCAGAAATGTTCCTGGAGCAAGGCTGAAAACTGGGGTTGAAGCCATTAGTGTTTGTATCTGTGGAGCCCTGGTCAGAATAGCAGATATCTGTGGGACCAAAGCTGGGAATGAGCTTACTGGGGCCTGATTCAAGTTGAGGCCTTTCTAAGGGATGGAATTTTCCCAAAAATGGCAAGTGTCACTTTTGTTGAGAAAATTGGTGAAATTCCTGCAAGCCCCTGCAGCTGACGAGTGCTGTCATTATCTCCCATGCAGGATTCATGACCTTGCTGGAGGGCCCCCTGTCAATCTGAGGGCAGATGATTGCCCTCCTTTTCACTGCATCCAACATTCAAGAACCGTTAGAGCATCTCCTAAGTTTGGAATGGACAGACAACCGATCCTGTGGGCCAGTGACAGCGCATATAATGTGCTATGGGTCAGAAACTTAGCTCTAGGGGTCTTACTGAAATTAGGCTCTGGGGCAAAATTCAACTGGATATATTTCTTGAGCTGGACAATTTTATGGATAAGCTAATTATTTTTGCACTTTTTCATGTTTGCCTGAAAGTGCATAATAAATTTGTTGCTTACTTTCCTTAACCAGTATTTAGTTAACTAGGGAAAATGGAGCATGGGATATTTTTCCCCAAATATTATGATTGGTTCAGTTCCTGCTTTTTAACATTGATTTAATCGGCTCTTAGTTACTGAAATTTGTTTGTTTTCCACTGTAAGGAGCTTAAAAATGTTAGCAAGTTGATTGGTTCAAATTGTGTTTTGTTGGTAAACATTTGTTGTATTTGGTGAATGGGTGACAATTTGTTGAATATGACATTTGAGCAAATGAAAAGCGTGAAAAGAGGAAGTGAATCAAAATCTGTGACAGGAAGTCTGTTTCAGAGAATAAGATTTTTCCCATGCATATGGGACCCTTGGGCAGTGCGGTGGTGCAATGATTAGCACTGCTGCCTCACGGCCCCAGGTCACTCTCCGTGTGGAGGTTGCACATTCTCCCGTGTTGGTGTGGGTCTCACCCCCTGTGGTGAATATAGATGTATATATGTAATTCACACTGTCTTTGTAAGTGCAGTAGCGCTGTCCTACCACTAGGGGGAGTAGCGTGGGAGTACTTAGGAACTTGTACTGGGCTCCACCCTTGGTTCCGCCCATGACTCCTCCCCCTAGTGCAGTTGTATAAATACCCGTGTCCAGAGTCAGCCTGGGTCACTACGAGTTCATCGACAGGTAACAGGCTGGCTCTGAAGTAAGTCGATTAAAGCCTAGATTCACATCGGAAGCACGTGTCTGGTGAATTGATCGTTCCATCAATTTAATCGACTTAAAAACAGTAAAGATCGATTATGGAATCGGCCTTCAAGCCTGGACGCCTGGAACTCAACCCGCAGGATGCAGAGGCTAAAGAAATCTTCTCCCACTGGATCCGGTGCTTCAATGCCTACCTGGCCGAAGCGAGCACAGCCGAAACTACAGAGGATCAGAAGCTAAGTCTACTGCACGCGAGGGTGAGCCACAGAATCTCTATGCAACTAAACTCGGCTAGTTCATATACTGCAGCGCTAGCAGTTCTCAAAAAAATGTGTGTAAGGACCGTTAATGAAGTTTACGCTCGCCATGTGTTCACGATTTGCCGTCAGCGGCCTATGGAATCACTCGCCAAATTCCTGAGAGAACTTAATAATTTGTCCAATGACTGTAATTACCAAGCGGTTACCGCGGCTGAACACAGGGAATTGGCGGTACGCGATGTTTTTGTAGCGGGCCTCAGGTCTAACTATGTGCGCCAACAACTGCTGGGAAAAGGGGCCCAGGACTTAGAAACGACTGTGGAAGCTGCTACCACGATGGAAGTCCGCTTCCGCAGCCTTAATTCGTTCCCCGCGGATCCCGCGACCCAATCATGGGCCCCCGACCAGCGACTCCCCCAGGCCTGTGCTACGCGGCCGCCCAGCCACCATGCTGCCCCAGCCAGCCACAATGCTGCTCCAGCCAGCCACTATGCTGCTCCAGCCTGTCACTTCTGCGGCCAGAATCAGCACCCGCGGCAGCACTGCCCGGCCCGCAACGCGACCTGCAGCAGCTGCGGGTGAAAAGGGCATTACGCAAGAGTGTGCCTCGCAAAAAGGGCCCCAGCTTCCAACTCCCCAGCGACTCGCAGTAATCGCTCCCCTCACTCGCAGCCCTGCGGGGCCCGAAACGCTGCGGCCTTTGCCCCGATTCCACCCCCTTCAGCCACGTGCGATCCATGGGGGCCGCCATCTTGGAAAACCTCCACCACGCGGCCGGCCACGTGCGACTAATGGGGGCCGCCATCTTGGACGCCATCTTCCTCGCTGCCCGCCACGTGCGACTCATGGGGGCCTCCATCTTGGACGCCATCTTCCTCGCTGCCCGCCATGTGCGATCCACGGGCCCGATCGACATCTCCGCGCTCAAACAACTCAGCGGAGGAATTCGAATTAAACTACGAACTCAGAGGGCAGTCATCACGGGGCCACTCCAGCACAGCTGATCGAGCCGCCGACTACCCGCAACCCAGCGCGGTCACCCTGAACCAATCACGACCAAAGAATCTACGAAACTCGATGGCAGAGGTCCATATTAACGGGTACAAAATGCCTTGCCATTTCGACTCCGGGAGCACGGAGAGCTTCATACATCCAGACCTGGTAAGACGCTGTTCGCTCCCCGTTTTCCCCGCGCAGCAAACTATCGTGCTCGCTTCAGGCTCCCACTTGGTCCAGACCCAGGGGCGCACAGCCGCGACACTCACAATCCGAGGCGCTAGTTACTCGAAATTCAAACTCTACGTTTTGCCCGAACTCTGCGCGCCACTCTTATTAGGCCTAGACTTCCAGTGTAACCTCGAGCCTCACCCTCAGCTTCGGAGGGCCCCTGCCCCCACTCATGATCTGCAGCCTCTCTACGCTGCGAATACCCCCCCCCTCCTCTCTTTGCCAATATCACTAAGGACTGTAAACCCGTAGCCCCTCATAGCAGGCGGTATAGCCTGCACGATAGGGTATTTGTCAGAGCAGAGGGCCGAAGGCTACTCAGTGAGGGGGTTATAGAGACCAGCAATAGTCCCTGGAGAGCTCAGGTGGTGGTTGTTAAGACCGGGGAAAAATTCCGTATGGTGGTCGACTGCAGTCAGACTATAAATAGATATACGCTCCTCGACGCGTATCCCCTCCCCAGGATTGCAGACATGGTAAAGCAGATCGCCCAGTGCCGGCTCTTTTCCATGGTGGATCTGAAGTCTGCATACCACCAGCTCCCAATCCGCCCGGAGGACCGCCACTACACGGCATTCGAGGCCGATGGCCGCCTCTTCCATTTCCTCCGGGTCCCTTTCGGCGTCACGAATGGGGTCTCGGTGTTCCAACGAGCAATGGACTGAATGGTGGACCAGTGCGGGCTGCGGGCCACGTTTCCGTACTTGGACAATGTCACCATCTGCGGCTATGACCAGCAGGACCACGACGCCAACCTCCACCGTTTTCTCCAGACGGCACAGAAACTGAACCTCACGTACAACAAGGAGAAATGCGTTTTCCGCACATCCAGACTAGCCATCCTCGGCTATGTCGTGGAAAACGGAGTCCTGGGCCCCGACCCGGACCACATGGGCCCCCTCTTAGAACTCCCCCCCCCCCCCCCCCCCTCCCCCCCCTCATTGTCCCAAGGCCCTCAAAAGGTGCTTGGGATTTTTTTCCTACTACGCCCAGTGGGTCCCTCAATAGCGGACAAAGCCCGCCCACTCTTCAGGACCACACGATTTCCCCTGTCAGCCGAGGCACGCCAGGACTTCGACGGCATCAAGGAGGACATCGCCAAAGCGGCCATGCAGGCAGTGGATGAATCCACCCCATTTCAGGTTGAGAGCGACGCCTCAGAGGTAGCTCTTGCAGCCACGTTAAATCAGGCAGGGAGACCCGTTGCATTTTTCTCCCATACCCTCTCCGCTTCAGAACTCTAATCTCTTCAGTCGAGAAAGAAGCACGAGCCATTGTGGAGGCTATCCATCACTGGAGGCACTACCTCGCAGGTAGGAGGTTCACCCTCATCACCGACCAAAGATTGGTCGCCTTTATGTTTGATAACTCACAAAGGGGCAAAATTAAAAATGTTAAAATTCTGAGGTGGAGGATCGAACTCTCCACCTACAATTACGATATCAAATATCGACTCGGGAAGCTCAACGAGCCTCCGGATGCCCGATCCCGCGGGACATGCGCCAGCATGCAGATCGACCGATTAAAAGTCATCCACAATGACCTCTGCCACCCGGGGTTCACCCGGCTCGCCCACTACATTAGGGCCCGAAACCTGCCTTTCTCCAACGAGGAGGTAAAAGCGGTCACCAGGGACTGCCTGATCTGTGCGGAGTGCAAACCGCACTTCTATAGACCAGACAGGGCCCACCTGGTCAAGGCTTCTAGGCCCTTTGAACGCCTCGCGATTGATTTCAAAGGGCCACTCCCCTCAACTAACAAGAACGTTTACTTCTTAAACGTCGTAGACGAGTTCTCCCGCTTTCCATTCGCTGTCCCGTGCCCCGACATGACCACCCACACAGTCATTAGGGCCCTGCATAGCATCTTCACCCTGTTTGGTTTCCCCAGCTACGTCCACAGTGACCGAGGTTCGTCCTTCATGAGCGACGAGCTGCGTCAGTACCTGCTCGAAAAGGGCATTGCCTCGAGCAGGACTACCAGCTACAACCCCGGGGGAACAGACAGGTGGAAAGGGAGAATGCGACGGTCTGGAAGACCGTCTTACTGACCCTCCGGTCTAGAAAGCTCCAAGTCTCCCAGTGGCAGGAAGTCCTCCCAGTCGCGCTCCACGCTATTAGGTCCCTTTTGTGTACGGTGACCAACCAGACCCCTCACGAGAGGCTCTTCATTTTTTCCAGGGGCACACCACGGGGGTCTCACCTCCGGCATGGCTGAGGACGCCGGGCCCCGTACTCCTGAGAAAACACGTCAGGGCACACAAAACCGACCCCCTTGTTGAGAAGGTGCGCCTGCTCCACCCCAACCCCCAGTACGCATTCGTCGAGTTCCCTGACGGCCGTCAGGACACTGTATCCCTCTGGGATCTGGCACCCGCCGGATCCAGCGCCCCCTCTACCCCCGCAGAAGGATCTCTCACCGTACACCCCATGCTGCTGCCGCCCCCTCGCGCTCCCGAGCCTACGAGCTCGCTCCACCAGTTCCGCGCCCCGACGCCGGCAAGCCCCCAGTGGCTCCAGTTTCCGGTCGAACCAGGAGAGTATGAAGCTCGGATACAACCCTCCCTGGAGTCCCCCATCGTACCTCAGCACACGACACCCATACAGCCACCGCAAGAGGCTGCAACCCCGGTGCTCTGCAGATCTCAGCGGACAATCCGACGGCCGGACAGACTGAATTTATAGACTAGACCACCACCCCCACCGGACTTGATTTTTTTGAAGGGGGTGAATGTGGTGAATGTAATATAGATGTATATATGTAATTCACACTGTCTTGAAAGCGCAGTAGCGCTGTCCTACCACTAGGGGAAGTAGCGTGGGAGCACTTAGGAACTTGTACTGGGCTCCACCCTTGGTTCCGCCCATGACTCCTCCCCCTAGTCCAGCTGTATAAATACCCGTGTCCAGAGTCAGCCTGGGTCACTATGAGTCCATCGACAGGTAAAAGGCTGGCTCTGAAGTAAGTCGATTAAAGCCTAGATTCACATCGGAAACACATGTCTGGTGAATTGATGGTTCCATCACCCCCTCAAGCCAAAGATATGCAGGGTAGGTGGATCGGCCATATCTTTTTAATAAAACAGTAAAAAATGTATACATTTACAAACATTAATTTTGCGTTGGAGAAATAGGATATCCTCCCCTTAGTACCAACGTACGAGGAGTGGGGGTAGGATACTCTGATTATTAAAACAGTTCACAACACAGTTCTACAAAAAAAATGGAACAAGCACTAAACTTTGTGCTGGAGAGACCAGATACCCTCGTCATGCTAAATTGATCCTTAATTGGAATTTTTAAAAAAAGGATATGAGAACCTGAAGGTAGGGTCAATTGGGACTCAGAAGCCTGCACCCTGGGGGAAATTGTCACCCAGCCATGATTTTCTCCAAATTAGCCAGTTAGTAGCCAGAGAGCAGGCTTGCTGTCCAATTCAGGGTCACAAGCAGGCCCTTGAAGCTGGAAGGCCATTAAGAGGCCCCTCAACAGGTAAGAAGCAGCAGACTGCCTTCTCAGGTAAGAGAGAGAGGAGCTCAAGATTGAGATCCTCACAGCTACAGTATGAGAAATGGTTCAGTGACTTATATGGGTTGCTCAGGTCATTGAATACATCTTCAAATGCTATTTCCTGTCCACAACACCACCAACCTCATATTGCTCAATGAACCATAACCCCATCACTCACCCATCAACTATACAATTTAGGGCAGAATGTTACGCTTCCCCCAAGGCAGGTTCTGAGACTGGGAGGAGCGTAAAATTGAATGGATGGGATTGCTCCTGGGATCCTGTCTACCCAAACCCAGATGCAATTTCACGCTTGGGCGGGCAGAGCCTCGGGCGGGAATCCCACCATTTCATCACTGAAGGCATTTAAGCAACCACTTAAGGGCCCTTTCCCACCCAGCCTAATTTTTTACACTAGCAAGTTTACTGGGCGGTGGGGGTGGGGGGGGGGCTCGATTTGAAGCCCTTCTTGGAGTTAAAGTGCCCTCCTCCCTGGGACGTTGGAACCCGCTTAACATCCTTAACATTCTATACTTAGAGTAATACCAGCACTAATCAATGCTACAAGATGCATTTCGCAGTTTCCACATACCTCCAGCCATTCACCTATGACAGGCACATTGCACCACACTCACTGACACTCTTCCCTCTCTCTTGCAGAAAAAGATAGCACATAATACGAGGAAGCATGAAAGAACATGAGCATGAGAAATATGAGCAAGAGTAGATATTTGCCCCATTGGGCATGCTGCACCATTCAATATATTCATGGCTGATCTTCTACCTCATTTATGCCCATTCCCAGATTCTTGATTCCCCAAGATACTAAAACGCTGTCTATTTGGCTTTAAAATTATTTAACAATGGAGCATTCACAACTTAAAGGGTAGCAAATTCCAAAGATTTATACTAATACAAGAGCAAAATATTTTGGATGCTGGAAATCTGAAATAAAAACAAAATGCTAGAAATACTGAGCAGGTCAAACAGCTTTGGAGAGAAAATCTCTTTCTCTTCACACATTCTGCCTACCTGAATATTTCAAACATTTTCTGTTTTTTATTCCAAATATTCACAATCCTCTAAGTGAAGAAATTTATTTCCCCTTACTCTGAGACTGTGCCACCGTGATCTATACTCCCCAGCCAAGAGAACGGCCTCTCAGTGTCTACAATGTCAAGTCCATTCAGAATCGTTGTAATTCAATGGGGTCACCTCTCCTGTACTCTGGAAAATATTGGCCCAATATACTCCGCCTCTCATCCTAGGAATCAATTTAATGAACTGGCAGGTAACAGGTATATCTACATCTCCTCAGCCCCTTGGAGGAGATAGCACTGACCAAGGCCTTTGCAACCAGTGTCGCTGAATGTATCCAGCATGACGGTATGTTCCTTCCTCATGAATCTTCTCAAATCCCACTTTATCCTCACCCTGCAAACTTGTGTGAAGTACAAGCTACAAATGGTGTGGGCATGAGCCTCTTGTTTCCATGCATCCGCCATTTCCCCCATTCCACGTATATACTTTCAGATATCCTAGACCTGTCACCTGGCCAACAAGTGTTGCCTCACTACGAAGGGTGAGAAGAAGCCCACATGCCCTAAGAAGAAGCAGCATTATTTAATCTAACACTTATTGCCACCAACTCCAATACTGGTACTGCACATTCTTTGAACAGTGGCAGAATGAACACTCATGGTGAAGCACCAGACATAAATGGGCTGCAGCAAGGCCAGGAAGAAAATATAGAGGAAGTCCTATCTTCCCAGAGAGCAACTTCATAGATGGACTCTGGTCCAGAAGACTCAGATGAGGTCTGTGATGGGTCAGCCTTCTGGAAAAGCCTACATGATGGGCAAGTGCACATAACTGCTTGGTGCATTGGCAGGCCTGCCCAAGAGCTTCTTGTCAATATCAAGGAGCATGGAGAGGTATGGTTGTACATTGGCATAGGGCTTTGCGCAGAGCCTGGGATTCGTCCTTTCCAGCATCAAGTGGTGGTCAACTCCATGAAATCTCTGACCCAGCCATGATGCAACTTCCAATGGTTGATACCTCAGTTTCCATTGCAGCATAGGCAGAAGCCATGCAACATCCGAGTTCTGCAATGAAAATCAAACTGACAGCACATGTTAATTATGCAAATATACTGACCCTGGAAAATTTTAGCTAGTCAGTGTGCTTTTCTACTAGCCAAAATCACAAAATTGCCCTAATGGGCTAAGCCTGTGATTTGTGGCAAAAACTAACTTTGAAAGTAGCTCTTGGAACTATGAGTATTGAAGATCAAACAAATTTAAAAACTATTTGTCACAGGAGTTATAAATTAATTTGGATTCAGGATCGAATTTGATAGAAGTCATAACTTTTGAATATCAGGTGAATTGAACCTTATATTCCCACTGATATTCAACTGATAATAGTTATTTTCTTTTTTTTAAATAAATTTAGAGTACCCAATTAATTTTATCCAATTAAGGGGCAATTTAGCATGTGCAATTCCGCCTACTCTGCACATCTTTTGGTTGTGGGGGCGAAACCCACGCAAACACAGGGAGAATGTGCAACTCCACACGGACAGTGACCCAGAGCCGGGATCGAACCTGGGACCTCGGCGCCGATAGGCAGCTGTGCTAACCACTGCGCCACCGTGCTGCCCCATAGTTATTTTCTTAATACATGGCATTTTTGACCAAGTTGTTCTGTGTTAGAACTGATTATTGGATGGATGTAAATAAGACTTATTTCTAATTGAGCCCATTTTCACAGCTGAGAAATGCTGGTGGATTGGAACCACTTGTTGAACTGCTCCATTCTAATAATGATGAAGTGAGGCGCAATGCCTGTTGGGCTGTACTTGTCTGTGGAAAAGATGACCCAACAACAGCTGAACTTTGTAAGTTAGGGTAAGTATGGAGAAGAATAAGCAGCTATAATTGAATGCTAAGTGCCAGGAAACAAAACATAATGCAACATCCTTTCCAATTCATGATCCTTTGAAGAAGTGATTTGTCAGAGCAAGTCAACTATAGTGCACAACATTGCTGAGAATATGTTTTAGATTGTAAATGCCCTTTAGGTAACTGTTATCACTTTGGTGGCTTCATAATCTTCGACATTTACACAAGTTTGTCTCCCCAGGAAGGAGCATTTAAATTACCTTTCATTGCTACTGCCCAGTGCTCACAGTGATTACATTTTGCTGTGTCTGTTAGTCATTAAAAATAATCACTTTATACAGATGGAATAAACATTCTTATGTTTTTAAAGCCTGTGTTCTGTTATTTTCTAGTATCAGTTCTCTATATAGCAGTTTCATTTTAATTTATTTTAATGGAAACCTCTACAGGTGGTAAGAAATTGTGATAATTCTCAATGAGGAGCAATTAACAATAATGCAGTATGGTTTATATTGCAATTACCTAATTCTATTCATTACAGTGTTGACTGAACTGCATGCATATCAGTCTGCCAAAAATTAAACATATCAATTGTAAATTTATATTGCCAGAAATATAAGTGTGCTGATTTAAAACTGATGGCTGAATTATTAATAATAATTGGACCAATTTACAATTTTTCTATTCCTTTTGTTTGGTATCCTAAGCCATCCCACTAAGACAACTCGACCTCTGCCTATGCCGTAATGTAACTTGTGCCAGGAGTACTCGAGTGTCAATTTCCACCCGCCCTCAGGGAAAGGAGGCATATTCCATTACCTAGCTGGTTTGCTGTACACATCATGTTTAGTTAGGTCCAATATTAGTTGGTTCCTTGATCATCTGGAAATACTCAACAAAGCATTCATGGCATATCTGATATCACTTAATCTACATTTAGGCAGTTTTTGTTGGTGTTTTGGCATACAAAGTTTGAATGTCTGATTGAGTCAATTAGAATAATTTTGAGAAGGTAAATGCTACTTTGAATTGGCATCCGAGTTGAAAGGTACAGATTTCATCTGAGTCCATGTCAAGATATTTAGTGTCCTACCCTATTTAAAGAACTTGGCATTACACTCAGTTTACGGGAAGGATGTACTACACTAACTAGTTAAAAAATGAATATGTTTTTTTGGATAGGAAATATCAATCAATCAAAAGGACAGAAAAACCTATCACTAAACTACATCATAGTAAAATAACCACATCATCAGTTCATTCGAGGTACAAATCCAACATCAGTTCCAAATTGTACATCTCAGGAAAGGCTGCCAGAATGGATGGAAGATAGATAGTTCATCTATTTTTCTATCAACAAGTGATGTTTCATCCAAATGGAAAGCAGCAGTCATCACCACTTTTTCATTCCCTATAGTTTTCGTGAGCTTTCATACGGTTGTCCTTTGCGATTCTGGTCTGTAGCATGGATTTCTCCCTAATAAGTACAATGTGTTCTGCTTCCACTCAGATGAACAGCATTGGCAGAGAGTAGTTGAAATAGACAATATAGGGAAACAGAAGTTCAATAGGCTTTTGGGAGCCAGAAAAGGTTTATTAGTGAATTACTTTATCTTAATATATGCAGTTTATTTTACATGTTTTTTTAATGTTTGTGTTTATTGAGATAAAGGACTCCAATGCTGAGGAACTGAGAATATTCTGTAATTTAATGGTCAGATACAATGCAGAACATTAATTTCCCACAAAATGTGCCAAAGTGCCATTCATAAAAAAGCATTCTTACTGCATTAATATGACTTGCATTTCTAACACTTTTATTTAGCCTTTGAGTGAGTTGCATGAGCTTCTATTGACTTTGAAGAAAGAGCTCATATCATCCATTAATGTCTAGACTTCCCAAATTAATTTTACTTCTGATCTTAGAACCCATCGAAATAGCTTCTCAGACTATTTTCTGTTAATTTTTATCTGAAAGTTCAACACAATACGTGAAAGGAATTGATACAATTGTGATTGGGTAATTAATTTTGTTTTATAGAGCTTTGGAAATCCTCCAAGAAATAAACCTGTCCTCCAATCGCAAGAACAGTTTTAGTGACGCAGCTGTGAAAAGACTGCTTGACCATAACACAGCTCTCAAATATTGTCTGACTGGCTACTTGTCATCCGCTGACATAATTGCAGATGGTTTCTATGATCCTGGTTGGGTAAATTTTAGTTATATTTCTCATTTTACATAAGATATTCAGCACAGAAACAACCCATTCAGGATGACTAGTCCATTCCAGCTAATAACAATTTCAATGAAAAATAGATATCCCGGATCCTATTTCCTGTTTTTATGTCAGGTTAGTTGATGGGTAAACCCAGTAAAAATTGCAAAATTTAAATTGGTATCAGCAACTACAGCTGCATGTTGGAATCTGAGTTCTCTTAGAGACAAATTTTCATCATGATTTTTGCTGTAGAACTGTCATTAAAGCAACTTCATATTGATGGTTCTACAGTTGATTCTGCCAACTGGATCATGCTAATATAGACCTCCTGATCAATATTAACATGATCATTGATTACCTGCACTCTATTTAAGTGACCTTAAAATAATGTAAATTAAGTAATGCTGCATAGTTTGCAGAATGACCAACATTGCCAAAGATTATGTTTAATGCAAAAATGCATAAAAAAGAGAGCTGACCTTTTTATTTATTCATTTATTCTTGGGATGTGGGCATTGCTAGCAAGGCAATACCTGTAGTTACTTCTTGTCCAAAATATACTTACCCATAAATTTTGTATAGGTACATTCCAAAACATTACAAATTGAATATTACAAAAGTGTAGTAGAATTAAACTTTTCTCCAAAGCGTGTTCCACTCTGAAGTGTCTCAATACAATAGTTTTGATATTTACAATATGCATTCCATGTCAGGAGTTCAACCTAAATGTTCTACACACTTTGCAAATGTTCAGTGTGCTGTATCTGAAAGGCCTGAGACACTGCCTTTCCCTGTTTTGCCTCTATGGAGGCTACCCCAAGCTTTAGTATACCCCTTCAGCATTCGTCCTGGACCTTCGAATGTGCCAGTCTGCAATATATTGTAATGGATAACTCTTTGAATGGAAGATCAGCCTATTTTGGGCAGACCAACTTTCACCAAGTTGATGGTTCATTTTAGTGTGTGTCCCTGCAAACAGCTCGTAGAACACACAGTTCTGCATCATGTAGTTACTCAGATGAAACTCAACAAAAACATCTCTTTCCAGACCGTCTTTGCAAAGGTACATTCCAGAAGGACGTGGACAACAGTTTTCTTCCTCACCATGGCCACATCAGGGGCAATACCTCGATACCAGACTAAGCTAGAGTCACAGACTAATGTCACAGACTCTCGCCGGTTGTGGCAAGGCTTAAATAACGGGCTGCAAAGCAACGCCGAGTAGAATCTCCGGCAGCAGCGCACCCCTCCCCGATGAACTCAATGCATTCTATGACCTGTTCAAGCAGGAAACATTCAAACCGTTGCCAACTGCCCAGCAGCCACAGACACACCCATACTACCGTCACAGCTTCCAAAGACAAATCAGCCTTCTCGAAAGTGAAACCTTGGAAAACGACAGGTCCTGACGCGATCCCTGATCGTGCACTCAGATCCTGCGCGGACCAACTGGCAGATGTGTTTGTGGATATCTTCAACCTCTCCCTATTCCGTTCTGAGGTTCTCACCTGCTTCAAGAAGACTCAGGCAACGTGCTTCAAAGACTGCCGTCCGGTGGCCTTGACATCGATCATTATGGAGTTCTTTGAGAGGTTGGTCATGAGGCACATCACCTCCATACTCCCAGAATGCCTTGATCCTCTGCAATTCGCATACCGCCACAACCGGTCCGCAGCAGAATCAATCTCCCTGGCCTTACATTTATCCCTAAAGCATTTCAACAACAAGGACTCCTATGTCAGATTCCTATTCATTGACCACAGCTCTGCCTTCAACACCATAATCCCAGCCAAGCTCATATCAAAGCTCTAAAACCTAGGACTTGGCTCCTCCCTCTGCAACTGACCTATAGGCCAGAATCAGTAGATATAAACAACAACACCTCCTCCATGATAGCCCTCAATACCGGGTCCCGCAAGGCTTTGTACTTAGCCCCCACTATACTCCCTATACACACATGACTGTGTGGCAAAATTTGGTTCCAACTCCGTCTACAAGTTTGTTGATGACACGATCGTAGTGGGCCAGATCTCAAACAATGGTCAGTCAGAGTAGAGGACAGAGTTAGAGAACCTAATGGAGTGGTGTAACGACAGCAATCTCTCTCTCAATGTCAGCAAAACTAAAGAGCTGGTCAATAAAGAGCCCTCAAGAAGCAAACCTGTGCACACCCCTGTCTGTATCAATGATGCCACTATAAAACCACAGTTGTAGCTGATACTCTTCAGGCTATCCCCCCAGTATTCTGTAGTGAATCCATGAATGAACCACCATAAATGGGAGAGTTGCAACAAGCAATCAAACAATGAAAAACAACAAAGCCTATGGCTGTGATAGTATTCCAGCTGAAGTCTTCAAAACTGGTGGGTTTTTGCTCACATCAAGATGTCAATACTATGTTAATGATATTGTTGATATAAAGGCGAAGGGCATTGTTTAATTTAGTACTTGGAGCACATATAAATAAGGGACAGCTGGGCCACTGGGCATTAAAGAAGAGCTAAAAGACGGGACAAAGTCAATAAATTCAGTAAAGAAAAGCCCTGTGTCTTGGTTTTGACTACACCAATTAACTTGAATCCTGTTAACATAAGACTCCATATACTCAACCTATGGATTTCTGAAAAATACTCTTTTCCGCCCCCCCCCCCCCCCCCCCCCCCCCCAACCTCAGGAATGCAACAATTGTAATTATCTTCAATAAGGGAAATAAATCATGTAGAAATGATTGAGATATTTTTTTCTTGTCTATAGCAGGGAAAATCACACACATCCTGAATTGCCGACTTCCTGAGGCTGATGAAATCCTCCCAGAGACATAGAGGCTTCTAGGCTACCTTCTGACATGGTCTTTGTTATCATAGAATCCCTGCAGTGCCGAAGGAGACCATTCAGCCCATCGAGTCTGCACCGACCCTCTGAAAGAGTAACCTACCTCAGCGCACTTCAATTTTGGCATGGAGGCGATTGAGGTTCCATAGACATACATGGACCTGAAATCTCCGTTTGGGCAGCTGTGTTCTCTTCCCGGAGGTGAATATCCTCTGATTTACACTCGCAGTGGGAGTGAGAATCCAGAGGCTATTTACTATCCCTTGCATTCAAATTCATGCATGGTGGGTATTGTGAAGGATTCCATCGCAAATCCTGCTATCGGGGGGTCATTTTGAGTGGGCGGCCCAGTTGCGCTGTCTGGTGACTTGCCCTCCCCTCCAGCCACCCCTACAATGCAATTCCGCCCCCACCTCCAGCACTACAGGATTTGCTGGGTCAACCCCGCTTGATGCCTCTTCCCCCCCCCCCCCCCCAATAATAGAGGCCCCCTTCACCCAAAGACCCGCACCATCCTCAAAGAATTCCAGTAGATTTCTCAAGCATAATTTCCCTTTCAGAAATTTATGCTGATTCTGTACGATCCTGCCACTGTTTTCCAAGTGCTCTGCTATTAAATCCTTGATAAGAGTCCAGAATTTTCCCCACTTCCAACGTCAGGCTTACTGGTCTATAATTCCCTGTTTTCTCTCTACTTTTCTTTTTAAATAGCGGGGTTACATTAGCAACTTTCCAATCTGTAGGAACTGTTCAAGAATCTATAGAATCTTGGAAGATGACCACAATTTCATTTCATTTCAATGCATCCACTATTTCTAGAGCCACTTCCTCAAGTACTTTGCGATGTAAATGATCAGGCCCTGGGAATTTATCGGCCTTGAATCCCATCAATTTCCCCTGTGCCATTTCTCTAATGTGGACCTCCTTCAGTTCCTCCCTCTCACTAAACCCTGTGTTCTCCAGTTTCTGGTATGTTATTTGTGTCCTCCTTTGTGAAGACCGAACCACAGTATGACCTACATTTGTCTTCACAAATTCTTTCCCTTCACATACCTGTAGAAACTTTTATAGTCAATTTTTATGTTCTCCGCAAACTTACTCTCATACTCTACATTCTTAATCAATCCCTTGGTCCTCCTTTACTGAATTCTAAACTGCTCCCACTCTTAAGGTCTGTTCCTTTTCTTGGTCAATTTGTATCATTCTTCCATGGATCTAATACTGGGCACATTTCAACGGAAACATTTCAAAGTGTCATTTTGAGCGTGTTTGGCTGGGTGTTCCTCAACGGCTGCGTTGGCGAGATCGCAGCCCATATTCAACGCCACTTAGTGTAAAAAATGAGCCCCCATGAGCTTCTCGCCATTACTGGCTGTCTCGTGTCTGATTTGCCAGACTCCTGCCTCAGCTTCTAGACGTTAACGAGGGGAAGCTGCTTTTAAACGTTCCCGCACCGCTTACTCCCAATCAACACATAAGCATGGCAGTACTCGGACCTGCTATTTGTTTTGGGGATGCTGACCTGATCAAACTCCTCAACGCTGTGAATGAGAGGTGGGGCATCCTGTTCCCCCAAGGGGGTTGGATGATCAGCAGCAGGGTCAACAATGCCGCCTGGGTGGCAGTGGCAGTGGTTATCAGTGTGGGCAGCATGATCAAGAGGATCGCCGTCCAATGTCGGAATAAAACCAACGACCTCCACCAAGCTACCAGGGTAAGTTACCATCTCTCCCCTGGCATCAGTTCTGCCTGGCATCCCTCAAATTCCTAAATCCCCTTCCCATAAATCACTGGCTGACACCTCGCATCCTTCCCACGCCCGTTCTTCATGCTTCTTCCTCAGAGCCGCCCTAGGATCCACCAGCACAACCCTTTCATGTCCAGGTGTAGTGCCCAGACATGCCACCTGCTATAGACACCTCCCATACCCATCAAGCATGCGGCTCACAATGCCCTCTCTTTGTCTCCGCAGGAGAATATAGCCCATAATAGGCGGTAAAGGGCCAAGACAAGGGGGCAGGATGCCAGAGATCCGAGTCCGAGTACTCTATGAGGAACAGGCCTGGTGATCACAGAGTTGGCTGAGGAGAGAGCAGGCACCGATAGCGAGGTTAGCCTGCACCAGAGAGGTGAGGATCCACTGCCCCTTCACCTAGATGACCTGTCTCAAGTGAGTAGTTCATGTCAGACAAAGTGATCCTTCCCCCCCTCACTGCCCACATGTCCATTGTCTCTCTGTATCTCCATTTGATGAGGCCAGGACATCCAAATTCATCCCCCCACCCCCCCAATCCCTCGGAGGAGAGCTCTGAGAAGAACACCATAGAGGTATCACAGCTCTCATTCCCACCTTCCACCTGTTCAGAGACACACACCTTGGTGGGTGACATTAGTGGACAGGCTTCAGGGGCACTATCTGCTATCAGGTGGGCAGAAACATCCAAGGGAGACGGCAGTCGCATATCTGCTGGATCCCAGGACACAGCTGGGTCCCAGTCAGATGTCGAGCCTCTGGACAAGGATCTCCCAGAGCTGATGCAGATAATAGGCCAGAGCTATTACATTTAGAAGGGGATGTAAGCGGCATTCGAGTGACTGGATAGCCGATTGGAGGAGTCCCAAAGGCTTTGTGTGCAGGGTATGGTGCCAGTAATGCGTGGCAGGGAGGCTAACACTGCTCGGATAACAACTGCAGTGGAAAGCCTGGAGCACAACATCTGTGCCTTGAGTGGTGATGCCCAAGTCATGGCTCAGTCTGTGATGACCATGGCCAACGGCCTCAACAACATGTCTAGTCGATGAGGGACATGTCTCAGACACTGGTGAATATTGCCAAGGCACTGAAGAGCATGGCCCAGTCACTGAGGATGATCGCTGAGGGCGTGGTCACCATAGTGTAGACAATGGGGAGCCGCCAGGACTGGCAGAACCAGGTGGCTCAGAGACCTCAGTTGCTCACTCCAGCTGCTTCTCTAACCCATGGAGTCCCCATGGGCCCTACGGGCATCGTCAGGGAGGAGGGTGCGCTGGAGGCCAACCCAGAGTCTGCCACCAAGGAGGCTACAGTGGTCTCCATTTCTTTTGAATTCCTCCTCCTGACACCAGTGCATCTTAAGGGCAGCGGGCAGAACATGGTGACACCTGTGACACTGGTAAATCCGCCAGGGCCCTCTGTCTCCAGGCCCTCCAGAGGACATGCGCCAAAGGCCAGAGGGCGCGGAAAGCAGCAGGCTGCCTCCACCTCTGATGTGAATACTGGGGAATCCTGGGGACACACCTAGATGTAGCAGTAGATCACGAAAGATCAGGAAGATTGAGGAACACTGAGTGGGCGCTGAGAGTCACTATCTGTAGCTAGGAGGAATGGAAATGTCTAATGTTCACTAAACATTTTACACCTGATACATGTGAACCCTTTGTCACGTTAATCTTCATGATAGGCCTGCCTGCACACCCACCCCCTGATTCCCTCTGCTCACCCCCTAGCGTGATGTTACACAGAGCCTTGGAGGGGGCGGAACGGGGTGGTTGATGTGAGCGGAGGTGGAAAGGATGGAAATGGGGGGGGAAAGGAGGGAAATGGGGACAGGGGGATTGGGGGGAAGAAGGGAAATGGAAGGGGGATTGGAGGTTCAGTGGCTGCAGTGGAGTCCAAAACGAAAGGCACAAAGAAACATTTTATTACGTAAATGATATACACAGTATACTTCAGGTGCCAACTGGGACTACTCGTGTCCGGCTCTCATCTGGGCCAGCTTTATGCTGGAATGCATTTACTCCGCTGATGGGCTCCTGCCCCTCGGTGGGGAAGCTCGTATTCTACAAGGCTCATGGAAGGTTAATTGGTCCATCTCAGTAGGTCTTGTCCACGTTATAACGGGGAAAGGAGGAAAATAGGGAGGGGGGATTGTAGGGAGAAGGAGGGAAATTAGGGGGGGGGGGGAGTGGGGTAGTTCAGCTGATGGACATAGCCTTGTCCTATGAGAATTTGGTGAGGATGGGGGCTCCTGTTCCTCCCGGCACGCCGTCCGTCTGCCATCTCCATCTTCTCCCCGGGTTCATCCTCCAGCCCTCCTGGTCCACCTCCTCCAGGATGTTGCCCCACAGCTGCGCCAGGTTGTGGAGGGCACAGCGGACTACCACAAAGCAAGAGATTCTGGGGGTGTACTTCAGGGCACCACCAGAGCAGTCCAGGCGTCAGAATCGCATTTTGCGCAGTCCGATGCACCACTTATGACAGCACAGGTGGCAACATGGACCTCATTGTAATAAGTCTCCACATTGGTCTTAGGCCTCTGAACCGGCGCCATTAGCCAGCACCTTAGTGGGTACCCCTTGTCTCCCAAGAGCCAATCTGTCATCCTGGAATGGTCCTCGAAGACACCAAGGTCTCCGAGTGCCCCAGGATGTAGTTGTCATGCACGCTCCCTGGGTAGCAGGCGCATGTGTATGATATGGAGGCGGTGGATTCACACAACCTGAACATTCAGGGAGTGGAACCCCTTCCGATTAATAAAAGACACCCTCTGATGCCCCGGTGTATGCAGGGCAACGTGCATGCCATCAATTGCCTCCTGCACCTGGGGCATCCAGGCGATGGCAGCAAATCCTGCATCTTGGTGGGCCTGGTCCAGCTTAAAGATGATAAAGTTTGATGCCTGGGCATACAGGGCACCTGTAACTTCCTGGATGCACCGGTGGGCTGTAGATTATGAAATGCCATACAGATCCCCGCTTGAGCCCTTGAATGAACCGACGGCATAAACGTTGAGGGCTGTGATGACCTTCATGGCCACTGGGAGTGGGTGTCTTCCTCCTCCATGGGGTACCAAGTCCACGAGGACATGGCACAGGTGCCGCACTGTCTCGCCCCTGAGAACAGAGTCTTCTGTGGCACATCCTGTCTGTCATCTCATTGAAAGACAAATGACGCCTATATACCTTGGGATGTAGCTGGCCTCTCCCTCTGGGATACTGCAAGACCTGGATAGAGTGGACGTGGAGAGGATGTTTCCACTTGTCGGAAAAACTAGAACCAGAGGACACCATCTCAGACTAAAGGGGCAATCCTTTAAAACAGAGATGAGGAGGAATATCTTCAGCTAGAGGGTGGTGAATCTGTGGAACTCTTTGCCACAGAAGGCTGTGGAGGCCAATTCACTGAGTGACAGAAAGAGATAGGTTCTTGATTAATAAGGGATTCAGGGGTTATGGGGAGAAGGCAAGAGAATGGGGATGAGAAAATATCAGCCATGATTCAATGGTGGAGCAGATCCAATGGGCCGAATGATCTAATTCTGCTCCTATGTCTTATGGTCTTATGGACACACTGCATCTGATTCTGGCAGGGAGGGTCCAAGTGGTGAAGATCAACGTTTTGCCGATGTTTCTATTTGTATTCCAGACGCTTCTGATTTCTGTACCAAAGGCCTTTTTCAGACTCTGTATGGGCAGGGAAGGTACCAAGGGTTAAGAGGACCCTGTTAGAGACAGAAGGGGGAGTTGGCATTGCAGAACGTGCTGCAGTATTATTGGGCGCCGAACGTGGGGAAGGTGATGGGACAGAATAGAGGAAAAATCCTGTAGGGGTCCAACCTGAGGGCTATGTGACGGCGGCATTGCCACTGGTGCCAAGGAAATACACAGAGAACCCAGTGGTACACAGTGAAGTTCTGGAACCAGTTGAGGAGGCATTTCAGGATAGAGGAGATGTTGGTGTTAACCCCGCTGTGCGAAAACCATAGATTCAAGCCGGGATGTGCAGGAAGTGGAGAGAATTGGGGCTGGCCAGGATAAGAGATTTGTACTTAGAAGAGAGGTTTGCCAATATAGAGGAACTGAAGGAGCGGGCAGAGCTCCCAAGAGGAAGTGAGTTTAGATACTTGCAGGTTAGGGACTTCGCGCGGACGGTTTGGAAAGAATTCCCCAGATTATCGAGATATGCCCTGCTGGAGCGATTGTTGCTTCTTGACTTGGAAGGGGAGGGCAGGATCAGAGACATTTCTGGGTGGCTGGGAGAGCAGGGTGCTGAGCAGGTGATAAAGATTAAGGAGAAGTGGGAGGGGAGCTGGGAGAGTAGATAAACTGGGGAGTGTGGAGTGAGGCGCTATGAAAGGTAAACGCGACTTCCTCATATGCAAGGATGAGCCTGATACAGTTCCAGGTGGTACACAGGGCGCATATGACTCGGGCAGGAATGAGTGAGTCTTCCAGGAAGTGGCAGAAGACTGCGAGAAGTGTGGGCGGGGACCAGCAAACCACATGCATATGTTCTGGGGTTGCAAGACGTTGGAGAGATTCTGGGTGGGAGTGTTCGCGGCACTAATGAGGATAGTGGGGGAGGAGGTTGGGTCAGATCCTTTGGTGGCGATATTTGGGATATCGGAGAGCCGGAGCTGATGGAGGGGAGGAAGGCCGTGTTGTGGCCTTCGCCTCTCTGATTGCCCAACAAAGAATTTTATTGGAATGCCGTCCTGGCTGGGAGACTTTTCTGACTGTCTTCCGCATGTACTAGATCAAATATGAAGTGAGCAGTTCAGCGGAGGGCTTCAAGGCAAGGTAGGGGTTGTTCGTGACATGTTTGAAGAGTTCTTAGTCACGGGAGGAGGGGGGTGAAAATATACCATTTGTATAAGTTTGGAATAAAATAATTTTTATTTAAAAGGAAATGTCTCGTGCTTTAGAAGAGAGGATCAGAGAGGTAGATATCAGGAAGAGAATGGGTGAGGAAATTTGAGGTCATGATGAGAATTAGTAGAATTTTGAAGGGAGGGTGAGACTTAAGATGAGAAAATGAGTCTTGGGAGAAAGCTCCAGGGGGCAAAGGCACAGTTGCCTGTGGATCAGCATCTGAGGTGGTGCACAGGAACTGAGAATAATCTTAAATCTATAACGAATGTAAAAATTAAAAATATTATAGGTGCAGTAAAGGTTAAAAGCCTGGGTTGACTTCGGGTGGCAGCCATGGAGTGAGTGGTCGCACATTAGGTGGCTTCTGCCTGAGGTTTGTTTTTTTGGTCCTTTTCACCAGCACGGTAGCATGGTGGTTAGCATAAATGCTTCACAGCTCCAGGGTCCCAAGTTCGATTTCCGGCTGGGTCACTGTCTGTGTGGAGTCTGCACGTCCTCCCCGTGTGTGCGTGGGTTTCCTCCGGGTGCTCCGGTTTCCTCCCACAGTCCAAAGATGTGCGGGTTAGGTGGATTGGCCATGCTAAATTGCCCGTAGTGTCCTAAAAAGTAAGGTTAAGGGGGGGGGTTGTTGGGTTACGGGTATAGGGTGGATACGTGGGTTTGAGTAGGGTGATCATTGCTCGGCACAACATCGAGGGCCGAAGGGCCTGTTCTGTGCTGTACTGTTCTATGTTCTATTTTGCGGGGTGTTACTGAGTTGGAAAATGGAAACTATTCCTTTCTTTGTTCTTTGAGCTCGGAGAGGGAAGGATGGCGGACATATATGGGGAGTTGATGAAGAAAGGGCTTTGGTTGCAGAAGTAAAACTGAAATGAGGAGAGGAGCTCAGAGTTGTTGTAGAGGCGGGCTATAGAGTGAGGGCCTGCGGAAGGCAAACACCTCCTGCTCTTGTGTGAGACTGAGTCTCATCCAGTTTAAGGTGGTGCACTGGGCGCACATGCTGGTGTCATGAATGAGTTGGTTCTTTCCACGAGTAGAAGATAGGTGCGGGCAAATCATGTCCACATGATTGGGCATGCCCGAAATTGGAGGGGTTTTGGGGGGCCTTTCCATAAGTTATGTCAAAGATGCTGGGTGGTAAAGGCGGTGCCAAACCCATGGGTGGCAATATTTGGGGTTTTGGAAGATCCAGGAGTGTAGGTGAGGCGAGAGGTTGACATGTTGGCCTTTGCCTCCCTGAAAATATTGGTCGGATGGTGGGACTCGGAGTCACCTAGAGTGATGGTGCGGTTGACTGAGTGACTTTGCGGAGATTCTGCACCTGGATAAAGTTTGCGATTAGAAGCGCAGGTGAGAGGTTCTTTTCGAGGTGGAGGTTGTTCTTTGACTTCTTTAAAGAGTGTTGCAACGTCAGTGGGGAGTGAGGTGGTTCTCTGTGGGGGAGGTCTTTTGTTATTATAGTTTAGAAATGGAGCAGGGGCTGGGACAGATGAGTTCGGGTGTTTGGAGTGATTTGTGAAGGTTGATTTCTGATGGATTGGCCATGCTAAATTACCCCTTGATTAAAAAAAAAAGAACAGGGTACTCTAAATTTATATTTAAAAAGTTATGTCTGCAGACAGATTGGCAGTTTCTTTCCAAGCAATTCAGAATTGTCAGATTACAAGGTGAGCAGAAACAAGCTGAGAAGCAGCTTTTGAAGGAATACAGCCAGAGTTTTTGCACGTTTCTGACAGGATTCACGTCTTTTCTTTAAAGCAGTGTCAAAAGATCTCTCTTTCTCAAAGTAGTGTACCCAGACTTCTCTGTAAAGCAGGTATTCCTGAATGATAATTGTATTCAACAATGGATTGAGAGCTGAAATTTCTTTTTGTTTGGGTGGGAAAGATTGCAGTTCAGGGTTACTGTTCCACTTGTTACACCACCCTAGGCCAGCGAGCGGTCGATTCCGGCCTCAGAGCCACACGCAAGGGAATTGACCAATAATTTGTATAAAAATTCCCGAAGTCTTTGCCCTTGGCTGCCCAATAATTTACAGTCACCAGGTTTGTAAGTTGAAACACAATTATCGTTTATTTATAACAGAAATAAAGATCAAATATGCAGTAGTTACAACAGAATATCGGCAAGCTAACCTATTACGCCCCCCCCCAACCTTTTACTGTCCCACTCTCTACCCACGCACACAAGACAGACAAACACAGAGGGGTAAAGGGGTAAAATAATAAGGATTAAGGCAAAAGTAAGAGTCCTTGCTTTCGATGTTGAATTCTTTGCAGGTTGTCGTCTCAGCATGTTGATTGACCGTTGTACAGTTGGTGATAGTTTTCTTGCAGCAACATTCATTCAGTATTCACAGGCAGTGGGATTTATTCTGGAGAGATCCTATAGCCTTCAACTCAAAGGTCTAGCTTTGAGCTTACTCTCTCAAGACTTTTTGGGTGCGAGTCTCTGGCCTCGTTGCGCTCTCGCTCGAAGCATAACGAGGCCGGTGACTAGCAGGAGAGGCCAGAAACGAGATGTCAGCCAGGCGCAAACAGTTTGCGATGCAACCGGCCTGCTCCTGTAGGCAAAATCGGGATCTCACCATAGCGTGGCGAGAAACCAATTCTCACCACCTGGCAGTTCCTCATGTCTGCACCATGGTGTTGGTGCCCTCGGTGATGCTAATCAGTAACTGGGACATGCAATGCAATGCCTTGGCAATGCCCATCTCGGCCATATCCGCAGAACCTCATCAAGGTTGGCCTGGTGCTAGGTGACATCTTCCAGCGAGGCAGTCATTCTGCCGAGAACATCAGCCATGGCCATCACCGACTATGAGATGCCTTGGACACCTTCACTCATGGTACTGAAGTCGTGCACCAGGCTGTCTCCTGCGGTTGCCACCCTAGCAGTGTTGGCCTCGGTGCCACTCATTGCCGGCACCATTTCCTGCACCCCTAGCCTCTGGGACTCCTCCAAGCTTCTATGGCTTTTGTAGAGTGGCGCTGACAGGTTCCTGCCTCCACCTGATACGCATCAGCAGCAGTGTGGTGCTCACCAGAATGTGCCCTGAAGTATGTTCACTATCATGTCCCACCGAATGCGTGTATCTGCGCTGGCGGAGGGTGGGGATGACAGCTGTACCGTGACCACAGTTGCATCCTCGGAGCTCTCTTCTGAGGTGTTCTCTTTGGAGTCAAGAGAGGGGCCCACCCAGAATGGGCCAGTGCCGTCAGCTGGAGGACCTGCGGGAGAATGGACATGTGGTCAGTGGGACATAAGGTCAGTCAGTCAGGCAATCGCTACTCACATTTGACAGGTCCCCCAGGTGGAGCCCAGTGGTTCCTCACCTCTGTGGTGTCCGCCAGCCTCTGCGTGGGTGACCGATCTGTCCTCGACGACCCCAGTCACCTCCAGGAGCCGCTCCTCGAAGAAAGTGAGGTTTCCTATGTCTGGCACCCCTCTGCCAATCTGGGCCCTCTCCCGCCAATTGTGAGAGAGCTTTTCCTGAGGCGACACAGAGACATCATTAGCCACACGCGTGGGTCAGTGGTGTGTTAAAGATATTTAAATACTGTGACTGACATGGGAGCACAGTGTTTAGCACTTTTGCCTCACAGCGCCAGGAACCCGGGTTCAATTCTGACGTTGGGTGACTGGGTGGAATGGGGTTTGCACGTTCTCTCGATGTCTGCTTGGGCTTCTCTGGTTTCCTACCACAGTCCAAAGATGTGCAGGTTAGGGGAACTGGCCATGCTAATATTGCCCAAAGGTAAGGTGGGGTTACAGGGATTGGGGCGGGAGACTGGGTCTAAGTAGGGTGTTCTATCAGAGCAAGGGATGATGTGGACTTGATGGGCCGAATGGCCTCCTGCACCGTAGGGATTCTATGATTCTATGAGTTAGTAATAATGTTTGTTTCAATATATCATATCCCTTTTTTTCATGGATTCACTCCTGGGGCAAAATTCACCGGGGACCGACGTGACGCCCATTTCCGGCGGTAAAAAGCGATGTGGATGACTCCGGCGTTGGGGCCTTCTTTTAAGGCGGTAATCTCCCTTCCCGAAAGGGCCAGCAGTGGACTGACGCGATACGCGTCAGTTTCACCAGCTGCGGAAGTGGCGAGTCCCGGCGTTTGTGTGGTGGGGAGAGAGAGACCCGGCGTTGGGGGGGGGGGGGGAAAGAGAGACCCGGCGTTGGGGGGGGGGGGGGGGGGGGGGGGGGAAGAGAGACCCGGCGTTGGGGGGGGGGGAAGAGAGACCCCGGCGTTGGGGGGGGGGGGGGGAAGAGGAGGAAGAGAAATCCGGCGTTGGGGGGGGGGGGGGGGGGGGGGGGGAGGGGAGGGAGAGAGGGGGAGGGAGGGGGAGGGAGGAGGGAGGGAGGAGGGAGGGAGGGGGGCGGTTGCGGCGTTGAGTTGAGAGGAGAGGGGAGAAGGGGGTTACCTGCGTTGAGAGGGGAGGGCGTTACGTCATTGAGTTGAGAGGAGAGGAGGGGGGGGTTACCTGCGTTGAGAGGAGAGGGGGGTACCGGTGTTGAGAGAGGGGGGGCGGCGTTGGAGGGGGTAGTGGTGGTGAGGGGGGGGTTGGGGGTAGGGGGCAGCGGCGTGCAGAGGGTGGGGGGGCGACGGATGGCCGGTGCCAACGCACCGTCGCACCCCTCTGCACGCCGCTGCCCCAACCCCCCACCACCCTACCCCCTCCAATGCCCCTACCCCCCACCGCCCATACCCCCCCTCCCACCCGCACCTACCCCCCTCCCCACCACCCCTACCCCCCTCCCACCACCACCACTACCCCCCTTCCCACACCCCTACCCCCCTCCCACCACCCCTACCCCCCCCCCAATGCCGCAACCCCCCCCCAACGCCGCAACCCCCCCTCCAACGCCGCAGCCCCCCCCCCAATGCCGCAACCCCCCCCAATGCCGCAAACCCCCCCAACGCCGCAACCCCCCCAACGCCGCAACCCCCCCCCAACGCCGCAACCCCCCCCCAACGCCGCAACCCCCCCCCAACGCCGCAACCCCCCCCCCAACGCCGCAACCCTCCCCCCCCGCACTCGCAACCTCCCCCCGCACTCGCAACCCCCCCCCCCCGCACTCGCAACCCCCCCCGCACTCACAACCCCCCCACTCGCCCTCGGAAACTGAACGGCGTCAACCATCATCAATGGTTGACGCCGTTTTAAAGCTACTCTGTTTTTCGCCGACATGACCCGTGGCCACGTCGGCGGGACTTCGGCCTATCCGGGCCGGAGATTTGTTGAAAGAAAAATATAATGAAATCCCGCTGGCGCCAGCTGTTTTCAGAGGCTGCCGGCGGGATTTGCACAACGCCGGTTTTTGGCCAGTCGGAGAATAAAAAACCCGGCGGGAGCAGGATTAACGCCGCTGCTGGCCGATTCTCCGACCCTGCGTGGGGTCGGAGAATTTCGCCCCTGGAGTGAGGTATCCTTTCCTCAGCCTTACAAAATTGAAATAAAATATTGGTGTTTTTGTCCAGTATCCTAGCCACTACTGGGGTCTGGTCTGGGACCATAATAAATCCAAAATCGTGGTATGGCCTGGGGTTTTTGTTTATGGAAGATGTCCCAAAGAGGGTGTGAAGAGTTTCCAGAGAGATTTGCAAACATAATTAAGGATCTTCAAATCAATTTGCTAGAATATCTTTTGAGGTGCATTTTCTTAAAGAGGCTGAGTTAACTCTAAAGCTTATTTTTATAGATAAAACAAGGCATGAAGGTCTTGACTCTCGAAGAATTCAGTAATCAGGAGATGAATCAGCACCGGCCAATACTGCTAATTAATGCAAAAAGAACAGATGGGTAAATCTTGTTTCATTTGAGTACTCCCAACGCCATATAAGAAGGTCAAATTGTTATTTAAAATTTAAGAGTGATTTTGGGACTAAAATTTAATTTTTTTAGCATTCAAATGAATTGCAGGTGAGTAGCGTAACTCCATCCATATCAGTGATATTATGTGGGCGTCGCTGGCCACATTTATTGATCATCTTTAATTGCCCTTGAACTGAGTGGCATTTAAGAGTCAATCACATTGCTGTGGGTGTGGACCAGGTAAGAACAGCCAACCTCCTTCCCTAAAGGACATTCGTGAACCAAATGGATTTTTACAACATGTCACGGTCATTATTCCAGATGGTGACACAAGTCCCTAGAGCATTACCCTGGGTCTCTGGTTTACTAGTGCAATGTCAAAAGAGTTATAGAACAAAGAGATCTAGGAGTACAGGTTCATAGCTCCTTGAAAGTGGAGTCACAGGTGGTCAGGGTGGTGAAGAAGGCATTTGGTAATTCTTGGACTTACGGAGTGGAGGTGGGAGCCACACTAGGGGAAAATAATAGAGAAAACAACCCCTCTTTAAAAGAAATGTCCTTTTTTTAAACAGGCCTTAATGGTTGCGCCATGAACTATGCATGGAATGTGGTTCGGTTGCCCAAACCCTCGTGATCAGAATACAACCATCAGAATACAGCCCAGCCAACAGCATCAAAGGGGTTTCCATCTTGTTCTGTCTGCCCCATTCATGCCTTGAGTTAAGCTAGGCTGTATATGTTTCTAGATGAATACTCTAATGGTTCAATATGGCAATTTACAGGTTAGTTCCTGAATTCATTAAAAACTCACTTAATTGATGTGGCTTGCAGGTCTGAGGAGCCCAGAAAATAGAAAGCAAAATTATTAAAAGAAAAAAGGAAGTGTAAAATTTGTGTATGTGACATCCCAGAAGAAATGGTTGTTGGAGGTCCCTGGTTCTAGATGTTTCAACAAGATTAGGGAGGATAGTAAAAGAGGTGGGAGGGGGGGAGGGGGTGGCATTATTAATTAGAGATAGTATAATAGCTGCAGAAAGACAGTTCGAGGAGGATCTGCCTACTGAGGTAGTATGGATTGAAGTCGGAAATAGGAAAGGAGCAGTCACCTTGTTGGGAGTTTTCTATGGGCCCTCTAATAGCAGCAGAGATGTGGAGGAACAGATTGGGAAACAGATTTTGGAAAGGTGCAGAAGTCACAGGGTAGTAGTCATGGATGACTTCAACTTCCGAAACATTGAGTGGAAACTCATTAGATCCAATAGTTTGGATAGGGTGGTGTTTGTGCAGTGTGTCCAGGAAGCTTTTCTAACACAGTATGTAGATTGTCTGACCAGAGGGGAGGCCATATTGGATTTGGTACTTGGTAATGAACCAGGGCAGGTGAGAGATTTGTTAGTGGGGGAGCATTTTTGAGGTAGTGACCACAATTCTGTGACTTTCACTTTAGTAATGGAGAGGGATAGGTGTGTGTAACAGGATAAGGTTTACAATTGGGGGAAGGGTAAATACAATGCTGTCAGACAGGAATTGAATTGCATAAGTTGGGAACATAGGCTGTCAGGGAAGGACACAAGTGAAATGTGCAACTTGTTCAAGGAACAGGTACTACGTGCCTTTGATATGTATGTCCCTGTCAGGCAGGGAAGAGATGGTCAAATGAGGGAACCATTGTCGACAAGAGAGGTTGAATGTCTTGTTAAGAGGAAGAAGGAGACTTATATAAGGCTGAGGAAACAAGGTTCAGACAGGGCGCTGGAGGGATACAAGATAGCCAGGAGGGAACTGGAGAAAGGGACTAGGAGAGCTAAGAGAGGGCATGAAAAGTCTTTGGCGGGTAGGATCAAGGAAAACCCCAAGGCCTTTTACACATATGTGAGAAATATGAGAATGACTAGAGCGAGGGTAGGTCTGATCAAGGACAGTAGCGGAAGATTGTGTATTGAGTCTGAAGAGATAGGAGAGTTCTTGAACGAGTATTTTTCTTCAGTATTTACAAATGAGAGGGGCTATATTGTTGGAGAGGACAGTGTGAAACAGACTGGTAAGCTCGAGGAGATACTTGTTAGGAAGGAAGATGTGTTGGGCGTTTTGAAAAACTTGAGGATAGACAAGTCCCCCAGGCCTGATGGGATATATCCAAGGATTCTATGGGAAGCAAGAAGTGAAATTGCAGAGCCGTTGGCAATGATCTTTTCGTCCTCACTGTCAACAGGGATGGTACCAGGGGGCTGGAAAGTGGTGAATGTCGTGCCCCTGTTCAAAAAAGGGAATAGGGTTAACCCTGGGAATTACAGGTCACTTAGTCTTACTTCGGTGGTAGGCAAAGTAATGGAAAGGGTACTGAGGGATAGGATTTCTGAGCAACTGGAAAGACACTGCTTGATTAGGGATAGTCAGCACGGATTTGTGAGGGGTAGGTCTTGCCTTACAAGTCTTATTGACTTCTTTGAGGAAGTGATCAAGCATGTGGATGAAGGTAAAGCAGTGGATGTAATGTACATGGATTTTAGTAAGGCATTTGATAAGGTTCCCCATGGTAGGCTTATGCAGAAAGTAAGGAGGCATGGGATAGTGGGAAATTTGGCCAGTTGGATAACGAACTGGCTAACCGATAGAAGTCAGAGAGTGGTGGTAGATGGCAAACATTCAGCCTGGAGCCCAGTTACCAGAGGCGTACCGCAGGGATCAGTTCTGGGTCCTCTGCTGTTTGTGATTTTCATTAACGACTTGAATGAGGGAGTTGAAGGGTGGGTCAGTAACTTTGCAGATGATACGAAGATTGGTGGAGTTGTGGATAGTGAGGAGGGCTGTTGTCGGCTGCAAAGAGACATAGATAGGATGTAGTGCTGGGCTGAGAAGTGGCAGATGGAGTTTAACCCTGACAAGTGTGAGGTTGTCCATTTTGGAAGGACAAATGTGAATGCGTAATACAGGGTTAACGATAGTGTTCTTGGCAATGTAGAGGAGCAGAGAGATCTTGGGGTCTATGTTCATAGATCTTTGAAAGTTGCCACTCAAGTGGATAGAGCTGTGAAGAAGGCCTATGGTGTGCTAGCGTTCATTAGCAGAGGGATTGAATTTAAAAGCCGTGAGGTGATGATGCAGCTGTACAAAACCTTGGTAAGGCCACATTTGGAGTGCTGTGTGTAGTTCTGGTTACCTCATTTTCAGAAGGATGTGGAAGCTTTGGAAAAGGTGCAAAGGAGATTTACCAGGATGTTGCCTGGAATGGAGAGTAGGTCTTACGAGGAAAGGTTGAGGGTGCTAGGCCTCTTCTCATTAGAACGGAGAAGGATGAGGGGCGACTTGATAGAGGTTTATAAGATGATCAGGGGAATACGTAGAGTAGACAGTCAGAGACTTTTTGCCCGGGTGGAACAAACCATTACAAGGGGACATAAATTTAAGGTAAATGGTGGAAGATATAGGGGGGATGTCAGAGGTAGGTTCTTTACCCAGAGAGTAGTGGGGGCATGGAATGCACTGCCTGTGGAAGTAATTGAGTCGGAAATGTTAGGAGCCTTCAAGCGGCTATTGGATAGGTTCATGGATTATGGTAGAATAATGGAGAGTAGATTAATTTGTTCTTAAGGGCAGGATGGTAGCATTGTGGATAGCACAATTACTTCACAGCTCCAGTGTCCCAGGTTCGATTTCGGCTTGAGTCACTGTCTGTGTGGAATCTGCACATCCTCCCCGTGTGTGCGGGGTTTCCTTCTCCCACAGTCCAAAGATGTGCAGGTTGGGTGAATTGGTAATGATAAATTGCCCTTAGTGTCCAAAATTCTATGATCTATGATTAACCTAGAACAAAAGTTCGGCACAACATCTTGGGCCGAAGTGCTTGCTCTGTGCTGTATTTTTCTCTGTTCGATGTTCTAAATACCAGTTAGCTACCAGCTGTGACCTCCAGCACTGACCCTGTCAAAGTATCCATTACCTTGTCATAGGCACCAGATATAAATATTTCCGCCATACGTCTACACTACTTAGGACACAGTTGGGAGAATTAACAAAATAATAGCAGCAGCCTTCTTCCCTGGGGGTTGCAGAGAGCTTAAAAATGTAAAATAAATCTCGAAAAGTCCAGTCCATTGCCACACCTAGACCACCAACACCACATATGTGACCCTGAAACCCTCTGATGCTCTGGTGTTTCATTTTCCTTGTTTTAAATTCAAACAACATTATAAGTGAAACTTTCCTTTAAGACGAACAGGCTGATTTTAAGACTAGCAGGCTGGCTGCATCACACACACCGTTAGCACAACGTTCATTGGGCTCTGTTGAGTGCAGAGGCAGTGGCATAGAGGAAAAGAGCGATTTGGAACCTTCTCAGACCCAAGATATAATCATGACAGGGATGTGGGAGCATCAAGTTTACATACTATCCCAAGGCGGCACGATGGCACAGTGGTTATCACTGCTGCCTCACAATGCCGAGAACCCAGGTTCGATCCCAGCCCTGGGTCACTGTCCGTGTGGAGTTTGCACTTTCTCCCTGTGTCTACATGGGTGTCAGCTCCACAACCAAAGGTGTGCAGCGTTGGTAAATTGACCACGTTAAATCGCCCCTTAATTGGACACAAAGAATTGGACACTCTAAATTTATTTTTTAAAAGTTTGCATGCTACCCACATCCATTGGAATTGGAACAGGGAACTTGTGAACCGTGATCTTCCCACCAAAAAGATGAAATGGACAAATTTTTAGAACATCAGAATTTAAAACCGTTTTGATGGCTAGAAAACTTGCAGGATATAAGACTTTGTCCCATGTCTTAAATGTATTTCCTCAAAATTCTATCAATATTGTAGTATTTGCTGCTTTTCCCCCCCTATGTAAATAAAAATTAATGATTTAATGTCTTATTTTGCAGACAGCAGGTGGCCGGATTATCAGTTGAAGAAAAACTCTCTGAGGCTCCGTCAGTTATCAGTAATCGGTTCCCTTCTAGCAAATCCTACATCAAAGAGAAAACATCTAGGTCTGTCTAACTCCTTTTTATGTTACTTTTCTACAGAATGGCCATGAAATTAGAACTTAATCAAAATTTTGAGGTGATAATCTGAATTCCTCGTATCAAAATCCACAACTGCCAATCTCGCATTGTTACGGTCAGGAACATAGAACATAGAACAGTACAGCACAGAACAGGCCCTTCGGCCCTCGATGTTGTGCCGAGCAATGATCACCCTACTTAAACCCACGCAACCCGTATACCCGTAACCCAACAATCCCCCCCATTAACCTTACACTACGGGCAATTTAGCATGGCCAATCCACCTAACCCGCACATCTTTGGACTGTGGGAGGAAACCGGAGCACCCGGAGGAAACCCACGCACACACGGGGAGGACGTGCAGACTCCACACAGACAGTGACCCAGCTGGGAATCGAACCTGGGACCCTGGAGCTGTGAAGCATTGATGCTAACCACCATGCTACCGTGAGGCTCCGTGAGGGAGGTTAATTTACACAGCATCAATTTCTCCTGCCACACAAAAGGATTTTTTGATTTGCTTCTCACCTTTATATACAGTGATGTATTTCCCAACCCCTTTGTTTTGGTGTGATCCAATTCTCTATTAATAACCCACAGCGAACTTAAGGTAGGATGAATTTGAAGGTTAGTTTATTTGCGCACACACAAAACACGAGGAGGGTCTTTTTGAAAACTCACCATTATTCTTAGAATTCCCCCTATACCAAAAAGGGTCGATATTCTAAATGGTGAATAGGGATTCTCACTCCCTGACTCCGATGCAGGCTTCGGTGGGTGCTATTCAGGTTAAACTATATTTTCAAGTTATCCCCCAGTATAACCCATACCTTCACCAAAGATTTTATCTGCTTTCCCCTTAGTAGCATCAATGTCCTGGGTCCTGCATTGCTAAGTAAGTAAAATAGACTTTAGGAATAACCACTATTTCAGGTTAAATTAAGTTATTTCATTATTATATTTTTTATTTTAAAAGCTGCAAACACTTTCTTTACAGAAAGGTAAAAAGATCTTGCTTCTGGATCCTGCTGGTTGGTTGAAGGGACCTTCAGGCCCACCTTGACAATCAATCTTTAAAGTCTGGTCTTCTTGCGATGTATTCGCTGGTTAGCTCCATTGCTGTGTCTTGTCGATCCCATGTACTGAGCTATAAGAGATGGCTCTGCTAGCTATCTCTCAGCTGACTCTGACTCCTGTTTAATTTCTAGTCTTCCTTAGATGTATAGCTGTTTAAGCTCGGCTGCTTGCCTTGTCTTTCCCATGACCGAGCTGTGAGAGCTGAATATGCTTCTCTCCTCTCTCCTCTCTGTCAGATCTCTGAGTTCTGGTTGTGCTTCTGCTCTCTGGGTTTATATTCTCTTTCTAACAATTATTAAGTTTTTATTACCTTATTGTAAATTAACTTATTTCACTTTGATTGTTAAAAAGTATCTTTGATCTAAACATTCTAATACAACTAATTATTCATTTTGGGCATAACCTCACCTCTCAGATATGATTACATTGTCCTTTGTGATATTCAAAATGCTTTGGTTTCAAGAGGTGTTACTTTTAATTCCTGCCATTTCAATAGTTTAATTTTCCAATTGTGTCCCAGATCATAACTTTGACTTTGATTTTGGCTCTAAATTATGTTTCTCGTAGACAGGTTGTCTCCAATTTTCTTTAATTTACTTGATATCAGTAGAATTTCACACTTAGAATTAACACCAAATTCAACTGAACCTAATCCTTTCCTTTTCCAGGTGCTTCCTAAGATAGTTACTTTCAATTAAGGTGTGAACCATTGTTTTTAGCTTCATACACAAATCCTGTGTGTTTGCTAAGCCTACTTGAGAGAAAGAATCTGCATTTTATAATCCTGTCCTTTGTAGCTGCTATTAACCCTCCGTGGGATCTTTCCCTGTATCCTCTCATGTTTCTCTCAGACCAGATATTGCCAGACTTCCATGTTTCAAATGACACATTTTTCCGTATTTTCAACAACAAGGGTCACAACGCTGCCAAAGCTAGAGAGAACTGGAAATGGGATCAGATTTATACTGTAGTGGGGGGATGGAGCAGTGGGGCTGGAAAATAAAGAAATATACATTCATTCTCTCACTCACACTGGCATGTTAAACACAGCCGGCAAGAACGGCCATTCCCTGCTGCATTTTCCTTTTTTTCCAGGTGGAAATCTAGGTTAGTATATTAGCAAGGATGTTATCCTGTCCTGGGATGTGGAGTATTTTGTGACCTGGGAATATTCAAATCTACCCTTATGCAGAAGTCTTTTCGGATTGGAGTTTGGATTTCCTCTGTTGGGGATCAGGCATAAGCAAACCCATTGGTTTCAGAACTCTGTCCAACTTATGTTTAAGTGTTCTCTAAAGGGTCTAGGGGTTTTCCAGGGTAGTTTGCACTCAGTGAATAGATGGTCAAGTAACTCCAAGCTGTTGCAGGAGAATGCCAGGCACCTCACTCTGTGAATGCCAGACCCTTTGATCATAGGGCTGAACTGCTCTTGTACAGTTTAGCCCCTCCCTGTCTACTGTGGTAATCTGTCGGTTCAGCTGTTTAATACGAGAAAACATTTTATTGCGGCATGGACTGGATCTGGAGCGGGGCAGTCATAAAATCGCCTGTACCGGCCTGGGGGGGGGGGGGGGGGGGGGGGGGGGGTACCGGGTTGCTGCTGGAAGGGCCGTAGGGGAACAGATGGTGCTTGGGGGGGGGGGGGGGGGTCGTGATGGGGATCTGCCACCGTGGGGAACGAGCCGTGTGGGCACGTGGTTGGCCGAGGGAGAGTTATGGCTGACCGGCGGAGAGGGAGAGGGAATAGCCTCCCGATTCGGCTGGTCACATGGAATGTGAGGGGGCTGAATGGGCCGGTTAAGCGGGCCCAGGTGGTTGCGCATTTGAAGGGGCTGGGGGCGGATGTGGCTATGCTCCAGGAAACGCACCTTAGGGTGGCGGATCAGGTAAAGCTGAGAAGGGGCGGGTTGGGCAAGTGTTCCATTCGGGGTTTGATGCGAGGAACCGGGGGGTGGCGATTTTGATGGGGAAGAGTGTGTCGTTTGTGGAGTTGAGTGTGGTAGCGGATAGCTGTGGCAGATACGTTATGGTGAGCGGTAGACTCCAAGGGGAGCGGATTAATGTGTATGCCCCAAATTGGGAAGATGCAGGCTTCATGCGGCGCATGCTGGGCCAGATTCCAGATCTTGAGACGGGGGGGCTTGATAATGGATGGAGATTTTAATACAGTGCTGGACCCAGCACTGGATCATTCTAGGTCCAGGACCTGTAAGAGGCCAGCGCCAACCACAGTGCTGAGGGGGTTCATGGACCAGATTGGGGGCGTGGGTGTGTGGACGGACCCTTGGAGGTTTATGAGGCCGGGGGTAGGGAGTTCTCGTTCTTCTCCCATGTCCATAAGGCTTACTCCCGGATTGTCTTTTTTGTCCTCAGCAGGGCGCTGATTCAGAGGGTGGTAGGGGCGGAGTATTCGGCGATAGCCATATCTGACCACGCTCCGCATTGGGTGGACCTGGAGCTGGGGGAAGGGAAGGACCAACGCCCATTGTGGACGTTACAGGTGGGGCTGCTGTCGGACAAGGAGATATGTGGGCGGGTCCGGAGGTGTATATGTGGTGATCCACCACTGTGTAAATATGTGTGTGCCTGTATTAGGGGATGTACAGCAGTGCCTGTATTGCAGGTTGGTCGGTAGCCCCTGCCGGCTAGCCCCGCCCACAGGGAGCAGTATAAATATTCATGAGTTCTCCTGAGCTGGCATTCTACCAGCTGCAGTCGGAGGATAAACATCTCACGGTAATAAAGCCTCTCTTGTACCGATTCGAGTCTTTGTGTGCAATTGTTAGCGCATCAGAATACAGGGGTATTTGGAAACTAATGACAATGGGGAGGTACAGGTGGGGGTGGTCAGGGAGGCACTGAAGCTGGTGGTTATGGGGGAACTGATTTCTATTAGGGCACATAGGGAGAGGGGGGAGAAAAGGGAGAAGGAGAGGTTGGTGGAAGAAATGGCAAGGGTGGACAGGAGGTACGCGGAGGTCCCGGAAGAAGGGCTTTTGAGGAAGCGTCGTCGTCTCCAAGCGGAGTTCGATATATTGACCACCAGGAAAGCGGAGGCGCAGTGGAGGAAGGCGCAAGGGGCGGTATATGAGTACGGGGAGAAGGCGAGTCGGGTGCTGGCCCACCAGCTCCGGAAGCGGGAGGCCGTGAGGGAGATAGGGGGAGTTAGGGACGGAGGAGGGAATCTGGTGCGGAGTGCAAGGGTCATTAACGGAGTGTTCAGGACCTTCTATGAGGAGTTATACTGGTCAGTGCCCCTAGGGGAGGAGGGTCGAATGGACTGCTTTTTGGACAAGCTGGAGTTCCTGAGAGTAAGGGAGGAGCAGACGGACGGTCTGGGGGCGCCAGTCGAGCTGGAGGAGCTGGCCAATGCGATGGGGAGTATGCAGTCAGGGAAGGCACCAGGGCCTGATGGGTTTTCAGACCTGTTGGACCCGCTGTTAGTGAGGACCTTGAATGAGGCAAAGGGGGGTGGGGGGGGGGGGGGGGGGGGTGGGGGGGAGGGGGGGGGGGGGGGGCTTGCCCCCGACGATGTCCAGGGCATTAATTTCATTGATTTTGAAGCGAGATACGGATCTCCTCCAGTGTGGGTCTTACAGGCCGATCTCGCTCCTCAATGTTGACGCAAAATTGCTGGCCAAGATACTGGCCAGGAGGATGGAGGAGGTGGTCCTGCAGGTTATTCACGAGGACCAAACGGTTTTGTGAAGGGGAGGCAGTTGAACGTCAATGTGCGACGACTTCTCAACGTCAT